>NC_080089.1:34765853-35381430 GCF_950005125.1 Chionomys nivalis
TGAGATCAAGGCTTGGAGAGCTGCCAATTACAGCCACCTGACATGAATCCTCATTGTCCTGACCATCTCCATCCTTACCATGGGGTCTAGATGTGGACCATTCCTTCTCTTTACCTTGGATAATATCATGGGAAGTGAGAGGTGGAAGAGAACTCACTGGGTGACATATTAAGAAGAGTTGGGGTGTTCGCGGTCAACCGCTAACCTTATATTTTTGTTCAATCCTTTGATCCCTGGGTCCTTGGAAAACTTCCTTTTCTGTAGGAGACTGCAATGTGTCTCTTTGCCCAGCTCTAGATGGAGTGGTGAGAAGAAATAGGTGTCAGTGAACATCTGGTAGCTTAGAGAACTGCCCAAGGTTTGAGCAAGACGTGGAAGAAAAAGTCAACGTCTTGGCTCATCTATGCCCTCAGGTCTTTTGAGAAGGAAGTGAGCCCGGAAGAAGCCTAAACTGTTTGAAATGAAAGGTTAATTGTTGTCATCCAATTCAACCTTTTAATCTTTCAGTAGGTGACACAGGAAGCAAGATGGTATTTACCTTCTTGATATCAGAGTCACATGGAGGACTACCTATCTTGGCTCTTTAATATTTTTTAATTTTATTTCATTGTTAATTATGTGTATGTATGTGTATCTGTATGTGGGATTGTGCACATGAGTGCTGATGTCCGTGGAGAGGCATCAGATCCCCTGGAACTGGAGTCACAGGTCATTGTGAGCTGCCTCATGTGGGTACTGGTAATTGATCTTAGTCCTCTGCAAGAACAGTAAGCATGTTTAACTGCCGAGCTATCTCTCTAGCCCTCGGATTCTTTATTTTTTTCTACATGTAATGTTATTAACTCTTTCACATTCACTTTAAATTCATCAACTCAAGGGAAGCACCCATTACCTAGCTTGTTCTGGGAACTAAAGAAGCAATCTAAACATACCCAAAGCCCAGTGTCATTTTGGCATTTTCCTAGTGGCCTCAAGCTGTCCCTCACTTAAACAGGAAGGGTAAATGAAGACAGCAAAGCCACACCATGCCCTGGGATAGCTCCATGTGAAACTGGGCTCGGGTTGTTATCTGGGTGCCCAGTCTTGCCTTCCCAGTAGTCTGTAGTCTTAACAATTTATGTAGACTTTAGCAGAAGTTTTCAGAACTTGTGTGATGATCTGGGACTAGAAAATGAACACACATTGCATTCCCTTTATTACAACTTGGGTGTCCCAAATGGGGCCCATCAATTCCAAATCCCAGTCTAAGATTTTCTAATGGAGTGTGTAGTTAGAGGAAAATTTAATCCATATGTATCTGACTCACCAATCTCTAAATCATTTTGAAGTTTGATTCTGGGAATGAGTTGATATGTACTCTGTATTTTTTTGTTTTGTTTTGTTATAACATTTGGATGGCTGCATCAGCCAAGGCTTGATAAGTAACAACCCTGAGAGAGAAGAGGAAGTTTCAAGTACAGGCCTGACCTGCAGGCCCCTCCCTAGGCCTTCCTGGGGACAGGAAGCCTGCCAGAACCTACACATGCAAACCTCTCCCTCCCCCAGCTTCTTCTGCTTTTACTCCTGGGAGACTGAGCCCTGTTGAGGAAAATAACCCTGCCTAAAAGTTGGTGACACCACAGATTTTTGACATCTGTTTTTTATTGGTGTCTCAAGGAGATAGAGTCAGTCTAGCGTGTGATTCCTGTTTGTCACCCAAGGCTACTCTATTGCTTCACCAGAAAATCTGTCTTCTTCCTGTTGCTCCCTCATACGAGGTACTACCAAGATGGTGGTGCCCGAATAGTTCTCCAGAAAAATTTCAGCCTCTCTGCATTTCCTGGTGGAGCCAAATCTAAGGAATGCCATTTCAGGCAGAGATAATACACCATGCTATCCTACCTGGGGGCACCTGCTCTGCTTCTGTTTGTTCTGTTTTCTAAACCAGACTCCATTTCTTCTTAGCATATACTTATATTGACGAGTTTTCCCAACTAAAAACCATCAAACTTCGTTTCCACTCCAGTCAGTTTACCTCTGGGCCAAGTTTCTTTCTCAAAGGAGTAACTCGCATTGTCTCCTTTCATCTTGTATCCCTCACAGTGGTTTGGCATAGGTTGGCACTGCCAACAGCTGAAGTTACCAGGGAACAAATGGCGTAGCTTTCTTAGGTCTTCATAGTAATCCATAGCATTCAATCCTGTTGTCTTTCCTTCCATCCTGAAGGGATACCCTTTCTGGACTGTTTGCCTGTGCTACTTTGGAGGCTTCTTTTCAGTCTTCTATGCCTCCCTATCTCTATTAGATCCACACACATTGGTTGGAATGTTAATAGCTAACCCTGACTTTCCCACACTATTTTCTCTTGTCACATGACACATTTCCTTCTGTCTCAGCTATACCCTCAAGCCCGTAAACCCAGACCTACACTCCTAGCCAGTGTCTCTCCTGACATCCAGCTTTAACAGAACTCACGGAGGCAGGACCCCTTCCACTGTCTAAACTCACTCACATTAGCATATATGCTTCCATACACGTTCTGTGAAGATCTCATTTGAGAGAAGGGTATCAATATTTCCCCAGGCTCTCTCTCCCCTTCCCCCAGTATTCAGTCATTCACATGTCTTGCTTGCTTGACTACTGAAGCATCCATCTGCTCTGCCCAGCCCCCACCCTGTCTCCTTCTTCAGGTTCTTGTTCTTGCCATTGCTCTTGTCTCTCACCTGGTTCCCCTTTCCAATCCATTCTATGTATAGCATCCAGAGTGATAGTTCTCTAACACAAAACTCTCCCCTTGTTCCCTTACTTAAAATAATTCAGTGACTTCTCATCACTCCCAGGAAAGAGGAAAATTCTTCAACAACACCAGATAAAAATCCTTTCTGGCTTGGTCCCCATCTGATCTCTACGTGTGCTTTTAAAGAGTTATGGTTCTTTTTGTACATTTGTTTACATAAGATGAGAGTAAATATGCTCACAATGACCATCTGCAGGCCACAGAGCCAGTGAAGCCAGCAGCTGCTCCGTCCAAGAAGTCGGAAGCCTCAGAACAAGAGTGACCAGTGATACTGGCCAAGGCCAAACCTGGAAGTTTAGAAGCCCTTGGAGAGTTGCTGATGGGGGTCCACGTTCAGACTGAAGGAGTTAGAGTCTGATTGACACAGGAGGTGGCAGTGGTATAGTGGTAATACATACATCCTCTCAAGAAGATTTGAGTTTGAATATGCTGACAGGCTTTCTTCTGTTAGTTTACTCTATCCTGGGACAGCCTATGGTTGGTGCCACCTTCCACATTCAGGATGGGTTGTACCACACATGGTCGTCTCTGGAAGCATCTGCAGAGACACATGGGGAAGTGTGCTTTGATGATTTTGTTGAGCATCTTTCAAGACAGTCAAGTTGACAGTTGTTACAATTAGCCCGTACGCCATCAGTTTCTTCCTCCAAGCCTCCTATCTACGTCCATCCACTCTGCAGTTCATCATGTGACTCCGAGCGGGTTCTCGTGGCTCTTTGTCTTTGTTTCCACTTCTTGACTGGTCTCCCAGAAAAACTCCATTTTTCCAGGCATTTCCTCCTGGAAGCAGTACCTGATTTCTCAAGACAAGCTAGCATAAGCTCTCTCCCACCTCCCCTATTCTGCTTCATACTGTGGAAATATCATAATTTATTATAGCTGTTCATTTGAAGCACAAACCTCTGCCCAACCTTAAGGTCTAAACTCCTTGAGAGTGGTGATCATCATTTCAACTCCAACATAAAGCGTAGGGTGTGGTCTAGAATAGACAGTCCATTGCTGTTTAATTGGTAATAATGTCTAATTTTTATTGTACACTTCCCTTAAGGCCAGGCCAAATGCTAAGTACTTCAACATCTATGACGCCATTTACTTTACACAACCACAATTACCCTATTAGCTAAGTGTCATTATTCCTATAATGAAGATGAGAAGACTGAGGCAGAGAGAGGGTAGGTAGCTTCCCCCCCCCAAGATTTGGTTTCTCTGTGTAGCCCTGGCTGTCTTAGAGCTTGCTCTGTACACCAGTACACCAGGCTGGTTTCGAACTCACAGAGACCCACCTGCCTCTGCCCCCCGAGTGCTGGGAGGGTGCCCCATGGCACAGAAAAGCTGTAAATCATTAACTGTGAGGATGTTTAGCATTTTCAGTCACTTGCTCTGATATGGCTTTGGAATAGGGGTTTCTAGGTGAAGGCTGCAGGGGCTGCCTTAGACGTTGTCTCCACAGCCCAGTCCGTACAGTACTCCCATGGACCTTTACCCATCAACTCAGACCTGGAGACGGGATCTCGGTGAAGCGCCAGCATTCTCAGTCCAGCTGGTCTTCAGTTTCTCATCAAAGCAGCTCCTCAGATCCTCCTAACTCTGCGCCCCGGCTCCTGGCCGTGAATCCTGCGTGAGCGATCCCTACCCAGTCAGAACTGTAATAAGCCGCACACTCTCATGATTGTTTTTCTTTCCACACTTGGTTGACCAGCAGTGGATTGGGTCTCCAGCCCCAGGGAGCAGGCCTGGTCTACGGATCAGTTCAGAGCTGAGCTGACTTCTGTGGACCCAGTGTCTCCGCATGCTGGCGTCTTGCGAGTGTATACCCTGATACTTGCAGACACTGACGGCAGCTCACATGCCGTGCAGCCGGAAGTGACAGAGAAGCAAAGCAACCTCAGCAAAGGTCCACAGCGTCACTTAGGAAGAAGAGAGAAACTGAAGAGTTCAAGGTTAAAGAGCCCTAAGTCTCCTCACCTCTCACACCTGTCCCGCCCTTTGAATGACACGCCAGATTTCCAATTCAGTGTCGGGCCTTCTCGGAGTACTATCTGCGTGGCCACTGTTAGATGTTTTCATCCTGGCAAAGGCCCAATGAAAGTAAAAACGACACTTCAATGAGTAATAGAAAGACGGCACTCTGCTCTTATTGTTATATTAAAGATCACCTATATTTGACTACAGCCCTGTCCTTTTTGGTCCCCAGGTTCCACGTCCAAAGCTTCACCAACTTCAGATGGAAACTGTATTAGTACTGAATGTGAACATACTTTTTTTTTCTTGTCTCTATTCCATAAATAATATAGTACAACAATTATTTATCTGGCATTCGCATCTCATTAGGTGATTAAAAGTAATTTAGAAGTGATTTAAAGGGTATGGGAGGAAGTGCATAGTTTGTATGCAAATACTACTCCAATTTTCTTAAATGACTTAAGCACCTGCAGAGTTTGGGATCTGTCCGGTGCCTGGAACCACTCCCTTATGGGTAGTAAGGATAGACTATATTATATTAATATGCTCTCCTTAATAAATAAGACCTGGACTGCAGAAATATGTAGAGGTCAGAGTAATCCAGACCGTAAAACTATTTTAAATGGAAGTACCTCAGTTTTGCAAATTATTTTATTATAATGATTTTGCTACTTACAGAATTGTTTCAACTTGGAAAATCTGTTTTTCTCCTTCAACAAAAGGGGTGTGTGAGCTCATTATGCCATACCTGTCAATCACTGTGAGGGTGACAGGGCCATGCTGGAGATATAATATGCTTTTTACTGACCTTTACAGTGACCACAAAAGATGGGCATTTTTTTTTCCACTTTGGAGACAGAAACAAGCAAACCACCAGAGCCACAACTTGTAACAGAAAGGCTCAGCACTGAAACCAGATATGGCTGGTGTCAAGGCTCGCACGCCGCTCTGCCCAGCACTGGCCTGTCTGGTCGGTAAACATTCCACTTGTCTTCCTCTGTGCTCTGGCCTTTAACACCGGATTAAACACCACCACGGCTCCACCTCAGTGATCCCTGTATCACTATACAATCGTGGGCTCAGCCTCCATGGCCTCTGCCTTACCATGATCACCTTTCTAGTTACCCCGTAGTGCATGTTCTCAGTAGCTGGCATTCCCAGCTGACTTGTGGGTGGGAGGCTACTGGTGCTTATTTGGTGAACTGGATGTCCCAGGAAGCCATCCCTTTCCACAGAGAAGACAAAAGCAGATCCTGGGGAAGTCCCAATGCCAGTGGGACTTGTTGAGAATGCCACTCCAGTGCTGAGTAGAAGACTTAACTATCATCACTCGGGAATCTGCCGCTTGCAGTCCATGGCTGCTGAGAGAGGAACTCTGCTTTGGCCATACGGCTGCTAGTAGGTGTGGATAGCCCACACCCACACACACACAAGTAGCACTCATTGGAGTCGGGAAAATATAGTAAACAATGAGAAGAGGAGGACACGAAGTTCAGAGGGTGTGGAGCACCAGCGGCAATGCGAGGGGGGTCATGGTGAATGTATATGATTAGAATACATTGCACGGATGTGTGACGTTTTCACAGAATAAATAAAAACACTTTAAAGACCTTATTTAGCTTTTATTTGTGTGGATGTGCGTGCATGTGCGCTTGTGTGAGGTGTGCAGGCGTGAGAATGGTTGTAAGCTGCCTCAGGTGAGGGCTGGGAACCAAACCTGGGTCCTCTGCAGGAGTGAGAAGTACAATAAGCCATCTGTTCAGCCTTGGGGAAAAAATCCTATGTAGAGAAAAACATGCATCTTCCATATTGATGAATCACCTTCCCTTTCCCTGATCCCAACCCCAAAGAGACACAGGTAGAGAAATGATGCAAAGGCCGGAAGGGAGGTTTTTAATTCCAGGCGCTGTAAAGTTTGTCCTTTAAAAGTTGTTTTGGGAAAGCGACATTTCTCCCAGGATTTCTACTGCTTGGACCAGTTGTGTATCATCTCAAGCCCCCTTATTTATGCAGTGTTCCAAAGGTCTTACTCTGGTACTCTCTTCAGAATGAATGGTTCTTGGAAGAGGGCTGTGTCATTCTGCAGGCCCATGACTCCCTCTGGTAGCAAACCTGGGTCTGAAGTGCCAGATTGTCCCACCACCCTGGAGGAAAGTCGCAGTCTTAGTCACAGCTGGGACTGGAGGGAAATGAGGGGCTGTGTGGGGACAGGGAGCAGGCGTGGGTTCCAGCTAAGAACATGAGCAAGTGTGTCTGAGCGTGTGTGAGTGAGCGTTCAGGGGCAGTGTTTATTTATTCTGGGAGAGGTTGCTAAGTTGGAGGTGTTTGCCAACAGAGTGCAGTCTGAGTGCCTTTTGCTTACCCAGAGGAGTGCAGAGAGGAAGAGATGAGCGTAAGCCATGGTTGTCTTGGGGACAGCATGCATGACAGTTGCTGGGGGCCACTCTTGGTTTGATCATGAGCTTCTGGATGGAGTCTCTGGCTCACCCTCCTCACTTACCAACTGCTCTGCTCCTGGGATTCCTGTCACAGAGGGTGGAACTGCTTAGTCTCCGCAGGTGGCTTCCCTGTCTTCCCTTCTTGGGGACTGTCTGGCTGCTAAATTTCTCTGGTTTCCACTCACCCAGTGCCTGGCAGTCAGCAAGTTCCTCGGCCTCACTGGGCTTTCCATTCCCTAACTACAGACTAAAGTTGTTTTAATGTTTCCCTGGCTACACAGTGTCAAGACAGCTCCGAGAGCATGTGCTGTAGGTCCATGACAGAGCCTTGCCTACCATTCCTCAGAGTCCAGGCTTAACCTTCAGTCCTAGAGGAAAGAAACAAAGAAACAAAGAAAGAAAAAGAGTGAAGCTAGATATCAGCTTCTCTGCACCCCACAGGACCTGCCAGTGCAGATCCTGCTTTCATCCCTGTCCCCTTCCACACTGGGCCCCAAAGCACTTCCACCCCTTGGCTCGGGCTCAGCCTTTCTAATTGGTGATCTGGTTTTGCTTTTTTAAGACTTAACCCACCCCACGATCTCTGTAATTTGTCATTCAAGTTATAGATCGGCAGTATATTTCCTATTGCCAGGAGAGAGGAACAGAAGGAGGAAAAGAAGGAGAGAGAGAGAAAGAGAGAGAGAGAGAGAGAGAGAGAGAGAGAGAGAGAGAGAGAGAGAGAACAACCAGTAAGAGGCTCTCTTTCTCTTGTCTACAACCAGCTTCAGGCCAGGGACTGGAGCAGGCTGAGTTTCAAAGTCAGTCCCTCTCAGCTGGGTGGGCCAGGGACTCCCCCAAAGGTCTCTACCTCCCTCCCCCTTTCCTAAGGCCCCAGCCACACGCCTGCAAGTCTCTGAGGGAGCACTGGCTCCCAGACACAGGCTGGCTGGCAGCCAAGGGTGGTGTTCTGGCTCCAGGATCAGCCAGATGGGGGGCAGGAGGGCTCTGTTAATCCCCCAGGAGAAAGCTCCTTGGCACACAGAAAAAAAAATGAAGGCTGCCAGCACTGTGCCCCTACCCTGGAGTCGTGGAACACCATACCCCACAGTCTTCCGGGCAGGCTTTTTGCCTCTGCACTCTGCCTTACTCTTTGGGGAGCATGGGCTAGGGGCCCAGCTGGGCACATGGAGGTAGAGAAGGGAGACTGAGTCCCACTTCTTAGGCTAAGTCTCTTATGTTATCCTTTGTCTTTTTTTATTCCTTTTAGAACCAGGGCATTATGAAGCCGGGGCAGGGGTGGGGGTCGATGGGCATTTTGACCCCTACAGGCTCCAGACTTCTCTAGCTTTGATTAGCCTGTGGAGAAAGGGCTGGGGTCACCGGGCTCCAGGCTACCAGTTCCATCTCCTCTCACCCCATCATGCCATCACCTACCTGCTCAAGGCACACACATGTGATGCTCATACACACATACACAGCCAGCCTTCTGCCACCGAGGCTGCCTCTTTTGGTGCCATATAGAACTAGATGGAAAAATGCTGGAAAAATTACCCCAAGGCCAAAGAGAATCTGTGGAAAAACCGGGAGGAGAGCGAAAGCAGATCTAGAGAAGGCAGCCAGCGAGGGAGGTGGTGCTCTGCCCACTAGAACTCCCTCTGGCCTCCTTGGAGCCAGGGATGGCTGAGGGGCTCAGACCCAGCCTTGGCCTGCGTTTTCCTCTGCATGCCTCTCTGGCATGTCACTTGCAAGGGGCTGCCAGCTCCCACTTCTCCAGGGGTCTTACTCTAGTTCCAGGTCTGGTAAATAAGATTCCTGACCCCAAGCCAATCCCTCCCCATGTTTGGCTGTCACCAGTGTGTTAAGCATCAAGCATTGAACCATTTCTTTTTTTTTTTTCCTCGTTTCTTTATTTCCCATACCTATTCCTGCCTGCCTTGCCCTCACTATCATCCATCACTGTGTGGTAGCAAAGAAAGGCTTTGAAGTTGAAGTGAGCGGGGTGGATTTCACTCTTCCTGACAGACAAAATAGAAGCAAATCTGCTCTGGGCTGCTAAGAGCTCTATGTTCCTAGGTGAACTGGTGCCATGAACATCACTAGGGTCTCAAGAGTCTTTTAAGGGTCTCTTCTGTGCGTGGGTGTGAACAGGCATTAAGGTGGTACTCTATTACCTAGAGAGGGTCAGCAAGGAGGGGCCACAGACACAACAGCCAAACCGCGGCTCCTCAGGTCATGACTTGGTTTTGATATTCTGTAGGGGAATGCTCCAAGACAGGCCAAGTCCTTTGCGTCCAGGTGGATCTGTCCCAAACCCATTTTTATCATGGATCATTTCACAGAAACTTTCCGCTTTGGGAACTCATGGCTGAAGCCGGTTGTTTAGATCGGAAAATCTGGGTGTAATAGCATTAGCGAGCCTAGTCTCCTCACGCGAACCCTTTGCCTGCAGCCTCTCCCTGCTCCCTTGGCCTGTCCGCTCCTCTCTGCCTGAGTCACGACAGCAATCAACAAGTTGGACGCACAGCCTCGTGATGTGCCAAGTGCTCCCATGTGCGCTGTGGCGTTTACTCCTCTTAACAGCCTTGCCAGACCTGTAATTGTTCACTCCACCCATCAGAGGCCGGACGGAGGCCTCCGGAGGCCACAGGGCCCGATCAGGCAGCCGGGCACGGGGACCTCTAACTTGAGATCTTACATGCTTCCCGTGGAGTCTGCCAGGAGGATTCTGAGCACTCCGCTTGAAGGAACAGGCTCCTAAACGGGCTTTCTGTGGTGACCGCAATCATCCCATATCCTTGAGGTGACTTCTGGGAATCACCGTTCTTTCCCGAGACTCTTTCCACATCTCAGGTGCAAGGAGTCACGTCTCTGGGTGCAGGCCAGGTCAAAGGTTCTCCCCTTTTGCCTCTTTTCAGCTGCCCGAGAGCCCAGATCTTCCTTTCTCCAGCTTCTGCTTCCCAGCAGTGGATATTTATGCCCTTGCAATGGGTATGGGGACAGAAGGCACCTTTGTGGAGGCACCAGCACTCCCACGAGGCCTCACTGGAGTTCTGGCTTCTGCTGTAGATCCTGAAGGCCCCAGGGAAATTTTCTGGTCCCCTGTTCCCTTCTGTCAGACTGGCTATACTCTTCGATCAGGAATCCAGGCGCCTCATGACCTCTGTGCTGTGGACTGAAGCATCTAGGCATCCGAATCTGGACCGAGTGACGGGCCAAACAACAAACAGAATATACACCTCCGTATCCTGACCTTGGGGTTCCAAAGGCTTTTGTCCTGTGGCCTTAGAACTCCCCAGCCTCAACCACTCAGAGAAGGTCCTTGTATGAAGGTCCTTGTATGACAGCCGATTTTATTCCAAAAAATGTGCTGGATACATGGGAGGGGGTAGGGTAGGAGAAGTTTATCCAAAACACATGTTATTTCCACTATTCTAGTTATCTTGGATATTTCCTGCATGTTTGTCACTATGGCAACTGACTCAGCACGAAACCCCGTTTGCTGAGCCCTGGGGTTCAGCTTGGTGGCCATGTGGAGTCAATTTGGGCCTCTCGGTGCCTATGTCTGTCTTCCCGGGCTAAGGCCTTCCTGTCTCTCCTTTTTCTGTCTTTACTCTGTCTTTCCCTAGCCTTTCTCTGAGTCTCTCCTTTTTCTTCCTTCAGAAAGCAGCTGCTTCTGTGTGATGTAGTGTCATGGGTAGAGACATCAACCTACTCTGTCCACCTCAAACCGTCCCTTGACTGAGGCTTTGTTTAAGCCTGCCGTAGGACTCAGGATGACTGCTTGTGGAGGAAGGTCTTTGTTCAGCTAGCCATGCTACCTCAGGGAAAGGGACTAAAGCCTCATGGGAAAAGCGGGCTTGGGATTTGGGTAAACCCATCACGAGGGTTTGGACACTTCATCCTACTTTCCTGTTGGTGACTGGGGACTTTCCTCTCAGGAAGGTCAAGGAAGGCTCAGACTCAGGGCAGTGAAGAGGGCAGTACCAGCCCCTCAGACTCAGGGCAGTGAAGAGGGTGGTACCGGCCCCTCAGACTCAGGACAGTGAAGAGGGCGGTACTGGCCCTGAAGGGCTTAGATCTGTCCCAGGGACCCCCATCCTTCTCAGCCCTGTCTCAATAGGCATTGGGGTGTGGCAGTCCATGTCAGACAGCAGTGTCCCTTCGTGAAGCACCAGGCAACAGGGAAGGTGTTGAGAATAACAGTGTGTGAGGGAGCTGGGCCAGCCGTCTGGAGAAGGCACTCTGCGCAGACAGAATGTAAACAGGCCGCTTCGTGGGAGGTGAGGATGGCTGCTGGCCATCTCTACTCCAGGTCTTGCCTCTCTCCTTGTCTCAAGTCAGTCCTGGATGGCTCTTGCCAGTCACATGCTACCAAGTTTCTGGCATCGTCTTAGCCCATCTTTCCAGCTTCCTCAATTGTTCTAATCAGCCTTATCCTAACTCCCTGAACAAGGTAGGCCTGGGAATTGTGAGGAGCCCAGATCACCAGGGGGGCTGGTAACCCGCAGAGAGAAGCATTGAAGAAAGAGTGGGATGTAGCATGATTAATAAAAACCCAGAGACAGATATTGGGGTTCAACCTAATGGTCAGAAAAGCAAAACAGCCAGCCACTGGCTCTTACCTCTACTCAGTCTGAAATGGTGATCCTGCCTCCAGGAATCTCAGAATGAGACTGAGCTGAGAGCTGTCTCCTTCCATTTTATATTTCTTTCTAGTGCTGGGATTAAAGGCATGCACCACTACCGCCTGGTTTCTATGGCAAACTAGTGTGGCTACTGGGATTAAAGGTGTGTGCCACCACTGCTTAGTCTGTAATAATGACCAGAGGGGCTGTTTTACTCTCTGATCTTAAGGCAAGCTTTACTTATTAAAACACCAGTGAAATAACTACAGCGGGGAGATAAAGGAAATAGTGCCTGGAACTCATATCAGGGCACGAACTAGTGTGGGACAATTCTGTATCTGTCAATTACGTTTTAAATAAACACTGATTGGTCAGTAGCCAGGCAGGAAATATAGGTGGGACAACCAGACAGGAAGTAGTAGAGGTGAGTCAAAGAGAACAGGAGAATTCTGGGAAGGAGAAAGCCCATTCCTCCCCAGTCCTTTCCAGACACTGAAGAAGGAAGATGTGTCCGGCTCCACTGAAAAAGGTGGGATATGGTGGTGATCCAGGCATACTGGAAGGCGTCATAGCCTAGATGTCTCTGCCATTAAGATTCCTGTGCTGAAAACCTCATTACCAATGTGATAGTGTCAAGAGGTAGGCCTCTGGAATGTGGCTATGTCATGATGGCAGAACTCTCTTGAATAGGATTCATGTCTTTATGGCAGAGGCCCAAATTAAATGTGGTAGTAAACGGCTCTAATCCTAGACTTGGAATGTAGAGGCTGGCAGATCAGTGATTCGAGTTAGCCTCTGGTGACACTGTGAGCTCAAAACTAGCATAGGAACCTTGACCCCCAATTTTCAAAAAAGAGACATTTATTTATTTATTTATTTATTTAGTGTGCATTAGTGTTGTGCCTGCATGTACGTCTGTGTGAGAGTGCGAGATCCCTTGGAACTAGAATTACAGACAGTTGTGAGCTGTCGTGTTGGGTACTGGGAATCGAGCCCAGGACTTGTGGAAGAACAGTTAGTGCTCTTAACTGCTGAGCCACCTCTCCAGCCTTTGTCCCCAAACTTTTAAAAAATGAAAATTAAAAATAAATAAATGGACTAACCCCAATGTGGGGATGCAGAAACAGGTGCATCTCCGAGGCTTGCTGGCCTAATTGGTGAGCTTCAGAAAGACTCTGTTTCAAAGGAAATGAGAGTGTCCCTAAGTATGATACTCATGTGCACATGTCTTTGTGGACACACACACAGACACACAGAATAAACAAACAAATTAATCAGTTAATAAGAGGCTTCCAATTCCACAAGGCTGTTGTGGAAAACAGACAAGAGATTTCATAGGAAAATTCTAGAAGCAGTGTTAGACAGCAGGTGCTTAATACAGTTCTCTAGTCCTAAGAAAAGAGTTTCCAGACTCATCTAAGACTGCTGCCCTTCTTATTCTCAGGAAAGCTCCAGAACTTATCTGGGTCACAGCAGAAGGAAGAGGACGCTAGCTGAGGAGAGACACAGGGGAGTCCTTAGAACAGACAGATGCCAGGGGTTCAATGTCTGGTGTTGGTAGGGAACACACAGAGCAGCTATAAATGGGAGGAGTTAGCTAGACTGTCTTACTGGAAACTGAGTCACAGGGTCAGATTACTGGGTGGGTCTGGCTTTGTCTCCCTTGTGCCTCCAAGTCTGGGTGTGGAATGGTCACTGGTCCTGACTGTGTAGGCTGTAGCACCCTAGCTCCCGGGACATCCCTCTCTCCAGTGCCAAGGATACATCCAGAATCAGCAACTCAAAGTCCAAGGGATGAACTGTAGATCTCACAGCGCTTTGTCCCCATGGACCTCAGAATCCCTGTTTGACAAAGGTGGCTGTATGAGGAGAAGACAGGTTGTGAGGAGGAAGAAATGGGTGCTCTGAAGGACCGGGTAGGGCCTGGGGGGCACAAAGAAGAGCAGTGAGGTTTGAGTTGGTCCCGGAAGACTCCAAAGCTAAGGACACAGGCATCTAGCTGCCCTCACAGTGGGCCATTGAGGACTCTGGAGTGGAATGAGGTCATGTCACCACTGCCAGACTCTTTGCCCTCCCCACAGAGACCACAACCCTAGACTCATCTGTCCCGTCCAGTGACTCAGGCTTTTGACTGGCCTGTTACCCACACCCTAAAACTGTCCAGTGGCTCAGAACAGGAAGGACTGTGGCACTGGCGTAGAGGAGGGGGCCCACTCTGCAGAGGTCTTGACAGCCAAGAAATTATCTATCTGGAGAGTGGCTTGCACCCAGGAACACCTCGGGAATGTGGGCTTCGGCAGTGGTGGGCTCTGCCCTCCTCCCTTTGCCTTGAGCATGACAGGTTACTACTTGTTTTTCCCTAACAAACAGCAGGTCATTACCACCATCGGGTGCATGTGTACTTTTATCCTTTCTGCTGAATGGTGGGTAGGCCGTTGTGGGATCATGTGGGCTGAAATAGGGGCAGAGGAAGTGAGAAGAGCCAACCAGGGTCTTGTGGGACCCAGGGTGGGAGCTGTGGTTGTGTGAGGCGAAGCCATCTGGAGACTACAAGAAGCCAGTGTCCCGTGCTCCAGGACGGAAGGCCCAAGAGCAGCTGTGGTAAGATTCAGGGAAATGGGGAAAGTGGAATCAGTGCCTCTGGGTGAATCCGTTGCTGAGGTCAGCGTCTACAGTCTAGCCACCTCTCTAAGGCTCTTCTAAACAGAGCAGCACAGGGGACCACACCTTCTAATCACCAACATTTAGAAGGACATTTAAGATCCAAATTTTAACAAGATCCTCTCTGAAAAATGTGTTCCTTTAAAACATATTTTGGTACAGGGTGAGGTAAATGTGTGAGGCCCTGGGTTCAAACACCAGCGACACACACACACACACACACACACCAAAATAAAACAAACAAACAAACAAACAAACAAAAAAACAGATTTACAAAAAACCCCAAATTTTATCAAATAGTTATCAAAGCATTAAAGACATGTGATATAGTACTGTGTGCTTCTAATACAATATCTAATACTGCTGTAATTTCAACAGAGTGATGGACAGAGACCTAAAATTGGTAAAAACTATAATTTGATTTTATTTCTTTTGAGACAAAATATTGTATATCCCAGGTTGGTCTTGAACTTGTTTTGTATTCAAGTTTGATCTTGAACTCTTGATTCTCCTGTATCTACCTTCCAGGTGCTGGGATTACAGATATCTGCCATCATGCCTGGTTTACGTGGTTCTGGGGCTTGAACTCAGGGCCTCATTGTGGATTAGGGAGACGCTCTACCAACTGAGCTATATCCCTATCCCTGTAAGGTGATTTCTATTGATGATGGACTTACAGGAGCTGGATAATTTGTCATCTCTCATGGTTATTTCTGTGTGGGGCTATGTCTTCATGTGGTTACAGTCAGGCATGCACTTGCTTAGCTGGGTGTGCGGGGCATGGTTCTTGAGTGCCATTCTCCTTGATAGTTTAAGAACCTGGGCATAATGCACTTGGGAAGCAGAGACAGGTGGATCTCTGAGTTCGATGCCACCCTAGTCTACAGAGGCTATTTATAGGACAGCCAAAGCCACAGATAGAAACCCTGTCTTGAAAAATCAAAAACACTAAACAAAACCGAAACCAAGCCAATAAATGATAGAATTCATCATGTGGGGAAGGCACGGAGGCAGACAGTTAGATGGGGTCCTGTTGTCTGACAGACAGGAAACAGGGTTGACAACATTTAGATTATTTTTAAAATTTAAATTTATTTTAGTGTTAGCATGCATAGTGTTAGATAGATTTCATTATGGTTTCTTCACACAAAATTTGTTTTTGTTGATTCACCCTCAAACTTCCTTTCATGTCCACATCTCATGAGTTTATTTTTCTCTCTCCCTTTCCTAAACCTCTTTCCCCCTCCTATGGCCTCTTTCTAGGTGTGTAAGTGGCTTGTAGTACCATCACATAAACAAATCCAGGGACTTCATCGTTAGGGTGTGCCTTGTTCAGAGAGCCAACCATCCAGGCGGTCGGAGCAAATCTGCCGTCCTGATTCTTTTCTCTTGTGATAGAGAACCAAAAATAACAATAAGTCAATTCACAGCTTGCTTACCCTTTTGGCCAAATGGGTGTGTTGTCTCTGAAGCCCCCCCTTCTTGCAGACATAGAGGACACTCATTGAGTCTTGCATTCTTTCTCAATCAGCAGTTTGGAGGAATAATATCTACACTTTAAACTAACTCTGAACAACAACAACAACAGCAAGATATTAGCAGTGTGTACATGCTGACTTCCTACAGATGAAGCACAAGCATGCAGTTATGCTATGGGATACTTAGTGCTCTGGTCACTGTGCCCCTGTCGGTTTTATGGTGTCTACCCACAGTCACTCCACTTATGCACATGCATATAAACATTGTAAGCTAGGATCTGCATATGGAAGAGAACATGTAGTTTTGTCATTTTGAGTCTGAGCTACCTCAATTGCAGTTTTGTTCATTTTTCTGCAAATTCCATTTTCCTTTACAACTGAATAAAATTCCATTGAAATACCTATATTTTTAAAGAATATGTGTCAGCTAGAAAATAGCAAAAGTAACATTTCCCTATTATGATGTCGGAGGGAAGTTGTTCCAGCTCCTGTGGGGGTGCTGGCTGCGTGCATCAGAGCTTTCTTGCTCTCCTGGATGGGATGTGCAAACCATAACCATGCTGAGACTGCCAGCTGGGGCCATTCCAGTGACTCTTGCTTCCAGTTCCCAGCTAGTCTGCCCCACGACCTCCCAGAGATTTGTTTTTGTGATTTTTGAATCAGAGTTGTGTGGTTGGTGGTTTGAAAGAAAATGGCCCCCAAAGGAGTGGCACTATTAGGAATTGCGGTACTGTTAGAGGAACTGTGTCTCTTGGGGCATGCTTTGAGGTCTCTTTGGCTCAAGCTTCCCTCAACGTGACAGTCAGTCAACTTCCTGTTGCCTGCAAGATGTAGCACTCTCAACTCCAGCACCACGTCTGCCTGCACACTGTCATGCTCCCCATCATGATGCTAATGGACTAAATCTCTGAAACTGTAAGCCGACACCCCAATGGAATGTTTTCCTTCTAAGAGTTGCCGTAGTCATGGTCTCTCTTCACAGCAATAGAAAACCCTAACTAAGACAGGCTATGTTATGTAGCTCATGATGTTTTTAGGCCTTTCATCTTCCTGCCTCAGCCTCCCTAGCGTTGGGAGAAGAGGCCACCATATCCAGCTTACTCCTTGAGATTAAAAGCAACAGGAATCATCAAATAAAACGATAAAAACCCCAGTTTGTTGGGAGAGACTGCTTGTTCATTCCTGGCTGTCCAGACCACAATATAACCACACAAAACTATATTATCTGCAATACTGTTTGGTCAATAGCGTAAGTATATTTTTAGCTTTCTCTTATATCTTAAATTAACCAATTCCTATTTATCTGTGTTGTAACATAAAGGGTCCTGTTTGTTGTTGGGGTTTTTGTCCTGCCCAGTTCCCCACAGCTGTTTAGCCTCAAAGAAAATCACACATAGGTCTCCATAAGTTATAAGCTGATTGGCCCATTAGCCCTAGCCTCTCACTGGCTAACTCACATCTTGATTAACCCATTTTTTTGATCTATGTTAGCCATGTGGCTCAGTACCTTTTTTTTCAGTGGGGCAGATCACATCCTGCTGTTTCGGTGGTCTGGGCAGGAGTGGCAGGAATCAACTTCCTCCTTCTCAGAATTCTCCTGTTCTCATTACATCATTTCTACTTCCTGTCTGGTTTTCCTGCCTATATTTTCTGCCTGGCCAATCAGAGTTTTATTTAAAACATGATTGACAGGATACAGACAATTCTCCCGCACCACTGTGTATCACCACATGGCTGTGGCTTACCAGATAAAGTTCCCTCTGGTGTCCAGCATCTGCCTCTGGCAGGGCTACATGGCTTCCTTGACTCTGCCTTCTTTCTCCCAGCGTTCAGTTTAGTTTTCCCCACCTAGCTCTATTCTGCCTTATGCAAGTCCAAAGTAGGTTCTTTATTAACCAATGGTAATAAAACATATTTACAGCATACAAAAAGGAATTCCACATCACCAGTTAAGTTTTAATTATATATTTGCAGTGCATGGTTACGTTAGTTTGTGTCCCTGCGATATTCAGGACACAGGGCATCATTTTTCTATTGCAGTCAAAGGGGTCACTGCAACAATTAATCGATACAGACTGTATAGCTCAGATTGACTTGGGTCAGAAGCTGATCCTAGTTCCTTCCTCAGTTCTGCAGACAGGAATGGTGGTGTTAGCAACATGCTGTATCCCTTTGTGAAGATCTGGGAATGTATCTGCTTCTTAGCTTCACAGTTTCTTGGCCAAACTCAAGTCCTAGAAGCTGCAGTATATGAGGCTTTTGCTTCCTTACTGGCTCTCAGCTAGGGCTGCTGTCAGTTTCTGAGGCCATCCGTATTCCTCAACAAAGGTTTCTCCATCCTTAAGCCAACACCTGAATGTAGAACCCTTGACTGGGAAGTCCTTCCTCTCCAGGACTAGAGGGACCTCTTTACTTTTGAAGGGCTCCTGAGGTTAAATTACACTCAGCTAGATCCTTTTTTTCCCCCAACATAATATAATTGTAAATAGTAATTGACCTCAGAGAGCTCAGTTCTTTAAAACCCACATGTGGGAACTGAGTACCAGACTTTGTTTGTGCATATCATGGACAAGATCTAAAGATTAAGATTGAAACATATGGATGCCAAAGACTGATGAAGAAAAATGTCATAGCAGGCAAGGAGATTCGGCAGGTAGAAATGCTTGGTGCCCCAGCCTGGTCACTTGAGTTCAATGCTAACCTGAATAAATGTGGAAGGAGAGAATCAACTCCACATGTGCTGTGGCAAGTGCTTTCCCCCATCATCTGTGCAGGTACACATCATAATAGTAAATAAAATTTAAATTTAAAACAGAAAAAAGTCACAGTCATAAAGGGAGAAGTCTGGGAATGAAAGGAAAACCAATAATCCACATACAGCAAAGACAGACAGACTGATGGTGAAGTGGAGGAGAAACAAGGATGCTGAGAAAGCCACTGGGGCAGGTAAGCTTGAACAGATTGTTAAGGACTTGAATAGGTGAGGATCCAGAGGTTTGGATGGAGGCAATGGCACCCCAAAAGCCTGGCAGGGAAAGGTTGAGGTTCACCCTGGGGGTAACTTGTGCAGCTGTAGGGGATAGGGACCTGGGGCAAAGGAGAATAGAAAGAAAGGGAGAAGGGGAACATGGCTGGAGAAATATCAGGGGCCCGTTTGGAGGCCTTGGCTGCTGTGGCCTCTGTGGAGAGAGGGAGGGTGCCCAGGCTGTTCCCTCGGGGACTGAGCTGATATGGAAATGCTGCTGCACCTGAGGCACCAACAGGAAGTAAGGCCAGGACAAGCAGTCCAGTGGCTGGGACTTTGCCAGTCACCCCTGATCAGACTCTGGGGCACACCAGGATGTGCAAGGCAGCTCGGGGCCAGTGTGAGCTGAGCAGAACAGATAACGGACAGGGTGCATACCAGTAGCCAATCACCCAGGGCCTCGAAGGCTGTTTGCAAGACTGCTGGATATCTTGAAAAGGTAAATGACAGAAGTTGCCTCTTGAGCAGAGTGTGGACAAGCTGTGATTTAAGCACTAAGTGGCTCACGAGGGCTTCTCTGAAGAGACAGAAGACTGTAGCTCATGCCGCTGTGCCGGGCAGTGCCTACAGAATACCTGAGAACCATAGTGCCAGGTCTCTGCAGGAATGTACAGTGCCCTAGAGGAATAAGACAGGACAGAGGTAGATCAGACAGAAGAACCTGGATTCCGGGTTCCTGCCACCTCTCCTTAGCCTAGAGAGTTACCTAGGGTCTCAGTTCCCTTGACACTGATGAGTTTACAGTAGTTCCTGCCCGAGAAGGTTGTGGTGAGGGCTGACTCCCTCCACAGAGGCAGGCGGAGAGGGTGCAGTGAGAAATAGCATTTTACGTTATTATTTAAATAACAAATAATAATGGATCCTTTCTCACTATGGCTGTGAATGATAAGTGCTAATTGGCTTGGGGAAGCAGGAATGAGGAGGCGAGGGGTAGCTGGGAGGAGGAGAGCATTTAGAAGCTGAGAGATGGCAGGGATAAGCACAGTGTGTTTTCTACGGAGACACAGGAGGGTGAGGTCAGCATGCAGTCTCAAAAGGAAGCCCCACAAGCTGGAGGGCAGGAAGGGGGAGGCAGGGCATGGGCAGGTGCCGAGAATTCAGCTGGTGGAAAGGCCCCATTCTGAAAAGCATGAACATGAATTGTCTAATTGGAGGTGACAGGGAGAGGGAGAGGGACTTAGATGGGGTGGGTGGGAGCGTGACAGCCTAGTTTCCCTGGCTCTGCTCTTTCCCATCTCCAATTGGGTAGGGAGAGGGTGGGCTGGGGTGGCCCCAGCAGGTGTCCAGGCTCTCAGAAGCCCAGGCCTGCAGGCAGGAGGAGCAGGCTTGCTTTTCCTGAAACCCAATCTTGCCGGCAGCTGTCCCCCTCTGCCTGATGGATCTCAGGACATTTCTTTCCAAGGCACCATTCCCACCAGGCTCCAGCCAAGCTGGCTCTGAGGCTGGAGCTGGGTGGGCGTGGGGGGTTCTGTCCATGTCATGGGAGCGGTCCAGAAAGGGAGCGATGGGATACAGCCTTCAGTGGGGCCACTTCTCTTCTCTCTTCCTACTTAGGGTCTGGCTGGGAGGGGAAAGTCCAGGCACCCATATGGAGGTTTGTGCACCCTCTTTGTCCTTTCAGCAAATGATTCCTAACGTGGACACGCTCAGGCTCTGAGTGTCAGTGGTGGTAATGGTGGCAACGGAGGAGGCACTTTCATATGTGCTTTTAAAAGCTCACAGGAGTCGTGTGATTTTTGCAGTGTACTTTCTCATTGCTATGGCAAAATACCCCCCACAAAGCAACTTAAGAAGGAAGGACACGTCTTAGTTGGCAGTTTGAGCGTGTAGTCCATCACGGCGGGGGAGGCCTGGCACTAACCGCCGGCCACATTGTGTCCACAGTCATAAGTGAGGCAGGTGAGTACTACTACTTCATTCCCGGTCTCCTTTCTGCTCAGTCTGGGACCCCAGCTGCACACAACCACGGTAGGTCTTCCCACCCAGGGATGTGTTTCGCAGTCATATGAAATCCAGTCAAGTGGATGCTGAAGATTAACCATCGTAAAGACTGGCTTCCACTCACCCTTCAGCTTAAGTGCCAGCCGTCTAGGACACTTCCTTTCATTGCTTGGGTAAGTCACATTTCCACTAAAAAAGACGGCTCGGTCTAGCAGGGCCATGAAGGAGAGTGTAGGAAGGAACCAGTCATGTGCTGCTGACAGGATTCACCGGCAGAGGAGAGGGGCAATGGGCACCACCCACAGCAGTGTCTGTGTGAAGGGATGGTAGGGGACAGGATGGAACCCTACAATTTCTATAGCTATAAAAAAGGGACAGGTCCTGTGCTGGTTTTGCTTGGTTTTTGTTGTTGTTGTTGTTTTTGTTTTGTTTTTTTTGTTTGTTTTATGCTTTTTGTTAAATTTCCAAGACCAGGTACCCTGTGGTGCTTTACTCGAAGGACAGGGCCATAGCAGCCCTAGGCCTGTGGTGGCTGATCAGAGAGGGAACAGACCCCTTCCTCCTCCTCACAGTGAATTCCATTAACAAACCCCAAACAGAAACAAGAAGACAGAGAACTCTATTCATGCCGTCCTATGGTGCTAAGAATTGGCCTGGGTACAGAGTGAGGATAAAGATACCCGAGGGGACAGAAGGGAGCATCTGGCACAGCCCTAAGGGTTTGTGGGGTGCTCCTGGCATGCCTGCCTATCCATCCCTGGTTAACTGAATGGGTGGCGTCATCATAGCACCGGAAGGTTTTAGGCTGAAATCAAATCATCTCCAAGTGGAAACAGCATCGATCTGCAATCAACAGCTCAGGTTAACAGTTTCCTAGACCTGAAGCAGTAAAACAGGAAGCAACTGAATTAATTAGTAATTTAATGAATTTGGTTTGTTTCGTAAACAACAATTCTTAACACAGCTCATGGAGCTGAGAGTGAGAACAATGAAAAGGAGTAGTGGGTATTGGAAATCTCTGAAGTACCCTAGCAGCAGAGAGGAACAAGCCATTCCAAGGGGGTTTGGGTCTCTTGCTTATCCAAGCCCAGGCCAATGCATGATTGCCAGGCCAACGAGTTCCCTCTTACAAATGGGGGCCTTGGTGTCTCATCCGTGTTGTTCTGGGAAGCCAGACTCAGCCGAGCATCCCCTCCAGCAGGGACTTGCTCCAGTAACACACCACGTCAGCATCTTTCTTGGGCATCAGACATCCTTCCACTCCTCTGCCCAGTGACGCTGGTCATACTGTGCTCCTGCCGAAAGCCCTACAATGGCTTCTAACTTCACTTAGAACACAATTCTGGTTCCTCACCGGCCTGTAACCCGCTCCCACTTTAGGCTCTGCCTCTGGCCACGCCTATTTCCTTCCCATTTACTCCATTCCCCTAGCACCCCAGTCTCAGCTTAGATATACTTTACTCAGAGGACCCTTCCTAGAGTCTCCTGGCATGTTCTCTTGATGACTGGTGCTTCTCCATCCTCTTACTCACTGTAATTGGAAAAACAAAACAACAAACATACAAACAAAGCATAAAACCCACTGCACCATGAACTAGGGCCTGTGTCCAACCTGGACCACTTTCTCCACTCTCTCCATCACTGGTCCCTAGTAGCCTGCACAGCTCTACTGAATAAAAGTTTGTTGAATGAATAACAAAATTCAAACTTCTTTCCGGAAATGCCAGCATGTTTGTAAACGTGTAAAAGATTGACACATGAAAATATTCAAAATAATGCAGGATGATTTGAGCACAGCTGCATCTCCACAGAACTTGGCTCTGTTTCTTGAAGCTTTAGGAATTCAGTGTAAGCAAGAAAGGGAATGTAGGGTGAAGTCTGTTTGAGGCCAGGTATTTGGAGAGATGGGAGGGAAGAGGGCAGAAGAAGTAACTTCGGTCAGGTAGCCATGACAACCAAGTTATCTATGACAGAGTATCCTCAATGAAGTCTTCATGGTTATAATAGTGTTGAAAAGGAAGAAACTGAAATCCAGAGAAGTACATCAAGTCAGCCAAAGTCACACAGCAGAGCCCACAGTCCAACCAGGCAGGTCAGAAGACATCCCTCCAAGGCCAAAAGGGCAGTGGCTTGAACGGGGTAGGGAGGCACTGAGGACAGAGAGCATCTTCTCCATGATAACACTAAAGCTACCGTTGTTCTGCCCCTGATCTCGGGTCTGAGATGCCATCAGTTTGTAAGCTGTATGGAGTTCTGAGCATGCAGGGCAGTTGGGTCCAATTGAGAGCAGCTGCAAAGCCTTGGAGATGGCCGGAAATTGGACCAGCCTTGGAATTAGGGTCTGGGCACTGCTCCTGGAAGCTGCACAGCTGTAGCTTGGCATTTTTATTCTTCTAAAAAGACCCAACTTGGACTGTTCTGAAAAGTCAGCACAGGTAAGTGTAGGGTAAAGTAGGGGGGGTAACGTAGGACCAGGGGCTCTGTCTGGGGGAGGTGGGGGAGGAGCAGGAGGGGGTCATTCCTGCCGGGCTGACCTCAGCTGGGTAATGTGATCATCCTGTCATGGTTCTGAGCCCTGATTTGGGAAGAACAAAGAGGCCAGGGCCCTCTGCCTCCTCTAGCGCAGGAATGCAGCTGGGGGCCAGGCCGTGACCAATTGGGAATGCAGGTTGGGAGCGCAGCGAATGTGGTTTGTTGAGCAAGGCTTTCATGCATTGATGGGAGTCCAGTTCACAAAGCTGGGCTGACATGCCCCCGCACTTCCAACTTTGATATCCCAGCCCCTCCTTGGGGGAGCCGCACATCCCCAAGCTGTCTGGTCCACACTGCCCTGCTGTGGCCCTTGAGGTAGTGATGGGGTGTGGAGTAGAAAGCTCAAAGTGATGCCCCTCCTCAATCCCACAAATACTCTTATGAGTCAACATCCCCTGCCTATCTATCTCGACCCTGGGAAGCCTTAGAACTAGACAGCAGGGAAAGAAGCGGCTCATGCTGAGCCTCTCTCTGTTCTCAGGGCTGGGGGAGATAGATGGATAGACAGGCAGACGCACCATGGGAGAGGCTGCCAGGCTGCAGACGGCCACTGCTCTGGGTAGGCCACCACCTCCTGGGAGATGAATAATGTTGGGGCTGGGGCGGCCGGACTCCAGGCATGGACATTTGAATCTTGCTGCATTCCAAGCTCCTGGCTCTTCTGCTCCTAGCCCCAACATCTCTTCCACTTAGTGTGGAGTGCTTAGGGCTTGCACTGTCAGCCTTCACAATTACCCTGTTGCTCCTTTCCCCTGCCTACTCCCCATTCTTTTTCTCTGCTCCCTGCATGCCCTTTCTTCCTGGGTACTAATATTGATTGCTCTTTATAGGTTACAATGCGCTATTGATTCATTGGAACCTCTTAAGTGCCCTATGGAGTGGGGGACTCCCTTCCTTGTATGCAGAAAGGAAGATGACAGGTAGTACAGGAAGGCTCTGGAGGATGCTGTGCCTTTTGGTGGAGCAGAATTGGGGAGATGTCAGTGATTAAGGGGGTGAAAGAAGTTCACAAAAAGGGCAGTAGTCAAAGTTTGGAAGATACTCTGCTCGTTTTTCCACCCCCAGTGTCTAACATGGGGCTGGGAGATGTGGAGGTATTAAGGAACCTTTGTGGACCACCTGAATGTATCCACTGCTCCACTCTGTCTCCTCTCCTTTAAGAAAGTTTGCTGTCCCCAAAGCACTTGACAGTCACAAGAAAATATAGATGGTTCTTTCCGGTGACCCTTCTCAAAGAGCCTAAGCTATTATTACAGCATAACTATAAGCTATCTTATGCCACAGATGCAATTTCAGGAAGCAGAGGCCTTACAATGTAGAAGAGCCTCATATGAAGGGTGGGGATGGGCTTCCCTCGTCGAGACACTGGTCTTCTGAGAGTTCATGGGTGTTGACAGGATTCAGGGAGAAGGGCTAAAGCAGTAGAAAGGAATGGGCTCATCCTGTGGTCTCCTCTGTCAAGGTCAGTTAAAAAGAGACTAAGGGCTGGAGGGATGGCTCAGCAGTTAAAAAAACTGGCTGCTTTTTCAGAGGTCCTGAGTTCAATTCCCAGCAACCACATGGTGTTTCACAACCATCTATGTGTTCTGGTGCCCTTTTCTGGCTTGCAATGCAGGCATATGTACAGGCAGAACACTGTATACATAATAAATAAATCTTATTTATTTATTTTTAACAGTCCTAGCTGTCCTGGAACTAGCTCTTGTAGACCAGGCTGGCCTCAAACTCACAAGGATTCGCCTGCCTCTGCCTCCCCAGTGCTGGGATTACAGCTGACACCACAGAGCATCACCGAGGAGAGCCAAGGTAGGAACACTGGGGAATGAACTGAAGAAGAGACCATGGAGGGTTGAAGCTAGGGAGCTCAGACTTCCTCCCTAGGGCCTGCTCACCCAGCTTTCTCATGCAATCCAGGAGTAATGGTGTCCCTCCCCCAGCTCCCCACTGAGGACTGGGGCCTTCCACATCAGTCAGTAATCAATCAAGAAGATGCCCCACAGGCTTGCCTATTGGCCATTATGATGGAGGCAGTTCCTCAACTGAGGACCCCTTTTCTCAGGTGACTCTCAATTCTGTCAAAACCTAGCCAGCACAGATTGTGATAGTGAATCTCAAACAAACAAACAAACAAACAAACAAACAATAACAACAAACCCACATGTGTACCAATAGAGAAATAGCTGAAAACATTATGGTATCTTTTAGGGGATCCCATGCAGCTTTTGAAAAGTCTATATACATCTCTGGATGGAAAATCTCCATAATGTATTAAGTTTTTAAAAAATGTGTTTCAGAATAGTCTATATAGAATAATTTATAGATACATAAACTTAAAATTATAAGAAAGGTTTTATAGTCTTAATAATTTTTAAAACTTTTTAAAACAAAAAGTGTGGGTTTTTTTTTGTTTTGGTTTTCATTTTGTGTGTCTCATTTTGAGATAAGGTCTCATTATGTAGCCAGGGTAGCTTTGTACTCACAATCCTGTCTTGGCCTCCCAAGTGCTGGGGCTGTAGATGTATATCACCATGTCCAGCTATATGTTATTTCTTTATTTAAAAAAATGACTGTAAGTGGAAAGGAATGTTCGATGTCTGTATTTTGGGTAAGGAACACACAAAGGAAGAAGCTGAATTACCGGCGTAAGATCACACACAGAAAAGGAACCTTCAGAACCCTAGAAAGTGGACCTTCTCTAAGGATCTTTTGGTCCAGCTCTATGCCTGGGGTGAGACGGGAAGGCCACAGAAGAATACAAGCCAGGGGTGGCAGGGGCTTGTCTGTGAGGAAGGAGCAACGTTTGGAGTTGGAGAACAGATTCGGTGCTGGTTCTGTGTTCTGCTGCTGTCATTACTCGGGTCCTGCAAAGGTTTGCTGGCTGGGAAACACAGATAATCTGAGGGTCAGGAATAGGTTAATCCAGACCCTTGGCAGGAGGGGGAGAAGATTTGGTCTCTCGAAACATGAAAGGGATTCAGTGACTCCAGGAGGTAATGAGAAGTGAAGAGGCTCAGGTCAGAACCAATTAGAATCTCTGTCTGAAATACAAACCAGTCTCTAACCCAAGCCCCTTCCCCTTATTCTGGTCCTGGAGTCCCAGAGGAAGGAAAAGAGAACAGGCCAACTCTTAGAGTTGTTGCCTTGTAGAGGCCACAACCATTTTCTTTGGGGGTTGAGAAAGGCCCCATGTAGGAATACTGGCGGCTTAGCCTGGCTCCCTCTTGCCCTTTGGTTCTGCTGACACTGAACCTTCAAGAGCCAGGATGGTCCATGCTGACTCCTCCTCCCTCTAGAGCTCTTGTCAGGCACTGTGAGACGAGGCTGGGGGGTTGTGGAGATGGTGGCTTTGATAGGCCATATGCTTGGGGAATTATGAATGGAAATACCCAACATGGACAGATGCTCAGATCCTTCTCCCCACGTAGCAGTGGTTCAGGGACTTACATCATCTAGCTAGTTCAATGTGGCTCTGATTTCACTACCACCTTGGCAGTTAGGCTTTTCCTGGGCCCCGCTGGGCCTCCTTATCATGATCCCTTGCAGGAATTTCTATCTCTTTTTGATCTGTTCTCAACTGTCCCGAAACCAGATGTGAAGGAAACTCCGGTTCCCACGTTTTTCTGGCAGTGACCGCGTGGCACTTACAGCAGGTGTCTTAAGAAATCATCCTGAGTTTCAGTTTCCCACCATGCAAGAGGGGCATTAGAGAGACAAGTAACCCAAATAATATCTGCATGGCGCAGCCTGCGGTAGAGCCAAACATTAGGTCTTACCTCTTCCGCCCCTCTTGGGCCTCAATCCTCAGTTAATGAAGGGAAGGGACCTGCTGAAGGGTGAGGCAGCGGCTGGAAAGAGAGGACGGGAGGGCTGAAATCAGGGGGTTTTACTGTGAGAGGAAACAAGCGTCTGACCTACGACTTTCCCAGAGGCAAGCTACCCCAGGAGAGAAGGCGCGAAGTGGGGTCCAGCTCCGCAGTTGCCTGGTGGAAGGATACAAGTCATTGAAACAAGACCACAGGCAAATCACTGAAGGGGCGAACGGAGTGCGGACAGGCTGAACAGGGTTAGAGCTGACGTGGCCCACCGTGAGCTCAGCACTCTGGTTGCCGCAGGCTAACGTGAAGAAAGGCTTTGGGGCCTTAGCTACGTCAAAAACAGGGCTGAGGAGGAGAAGAAGGTGGAGTTCTCCCACGTATCTATAGTGAGAGACCCGCAGCAAGAACTCTTGTTTGATTTTCCTCTTCCAGAAGGAAACCGGAGGCACGTGCTCTCGCACTGTGGTTTGGGGAATCACACCTGGAGGGCCTTTCCGGTAGCTTAGTCACATCTTAGACTTCTGGTACTAAAGTGTTTGTAACCCCACTGGAAGCCAGGAGCAAGGTGAAGTGATGGTTCATTCAGGAGAGAGGCCTGCAGAGAAGAAAAGGCAACCAATGAGGATAAAAAAAAAAACAGTCAATAGATTGGTGATAGAAGGGGCCCAATGACAGATGGCAAGATGGTGGAGGAACACGAGACCAAGCTGGGTAAAAAGCAAATACTCAATATCAAGTCACCAATTCCAAGTGTTGTTACCACGTGACTTAGCATTTGTTAACTTGTTTCTGTGACTCAGTTTCCTCATTAGAAAGGGTGCTAACATTTCTATCCTTGGCCACACTGGGTTGGAACTCAGATCAGTGCCTTGCTCAGTCATCATCCCAGAAGCTTCCTCTTGCAGTTGACAGGAACTGACACAGAGACCCGCAGTTGAACAGTGTGCAGGGAGTGAGAGACTTTGGAACACTCAGTCCTAAGTGAGATGTCCTCAAATCTCTCCTCTCGTGGCTCAAGGAGCTGTTAGGAAGAGGAGGTAGAAAGACTGTGAGAGCCAGAGGTGATGGCTGACTCCAAGGAAACAGTGTCTTCTAGACGCAACAGAACAGACACATATGAACTCACTGAGTCTGTAGCATACACACGGCCTGCCCAGGTTCAAGCCAGACAGGGCTCCAGCACTGAAGGCAGGAAGTGGACACTCATCCCAAGACAGGACCATGGCTCTCGTGAGAAGGGTCCTTCTGTTTTCTTGATCCTAGCCCCCCCCTCACATTTGTCTAGATGCTTACCATCTGAGATAGTGTGAACTCCATGCTGAAAATTCACATGTATTTGATTACAAATGCTACCGAAGATCCTGAAAATCAAGAGACACAGTTTAGGGGCTGCTTCTCTTAGGGTCAGATACACAGTTAATAGAGGCAAAGTCAAAGTTAGGACTTGACTGGGAGTGTGGTCTGCTCTAGGCCATCCCACAGACAGAGCACTTTCTGCTGGTCTTTCAACTGTCCTCAGTATCATCACTATTAAACATACCCCTCCAGGTTTTCCTGGCACCACCAAGCTGTCACCATCCTCCTGGCATGAGGTTAGTGCCCATGTTCTTAAAATAGTGTCCAATAGATCATAAAAACTTCAGAATTGTCTATCGGCAATATATTATTGTATGGATCTGCTTCTGGGGAGGCAATATGGAGTTCAAGTTCAAGCACTGGCTGGAACTTCCTGCTAAAGATGGAAAAGTGCACATGCCCTTTAACTTCCTGAGACCTCATTAAAACAACAACAAGAAAGGACATATAAAAGAGACAGCAGGCACAAAAGTCTGGAAGCTTGAAAGCTCACTTAATAAGAACCATATTAACAAGTGGAAAGTGACTTAGCAGGCCTGAGAACGTTAAGTCCCGAGCTCAGACACGAACAGCCCAGGTTCTGTCTCAGGAGCCCCAAAGATTCAAGCGCTAACAAAACAGACACTTTTAGAAAGGGAAGGGGAAGACTGGTTGACCGTCTCTCAAAACACAAGCTGACCTCGGGTCCTTCCCTTCCTCCATGTTTTTGTCCCTAGCAAACCTAGACCCCCATTCTGCAGAGACGATCAAATGTGCTGTTTCAGACCATGGACTAGGAAGCACAACTGGAGTTGTGGGACCTAGAGAAAATATGGAACTTAATGCAAGTTTGTACAGCAAATGTTGAGACTGCGGATCTTCTACCTCTTAACAGAGCTATGTCTGTCTTACACAAGCAAGAGGCTAGGTAAGGTTTTGATAAAGATTAGATTTGACACAATGGTTGCACCAAAGGACCTCAAGAGCTTCTTGAAGAAATGGCCCTAAGAGGCCACAGTTCAGTGAAAGTATTAACAGACAAGGTCTGCCCTGGCCAGCACCACGCCATGACAGTTTGGTATCCTGTTTAATAAGCAATCAGTCAAAAAGCAGTAGACATGGGAAAACACTGATAACGTGAAAACAAAGACCACTCGAAAGGTAAACCATCTTGGAGAAAGCAGAGACTGGGCATGAAGAAGGAAGCTTACATAGTACTGGTTACTTTTTGTCCACTTGACACCAGCTAGGGTCATCTGGGAAGAGGGAACCTCAATTGGGAAAATGCCTCCATCAGGTTGGCCTGTAGGCAAGCATGTAGGAGGCATTTTCTTGATTAGTGATCAATGTGGGAGGGCTCAGCCCACTGAAGGTGGTGCTAACCCTGGTCAAGTGGTCCTGGGTTTTTTTAAAAAAGGAAATTGAAAGCGCTAAGGACAGTAAGCCAATAATCAACATTTCTTCGCAGTCTCTGCTCTGGGTCCTGCCTTAGCTTCCCTGGGTGATGGACTGTAAGCTGTGAAACAGAACCAACCCTTTCCGCTCTAAGTGTTGTTGCTCATGGTTTTTAACCACATCCATAAAAAGTAAACAAATGCAATATACTTAGAAAAGTATATTACTGGGCCAGGGAGAAGGATTGGCAAGTAGAGTATGCCAGATGACCCATGATAAAAAGGAGAGGAGTGACTTCTGAAAATCATCCTTTGACCTCTACATGTGTGATAAGGCATGTGTGCACCTGGCACACACACACACACACAAAAAAAAAAACAATAAGAAAGTCAAATTTTAAGAAAAGATGTGATATTGCACCTAAAAGTTGAGAATAGAATGCTATTAAAAAGGAATTCTCAGGGAACACTAGAACAGCTTTACTAAATCAAATATGATAGGAGAACAAAAAGATTAAATCAGTAGAAATGAAAATTAAGGGGAAGAAAATTACTCAGGGTAAAGGGAAGGGGACAAGCATGGTATTAGGAGGTAGAAGCAGGAGGATCAAGAGTTTGAGGCCAGCCTGGGCTACCTGTAAAAGGTGTGTGTGTGTGTGTGTGTGTGTATGAGAGAGAGACAGAGAGAGAGAGAGAGAGAGAATATTAGACTTGTTCATAAAAGCTCTCAAATTATGGATTATGGGAACTCAAAAAATAAAGAACAGAGAAGAGTGATAATCTAAGGAAATTTCCCCCAGTCTTAATTAAAGAAATGATTTTCTAGGCTAAAAAAGCCCATTAAATGCCCAGAATAATTAATGAAGAAAACAAATCCTGTAAAACAAAGGTTTATTGTTATGGCATTTTAGTATTAGTAACGAAGAGAGCATACTAGAGATTGAGGTTCCAGAGCAAACAAGCAGGTTTCATGGAGAAGGAGAAGAGCAGAGAGACCTTCCAACAAAGCTGAGCCAGAATGGCCAACTACTCCAACCCAGGATTTCCTTCTACCCCCACTCTCAATTCCATGGGAGTGTAGAATGGCAATGTCTTCAGAGATGAGCAGTCTTAAATTTTGTCCTGCTGGGACTCTGTCTGAGGAAGCTGCTGTGACAATATCATATATTCAATCAAAGAAAAACAGCAGAAGGCATAGTCCCTGGGAAAGAAGACCCCACACGAGAGGGCAGGCATGGTCCCTGGACAAGACGGCACTGTGCAACAGAGGAGGCAGCTCCAGTCAGGGCAGCTATGCCGCAGGCCTCAGGAGCATCCACCCAAACCGGCCTAGCCACAAGATCCAGGACCTGTCTCTTAAAGAAAATGAAATGGCCAGAATCCTGAAGGCACCACAGCATTTGAGAGACTTGAGAGCACATCACACACTCAATCTGAGGAGAGTTTGGGAATAGATTAGGGTCAAGTATATCGAAAGCTAAGCAAATAAACAAAACCAAAATGATTTTCAACCCTAGGAAGAAAATTTAGCAAGAAAAGAAAAATAATCCTTACACACTCATGAAGTAGTTGGCTGTGAAGTTTGTTTATGTATTCTTGTTAAAGGAAACATTGAATGTTGATCTAATGAGAATCATGATCTAATTATACAGAGGAACCACAGGCTAAGAGGAGCAGGAGACATGTGGTGAGGTCCGGAGTGTTGGTGAGGCAGAGATAAAGCCTCCTTTCCCACCTGGAAAAGAAAAAAATAATACCTAAAATAAGGAAATCTAAGAAATTGGAAACACTGGAAAATTAAAAAACAGATGCCCACTATGTAACTTTGGGGCATTATGATGTATTACTGGGATTGGGAGTTCAAGGCCAGACTGTGTTTCATAGTGAGACCCAGTTAAAAGAAGTGGTCAGGGGGAAGGGAGGGAGGGAGGAGAAACCCAAGAGCAGGAGTTGAGTAATGGAGGAAGGTCATTTGTCAATAAACAAACTGCCTTGGCCCATTTGATAGGCTACCCCTTAGGTGGGTGGAGTAAACAGAATAGAATGCTGGGAGGAAGAGGAAGTGAGCTCAGACTCGACAGCTCTGCTCTCTGGAGCAGACGCCATGCTCCCCTCTCCAGAGCAGACACGATGAAGCTCTGACCCAGGATGGACGTAGGCTAGAATCTTCCCGGTAAGCGCACCTTGGGGTGCTACATACATGAACAGAAATGGGCCAAGCAGTGTTTAAAAGAATAGAGTTTGTGTGTCATTATTTTGGGGCATAAGCTAGCCAGGCAGCCATGAGCCGGGCTGTGGGAAGAGGCCCGCAGCTCCCCACTACAGATGGCGCCCACGTGGATAACTGCATCCACAGAAAGCCTGAGAAAGCTTGGGAAAGAATAGAGTAAAGCGTGTTTTCTTGGTAGCAGCAATTTCTTGGGTCTGCTCTGCTTGCTAGAGGCAAGCAAGCGCTCTCATCTAAGAGAGGCTTCCTGACTCAGCTTCAGCTGCAGAACCTTGCAGCTCATTTAAGAGGTCCTGCCACGAAACACTTAAAACGGTGTTGGTGAAAAGCTGAAGGCATGCTTTTCGGTTTTCAGCCATAGCAGGAAAAAAATTGTGCTGTTTTAAAATGCCGGCTTTCTGGGCCATCCTGCCAGGGCAAACTCTGACTGTTTGAGGCAGGAGGGCTGACTACAGAGAGAGGACTTGAATGTTGTCTGTGGATATAGTATTGCAGCTTGTTTGCTGGCAAGGACCTTGAAACGCCACAGAGTTGTGGTGATAAACATGGCTACAGCCGGTACCTCAGCCATGAGGCTGGAAAGCTAAGGAATGGCTGGATCCAGTCGTCGAAGCCACGGCTTTCATCCTACTGATATTGCTTGGTAAATTAAAGACTCATGTGGTCAGAAAAAGAGAGATATACAGTAAAGAAAGATTCAAAGACAAAGAAAATTTCTAAATTGTTTACAGTGTGTTAAAAGTATATGCAGGCTAAAAGTTCTTAAAAAAAATAAGGAAGAAAGTAGTTGGGTGTGGTAGTACACACCTTTAATCCCCAACACTTGGAAGGCAGAGGGAGATTGACCTCTGAGACTTCAAGGTGTGGTAGCACACGCCTTTAATCCCACTGCCTGGGAGGCAGAGACAGACAGATCTCTGTGTTCTCAAGGTCAGCCTGGTCTAAAGAGTTATTCCAGGACGAAGATATACAGAAAATATAAAATAAAAGTAAAAGTAAACAAAATAGAGTTAAAATAAAGCTGCACAAAGATGGAAAATACACAGAGAATCTTGATACTGTATGCTATTATGCTCTCTTTGAATTGTTTGAATGCTGAGGAAAGAGCAACAGATGCTAAAAGATATTTGTTTATAAATGCTGCTGAACTAATCCAAGATAGATATTTTCAAAATACCTTGACTTCAGAATTTGGATCTAAGGATATGATACTTTGGAAAGGAGTTTCTTCTTTTGTTTTCACAGAGGATGAGATGCTGTGGATTTCTTCTATCACAATATGGTATGATGGACCACGTCCTCCTGAAGGGTTGCTGTGAACACCTTCAAAAAATTACTTTGCTCAACTGACGACTGAGAGGAACCTAGCACACAGGTTATACCATGAAAGACCTGATTAACAGCGCCCCCATTCAGCAGGAAGCAGTTTGGAGAGAAAAAACTGCGCCCATGTTCCCATATATTGTTTATAAATGTTCTTTTACATTTAAAGGGGGAGATGATATAGATGTGAATAATTTGCATTGATATGAATCTTGGTTTACTGATATTAATTTAAGGTCAATTTTATTATATGTATATGTATTTCTGATATTGATTAAGGTATTGTGATTGTGTAGTTCACTTAAAAATGTAATGTGTATAGGTTGTTAATGGATAATTATCAATAATAGTCAAGTTTGTAGTCATGTTAGTTAGATTTTCTAGATGTGCATGCATATATTTCAGATAGGCATTCATCATATCTTTCAAAGGCTAGAGAATATGGTATTTTAAATGTTTTAATAACTTAGGGTTTTTCATGACAATGAGACACTCTGCTCCTGGCAGCACCAATCTACTTCAAGAAGAAGATGGGCATCGAAGAGGATCCTTATGGAGTTTGATAGCCATTTGGGCAAGAAACTGCTCTTGCCTGGACTATTTTATAAACTGGACACAAAGAACCCGCAGAGAGAGGACTGCTGAACTTGCCTAAAGGTGAGATGATCTTTCGGGGTTCCTGATTCATGAAAGAGTCTGCGAGACATTCTGCAGGACACAGCAGATAAGTGACTGAACTGCCTTTAAATTTCCTGCTTCATGGAAACGTCTCTGGATACTATGGACCTTTAGGCCAAAGATGGATGCCCCAACGGTACAGAGGAACTTTGGGTGACTGTCCAGGCAGTGAGATGTCTCTGTCATTTCTAGAGTTTAGAAGTTGCTTACTTTTTGTTTGCTTAGGTAATATTGTATTCTTCTCGAGTCTTTGATGGAGTTGAATAATAGATAGATAGTTATAGTTATAGTTTTCCTTAGTTATGATAAAGATAAAATAGATGTAAATATTGTAATTTTTACTTGATAACTGTTTTGTTATATGTAATTTTGCTATGTTAAAGTTAAAGCCTTCCTTTTTTTTTTTTTTTTGTTTAAACAGAAAAAAGGGAAATAATGGAGGAAGGTCATTTGTCAATAAACAAACTGCCTTGGCCCATTTGATAGGCTACCCCTTAGGTGGGTGGAGTAAACAGAATAGAATGCTGGGAGGAAGAGGAAGTGAGCTCAGACTCGACAGCTCTGCTCTCTGGAGCAGACGCCATGCTCCCCTCTCCAGAGCAGACACGATGAAGCTCTGACCCAGGATGGACGTAGGCTAGAATCTTCCCGGTAAGCGCACCTTGGGGTGCTACATACATGAACAGAAATGGGCCAAGCAGTGTTTAAAAGAATAGAGTTTGTGTGTCATTATTTTGGGGCATAAGCTAGCCAGGCAGCCATGAGCCGGGCTGTGGGAAGAGGCCCGCAGCTCCCCACTACAGTTGAGTATGTCACCCTGAGGAAGCCAGGTGCAGGAGCTGAGGTGGGAGGGGGAAGGATTGCTGTCCTCCTTATCTGTGTTTGCAGAACTCTCGGTGTCCTTAAACTGTGTTAATGAAAATTTCTCATTAAGAAAAAAAGGAACAAAGGCCAAGAGTGCAATGGCTTGGATCAGAGTCCCCAAAGGGCCCATGTGTTGAAAGCTTACAATCCATGGCTACGCTGTCAAAGGTGGGGCGAAGGTGGAAGTCTTCTGGTCATAATCGGGTGTGCTTTTGAGGGGACTCCTGGGACCCCAGCCCCTTTCTCTCTCTCACTCTGACCACAGGATGACCAGGTTTCCTCCGCCATGACTTCCCATCGTGTTATGCCTTTTATGGGTATGGAAGCAAAGGGCACACTGACCGTGGACTGAAGACTATGGGTTTTATTGTATGTTTCACGGAACAAATGAGTTTAATACACACGCAACTCACTTACCATAGGTACCACATCTCTTTTCTATTGTTGTGATCAACACCATAACCAAACGCAACTTGAAAAGGAGAGGCCTTATTTCTGCTTACAGGTTACCATTTACTATAAAGGGACACCAAGACAGGAGCTTGCAGCAGAAATAGAAGTGGAGACCGTAAAGGACATTGCTTACTGGCTTGCTCAGCTTCCGTTCTCAGTATACAACCGGAGTCACTTGTCTACTGCCAAAAAATGCTCTACAGTAAAGTATGAAGGCAGATATGAAGGAGACAATTCTTTTGATTGGCGGTCCCTCTTCCCAGGTATGACACATCAACAATCAAAATTAGTCGGCACATGCTATAAAGAGAAGCTTTGGGTGTGTGGCTATAACTCAGTGACAGAGTTCCTATCGCAAGGTCCTGAGTTTTAACTTTAGTATCACCCCCAAAGCTCATGTATATATACATATTTATGCATATACATAATGTAAATACATGTAATTACTGGTTAATACAGTGTTTTGCACTTAAATAAAATTATGTAACGCTTTACATGTTTTACATACATGCACAAAATAAGTTATTTCTACATACAAAATATAACTTATATAACACATTATATATACATATATATGTATGTATATGTATATATGAGAGAGAGAGAATTATGCTTTTAAAAATTATGGTGTGTGTGTGTGTGTGTATTGTGTCACACACCAAAGGTTGATGCTGAGATGTTATTAATTGTTTCTCTACCTTATTTGTTAAAACAGGGTCTCTCATTAAATCTGGGAGTCACTGTTACAGCTAGTCTGGCTGGCAAGTGCACTCTGGTGATCTCCCTGTCTCTACCCACAAGTGTTGGGGTTACAGGCACCTACTACCAAACACAGCTTCTCTGTGGATCCAAACGCGGGTTCTCAGGCTGCTGCAGTAGGCACTGTCCCCACTGAGCCATCCCCTAAACTCTAATAACTGCTCTTTCTCTGGTTGATAACTACTGCCAAAAGAACAAATGTGGGCTTGGGAAAGGTAGACTCTTTAAAAGACAGCTCTCATTGTATGGCCCTGACTAGCTCTGAACTTACAGAGATGTGCCTGCCTCTTTCTTTCTATGTTGGAATTAAAGGCATATCATCCCATTGTGCTGAGACAGATTTTTATTCCAAGAGATTGCTTAAGGTTGGCAGAGGGAAAAAGACTATTGTACTAGGGAGACAGCTCTGACTTTTTTTTTTTTTAATTGAAAAAATTTCCGCCTCCTCCCTGCCTCCCATTTCCCTCCCCCTCTCCTCCTCCCCCACTCCTCTCTCCCTCCCCCCCACTCCATTCCCCCTCCCTCTCCAGTCTGAAGAGCAGTCCGGATTTCCTGCCCTGTAGGAAGTTCAAGGCCCTCCCCCCTCCATCCAGGTCCAGGAAGGTGAGCATCCAAACAGGCTAGGCTCCCTCAAAGCCAGTTCATGCAGTAGGATCAAAACCCAGTGCCATTGTCCTTGGCTTCTCATCAGCCCTCATTGTCCGCCATGTTCAAAGAGTCCGGTTTTATCCCATGTTTATTCAGTCCCAGTCCAGCTGGCCTTGGTGAGCTCCCAATAGATCAGCCCCACTGTCACAGTAGGTGGGTGCACCCCTCGCGGTCCTGACTTCCGTGCTCATGTTCTCCCTCCTTCTATCCTCATTTGGACCTTGGGAGCTCAGTCCGGTGCTCCAATGTGTGTCTCTGTCTCTATCACCATTTATCGCCAGATGAAGGTTCTATGGTGATATGCAAGATACTCATCAGTATGGTTATAGGATAGGGCCATTTCAGGTTCCCTCTCCTCAGTTGCCCAAGGTTAAGGGAGCCATCTTAGGGTTGGCAAGAGACTTGACTCTAGAGGGGCTCGCAGGTGTCCAGGGAGATGTCCCCAGCTCTGACTCTTAAAGCTACAAGTGGCTTACTCATTGGGCAGAAAGGGCTTCTCTTTTGTTGGGGAGCAAGAAGTGCTGGAGGGGCTGGTGTGAGGAAGTGGGCTGGATGATGCGGTCTGATGAGTGTCCATACAAGAAAGGTTTAATTCGGGCTAGCCTATACTCTGGGATGCTGTCAGCTGGCTTGGACAGGGTTAGCCACATTCTGGAGACCTGAGAAAGAAAAGAATCTTAACTGAAATTTGGTTAAGGAATACACTGTTCCGACTGATCAATGGGAACAAGGCGTTGGACTACTCAGAGGGGGGCTCATATAAAGGGGTTTGGAGGGTTTATGCCTTCCTTGTCACAGCTAAACAAGGGCACAGTGAGCTGCCTGGTCTACGTCAACTTGACACAGCTAGACTCATCTGAAAGGAGGAAGCCTCAAATGAGAAAATGTCTCCACAAGATCTGGTTGCAGGACATTTCTTAATTAGTGACTGATGGGGAGGGCTCAGCCCATTTTAGGTGGTGCCACCCCTGGGCTGGTGGTACTGGGGTCTATAAGAAGATGGACTGAGCCGGGTGTTGGTGGCGCACGCCTTTAATCCCAGCACTCGGGAGGCAGAGGCAGGCGAATCTCTGTGAGTTCAAGTCCAGCCTGGTCCCAGGACAGGCTCCAAAACCACAGAGAAACCCTGTCTCGAAAAACCAAAAAAAAAAAAAAAAAAAAAAAAAAAAAAAAAAAAGAAGAAGATGGACTGAGCAAGCCATGGGAAGCAAGTCAGTAAGCAGCATCCTTCATGGCCTCTGCATCAACTCCTGCCCCCAGGTTCCTGCCCTGTTTGAAGTCCTTCAACAATAAACAGTGGTATGGAAGTGTAAGCCAAATAAACATCGTCTTCTCCAAGATGCTTTGGTCATGGTGCTTCATCACAGCAATAGTAATCCTAGCTAGGGTACACAGGAGTCCTATCTAAGTCACATGATGATTTAGATAAGAAAGGATGGTACTGTGTAGTAACTTGTTTTGTTTTAATTTTCAACATAAAATCTAAACCCATGCTTTCCCTTATGTATTTACTATGATATGTGTGGCCCCTATTTTAAGTGAATTCACTTTCAGTGACGATGTTCAGGGATCAGTTACCCTCACATAACAGGAATCTCCTGTGTGGCTTAAAGGTCAGGCTTACAGGTAACAAACCCACCATTAGTGTGGAATTACTTCATGGTTTCATGCCTTATCTTAAGATTGTGTGATAAACCTACCTCTGAGAGATTACTTTCAATTTCCCTTGAAGGTCTTTACTAAAAAGATCCCCTTAGAAAAAGCCATTTCTCTCCAATGGCTTTATATACCCCTTCTGGCATGTTGAAAGTGTCCCTGGGGATAATGAACTCCATTTGCCAAGGCAGACCATAAAAGAGTGGTGTGATTTATTTGGGCCTTGACAGTGTCCAGAGGGAAGAACTGCCAATCAATGGCCACACACAACCACAGAAGAAAATCTAAAAAATTCTCCCTGGAGTACCTAACCCAGAGTTGCGCTCTGACGACTTTAGAAGAGAATTAATTCTAAATGTCCTCTTAATTGCTAAATTGATTAATAACCTTAAGTCGTTCTGAGCATGATTATAATGTCAGGACCCAACGTCCCATGGGTGTGCTCCTGGGCTGTGTCAATCAAGAGTAATCACGCTTCCATTCAAAGGCCTCCTTGCCCAGTGATGAAAGCAAGCTTGTCTTCTGTTGGGCTCTATGAATCAAAAGCAGGCATCTTTCTTTTTTCATGAAATAGCTATAGTCCACATGAACCCACAAGGTTGTTATTGCACTCTTTTTACACATGAAAGAAAAGATAAGGGGGCTGGAGAGATGGCTCAGCGGTTAAGAGCACTGACTGCTCTTCCAGAGGTCCTGTGTTCAATTCCCAGCAACCACATGGTGGTTCACAACCATCTGTAATGAGATCTGGTGCCCTCTTCTGGCATGCAGGCATGCATGCTGACAGAATACTGTACACATAATAAATAAATAATTTTTTAAAAAAGAAAAGATAAATGATTTTGCCAAGGCCACACAGCCATAAGAGTACCATGTGGTTCATATGGTAAGAGCACCATGAGGTTCACACCCTTCTCCTAGAGCCAAGCTACCTTATAACCAAAATTAGATTATAATCTGAGTTACCAGTAGGCTCCTTAGCTTGTCATTAGATTCCCATGGCCTTGAGCCAGCTGTGGAGAAACAGGCAATAGGTAGTTGAAGATCCAGTTCTCAAGCGAGTATCAGGTCTCAGACATCCCTTTCTAGTTAAAGGAAGAACCAACAACTTTCCATAATGTCAAACATAAACTCACTTTGGCTGAGGAAGACCTTGAACTTTTGGTCCTCCTCATTCTCTATTGCTTGAGTTCTAGGATTCCAGGTGTGTACAAACACGCCCTCTTTATGCAGTACTGGATTCCAACCCCAGGCCTTGTGAATATTACCATGTTGCATCAGCACTCTGCCAACTGAGACAGGTTTGTTGCTGGTTGCCAGCTCACCAGTAATGACAGGGAGACTTCTTATCAATTATGAAAGCTTAGTCTTAGCTTAGGTTTGTCCCACTAGCTCTTATTGTTATGATTGTCGTCTCTTTAAGAGACAAGCCATGCCCACTTCCTCCCCCATCCACTGAGGCGGGTTGATCTTCAGCTTCCTGCCTGAGCTCGCTCTCTTTTCCACCTTCCTCTTGGAGAGGCAGCTTAGCTTCTGCCTCTCTCCCCACATCTCCGTTCCTTCCCTTTCTCTCTCTGTCCTCTTCTCCTTTCCCCCCCTCTCCTCTAAGTAATTAATATCCAATTCTATTCTGTATGATGTGTCTGTCCATGTGCCTCCTACCCGCTGCCTGCTCACTCCACTGGGCTAGCTGAGACCAGCCTGCCCGCCATGGGTCTCCCTGCCTGGGACCAGTCACTGCTCGGGGACCAGCTGCCTTCTCTACCTTGGACTGGCTACTCCTGGGACCCACTGCCTGCTTCCACATGGCCCACTACCACCATTTGGGGACCTACAGTATTTCTGCTGCCTATTGCCACCAGGGATCTTGCAGCATTTTTTAAAAAATCATAACACTTATAACTTAATTTAACCCATTTATATTAATCTATGTTTTGCCTCATGGCTTCTTACTTTTCTTTCATTCTGAATATCTCTCTCTGTGACTCCCTTCATGTCTTGTTGGTGTCCGACATGGGCCTAGATTTATCCCCAACTTCCTTTCTCAATATTATACACTTTATACCTCTTTTTTTTTTTAATTCTTTTTTGTATTTGTTAACAATGAAAACTGTGTCTATAACCATTGCATCTTCAAATCCATCAGAGACCCGAGAAGGATATAATATTACCTGAGTAAACAGAAAGTGCAGAGCAAACAACTTCCAAAACTATAGAAATGACAGAAGCAGTTGACTGCCTGGACAGTCACCCAAGTTCCTCTGCATCATTGGGGCATCCATCATCAGCCTACAGGCCTAGAACATTTCACAGACTTTTCTGTGAAGCAGAAATTTTGAAGGACTATTCATCTTGCCTTGGTGAAGTTAGGCAGTTGTCTTCTTTTGTGCCCTGCTTGTCTAATTTGGACAGCATACTATCAGGAGTCAAGGCAAGGGCAGTTTCTTTACCAGTGGCTAACTTAGCCACAACAAAAGCAAACTCCATATGGAGGTTCTTTGATGCCCATCATCCTTTTCTGAAGTAAATTCTTTCGGGAGCAGACATATCTTACTGTCATGAAAAGTCTGAGGTTGTTGAAACATTTTAAATTCCATATTCTTTAGGTCTCTTAAGTGTTTGAAGACCACCTATCTATTTAAAATATATCTCTGTTTAATCTTGAAAACATATTTAACATAACTACAAGTTTGATTACTATAGATGACTAACTACTAACCTGTATTTATTAATTACACATTACATTTTTAAATGAGCTGCATAGGTACAATACCTTAAACAAGAACAGAAACATATATGCAGTATAATAAAAATAACCTTAAATTTGTCTCAATATATAAAAATCCATACCAATGTAAACTGAGATTAATAGTTGTTTTTTAGTTTAAAGTAGATTTAATAATCTATCCTTTATCCTATCCTTTCCATATCCCCCCTGTTTTTGAGAGTTTTTTTTTTTTTTAAATCTAACCTCCCTTGCTTCTCCCTTATCTTGATCAGTAACAACTTGTAACCCCTCCAATTGGTGGCAAGCATTCATAACCCACAAAATAACCCAAAACCACCCATGGTACCTCTTGGGAATGTGGATGTTGTGTTCTCTAGACTAATTTTTGTTGCCTAGGAGCAATGACATCTTTAGGGGACCCTGAGAAAATTGGGATAATGGTCAAGTCCTGGGGGAGCTAGCTGTATTATTTGTTGCCCAGCCTCTGTGTAATGAGAAACTACAGGACTTATCTGAAGTCCAGTATAAGGATGAGGCTGGACAATCATAGTTGGCATCTCTGAAGATGCTCTGGGTGTAGAATTTTGAGGAAACTGTGATAAAGGCATTTCAAGAGGCTGGGTCTCCTGGGCTACTTGTCTTCATTGGTGTTTGTTTCTTTTTTTCTTTCTGAAAACACACCAACTTTTGAAGGTAACATATATATATATCTGTATTAACACAAGTATGAGATGTGTAGTATACACAAGTAGTTAAAGATTTTTTTTGTTTTATGTTTGAACAGGTAAAAGTTATCTGTCAACTTTATAAGTCCATTTAGACTGTGTAACTAAATTTATATCCATGCCATATAAAGGATGGCATGTAATAATAAGTCATGAGGATTCTATAGCCAACAAGATTTATCGTGTTTCATTAAATCTCAGAGCTGTTCCCATGCCAAAGGATTATCTTACAGATCACCTGTCTTGTAGTCTTGTTTTTTTTCCTCATGTCTGCAGCCAAGATCCTCATGAGGTCTCCTCCATTCAAATCTGATCTTTATTAATTTTGAAGAGAACCATAACTTTTTGGTTCCTGTGAAAACAAAGGCATAACCTCTGCCCCAACACAAGACATTTTCTGACTTTTATTTTGAAGTTAAGACATTTAAAAAATATATACATTGGTTTAATAGAGCAGCTTTCATAATTCAATATCTACTAGCAGCTATTGTTTTTTGCACACTAACATTTAAAAAATTCAAAGTCAACAGAGTACCATATAGGATCCAGACACTCTGTATTCTTTTTTATATTACTTTACTCTTCTCTTTAAAGACATTATTTTTAAACTATTTCTTTTTATGATTGTCTATACAAATTTTCCTTTCTTTGGCATCTAAGCACATTTTTAAGCATACTATATTTGTTCAGAGATATTCTCAGTCAGGACCTGATTTTATTAAGTTCCAGTAGACACACACTGGCAAATTTCTCTGACATGTGAGCCAAACATTAAACTGCTAGGCTACTGCTGCTATGTGACTTTGGTGATTGGCTCCACCCCCTTAGTTATCTAACCTCATACCAGTGGTACCAGGTGGGGGCCATGTTTATCACCCCAGCTCTGGGAATTTGCTGAGTCCCAGCAGCAGGCATTTTTACCCAGTGCACCCACTGTTCAAGTAATCTACTGCACAGCAGGGCCTCTTTAAAAGATCTGAGCCTCTGTAGGCTGTGAGCAGTGGGCTCTGTGTATGTGCCCCATATTGGGCACCATCTGTAGTAAGCCTTGTTCTCAGCTGTCAGTTCACAAAAGACAAGGAGACGTCTTATCAACTATAAAAGCTTGGTCTTAGCTTAGGTTTGTCCCACTAGCTCCTATAACTTAAATTAGCCAATTTATATCAATCTAAGTTTTGCCTCTTAACTTTTTGCATTTCTTTCATTCTGTATATCTATTCCCTCCATGTCTCGCTGTTATTTGATGTAGGCCTAGATTGATCTCCTACTTCCTTTTTCTCTGCCCAGAAGTTTTGCCTATACCTCTTGCCTAACTATTGACCTTTCAGCTCTTTATTAAACCAATTGCAATAATATATCTTCACACAGCATACAACAAAGTACCCAGTTTCCCAAAACTTCATTCTTTTTATTTAATCGATTTATTTAACTATTTATTTATTATTTAAGTTATTATTTATTTAAATTAATTAATTTATCAATTAAGTTATTAATTTATTTAACTATTTACTCTTCTATATTTACACCAATTGCTACTAATTAGCATTGCTAACTAGTTGGTTCTTTATTTTTTTCAGTCCTGGGGATCAAACCTAGGGTCATTTGTATGCTACACAAATGTTCTACTCCAGATCCTTTCAACTGCTCCTCTCTAGCTTCCCCTTTACCTATTTTGGGGGATAACATAGAGCATCTTTCCTGTTACAGAAATTAAATGGTGCCGGGCGGTGGTGGCGCACGCCTTTAATCCCAGCACTTGGGAGGCAGAGGCAGGCGGATCTCTGTGAGTTCGAGACCAGCCTGGTCTACAAGAGTTAGTTCCAGGACAGGCTCCAAAACCACAGAGAAACCCTGTCTCGAAAAAAACCTAAAAAAAAAAAAAAAAAAAGAAATTAAATGGTATAGAATAAAATTGTAGTTCCTTGAGTGTGGTGCCTTGGTCTGAGGAGCAGTTAGAGTTTTTAAACAGCTATGCAATTATTGTTCCCTTGTTTACTTTCAGTAGCCAGTGCAAGACTGAGGATTTTTCCCCCTCTGTTTTGTTTTGTTTTTCTGAGACAGGGTTTCTCTGTGTAGCCCTGGCTGTCCTGGAACTCACTCTGTAGTCCAGGCTAGCCTCGAACTCTATAGAGATCTGCCTGTCTCTGCCTCCTAAGACCTGGGATTAAAGGTGTGTGCCACCACTGCTCAGCTAAGATAAAGGTTTTAATATCCTTTATTTGGCCTTGACTTGATGGATATGAAAAGAGTACAGCCCCCTGGTTGCCAAGGTTCAAAGCAAAAACCTGTATTTTGATAACATCACAAGATTCTCTGTATACAAGGATTATTTCCTGACCAAAGTGGCATTATAAACATTTTAAAACTAAAATAACATAGACATCATAGTTAAAACATTCTGATTCCTTTAACTTTTATACTTCCATGCTTTCCCTATTTAAATTTTAGACTAAAAATGCATACCTTAATAACCTGGAACAGTGTTATCTCTATTTAGACACCCCTGCATTTAGAAATTAAAAAAAAAAGATGGATCAGCTCCTCAGGAATATTTTTATTCTCGGCAAGTACCCTCTATCCTTTCTCCATGCTGAAGTGCAATGGCCTCTGCACAGCTGAGAGTCCTGGTCCTGAAAATCCTCAAAATTGCTGCCTGCTCATCTGCTTTCTAAACGCACCTATTCCCTTTCATCAGTAAAGAATACCAGTATCCCAGAATCTCCCGATGGAGCATAGTGTCGAGCTGCTGGCCCATCAGCAGCTATCAAATGTTACACCTGGGAGAGGGTAGCTGAAGAATGTGGGACTTTTCCATTTCATCCCATTTTTAAACTGTCATCAATTGGAAGGTGGACACTCAGTTCTCTTCTAGGTTGTATCAACCACTGCAATTCAAGACATTTTAAAGCCAGCATGGCACAGTAATAGCAAGCCTTGAATTTGCACAAAGGAGTAAAGTTTCCTTTAGGGAATAATCCCAAGTGTGGTCGAAAAGCATTGTGAGAGGGGAAGAGGAAGGAGTATGTCTGAATATAGCTTGTTGAACAGAAGCAAGGGCATTGTGCAGAATATTCTTTGCGTTTATTCCCTCCAAAGAAGGAGAAAGGAAGCTTCATGTAAAAACCAAGAGCTGATCATTAAAGTTACGATCAACTAAATTATCAAAGAAAAAATAAAGTGTTTTAAAAAGATTAAAACTTGACCAGTTGATCAGGGTGGTGTGCATCTGTACCCCCAGCTACTCAGCCTGAGGCAGAGGGATTTCTGGAGTCCAAGAATTTGAGGCTATATTGGGCTACATACTGAAACCTCCCCTCGCCGACAAATACACACCTCAAATTGAAAAAAAACAAAAAACCACCGTTCACTATAGAGACACGAGACTGTATGTAACTAGTGAGAAGCATTTTAGCTGGGAACACAGTGGGATGTTCTGAGCAATTCTGAGAATTCCATGTCCCTCTGAATTGTGAGGGAAGGGTAACCATGACGCTGATCTCTTTCGCTCCTGCCCTGTGAGGGTGCCAACACCAGGAAGAAGAGGCTGTTGACCTGAGAGTTAGGATAAGCTATTTAAGGCAGGTTTCAGGGCCTGGTAGATCTGACAGGGTAGCTGGTAGCTGGCTCGGCTGCCCAGTGAACACATGGGGGACATTCCCTGAGTTCTCTCAGGTGTAATTATGGGGGGACTTCACAGAGAACCTACAATTCTGCTTCAGCAGGTTTGGGCAAGAGCTAGGAGTGTGTGGAGTGGTATCTGGTGTGACTAGAACTGAACGGTTCAGTTGGTACTGCCTGCCTCGCTGCCTCCCAGTGGCCTGCATTGTTTTGCAGGATGCTAGTTGGCATTCTGGCATCATGACCCTGTATCTTACTGGTCTACACTGCTCTGCTGCTAGAGCCTGCACTGCCTACATACTTAATAAACTGGAGGTATCAGAAAACCAAAGCTCCCTAAAGTAGATCCCCAACAAAGACTGATGAGAATTGGTTAGCTCTCAACCAAGATGAATAGAAACGGGGACCTAAGTACCCTAGAGCTTGCTTTCCTGGGTTGATCTTGAATCTGTTCTGCTCTCCCAGAATTTCTCAACATGTGTAAGCGCTGGTTCCCCTTAGTGCTGGGTAGCCTGATGCCACAGTTGTGGGAGGCTCCTTCTCTCCTCCTACTTCAACTGTTTACTCTTCTCACGTTTACTGGGGTCAAATCCCAAGCAGACCTCAATCTTTTTCAAGGCCTGCTTTCGGGGGAACCCAAACTAAGATGGGTGGAGTGTGCTTAACTGAACTAGGGCAATGCAAGGCCACTCTTTGAGTTCTGTTATCTTGCTCGCTCACATAAAATATGCCTTTATTGAATTGCTTTTTAATGCCAATGCCTTCCATTCCCCCCCCCCCACCTAATCCCACAGCAAACCACAGGAGTCTATTGCTGTAGGTAGTGACCCAAAAACACAGTCAATTCCGTTACTCAGTTGCAAAAATTTTTTCTTCTAAAATTTGCAGCTAGAAAAAAATTAGCCTAGCCCCAAGAGTTGGCATATTTTTTTTTTCTGTACCCAGGTAAAAAGAATTAGATACGTGAGTGCTTTCTCTTTTTCTCCCTGTCTCTTGCTCCTTCCTCCCCTCTCCTTCTCTTTCCCTTCCCGCTCTCCCCATCTCCCCAGAGATCTGTCTTCTGAAAAGCAGAGAAGCCAGTCTGGAGTCTAAGAGGAGAGAATTAATGCGTGTATTGCTTGTCTGTGTGCGCTCCTCTTCCCTGCTCTTAACTTTGTCTCATGTCTGTTTGTTCTGGTTTGGTTACTTTGTCTCCAAGTCTACTGGCCCTGTTTCATTGTGCACATCTCTTTCCAAGCTGCCCCAAAGTGTCTGTGGAATTAGTAGGCATACAAATGAGGTGCTCAATAGGCACTCTCTGGGTGAATTAGGTTGGATACCCAGACTCAGTGGTCCTGTGATGGAAATGGAGATGCAGGAACCTTCCTTCTAGCTCATCTTTTGACCCACAGGCCAGTGTCTTTTGAACATTCTGGGCCATATAACAGCTTCTTCAAATGAAGTCTTATAAGGAGCATACAACAAATCAAGATGATGATGCTGCGGCTGAGATGTGTGAGTCTGAGCCCAGGAGGCTCTTACTCAGCTTGAGTCTCCCTTCCCTACCCATCTTACTGCTTGGTTCTAGCTCCTAAGCCTGATGTCTCTAAAGGGTACCAGAGAAGCACAGCTTCAAAACCACCCGCAGGGCCTGGGACTTCAGCACCGGGGCAGTCTGGGAGCACAGGGCTGTTCTAAAGAGAGACAGTTCACTTGCCCACAAGCTGTGGGCTGGCCTCCTGTTTACCTTATCCCAGGCGCTAACCTCAGGTCATGAACCAGCCTAAGGCAGGTTCATTCCCCAGCCATCTGCTTGTTGTTCTCTCTGGCAGAGTGGAAACGTCTCTCACATTCCTCTTTAAACTGTGGAAAGAATGGGCCAGAGAAGGTTTGGGACAGAGGTGACAAACCTCAGTGGTGGCTGCATCGTTTCTGGAAGTTCCTGTTCTAAACGTCCACGTTCCAACCCCCAGCCCTGTGAGTGTGTCTAATAAGGAAACTTTTTTGACCTAGTCAGTTAAAAGTCCCAGCCCTTGCCTCATTACTGCCAAGCCTAGCACTAAAAAGGTGAACGCTGGCAGCTTTCGCTGGCTTCAGCTTGGCAACCCCCTCAGGGTCCATGCCTCAAAGCCCCAGCCTCTCAATGGGACTGTGTTTTCAATCCTGATTAAACAAAGCCCAGCGGTCTCCCTCCTGGGCTGAGAGCGCCATTCTCATCTTTCCCTGGGGATTAGGGGCTGGCCTCTTGTTTGGGTGTCACTCTGCCTTTGAACTGCTGGGGCTTCGTCTACTTTCAGGCTCAGCTTCCTGCCAGGAAGTGGATTTACCTGATTTGTTGTTACTCTCTCTGCACGATGATGAGCGTCTCAATCTCCACGGCTCTCTCTCCCGTTCCCGAGAGACACCATTACCAGCTACCTCTTGCTCCTTTTTCAGAAAAAAAGTGAGGGCTTCATAGATAGACTCTCTTCCGATCAAGCTCAGGCTGGGAGCATGGAGGTAGGGGAAATGGGGTCGCTTTGGCTGCAGGAGAAGAAGACACTGACTTAAACGAGAGGATGTGTTTTTCTTCCTCAGGGGTCAGGGAGCCATGAAGCAATTCTTGATAGTTCTGGAAAATGAAAAAGGGATATTATAAGACAGACCTGAATGCAAGTCTAGGGTCCAGTCCATCCTACCTTATTGCTTTAAATGTGTGTTTTTATCATTAGTGATAGAAGAACTATGGATACAGCTCTCTCTCTCTCTCTCTCTCTCTCTGTGTGTGTGTGTGTGTGTGTGTGTGTACGTACATGCACACTTATACATGGATGGTAATAAGGTACAGGAAGGAGGCTGGACTTCAAGGATTAGATACACTAACATCAGGTGGATGAAGAGACATGTCTCTTCTTGGAGAGAGGCTGTTGTAGAAAGTGGACAGAAGCCCCAAGAGAAATACCAGAGTATAATTAGGTGACTATCATAGCCAGTGCGTAGACAGTACTCGTCCATGATAACATATATTTTTTAAAATTTTTTATGGTTTATTTAACTTTATTTTACGTGCATTGCTGTGAAGGTGTCAGATCCCCTGCAACTGGATCTTCAGACAGTTGTGAGCTGCCATGTGGGTGTTGGGAATTGAACCCGGGTCCTCTGGAAGAGCAGTCAGTGCTCTCAACTACTGAGCCATCTCTCCAGCCCCTAACATAGATTTTTTAACACTGGGGAGGATGAGTTCTGGTGAGGATCCACAATGGCTCAGAGTTCGACAACTCCACTCAGGCCTTATCCGTGCAGTCATTCTAATATGTCTTTGTAGACCTCAGAAAGTGAAGCCATGAGGCTGCCATCTAACCCAAGGAGAGATGCTGTCTTTGGGTCAGGAAGGTGTGTGTGTGTTTTCCTCATTGCTGTATGTAACAGAAAAATGAACCCCCCAAATGCGAAGAAGCTGAGGTGAGATTGATTCTGAGTCAGATGTGTGTGTGTGAGAGAGGAAGGGTAGGGAGGTGAGGATGGGGTCAGGCAGCTAAACCTGAAGCCCAGAAGGACAGCCTAAGTGTGCAGACAGAGGCAAGAGAAAGCCCTTGTATAGCTTCAGCAAAAGCCACCCTCCAGGGCCTGGCTTTCCCAGCGTGTGAGGTTCCTGGGCCCCAAAGGGCACTGGCTGGGGCCCCGTCTGCTGCTCCCCTCACAAAGCCTGGGTTGTGCTCTTGGCCAGGCTGTGCCTCTCCACCACTGAGGTCCTGGCTGAGGCTGCTGCCCCGGGAGCCTCCCTTCCCAGCCAGAGGCCCCAGATTTGTACAAGTGCCAAGGGCTAACGAGCAGCTCATTTGAATCCATGCAAAGTACCGGGGAGCAAGGAGACATGCTAATTAAAGTGATTGCTGTTCTTTAATTAAGCAATAATTCCCCCAAAGAGGGCATTATCATGCAAATAGAGCCCTCTCGGGTGAGGTAAGGGCTTTGGGCCACAGCTGAGGTCTGTTAATAAGGCCTCTGAGGGCAGGGATCCAGAATGCCCCTTTGAGATGGGTGATGGAGCAGGGGAAATAATGTTCCTGCTCCACGCTGCCTTTTGTCTCTCCAGGTTTGGCTGTGGAGATCTGGGAGGCAGGGACCCTGCATCCCCTGCTTTTCCCTCCTCTCTTTGCCTTCTCTCCAGAGACACTTTCAGAGCTGTGTGAGGTGGATTTGGAGGAAAATGTCTGGCTTGGCTCTTCATGTAATCAGTGCTCCAATTACCAGCGCATCAGAACGGGGAGGGTCAAAATGAGATGGGAAAGGTGGTTTAGATGTTCACAAACACACAAGACACTGTAAGAAGCTGCGATTCTCTGAACTGGAGTATTGGTAATGAAAGGCACTGGGAGCAGTCATCCGTCTGGGTGATGTGCCAGGCTGCTGTCCCTTGTCACATGATTCAGTCCGTTCATCTTTAGAATGACTGCTATAGTCACTCCACACTGTTCCGGTGTGGGTACGTGGGCACCAACACAGTAGGCATTTAAAAAAGTGGCTCTCAACCTGGGGTGACATTTTCTGCAAGAGGAGGGTTGCCAGATGAAATATATTTTTATTTGCTGAGTTTGACAACTGTAGTCTAAGGATAACGTTTAGAGAACCTTTGTCACTACTGGAACAATGGATACGGCCCACATGTGGTGTGTGGAGGCCGGCAATGCTACCGGACAGTCCACAGCGCACACTACAGTTTCCACAACGCATATTCTATCCAAATATGGCAATCGTGCTGAGCTGACAGGTTTTTACCTAAATACTGCTTCATGAATCTGAGTTGGACTTTAAAGGGCTACCAAGACGGCTTAGCCAGTTTAAAGGCACTTGCCACCAAGACTGGTGACCTGAAATTGATCACTGAAAGCTCATGGGGTAAGAGGTATGACAACAAAGTTGTCATTGTCCTCTGACCTCCACACATGCGTTGGAGCATGTGTAGCTCCCACAACATACATGAACAATCAATAAATGTTTTAAAAAACACATAAAGAGACTGTACCTTTCATAGCAGGATTATAATCCTGGAGTTCTAAATCCAATTCCCTTTGCTCAACAAGAAGAGTTCGGGTGGTGATTATGCTTTACTAGCTGAGCAAATGGGGCAAAGGCGGTACTGGGAGCCCCACACAAGAAGCAGGACAGAGACAAGCTGGAAGGCTGGAGAGATGGCTCAGCAGTCAAGTGCATACACTGCTCTTGCCAAGGGTCTGAGTTCACCAGTGTCGGGCAACTCATAGCAACCTGTAAGTCCAAATGGCAGGAAGCCAATGCCTCTGGTCTTTGAGGGCATCCGGACTCCCATGTACATACCCACACAGACACACAGACAGGTGTGTATACACACACACACACACGTGGGAATGCCCAGTTGTAGGGTGGATGTCTCCCGGCCTGTGGGTAAATGTGCACACACAGGAGTGGACAAACAGTTCCCACTTGTATTGAGTTTATAATGATTATTAGAATAAATAAATTTGCTTATTATTTATTCTAATAATAGCCTCCGAAGTGGGTATGGTTCTTATGCCCATTTCAAAGATAAAGAATTGAGGCACAATGAAGGTTAAATGACTTGTCCAAGGTCACCTACTGTCTTAGTTAGGGTTTCTATTGCTGTGATGAAACACCATGACCAAAAAGCAAGCTGGGGGAGGAAAGGGTTTGTTTGGCTTTGCTAGCATTGCTGTCCATCACTGAAGGAAGTCAGGACAGGAACGTACACGGCAGGATCCTGGAAGCAGGAGCTGGTGATGCAGAGGCCTTGCAGGGGTGCTGTTTACTGGCTTGCTTTCCATGGCTTGTTCAACCCGCCTTCTTATAGAACCCAGGACCAACAGCCCAGGCATGGCACCACCTACCATAGGCTGGACCCTCCCCCATTGATCACTAAATAAGAAAATGCCTTACAGCTGGATCTCAAGGAGGCATTTCCTCAGCTGGGTGTCCTTCCTCTGATGACTCTAGCTTGCGTCAAGTTGACGCACAAAACCACTCAGTAAACCTACTGAGTTAAAACCAAGATGTTCACTAAGCCATAAGATGGTGTTGTTTTCATGTGGCGTCCGTGCTCTGTATCTTCCTCTCTGCTCAGCGAGTCTCCAAGCTGTGTCTGCCTAGGGAGACATCCATCCCTAGGCCCTTAAGTCCCTCCAGAGACAGCTAGGGGACAAAGGCAGAAGGGAGTCACCACCAAGTCTGACTTCATTTGCTTAAGGTTGGCTGGGCTTCTTCACTGCGTCCTGCAGTCTCCCTAAGGAGGTTTGGAGAGGTCTAGAATGGTCTTGGCCTTCCCAGGAGCACCACACGTGCTCCTGCTCGGCTTGGGAGGTGACAGAGGTAAAGTCAACAAACCTAGGGGGAAGCCAAGTCTCCTCCTCCCAGAAATTTTGCCCCCCTTTCAGTTTTGGGTTCAGTCGCTGCAAAAATCGATGTTTTTTGTTACATGGAGAGGGAGACAGCATCCCGCTAGACTACCAACTGAGTCCTGCCTCTGCCAGGCTCTTGCTCTGCATTTGGCAGCGGGGAAGGAGCACGGGGGGAAAGAACAGGACCCGGCTCTGTTTGCAAAGCATTTTCATCAGTCAAAAAGCTGCCAGGCTCGTGAATATTAAATAAACCCTGACTCATGGAGACATATACCTTGCTTGCTTTGCTGATGGGTGGGGCGATGGAGTTACGTTACTTTCCAAGTGACAGCCCTAACATTCTGCAGACTTTCTCAAAGCTGTTCTGGCTTTTTCTGAACAAAGAACAATCCACAAAAACGCCCATGGTGTGCAATGCATAGGAGTCTGTTTACAGGACCACAGACAGCCCTCTCCTCGGTCAAAAGGGACTCGGTGAGATCATCCATTTAATTGCCTTCCACCTCCAGGTGGGGCCGGGTGGCCCAAAGGTCTTCCGCCAGAGGGTTTAGAGAGAGTGTGGCTCAAGTCTCAGGCCCGTATAGTGAGTTCCCTAAGGGCTAGCTCCGTTTTTTCCATTGCAGAATTTATAAGTGGGATTGAAATGAGAGCATGGAGCTGCTTTGCCAGGAACAAAGATTTTCAGTGTGTTTCAGTCACTAACCTAAGACACTATAATATAAGCCAGGCTCCCTTCTCCCCAACTCTAATGGGTCCTGAAATGAAGCAAGTCATCCAAGAACAACAATAGTAAGAGGGCAGCCAACACCAGCCTAGAAAACTCCTTGCAATTACTAGGTGCAAGGCGGTATTCTACAATGGACAACTGTGGGGCACGACAGGGTGAGGATCCCTTACCTGGTGTGTTTTGGATTTGGGCATTTGCATACCCATAAGGCAGCATCTTGGCGATGGGACCCCTCTATATAAAGTTCCTATGTTTTATGCACAGCCTGAAGGCGATGTCATACAACTTTCAGTGTGCCTGGGTTTTGATTGTGAACTGTCACGTGAGGTTAGTTGTGGAATTGTCCACTCACAGCATCATGCTAACAATGAAAGAGTTTAGGATTTCTGGATCATTTGGGACTTTTTGGATCAGGGGTAATTACTCTGTACTATTGTCACTGACATTTTGCAGAGAGGAACTTTTCTCATTTCCTTTTTCATAACACAGGCAAGATAACCACTCTGCTTCTCAGCTCCTCTTTGTAGGCTGCCCATCCCATCCTGGCTGTGAGTGTCTTCAAGTACCTTTTTATCAGGCAAAGCCCACTCTGTCTATGGTTCTCTTCCAAAGAATGATGTCTTATTCTTCAAACCCATAACCTCAGTCTACACCACAGCCAATGAGTGTTACGAAATTTATTAGAATCAAAATGGAGTCACTCATGCCAAACCCTAGCAAAATAGAGCCGGGAGATCATGAAGTATGTGTATGTGTGTGTGTATCTTCATGTATACTTTCTTGATAATAGGAACTATCAAAAATATTCAGGGGGAAGGTAGAGAAGTGGTTCACTGAGTAAAGGTTCTTGTTGCAAAACCTGGCCCCCTGGGTTCAGTCTCCAGGATTCACATGATAGAGAGAAAGAACTGACTCCTTCAAGTTGTTCTCTGACCTTGGAAGGCATATTGTAGCTTCTGTCTTGCCATAAACAAACAAGTAAACAAATAAGAAAAGATTCCATCAAAACTACAACATTGGGGAGCTGGAGAGATGACTCAGAGGTTAAGAGCTTTGCCTGTTCTTCCAAAGGTCCTGAGTTCAATTCCCAGCAACCACATTGTGGTTCACAACCATCTGTAATGGGGTCTAGTGCCCTCTTCTGGCCTGCAGGCATACACACAGACAGAATATTGTATACATAATAAATAAAATAAATATTAAAAAAAACCTACAACATTGCACAAAGGCCAGGGCAGTCTTCACACACACACACACACATACACACACACACACACACAATTCTGCACACCTGCTCAGCCACTGCCATTCATCCCATCAATTTTTGTGGCCAGGCTCTTTCAAAAGTATTTACATGACCCCCCTTGTTTTGCCTTTAAAGCCACTGTCTTCTTTTGCTCTAGTGTTTGCTTATACGACGCATCCCTTCCCTTTTTACCATAGCATGTCAATCATGGTTTGCAAGCCCTCTGGGACTCCCCAGCAATCTTCTTTAGAGACTCTCCCCATGCCGCTCACTTTAGTGTGACTTCGATAATGTTTACTTATAATGGTGTGCAGCTGAGAGCCTCTTAATTGTTTGGTGGTTTGATAGGCTGGATAGCACAGTGGCTAAGGACGCGAATGCTGAAACTCAACTGCCTGGGCTTGGCTCAGCTTCCCACCTTAACTATGTCACTACATTACCTCTCTCAACGTAGTCTTCTTCATTTCTAAAGTGAAATCAACAAGATGCCTCATTCTCAAAATTCTCGAAAATATGATATACATGTTTATGAAAATGGCTCTGTGCTTGGCACTTAGAAGATAACATGAAAGTTTTTTCTGTTTGTCTGCTTGAGACAGGGTCTTGGTATGTGGTCCAGGCAGGTTCCATACTGGCCTTGAATTTGCCACCCTCCTCCCTCCACCTCTGAGTGCTGGGATTACAAGTATAAGACACTACATCTAGCTAGGTATATATTTGTTATGCCCAAATCCACAAGTCTCCCAAAAGTCAACAAGGAGATTGAGTCCCATACGTAAAAGCAAAGAGCCTTTATTTTATGCAAGTTTACAAACTCGGTCCCTTCACATGTCCATCGTATTGGATTACACGAAGAGTCCCGAGCTCAGTTAGAACTGGGTTTTTATAGTAGTAAAGGTGAGGGTGAGGGGTCTCTGAGGTTCAGGACCCCTGATTGGCTGACATTTGTCTAGGGGTGTCCTGGTGAGTGTATGCTGGCAGGTGATCCTATCTACAGCGGTTGCAATGTTAGGCATTTCCTTTGGATGGTCTGTTCTTGGGTGGTGCTCAGGTAATCTCAGTTTGTGGTTCTTCCTGCAGCCAGGTATTGATTGCTTCAGGGTAAACTACTGAGACTCAGGTCTCTATTAAACTTATCGATGGCTGAGTCCTACAGGTGATAATGGTTAGAAGTAAGCAACTTTCTTTGGGAGATCTGTTCATATTTAGCTTATCATGGCTGGCTTCTACATTTCCTCCTTCATAAGCAACGATGACAGGACCCAATCTTGGGTCCTGCTTGTGGCTCCTACATATTTATCTCACCGAAAAGATTGTGTTGCTAGTGATGGTCTTGTAGCCTTCTGCAGGTGTCATGCTAATGACAAATAAAGAGAAGTTTGATAAACACTTGTCTGAGTATTTGGCTGCTAAAAACCAGTGATGCGGGGGCAATATATGTGGAGCCCTTTTAGAACAACAAGAAAACACGCGGCAAACAAAGGGCTCTAAAAACAATACATTTCTCTTGACAGTTTCTTGAGCATAAGAGGTGATTAATGGGTGACCATAATTATTTTTCTTTTTGATGAATAATTTTCTAGCTTGTGTGTATGTTTTTCACACATGTATGTCTATGTACCACATGTGTGCCTACTGCCTGTGGAGAACAGAAGAGGGTATCAGATTTCCTGGAAACGGAGTTACAGGTGTTTGTGAATGGACATGTGTGTGCTGGGAAAGAGCAACCGGTGCTTTTAACTATTGTGCTACCTCTCTGCTCCATAAGTAATTTGTTATATTTAAAATTACTAGCAATTTGACTAAAATTAAAAACTATGGTGATTTCAGGGTTTTAAAGGTGGACGAAAATGAAGAATAGGAAGGAATGCTGCCTTTGGGGACTTGTAGAAAGCCTTAGAATGGAAGCCTGCACCCGTCTAGACACTGGAGAAAAACACAAAGCCTCATCTCAGACAGCAGTGGGTTTTTTTTTTATTGATTTTTATTGACCTCTATATCTTTCTCTGCTCCTCTCCCTACCTCTCCCCTCCCCTTCAACTCTCTCCCAAGGTTCCCATGCTCCCAATTTACTCAGGAGACCTTGTCCCTCTTAGTGTCCTCATTGTTGTCTAGGTTCTCTGGGATTGTGATCTGTAGGCTGGTTTTCTTTGCTTTATGGTTAAAATCCACTTATGAGTGAGTACATGTGATAATTGTCTTTCTGGGTCTGGGTTACCTCACTCAAAATGATGTTTTCTAGATCCATCCATTTTCCTACAAATTTCAAAATGTCGTTATTTTTTTCTGCTGTCTAGTACTCCATTGTGTAACTGTACCACATTTTCCTTATCCATTCTTTGGTTGAAGAGGATTTAGGTTGATTCCAGGTTCTGGCTATGACAAACAATGCTGCTATGAACATAGTTGAGCACATGTCCTTGTGGCACAATTGAGCATCCTTTGGATATATACCCAAAAGTGGTATTACTGGATCTTGGGGAAGGTTGTTTCCTAATTTTCTGAGATATCTCCACACTGACATCCAAAGGGGCTGTACCAGCTTGCTTTCCCACCAGCAATGCAGGAGTGTTCCCTTTTCCCCACAACCTCTTCAGGATAAGTTGTCATCAGTGTTTTTGATCTTGGCTATTCTTACAGGTGTAAGATGGAATCTCAGAATTGTTTTGATTTGCATTTCTCTGATGACTAAGGATGTTGAACATTTCCTTAAATGTCTTTCAGCCATGTTATATTCCTCTGTTGAGAGTTCTTTGTTTAGGTCTGTGCTCCATTTTTTTTTTTATTGGATTATTTGTTCTTTTGATGACCAGTTTCTTGAGTTCTTTGTATGTTTTAGAGATCAGACCTCTGTCTGATGTGGGTTTGGAGAAGATCTTTTCCCATTCTGTAGGCTGTCATTTTGCAGCAGCTGTTAATGATGCCAGAGAAGCAATGACCACCCTTCTGGAAACATCTGCCCACAGACAGGAATTCAGATGAGATGAACATCCTAAAGAGGCTCTGAAACACCTGGGTTAAAGATGATGAAGCCAGACTTCTGGGTCTGGAAAAGATCATCAAAGTCATGTGTCTGGAGAGGCAGAGACTAATGTGTGAGAGAGAAGAAGTAAGGCCTTCCAAAGTTCAGCCAGTCTTCCTAAGCCATCCGCGTTTACAGAGGCAGGAGACTGGACCTGATGCTCTCCACAAGACACAGCTCTCAGTGGTTGGTAAACAAATCAGATTATCTCATTCTGGAGAGAAGTCCTATAAAACTTCTGTGTCGGTTTAGTTTCTTTGGGACTTAGCTCATTACTCCCCCACCTCCAATCCTTCCTTCCAAGGTTAGGGCCCCACTGCCTTCCGGGAAGAATGTTGAGCACATTCTCCCTAGGCAGAGCCCTTTAATCAAGGTGGAAGCCCTTTGTGAGGGGCCAAGAGAAGTTTGGCTGCAAGAGGAACGAATTGGCTCAGTGTTGAACTCCTGACAAATCCGTGAAATGAATACCACACAGGAGTGGGGCAGAAACAGAGGCGGGGGTGGGGGTGGGGGGGAGGCTGGTGGGCATCTCGGAAGGAATGAGGAGCTGGTGGGCAGGCTCTTCTCCAGGTCTTCTCTCGCCACTCCCACTCCGGGACCTTTCACACCAGCCGGATTCTCACTTCTGCCCCTAGAGCACTGCGTCTCCTCAGGGAGGCTTTCCTGTAAGCTGCGTGAGTATCAAGAGTGCCAAAGAGGTGCTGTGTTCTGAAAAGTGGAGCGACAGGAGGTCCCCACCCAGGGATCTGCTACAGCCCCTAGGAGTTACTCCTACAGTGAAGCATATATTCTTGGATGCTAGGAGATCAAGCTGTAAAGCGATTAGCAGTTCCATTACCTTAAATTCCTTCATGTGCGCCTTCTCAGTTAGAAAACGCACCGAGGAGCCAATTCCCGGTTCTCTCCTGGAGAAATCTGGCTCCATGGCACTTCCTCATTAAAGAAAGCAGATGCTAATTGAAGCAAGGAAATGAGGAATGACACCCATCATGAGGAGTGGATTGGAAGAGGCAAGGGGGTGTCTGTTTTCAGTCTTTGCCACCTCCTGTAAACTTCCCTTATTTAGGCATCTAGAGTCCATGTGTGCACATATATGTACTATATATATGTGCGTGTATGCACATACAGTCTTCTTACTTCCCTTCTTCTAGCGTGAATGTGGACAGAAAGAATGCACCTCAAACCACTGTAAAATATTAAGTCCATTTGGGTTTCTATAGCAAAATAACTGAGATGTGTGGGGTGTGGTGGTGCACACCTGTGATCATAGTAGTAGAGAGGCTGGGGGAGGGGGACCAGGAGTCTGAATCTAGGTTGGGCTATGTATAGAAATATCGAGTCTCAACACATGTGCATGCACGAAAGCTCAATGCAGACAGTTGAGTTTTCAAACCAAAATTTACCGTCCAAGCCTGGGAGGTTCAAGAATAATACACCAGCTTCAAAGATGGCACCTTCTACTTCCTCCTTCCTTGGTGGTAGGACAAAGAGAGATCACTTTAATTTTTTATTATTATTAAATAAGAGTACTAATCCCATTCATCCATTCATGAGACAGCAGAGGCCTCATGGCTTCTCTAAAGCTCCCCCTCAGTACTGTTACATTGATATCAGGTATTGGTATCAATCAACATGAATTTCTGGGGACACTGACATCAAACCACAAAGATGCGGACATGGAGTTGGGGAGTCAACAGCTTCACTGGTTTCTTCATCTCCCACCTCTGCCCCTGTGGAGAAAGTTTGAAGTTCTCACAGTATTCCCTCGCCGGCCATGCTCCCGGCCTGCCTGTACTCTCAACAGGCTCCAGGAGAGCTGAGAAGGAAGTGTCAAGTTCACAGTACAACACTTCCATCTCTCCAGAAAAAGATAGGACACCAAGAAAGTCCACAACTGGACTGCTAGTCCCCGGGGAGCAGGTTGATAGCAAGTAAGCTGCTCAATCAAGGAGCTGGCAGGAGAAGAGGAACCAAAAGTGGAAAGTGATGGGCTGGCTGGAGGGCACGTTACTGGGGAAGACTCAAGCGCCTGACGTGGAGGTCTGTTTCCTTTAAGGGTTCTCAGCACTGATATTATCTGTAGGTACTTTTAACTCATATCAGAAGAAGAGCTACTTGCCTAAGTAATGGAAAAGCACAATGAACGGTGGAGAGTCGTGAGATGTCCTTGTCTTTTTATTTATGTGTTCTTTTCATGTATAAGCACTTAAATAATGCTTACCGTACCTCAAGTGCATCGAGCTTATCCAGTCTGCATAACTACTACCTAAGCCTATGTCCTCTATGGATAAATATTGCTAAACAGGGCAAACATACATGTTAGTAATAGAGACACTTTTTTTAACCACAAGTGATGATGGTGGTAATGGTAAAACTAAGGCAGTTTTTACTATCGATTATGGACTTCTTAATGTATTGCTTTATTGTTGATTGCATCTAGGCAAAGTGCTTCAGAAGCACCATCACAGTGCGTCCTCAGAATGGCTCCAGAGGGACATTACTACATCACAGACAAGCACACCAAAGCACAAAGCTTGTGAAGGGACTCGTCCCAGGTGTAATTTAGTTTTAATGACATTCTTTGCTTCCCAACTAAGAAATATTCACAAGGACTAAGACACTGTGGTTGTTTTGACCGAGCTGTGATCAGTCAGAGCAATTGTGTATGGAGTGCTTGTTGCATCCATGTGATACACCCTCAGTCCTCCAAACATGCTGTCAAACGACTGTGTATTTATCCCTGTTTTACTGACAAGAAACCTGCTTGAGTAACTACAGTAAATGGTGGGGCCATCAGAAGATCTCCGCTACCCCCGGGGCTCGTATTGTCAGAACTGCCTCAGATGGTGGATGTCCTGAGGGCCTTACAATAAAATTCTCTAAGTACAGCTAAGACATCATATCAAAATCCAAAATCATGTTGGTCCAACCTACACTGGAGCCATTGTAGCTGCAGGAATTTTCTCTGACAATGCTAGCCCCTTAGAGATCTTGATATACTGTAGTTTATTTTCTTTGGGGGAGGGAAGAAGGGAATTTGTACCATAGAGACTAAGAGTTTGGCCCAAGTCCACACAGCAGACAGGAGGATAATGAGGGAGCTGGGAATAAATTATACTAGACAGGTTTCCCAATTCTCAGCTCGATGCTTTTTCTATGAGACCATCGAGCCTCAAGTAACTAATTCGTTAGCTGCTCTCCTTTGCAAATATGCCCAGTTCCTTGCCATTCTCTTTCAGATCCTTTGCTTTCTTTCATATTTCAGACAGGGGCTCCTTTGCTGAACATTCTGAGTGACATGGAAGGTGGCATCCGCGTCTGTTCAGCCCCGGGCTTGGTTAGGGACCCGTCTTTCTCTTTCCTGTAAAATGATCCGCACATTCTTTGCCAGTGCAAAGGCGATATGGAAAGCCATTTTCTCCGACCTGGTGTGTGGGTAAATTAATCTAGCATTACAAACCCATAACAGCGTTAGGTGAGCTGTGTGTAATAGGTTTAGGCAGTGAGTCTCCGGAGCTTAGCCTGTTCAGCATAAAAAAGCCTTAGAAATCCCTCTCTCCGTGAAATCCTCCTGCACACAGTTCAGGAAATGTACAAGACAGTGAGACTACAGCCAACCTATTGGAATTCCTTTTGAAAAGAAGACGGAGGAATAGGAGGAGGAGGAGGAGGAGCAGCAGCAGCGGATTGCAGAAGCAAACTGTTGATTGCCAGCTGCTAGCCTTGTTAGGAAGGTTATCCTGCAGTCAGGATTCTGCAGTCATTAGTCACGGAATTCCGACGGCTGTGTGCTGGGGGGTGGGGCGGGGTCAGGTCATTTAATAACATGTCAATATTAAGTTACATCATAAATAATCAGAACTTCCTGCATATTTAAGGGGAACTTTGTTGTATAAATTTGGAAACTATCCAAATTGGAGACAAGTGACTTCTGTTATTGTTTAGCCCTCTGGGTCCAACTTACTGTGGGGTTTCGCTGTTGTTTTGAACTTTGGTACTTTCAGCAAAGAGCGAAAAGAAAGGCCATAAAGCAATTGACTTATGGTTATCCTCCCCCTCCCCCGCCCCTTAGCTTTAGATCGACTAATGCTTTTTTCTTTATATAAATAAGATCAAGCGAAATCCAAAGTCATGGCCAAGAGCTAAACATGGGGAATTGCTGTGTCGTTTGTATACTGTTAACAGACTGAGTCAATTTGGCGATGATTACCGCTGACCACACTTGCTGTCACTAAAGGGGGCCCTTCTGATAGTTGCCACATTTCCCCCATCATTGGCAGTCTAAGGATATTTTAAAGACGGGGAACTCAACCTTCCAAATGCTTCAATCCTTTAATACGGTTCCACACGTTGTGGTGACCCCCAACCATAAAATTACTTTATTGCTACTTCATAACTGTAATTGTGCTACTGTTATGAATCATAATGTAAATATCTGATATGCGGGATATCTGATATGTGAGCCCCAGAGGGGTGGTGACCCACGGGTTGAGAACTGCTTTTCTAAAGGCTCAAGACATTAATCTGAGTTGGTGTCAAATTGCAGACAGATTTGCATTCCTACTAGATAAGGGAATAAATAACCAGGTTTCATAAGCCATACGATGCGGCACGAATGTAAAGATCAATTATCTTTAGGACTCCAAGAATACTCCTCTCACCTACAATTCAAAGCTCGGCTGGGCAGCTCCACCCTTTCTTGCCAGCTTGTTTCATAGCTACAGCTACAGCCCCTTTGCTCCAGCTACAGGGCCACTCAGGGTTCAGAACCTTCACCTCCATCCTGCCCGCACTCTTTGGCTCCTGTTGTTCCTCCCAGACCTCCGTTTTTGAAAAGCTCCCAACTTCTCTCCCTACTTCTTGGTTTAGGCTAAGTTCTCCTTCCTTCTTGAGGCTGTTCTTCCTCCAAGGAAGTCACCTGCCTGAGTGCTGGCTGTGCTAGGAATCTGACACGCCTACTTTATTTGAGCCTTGAAAGACAGGCTGCTGTAGTTTGGATGTGGTGCGCCCAAAGAGCACGCAGAGGAGGCTTGACTCGCCTGTTAGCACTACCGGGGTGGGGGTGGGGTTGGAGCTTTCGGAGGGGAGTTCAGGAGAAAGGAGTTAATGTCATTGGGGGTGCACCCTTAGAAGGGGCATTGGAATTCTTGCCCCTTCTGTCTTTCTCTCTGCCCTCCAGTCACCACAAAGAAAACGATATCCACTCAATGATGCGACTGTGGCACCCCTGGCCCAAAACAACAGGGTCAAATGACATGGTTCACGGAAAGCCCCAAGATTATGAGCCAAAATCACCCCTTTCTTTTATAAGGTGATTATTTCAGATATTTTTCTTTGACTTTTAGATTCCGTGTATCTGTTTTTCTGTACCAGGTTTATTTCACTTAGTTCCACCCACATCGTTGTAAATGACAGGATTTCCTTCTCTTAAAAAGTCTGCTGTCCCAGAAGTGGTGGTGTACATCTTCAATCCCCGCCCTTAGGAGGAAGAAATATGTGGTTCTCTCTCTGTGAGTTCCAGCCCAGCCTGGTCTATATGGCAAGTTTCCAGGCCAGCCAGTGCTACATAGTGAGAACCTGTCTCAAAACACCACCACCACCAAAAGTCAATGTGTGTGTGTGTGTGTGATGTAAAGTACTTGTGTTTGTTCTGTTGTGTATATATGTTACAGATTTCTTGTCCATCTTTCCATTGATGGGCATTTATGTTACTTCCTTAACTATTGTAAGTAATATTGAAATGGGCACAGAGTGTAGAAACTTCTCTAGCACACTGATTTTGATTCTGTGTGTGCAAGTGCTCACCTGCGTATATCTCTAAGCAGAAGTGTTAGATTTTGTAATAATTCTTTTAATCAGTATAAGTTAATTGTAGAAAAATGATGGCTTTTATATGACATTTTCATGCATGCCTACAATATACGTTAACGATATTTACCCCCTATACTCACCCCCATTACCTCTTTCTCTCGTCCCCTCCTCTGATAACCCCTGTCCCATCTTCATGTCATCTTTCCTACTCTAGATGCCCCAAACGAAAGAAAACATGGATTTGCCCTTCTGTATTTGGCTTAGACAATTAACATGGTAATCTCCAGCTCTATCTATTTCCCTGAAAATGACTGTATGTTTGTTTTTGCAGGGAACCTCCACGCTGTTCTCCACAATGGTTTCACATCTGCTGACACCCTCACCAGCAGTGCACAGGGTTACCTTTTTGTCCCATGCTTGCCAGCACTGCCATTTGTCTTCTTGGTAACATGCATCCTAACAGCTGTAGGCTGATATCATTGAGGTTTTAGTAGCATTTCCCTGAGAAGTAGAGGGATTGAGCTTAAAAACACTTAATCTGTTGGTCACTCATATCTCTTCTGAGAAATTTCTAAGTTATTTTTTCTTTGTTTTTTAACCAGATTATTTGATTTCTTGAGTTGTATTTTGGATCTATAGCCCTTTGTCAGGTGTATGGTTGCTAGGAATTCCTCTGACCCATGGGACGTCATCTTTTCATTCTGTTTCCTGGGCTGTGCAGTTCTTCGGTTTGAGGCCATTCTCTTTGTCTACTTGTGCTTTTGGAATTCAGGAAATCATCTCACAGACCAAAGTCATGGGCTTTCTTCAACTTTGTACTCCATCCACTTTGAGTCGATTGCTATTCAAGATGAGAGATAGTCCAGTTTCCTTCTTCTGCGGGTGGAGAGCCCATCTCTGACATCACTTGTTGCTGAGGTCTTTTCTAATCTAACTGCAAATTCAGAGCATCTTTGTTAACTAATTGGCTTTTTAATAGAATACCTGGGTTATTTTTAGGACTTTTGTCTTGTTCATTGGCTGATGTTTTTGTCTTTATTGCCAGTGCCACACTGTACCAATTACAATATCTTTACACGTATCTTGAAATCGGGATCTATGATGATTCTAGTTTTGTTTTTTGCTAATGATTATTTAGGCTATGTAGGGTCTTTTCTAGCTTTGCAAATACTATCTATAATTCATTTTATTACTTTAATTTATTATTATTGTGTGTATATGTGAGTGTGGTTGTGCCTGTACACAGTATGGATGTGGAGGTTAGAAGAAAAGTTTCAGGAGTTGGCTCTCAATTCTTTCCTCCCATATCTTTTAGGAGTTTGTTCTCTCCTTCAACAGAGACATCCGGGATTTGAACTCTGGTCATTAGGCTTGCACAGCAAGTGCTTTTATTCTCTGAGACATCTCACTGCTCCAATCTTTTAATATTAATTTTATTAACTTCAACTTTACTTAATTTGTTTATAAGTTCTAACAGGAGAATATATATACACAGAGAGACACACAGAAACACACAGACATCCATACAGCAAGAGAGAGAGAGTCATGAGCAAACAGGTAATTTTGCTTCTCTTTTTCTATATGCCCTGCCCTATCCTCTAGTTAGGACTTCTAGTATTATATTGAATAGATGTGGTGAGAGTGGGCTTTCTTGTCTTGTTTCCGATCTTAGGAGGAAAAATTCAACCTGTTTCCACTGACTGTTAACTGTGGATTTGTCATATATGCTGCTCTTATGGTTCTTCTGTTGTGGAACAATCTTTGTACACTGTGAATTTGTATTGTTCTCTTTGTTAATAAGATGATTGGCTGATAATTGGGCAGGAAGAGATTGGGGGAGACAGCCTGACATAGTGATGTGGGATTTCCCTCTGTATGCTGTGATTACTATTGATTAATAAAGGAACTACTTTGGACCTATAGCAAGGCAGAATGTAGGTAGGCAGGGAAAACTAAACTGAATGCTGGGAGAAAGGAGCCAGAGTCAGGGAGAAGCCATGGAGCTGCCACTGGAGACAGACATGCAGAAATGTTGCTGGTAGACCACAACCTCGTCGTGATGCACAGATTAATGGAGACAGGTTACATTAAGATGTAAAAGCTAGCCAATAAGAAGTTAGACCTAATAGGAAAAGCAGTGATTTAATTAATACAGTTTCTGTGTGGCTATTTTGGGGCTGAGCAGCCAGGATCCAACAAGCAGGCTCCTACAACAACATAGAGAGGATGCTGGGAAGAAGAAGGGGCTGAGGCAGGAGTTACCAACAGATACACTGGGAAGCAAGATGGACGTGTCGCATTGAGAAAATACCAAGCCATGTGGAAAAGCACAGATAAGAAATATGGATTGATTTAAATATGAGAGTTAGCTAGTAAAAAGCCTGAGCTATTGGTCGAGCTTTTATAATAAATCTCGAGTCTCTGTGTCAGTTATTTGAGAACTGGTGGGCAGGAAAGAAAAGTCCACCAACATCCTTCTCTACCTATTGAAAATAGTTTTTAGATCACAGGTGAGTGTTGAATTTCTTGGATGCTTTTTTTTTTTGCACGAATTAAAATAATCCTGTGTTTTTTGTCCTTTGTCATTATGACATATCATAACTGATTTACATCTATGAAGTCATTCTTGCATCTTTACAATACATCTCACTTGATCAACTCGACCATAACGAATGATCTGTTTGCTAGTTGTGCTATTTAGCATTTAATTATTGTGAGAAAACACTTGAGAGAAATGATTTTAAAAAAGGAAGGTCTATTTTGGTTCATTGTTTCAGAGGTTCTAGCACATAGCTCCATTATTTTGGCTTAAGGCAAGGCAGAATACCATGGCAGTGGCAGTGTGTGGAGGAGGAAGTCCACTTCATGGGGCCAGGAAGCAAAGAAAGAGACCCAGGGCTAAGGACAGAAGATTCTCTTCCAAGAACCATCCCCCATGGCCTATGGCCTCCAGTCAGGCCCTTCTTACAACTTTCCACTTTGCACAATAACGCCATCAAGTTGTGAGTCCATCAGCAGAATCATGTCTTAGCTGGGTCAGGCCCTCACGATACAACTACCTCAGCGCTTGCTCCTAGACAGGGGCCAAGCCTTCGATACACGACCCTTGTGGGAGCACATAACTCTAACACTGTTATTGTGCTGAGGATTTCTGCATCTATGTTTACCAGGAGTATTAACCTACAGCGGCTTTTCCCTTTCAGTGTCCTGGCTTGGTTTTAAAATCATGTTGCTGTTGCTTTTAAATAGTGGATGCTTGGATTGCTTCTGATCAATAATGTAGACGATGCACTTATCCCATGAGCAGAATTTACAGGATGATTTTCCAAACCGAAATGGCAGTGACTGTTGGATCAAAGTGTAGAAGCACGCCTCATTTGGTACATATTACTACTTTTTTCTTCCCTCAAGAGTTACGTCATATTATCTTCCTAGTGGCAATGCATGGGATCCAGTGTAGATATTACTATTTTCATTTTATGAAAGAGGAAACTGAGGCATGGAAAATGCTGATGATACTCAGGCTGACACACTTTAGATACTTATTTTATACAAATAAATAGGCCTAAACCTTCCACTGCTCTATTACAAGCTCTCTGTGCTCAAAAACTTCCTAATGAACAGACACCGAGGCAAGAATTCAGTTAACCGCAGGTATCAGTGAGGGAAAAGAGAAGCTGTGGAGGAAAAATGGAAAATCAAATATAAAGCGGTATAGCCACTGGAGCCATGGCCGACCCTGTGGTGGGTTCCTCCACTCAGCCATGAGAAGGTGTTTCCAGACAAGCTGCAAAGAAACCCATGCCTGGAGGAAGGGAAAAATAATTTAACTGTTGCCTTGCCTTTCTTATGTTTTATGGGGAGAGAACACTTATATATTTGAGCGATGTCTTTTGGCCCTTGCAGTAGATCCTAGGAAGCCAGACCCTAAGTTCTTTAGTGTCTAGAAATGGTGATGGGCAAGGCAGACATGGTGCTGTGTGCTTTTAATCTTAGCACTCCTAAGGCAGAGGGAGGGTAGGTCTCTGTGAGTTCCAGGCCAGCTGACCAGGGCTACACAGTGGGACCCTGTCTGAAAATAAAGGGGAAGGAAAGGTGGTGCCTAAAGCAGCTGAGAGTCCCAGACAGGTCAGGCTACCCCGAAAGCTTGCAAGTCTTGTCCCCTAAGGCACGTTTAAAAAAAAACATTCTCTTCTACCTCCCTTTACACCTAAAGGAAGTCCCATAAATTGTATTTGTTTTTTTTTATTACATGTCTATTTATTGTATAAAATTCATTGTTTCATTCTGATGTTTTTATATTACATACCACAGACTTTGATCATACTCACCCCTCTGTGTTGGTTAGTTTTTGGTTTTTTTTTTTTTTTTTTTTGTTAGTTTGATGCAAACTAGTTGAGGTTCCTGAGAAGCGGAAACATAGACTAAAGCAGTGCATCCATCAGACTGACCTGTAGGCAAGTCCATGGGACATTTTCTTGATTAATGACTGATGTGGAAGGGTCCAGGCCACTGTGGGTGGTACCTCCCCTGAGCAGGTAGTCCTGGGGTACATCAGAAAGCAGGCTGAGCAAGCCATGGAGGGCAAGACAGGAAGCATCATTCCATCATGGTCTCTGCTTCAGCTCTTGCTTCCAGGTTCCTGTCTTGAGTTCCTGCCCCAAGTTCTCTTGATGATGAACTTGATAATGCATATGAGAGGAAAATTTGCAATATTTATATTTCTGAGTGTGGCTTGTTTTGCTTCATACAATGGCCTCCAGTTTCAATGCATTTTTTGTGAAAGTGAGACAGTATTTCTTCTTATGGCTGCATAAAACAGCATTTGTGTGTGTGTGTATAAAATGGGGGAGGCATTGTTTATTCATCCATTTGGTCTATGGCTATTGTGAACAGTGCACATTCACTAGTGTGCAGTTTTCTCTGCTGTGGGGTTAAGTGGCTGTAAGTATGCTCCCGATAGTGCTATGGTTGGACTGGGTGGCAGTTCTGTTTTTACTCTTTGGAGGACCTTCCACAGACCCTTCCACGTTGGTTGCATTTCTACAGCAGTGTGTAAGGTTTCCTTCCCCCCTGCTCCTCAATGACATTACTCTCATCTGTATTTTTGACAATCATTATTCTTACTCGGATGAGATGGAATTTCAATGCAGTTTGGATTTGTAGATCCCTAATGGCTAACGATGTTGAACATTTTTTATAGTCAATAAAATTTTTTAATAAAGCAATTCATTTGAATTGATAGCAAAAACATTCTTTGGTAGGAGGCCAGCCTCCAGACCCTGATTTCCTAGATCTGCATGCATACCAGCTCTGATACTAACTGTGAGATCTACTTAAGGGACCTCACATTTTGGTGCTTGTTTTCCAATCTTATGTGGCACTAAAATTTAAGCTAATACTTGCCACCTACCAAGAAGTATATGAGTATCATAATGAATATATCTTGCTTTTGAGGATGTTACTGGTATGTCTAGCTTTTGGGGATATTACTGGTATGTCTAGATTTTACTGGCTAAGTTCTATATTAAGGGCTTTTGAGTTTCATCTCAATTTCCCATTATTATTATGGTCTTCACTGTATTATTTACAACACTGCTTGGCCTATTAGTTTATGCATATTTCTAGCTGGCTCTCACTTCTTAAATTAACCTATTTCTATTAATCTGCATATCACCAAGTGGTTGTTGCCTACCGATAAGTTTCCATTCGTCATCTTCATGGCTTCTCTTTGACTCAGCTTACTCTCTCTCTATATTTTTTCCAGTCTGGCTGTATTCTGTTAAGCCATTGGCAGAAAGCAACTTCTTTATTAGCCAATGACAATAAAACATATTAACAGCATACAGAAGGGAATCCCACATCACCTCCCCTTTTTGTCTATTTAAAAAGGGATGTTTTAACTTTAACATAGTAAAATTACATATGCAAAACAAGCAAGAATTACAGTTACAAAATTTATATCTACTCTATCTTTTATCATAACTAAGAAAAACTATAACTATCTATTCTTCAACTCCATTAAAGACTCCAGAAGTATATAATATTACCTAAGTTAACAGGAAATGCATTGTAAGCAACTTCCAAAACTCTAGAATTGACAAACACATCTTGCTGCCTGGGCAGTCACCCAAAGTTCTTCTGTAACATTGGGGCATCCATCTTCAGCCAACAGGCCAATAGCATCTGGCAGACTTTTCCATGAAGCAGGAAATTTCAAAGACAGTTTTACCTATATTGGCAATTTGTCAGTCACTTTCTTCTGTGTCCTGCAAATGCTTGACAGATTCTTTTATGAAGCAGGAACCCCAAAGGACCATCTCACCTTTAAGCAAGTTCAGCAGTCATTTTTCTGTGGGTCCTGAATGTCCAGTTCATAGAGCATAACACCAAGCACTACAGGCAAGAGCAATTTCTTTCCCAAATGGCTAGTAAATTCTATAAAGAATCTCTCTGATGCTCATCTTCCTCTTGAAGTACATTGATGCTGCCAGGAGCAGATGTCTCATTGTCATGAAAAGTCCTAAATTCCTAAAACATTGTAAATGCCATATTCTGTTAGTCTTTGACAGGTTTGAAGAATACCTATCTATCTGAAATATATCTATGTACATCTAGAAAACCTAACTAACATGACTACAAGCTTGACTATTATAGATGATATCTATTAATCTGTATTTCTTAATTATACATTTTTAAATGAGCTGCACAAACACAATATCTTAATCAAGAGCAGAAATAGACATATAACAAAATTGATCTTAAATTTGTATCAATAAACCAAGATCCATACCAATGCAAAGTATTCATCTCTATATCATATCCCCTTTAAATGTAAACAAACATTTATAAACAACATTCGGGAATTTGGGCGTAGTTCTCTCCAAAGTGCTTCCTGCCTTTTGTTGGGTGGAGTAATTTTAGGGGGTTCACAGAGACCATTTGGGGGGATCTTGTTCTATCAAACCACATTGTTTTTGAAGGAATTCACAGTTTCTCATCTTCCGTGGAAACAAAAGCAAACCTCTTTTTCAAAACAACATATCTTTAAACCAAAATTTTGAAGTCAAGATGCCTTTAAAGTATACATGTTGGTTCAGCTTAGCAGCCTGTACAATGAAATGTCTCTCTGTACTTAGCTCGCTCACAGTCAAAAAATTCAAATAAAAAAATAATAAACATAAGCCAGACTCTCTGTTCCATCTTTACATGACTTATTTTTCTTTACTCATTTAATCTATGACTGTCTGTACTATCTCTTTAAAGACTTTGTTTTTTTTATTTTTATTTTTTTTATTTATTCATTTATTTATTCATTTATTTATTTATTTATTTATTTATTTATTTATTTATTTATTTATTTTGGTTTTTCGAGACAGGGTTTCTCTGTAGCTTTGGTGCCTGTCCCGGAACTAGCTCTTGTAGACCAGGCTGGCCTCAAACTCCCAGAGATCCGCCTGCCTCTGCTTTCTGAGTGCTGGGATTAAAGGCGTGCACCACCACCACCCTGCTTTTTATTTTTTAAACCATTTATTTTCTTTTATAACTGTCTATATTCTTTTTCATCTCTCTCTCAAGCCTATGTACATTTACCCATTTAGAGGTCTATTCCATCTGAATTTGTCTTTATTAAATATCTGTAACAATTTTCATAACAGGACTACTTCTTAAAAATGCTAAGCAGCTCCACAAGGATGACCCTGCCTAAGCACCTAAGCAATAGAGGAGAGGGGCCCTGATCTTGACTTGCCCTGTAATCAGACTGATGATTATCTTAAATATCACCATAGAATCTTCATCCAGCAAATGATGGAAACAGAGGCAGAGACCCCCCACTGCAGCACTGGACTCAGCTCCCAAAGTCCAGTTGAAGAGTGGAAGAAATAAGTATGTGAGCAAAGAGGTCAAGACCATGATAGATTCACCCACTGAAACAGTTTACTCGAGCTAATAGGAGTGAACCAACTCTAGCCGGACTGGGAAGGAACAAGCATAGGACCAAACAAGTCCCTCTGAATGTGGTTGACAGCTGCATGGCTGGGGCAGATTGAGGGGCCACTGGAAGTATCACCAGGATTTATCCCTACTGCATGTACTGGCTTTTTGGGATCCTATTCTCTTTGGATGTTACCTTGCTCATCCTAGATATAGTAGGAGGAGCCTTGGACCTTCCACAAGGCAATGTGCCTTACCCTCTCTTAGGATTAGAGAGGGTGGGATGGGAGGGTATGTAGAGGGAATGGAAGGAGGGGAGGGAGTAGGAACTTGGATTGGTATTCTTTTTTAAAAAGTATAATAAATTAAAAAAAATGCTAAGCGGATTGGTTCGGACTAAGGCTTCTTTTGCATTTTGGCTCTGCCTAGTCTAACATGGTGAGGGGCTGTTCACTGCCTCTGAGACTGCCAGGTGGGAGCTATTCCTACCAACTCAACTCTGGGTAGCATCGTGCAGCATATAAATCTTTTTTACCTGAGTAAAAGCTAAATCTGCCATATAGCTCACTGCATGGCCTGGAAATATCTCTGTTTATGACAGCAGGCATTCTCCATGCCTCCTGCCTTGCACTCCTAGCAGACCTGATCCCACTGCCTTCCCAGGCCAGGGTGCTGAGTGACAGGCATGCTCTCAGTTACTTTCCTCCTAACCCCAAGTGGGCTTACAAGCATCTGGGCCCACAAATCCCATTCAAGTGCTCAGCCTCCTGAAAGAGCCATAGCTGTTCCTGCAACTATCATGAACTAGGAAACTGCCATTTCTTAAAGAAGCCGCAAGGTTTGTTTGTTTGTTTGTTTTTTGCTGCTAATGCTGAATCAGTAACCTCTCTTAAAGAAGCTGTGGCACCCCTGCTTGCCACCAGCAAACAAAGTCCATCTGGAAAAAAAATGCCGCCTATCAAGAAATTGTGCTTAACTCTGTTTTTTTTTTTTTGTGTCTAGAATTGCTTCCCAAGCTTTCTCAGGTTTATATGGATGTAGTCAGCCCCACGTTAGCATGGTATTGTTGGAGGCTGCTTGTTTGTTTCCTGCCTGCCTAGACCCGAAATAGCCACATAGAAACTGTATTATTTACAACACTGCTCAGCCTATTAGCTCATGCATATTTCTAGATAGTTCTTACATCTTAAATTAACCCATTTATATTAATCTGTGTATTGCCACATGGTTGTGACGTTCTGGTAAGGTTCTGTCTGGAGTCCGGTGTCTGCCTTCTGTGGTGGCTACATAGCTCCCTTTTGACTCCACCTACTCTCTATATATACCTTTTCCAGCCTGGTTATATTCTGTTAAGCCACTGGCTGAAATCACCTTCTTTATTAACCAATGGCAATAAAACATATTAACAGCATACAGAGGGAAATTCCACATCAGGAATGTAAGTGTACTTTTATTTCTGTTCTCTCCCCCCTTGTTCATAGTCATCAGGATAGTATCCAATCCTGATCATTCCCCAAAGACCCCAATTGCAAATATATAACAAATATTCAATCTTGGTGCGGGATAATTATCTGTATTCTCTCAATCATATTTTAAATAAACGCTGATTGGCCAGGCAGGAAGTATAGGTGGGTCAACCAGACAAAAAGTAGAGGCAGGGTAATAAAAACAGGAGAATTCTAGGAAGGAGGAAGCCCATTCCCCAGTCCTGCCCAGACCACAAAAGAAGCAAGATGTAATATACCCAGCTGAGAAAGGTACCGAGCCATGTGGCTAACAAAGATAAGAATAATGGGTTAATATAAGTGATAAGAGCTAATAAGTCTGAGCTAATGGGCCAATCAGTTTATAATCGTATGGAGACCTCTGTGTGATTTTCTCTGGGACTAAACGACTGGGGAACCGGATGGGACAGAAACCCCAGCAAGCAGCCCGGCCCTCATGTTACAGAATGGCACCCACATGGATAACTGAATCCACAGAAAGCCTGAGAAATCTTGGTAAAGAATAGAGTAAAGCATGTTTTCTTGGTAGCAATTTCTCGGGTCTGCTCTGCTTGCTAGAGGCAAGCAAGCACTCTCTTCTAAGAGAGGCTTCCTGATTCGACTTTAGCTGCAAAACCCTGCAGCTCTTTAAGAGGTCCTGCCACGAAACACTTAAATGGTGTTGATGAAAAGCTGACCACATGCTTTTCAGTTTTCAGCCACAGCAGGAAAAAAAGCTGTGCCGTTTTAAAATGCCAGCTTTCTGGGCCATCCTGCCAGGGCAAACTCTGACTCTTTCAGGCAAGCTACGGAGCATTTGAGTGTGGTTTGTGAGCACACTGCTGCAGCTTGCTTGCTGGCAGGGACCTTGAAATGCCATAGAGTTGTGTTAATAAACATGGCTACAGCCGGTACTTCTGCCATGAGGCTGGAAAGCTAAGGAATGGGCTGAATTCAGCTGTCAAAGCCATGGCTTTAATCCTCTCCATAAAGACTCATGTGGTCAAAAAAAAAGAGAGATATACAGTAAAGAGAGATTCAAAGACGAAGAAAACCTCTAAATGATTTACAGTGTGTTAAAATATATGCAGGCTAAAGGTTAAAGTCCTTAAAAATAAAAAAGAAAGAGAGTAGTAGGGTGTGGTAGTACACACCTTTAATCCCAATGTCTGGGAGGCAGAGGCAGACAGACCTCTGTGAATTCAAGGTGTGGTGGCAGACACTTTTAATCCCAGCACTTGGGCAGCAGAGGCAAGTGGATTTCTGTGAGTTCAAGGACAGCCTGGTCTACAGAGTTATTCCAGGACAAAGATATACAGAGAACCTGTCTCAAAAAGTAAAACAAAAAATAAAATAAATAGAGGTTAAAGTAAAGCCACATAAAGATGAAAAATACACAGAGAATCTTGATACTGTATGTTATTATGCTCTCTTTGAATTGTTTAAATGCTGAGGAAGGAGCAACAGCTGCTAAAAGATATTTGCTTGTAAATGCTGCTGAACTAATTCAAGATAGATATTTTGAAGATACCTTGACTTCAAAACTGAAGTCAAAAGGTATGTTACTTTGGAGAAGAGATTTTGATTTGTTTCCACAGGAAATGAAAGACTGTGGATTCATTCTGAATTAAGAAAAATCAGGTTCGATCAAGGAAGACCACTTAAGAAATCTCCGGTAGTAACAGATGCCCAGATGACAGAGTTCTACATCCAGAACAGGTTCAAGACTGCTGCCTGAGGGGTGATCAAGACTCACTGGATACTCCAGTCAGGACTTGATGATAATTCTAAATTTTCTTTGGATCCCCATAAGATTATCAGCACCCCTAACCAGCCAGAAATAGTCTGGAATACTATGCCCACTTTCCCAAAAAATGGACTATGGATATTTTCCTTTGTTTAAAAAAAAAAAGAGGGGGAAGTGGTGCAGGAGAATTGTCTGTATTCTGTCAATCATATTTTAAATAAATGCTGATTGGCCAGATAGGAAGTATAGACGGGTCAACAAGACAGGAAGTAAAGGCAGGGTGATGAAAACGGGAGAACTCTAGGAAGGAAGAAGTCCATTTCCCAGTCTTGCCCAGACCATGGAAGAAGCAAGATGTACTCTACCCAGCTGAGAAAGGTACCTAGCCATGTGGCTAACAGAGATAAGAATAATGGGTTAACATAGGTGATAAGAGCTAATAAGAAGTCTGAGCTAATGGGCCAATCAGTTTATAACCTTATGGAGACCTCTGCGTGATTTTCTTTGGGACTTTCTGGCTGTGGGAACTGGACAGAACAGAAATCCCCACAGCCAGCCCTCATGTTACACATTCTGATGCCTCAGAATAGGGATTAAATTACAACACATAAAACCTTGGGGGTACACCCATACCACAAGAGGAAGCTTCCAAAATCCCTCTAACCCATTCTTGTATTGATGCTAGATGATTGTTCTAAATACAGTTATATTACATCTCTCTTCTACTCTAAACCCTGCACTGATTCCCTGGTACCTGGAAGGCCTGTGTCCTTCATATAATCCACATGGGTTTCTGTGGCCTGACTTGTGCATCTTTCTGCCCAGTCTGCATTGGCTAATTCCTGCCTGTTCCTTAAACATTAGCCACAAAAGAGAGCTTGAACTTCCTTTCAGCTTCATTCCTTCATCTTTTTATTTATTGCCTTGCCACTGTGCTCCCTGTCCAGACCATCTTTGTACTCTTTACTACTTTTAACTGGCCAATTCCTTCTTTCCTTTAAGTCTAGGTCCAAGAATCACTTCTTTTGGGAATTATTTTTTTAGAAAGAGCCACACTCTGAAACTCTGGACAGAGTTGGCTTTACTGGCCTTATGCGTCACAGTTCATTTCATGGAAGATGATGTCACAGTGTACGTGGCTGTGTATGAGATTGTGTTGTGCAATATTATTTTAGCCATGTAAAAATGTGTTACATTTGTTTCTCCTGCCTTTGTTAAGGATGTAAAGATGTGTTACTTTTGTTTGTGCTGCATCTGTTTAATTATGTAAACGTGCATTTGTTTCACCTTGTCTGCCTAAGGCATCTGATTGGTGGAATAAAAAGATGAATGGCCAACAGCTAGGCAGGAGAGGGATAGGTGGGGCTTCCAGACAGAGAGAATAAGTAGGAGGAGAAAGCTAGGTTTGAGGGGAATGAGAGACTAGAACAAGAGAAGATGAGAGGAGAGAATGAGGAGGAGAGAGACATGCCTGGGGCAAGAAGCTGGGCAGTCACCAGTCAGCAAGACAGGAGAAGACGTAAGATATACAGAAGGAAAGAAAACTAAAACGTCCCGAGGCAAAAGGTAGATAAAGAAAAACAGGTTAATTAAAAGAGTTAGACAGAAACAAGCCTGAAAGCATTCAAAACCAGTAAGTTTTCATGTCATGATTTGGGAGCTGGTTGGTGGCCCTAAAAAAAAGCCTGGTGCAATTGTGAGTTCTCTGAAGCTTGAGATATGTGATATTTTTCTATGTACTCCTGTGTTTACTAGTGGCATGAAGTACCATAATTTAAACCTATACATTGAACAAATGAACACGGGTTCATTAACGAAAAAAACATTTTGCATCTGCGATGACTTGTCCAATTTACAAAGAGTCATCAGAGGAGGAATCTGATCTACAAGTTTCATTCTGAGCAACATTAGGCCTAGTAATATTTGAACAGCAGTGTTCGATTTAGGGGATGGGAGGTGCCTCGAATCAACGGAGCCCTCAAAGAAGACACTGGAAGTGTTTGTGGGGAGTTGGTATCTAGGGGTATAGAGAGTTCTTTACAATGCCACCAGACTTCTACTCCATGTGCACAAAATTTATTTCAGTTAAATCTTATCTTTTTGATAGAAAGGTGTCTTTGCTGAATAAAAATATTTTTTTTCTATATCTTGCCCCTATAAATTAAAAAATACGGAACATAGGAAGGAAAGCCATATTTAAAGCTTTTTTCTTCTTTTTCTTTCTTATACTGATTTTCTTTCCAAGGTATTCAGAAAGACGGCATTCCAATTAAAGCAAAAAGCTAAGCTGTATTCTTCTGAAGCTCAGTATAGAGTAGCTGTGACCAAAAAGTATCACTGTCATTAAAACTTTTTTTGAAGTTAAACTAATAGTAATGGTTATGGATTAAAATCATCATCATCATCATCATCACAAAAAGTTACAATCCCAGGATGCCCAATGAGTGGCAAGTACTTCTCACAGAATATCATAATTATGCTTTTCACAGCCACCTCCGAAGTAGGAATTGTTTTCCTTCTTTTTCTCTCTGAACAATTAATGTTCACTGAGCTCGAATAATCTGGGGGCAGGTCCACTGGATGAGTTGAGAAGACTGTAGGGCCAAAAGGCAAGATGCTTGCACCAGACGACCCTGAGCCTTTCCCGATCTCTCAGAATTTTGTCACTTGTCCCAGTGAAGGCAGAGTGGGTGAGCTGGGGAATCAAAGGGAGCTGCCTAAAGAACTGAACCCTAGGCAAAGGAAAGTGGTTGAATCGCAATCACAGGGTCACCAGGGAACAGCAACACAAGGTAGCTCCTCAAAAGGTACGCAGGCGGGGCGGGGCCTGGGCGGGAACCGGGAACGTGCTGTGAGGTGCACCGTCCAGAAATGCCGCCTCTCCGGGGCGAGCGAAGGTGAGGGGAGAGTGAGCACAGACTCGACGGGCGCCTCCGTGTCTCGCCTAGGCAGCTCGTACTCACCGGGTCTACAGCACTCGAGGCTTCAGATGCATTTGCCCCCGGAGGTGTCGGTGCGGAGCGAGCGGACAGGCGGCGAGCCGGAGCCAGCGCGGATCGTTCCCCCCACCCCCGGAGGAGTGGTACGGCCCTGCCCGCCGCTGATCTGGCAGGCTGCGCGCGCACCCCGCGGCGGGGCGCGGGCCGGGGAGTCCCGGCCTCTGCGGCCCGCCTCCGTCTCCGCCGGTGCCCTCCTCTCTGGGCTCTGGTGCCGGGCGTCCGCGCGCTCCGCGGGGGAGGAGCGCGGCCGCGGGGGCGCGCCCCGGGACTCCGCCCCCCAGCTCCCATCCCGGAGCCCGGGTGCCCGGCTCGCGCGGCTCGGTACGAGACGGGGACTTCGCGCCGCCCCAGCGCCCCCGCCCCGCGTGTGAGGCGCCGCGCCCTCCGGCCGCCCTGCCCGGTGCATGGAGGGGCCAGTTCGGATCGCAGCCGCCGCCGCCGCCACCGCCAGCGCGCGGGGGGATGACCTGGGGGTGGCTCTCGGAGCCGGCTGCCGAGCAGGAGGTCTGGGGGCTTAGCCAGCCCTGCAGAGAGGTGCGGGGGTCCTGCTGTAGGGTCCCCGAGGGTGGCACGGGTCGCGGGCTCGGGAGCGGGGGGTCCTGGGGAAGCGGAGGCCAGCTTGCCCTCAGGATGCAAGGGGTCCGGGTGGAAGGGCAGCTGAGGGATGCCCCGCAACCGGCTCGCCGCCGCATCCTAGGGCGCTTGGAGCCACCTCGCAGGAGGAGGCGGGGTGAGGTGTCAGTGACACGCTGAAGTCTTCTTCTGAGATCTGCCAGGGCAGGTGGGACGCCGCTTAGCCGAGGGCGCGGGAGCTTTTCCCAAGGGAGCCGACTCTGTCTCCCCTCTCCATCCCCGCAGAATGCCGGGGAGAGACAGTGATTTATGTGTAGGGAAAAGCAAGAGAAATTTCCTGCACAATGTATCTTTCTCTGCCTTCACAGACTCAGTGACTTCCCAGCCCCAGGGAGTGTATTTTTCCTTCTCTTCTGTAAAGCTTTCTGTGACTCGCATTATCATTTACTAAATACTTTAAATACATCGTTATTTATTTCAGCCTGCAGCTTCAGACCTTTGTTGCTTTCTCTCCACTTTTAGGAATTTCAGTAATAAATCACCGAGGGGGATAGATAGACTCCCTTGCCCTTGGCTTCATTGTTCTCCCTAACCCCACCAAATCAGGTGGAAGGCCCTCGAGAAAGGAACTTTCCACAGAAAGCTTGCCTTTCCTCATGGGGACCACAGAGGGTGGCAGGTGTTTTAAGGGCAGGCTGCTCCCCAATTGGGCTGTCGAATTTAAGGAACCTCATTAACAGAAAGCCAGCCTTTGTGTCCTTAATCAGACACCTTGGGAAACGGGAGGTTGGACTAAAAGGTAATGTGAGATTTGGTCTCCGGCCAATGCCAGGAATGATGAAAGAGGCTAAGTGAATTCAGAGTCCATGCCTTCCTGATACTATACCCCTCGGATTCCCAGTGGACGGTTGGCATAGCTTAAGGGCTGTCTGCCAGAGTAGGTGGGCAGGGGGCTGCAGAAGAGATGCCAATTTTTAATGTGATTCTACGTATTCGGTTACGTTTTTCTAACTCGTCCTTTCCAGTCTACTTATAGATGAAAATGTGGGATACGGATAGTTTAACTTTTAGGATAAGACGAGAGACAATCTTCAGAATTTTTCTGGGGGAATCTTAATTTAGTGTTGAACTCGAAAGAATTCTTAGAAACTCGAGAGGCACAGAATACTGTAGTCTCTGTTACGCACATGTGGAAATAAATTGCTACGTGCTTTAAGCTCTGTGAGAAGGATGGAGAAAACCTGTTTCATTTTGTAAAGACGAGCCTGGGGTGTGTGTTTGGCACAAATATACACAAATGTATATTGTTTAACTTTCTTGCACAAACTCGGGTACAGCATTTGGGAAAGTCTTTCTTTGAATAGTTTAATCACCTAGCAAAATCAGTCGCTAGAGGTGCTGTGCTATTGTTTGTGTAGTAACTCACTTGGGATGCTTTGATTGACTGCTGCGGTTCTCATCAGCCTCTACCATGCCAAGTACTTAAACAGCAGCGACTTTCGAGCCCAAGTACAAAGAATCTGAGGACCTGACATACACTCCTGAGCTAATCTGTGTAGGTTGCTTCCTGCATCTCCCTACTTCTGGCAGGTTTTGCAGGTGGCTTGACTTTTTTTTTGTGGAAGGCGTTAACTTCACTTTAAGACAGGACCCTCCCCCATCATCAAGGCATATATAGAGGAGTGCCTAGGGATAGGACCTTGTGTCATAGGGTGGTGCTCCTCAAAGGTCAGGTAAAATTTAATAACTTGTTCTTATGCTTTCCTCTTGTGTTTCCTCTTGGTCTGCACGCTCTCATTGTTCTCCAGACAGTTTCGCTTCGTTTCTTTTTTAATGACAGGAGATTTCTTCTTCTCTGGAGATGTTTCTCTTGTGAACACATAGACTAAAATCTGATGGATGCTTCTAACTAAAATACTAGGGAAGCGATTTCAGGAATTAAACACCTTTGTGAAATCAGGGAAGGAATCAAAATTATCAAAGATAATGAATTGAAAAATTTGCTGTTTTAATGTGTGTTATCAGTTAACATCAGGTGGTCAGCATCTCTACTGTGTAGAATTATAGCTAGGACAGTACATTAGAAGTGTAGATGAATTGCCTACAGGTAGACTTTCTTTAGCTTAATGATCTTAATACAAACTAATTAAAATAGGAATTTGGAGTCTGGTTGCTAACTGTACTGCTTTGAAGGAGTTTTTTCAGTGTGTGTGTGTGTGTGTGTGTGTGTGTGTGTGTGCGCGCGCGCCCCCGCGCTATTTTATTTGTTTTTGACTGGCGCGTTTTTCAAGAGATTTTTACTCACCTAGATTGAATTAGAATGTTACATTGTTTTTATTTACACTTTTACATTGTATCTAAACACTCCAGTGTGCTAAATTTTTATTGGGTAGGTGGCACAGAAGGGCTATGCCTAGGAGGGGAAGGCTATATTTATTTATTGTTAAAATTAAGGGGTAGTGTACAAGAATATACTTAGTGTCACTTTTAAAATACTGAGCTACACTGAAATGAAAAGCTGCGGGTTTTTTTTTTCTTTAAAAAAAAATCCTCCAAGCTTTCCCCATTGTTTGTGCACTTTCCCTCCATTGTCAGGCTTAAAACATACAGTATCATTGTCATCTGTCCCCTGAATAATGGTCCCGAGGTGATATTATTAATGTGGCTTTTTAAAATCAAACTAATTATACTTGCCTAAAAGAGCCACATGTGTGTGATTCTAGCTGCCTGGTGCCTTTTGAGAGCCCTGGAGACAAGCTAGTGAATAGAGCTGAAAATTCATTCTGTATTTGATTAAATGGAACAGACTCGCTGCTCCTTACCCCAGCAGGGGCTGTGAGATCTCTTGATCCCCGAAGCGGCTCCTAGACCCTGGGAATTCCATTAGCGAGCACCTGAGGAATTTCTGCCCTGCAGTGCCTTTTTTGTATGTGTGTATGTGTATGTGTGGAGAGGGAGTGGAGCTGAGTAGTGATGGGGAGGGGGAGGAGAGGGGGTGGAGGGCAGGCTGCATTAGAAGGCTCCATATGTTAGCAGCTCTAAAATCAAGGCATGACTTAACAGCTTATCTTGTAAGAGAAAAGCCCAACCCAAAGGCGGACTGCTAGTGCGGACTTTATTGCAGGCAGGGCTGTGGTGATGTACTTTTAGCACTGAAGCGAACCCTAGTGTAAGTACAGAGAGCTGCTCTGCTTTCTCTCTGAGCACAAGCAGATACACGTTTGCAGACTTGGTAAGTTTTCTTTGAATGATCTTTGGATAAATATGTGAAATTGTATTACAGTGTGCTCTTGCCTGTAAGGGCCGGTATATTGTGTAATGACTTAAAATTTGAGAGCAAAGTCAGGCTTTTATGGCATGTCGATTGCCTGTGCAAAAATGAAATGCTTGTGTGAATAGGCATAGTTTAGTTTATACCTTGGTTGCCATCTGAGCTTGTTATGTTTCTTCTTATAGAATTTAAATTCATTTTGTCATTCTTTTCTGTTAGCATTTTACGGAATTCTGTTGACTCTCTAGTATTTGGAGCCATTGCTCCGTAGACTTGCCAGCAGCCCCAAGTAAATGAAAACATAATTTCCAAAAACATTCTGGACAGTTTCTGGAGCAGATTTGTGGAGACGCATTGGTGTGTCTCCTTCTGCTCCCTCTTCCTCTGTCCTCGGTATAGTTGGAAACATATATTTTTTTTCTCCAGAGTACTAACCCAGTTCACTTCTTGTATACTTTTCACAGAGGACGGCGTGGGGTTTGTGGGTGGTATCGCTAATTGATTTTCATCTTTTGAGAATGTGAATCACAGTGTGAGCAGTTTTCAGCTCGCGTAGAATGTGGCGGCACGTTTGATGGCTGCTGTGATATATTTTATTGCTAACTAAAATCATGTAGATAGTGCAGTCCTTTTCTTCCCGTTCCCATGTAGTGCTGTACCGGGTTCTCACAATACATGTTTAGGATATAAACAGCCGCCTTTGAGCATATGTTTACTTATTTTCCTCTTTCACCCAGGGTATGCCTTCTAAGAAGTAGATTAAACTCCGAAGTCAACTTCTGTCTGAATTAATACTTTAGTTACTGTGTAATATCTTTTGATGGACAGAGATACTTAAAAACAACAAACAAAACACATTTATAGAACATTTTGTTCTGCTGTATGTGTGTTGGAATATGAGTAGGAGCTTCAACTCTTGGATGCCAAGGATGTGCTTTTAATAGAGAAAAAGATGTGTATGCTGCTTACATTATTGAACTTGCCTTACATAATCTGCTCACGTTTCCTTGCTTGAAGCTGTGTATTGATTTTTATTTTTATGTTACTATAATAGAAATTGAATTAAGAGGTTGACATAGAATTTGCTTTTTAGCCACTCTCATTATTTATGTGAGCTCTCGTAGAACAATGATCTTGACCTAGCCTTGGATCCTTATCTGTAAAATGGGGATAGGATATTTCCCCACCGTGGGATTAAATGAGTTAATGAAAGTAAAACATTTGGTAGATAGTAAAGCTTCTATAAATGTTAGCTGCTGTTATTTTTATTGATTCCTCCTGTGAGCTATTCCTTTCAAGTTCTAAATAAGGAGGAAGCCTTGGAAGTTTGTAACAGTGTGTCCCATGTAGTTACTACAACTTGATCTGTTAAAATTTTCTTAAATTGGGGCTGGAGAGATGGCTCAGCGGTTAAGAACACTGCCTGCTGTTCCAGAGGTCCTGAGTTCAATTCCCAGCAACCACATGGTGGCTCACAATCATCTGTAGTAAGATCTGGTGCCCTCTTCTGACCTGCAGAACACTGTATACATAATGAATAAATAAATCTTTTAAAAAAAATTTTCTTAAATTTCCAGTTGAAACTTAGAAAGCATTTGGAAACAATGTGTGGAGTCTTTTCTGATCTAGGCAAAGGTCTGCACAAGGGTCACCCCTGTATGCAGTGAGCAACAAAGGAGTGGTTAGGTCAGCACTCACCTGTTCCATCATTAGCTAGTCCAGTTGCGTGTCTTTTGCCTGGGAAGGCTCCTTAGTGCTCTTCCTCAGCCTTCCTCTCTCCCTGCAGGCAACAACTGTGCTTAGAAATCTTGCCATAGGATAATTTCACCTGTTGAACTTGGTGGAAGAGTCATTCAGTGACTGCATTCCTGCCCAGCTCCTTATGCCTGTACAGTTTATCCATGCTATTGTGGGCAGCACTTATTCATGCTTTTAAAGCTGTTACAGAGTCTTTTGTGTATTTTGAAATTTATTTTATTGCTTCATGGGTATATGGTCATTGGCAGAGAAAAGAAAAATAACATTTCTTCATGAATTTTTAGAAAGTCAGATCTCTGGGGATTGGAGAGATGGCTCAGAGGTTAAGAGAACTGACTGTTGTTCCGGAGGTCCTGAGTTCAATTCTCAGCAACCACACGATGGCTCACACCCATCTATAATGAGATCTGATGCCCAGAACACTATATACATAATAAATACATTTATTAAAAAAAAGAAAACCAGATCTCAGTGACTATTTTAGAAAAAATAACCATGACTTTTTTTTTAAAATGTAAAACTGAGTTGAAAGTAATTCATTTACCTTCCTTTTCAATTCCTTATAAATCCTCTGATAATACGTTTATTTTCTGATTGTGTTTTAGGAGGTAAAGGAAGGAGCTTCAAGATAGAGGGAAAGGAGTATGTGAGATAGTGTATTATCTTCATGTGCAGGATTAAGCATCTTGATCAATACTTAGAATTTGGCAGAAATAACCACCAGTTCAACTATAGTGTCCTGTTCTTTGCGTTGAAACTGTAGCTGCAGAATGTTCATAGACACATACGTGTTTTTGCGTGCAGATTCTGTTTTTTGCTTTTAAAAAAGCTGATCAAAAATTGGGGAGAGTAGAGCTAAGATGTTATGGTCTAGGAAGACTTTGAAGAGCAAGGCCACACACTTCTGTTGTAGAGAGTTTTACCCACTGTCTGAACAATCGCCGTACATTGAGAATCTCTGTTTAGCTTTTTGAAATTCCTTAATATGGGGAATGAAATTTATCTCACAAGCAGTAAAACAAAAAACAAAGTGATAGCAATGGATATGAAGTTTTTCATTTTTAGAATTTGTAGGGATAGCTTGTCCTGTGTTATTAGAAATGTTAGCTGAAGGTTTTCTGGATGTTTTGCTTGGACATTAGCCATTTTTCCCCCTCAGGGGACATTGTAATTTTCAGCATTTGTGAGTTTATTAAATCTTTCTATTCATAGCTCCCTGACACAGGTCATTTTTCACACACAGCCATGGGTAGACAAGGGGTCCTCCTGACTCCAAGAGCCTGTTATGGCCAGGATGTCATTAGATGTGGGGACAGCTGCAATGGCCATTTGTGACTCTCTCTCTCTCTCTTTTTTAAATTATGTTTTAGATTTATCTTTTGGGGTTATGACTCTTCTGCTTGTATGTGTGTACTCTCAAGAGAGATTGTCAGTTCTTTGAATTGGCATCACCAATGGTTGTGAGCTACCATGTGGGTGCTGGACAAATTCAGGTCTTCTGCAAGAGCAAATGTTCTTACTACTGAGCTGTCTCTCCAGGCTGCATCTTTTGTTCTGTAGGGCACTTGTAGATGCAGACTGTGTTACAGAGGAAAGAACTGTCCAACAAATGGAGCCGCCTCATGCAAGGTCGTACTGTTCGAAAGACTGTGAGTCCTTCTGGACTATTCTAATGGTATTTGCCAAGGATGATGTGTATGAGAGACTGGACCATTGACCTCCAAGGGCCTTTGTGGAAGTGCCAAGGTTCCATAAAATAGGTTTTCATGCTGTAGCTAGGTCCCATACCCATCATAGCATAATTCCAAAGGAAGAAAATGTGTCCTGTTTCCAAAGACATGCATTTTCCCCAAATTAACCCTGGCTTAAAATTGGAGACTGCTCCTACTTGGCCTGCTCCTTGCATTTTAAGTATGATTTCTAGTTTATTTCTAACAATTATGTCAGTTATTCTTTCTGTCTTTCAAAATTTTTTACTATAAGGGAGAATAGGGAGCCGAGTATGGTGGTATACAGCTGTAAGTCAGCCTAGGCTACAGAGTGAAATGCTGTCTTTAAAAGCAAAACAAAACAAAAACGGATTTTTCTAATAGCTGGATTTATCACTATCAGAAATGGTGATACTTGGTATGTATACTGTTTCTGCCAGTCTAGTTATTATTCACTTGCTTCTACAGATTAGCTGCAAAGAGTATCGAATACTCCTCTTGTCTTTCCGTCATCCATACTTCTCTAAACTCCAGTGTCAAGAGAGAGAAAAACTCATAGAGGGGAAAGACCAATGCCAGTGACTTAACAAACAACTGTCTGGGATTGGTCTGGGCTCTACTTGTAGCTGTGTGTGTAACTCCTGTCTGCAAAATGGCATTTTATATTAGTAATCGGTGTTCACAAGAGTTGGCAGCACTGTGTGATCCTGAATCATCAAAGGAGTATTTTTTTTATCTCTTTTAATTAAAAAAAAATTAAAGGAGAGAATATTTTGTTTTTTACCACTTTTAAATTTAATTTATTATTATCGTGTGTGTGTGTATGTGTGAGATAGCATATGTGTGTGTGTGAGAGAGAGAGAGACAGAGAGACAGAAAGAGACTATGGATTCTGGGGTGGAACTTTAATCACAAGGCTTCCGCTGCCAGCTCTTTGACCTGCTGAGCCATCTCCAGCCCAAGCAGTTACTGTTTCATGTTTATGTGTGCACATAGCTGCCCTCCCTCCTCTCCTGAAAGCAGGTCCCGCTCATTGTCTTTTCTCCATGGCTGTTGCCTTATCTCTCCAGTTTCCATTTCAGAATTCAAAAGGAGGGATGAAAAGTATGTGGGGACTCCCCAAAAAATAAAATCCCGAAAGAAATAAACTCCACGACCCTTTCCTAAACAGCTACTAAGTCTTCCCCATGCTCATGTCTCCCAGACTGTCCATCGTTTGCCTGAGTAATGATGTTCCTTAGCCCTAAGTCTGATCACGTGCCTGCTCCCCGTAAGTCCTCAACTCTCTGACATTTTTATGATTCCTTTATTTTAATTATGTGTCTTATTTTGGTTAGGGGTGGGTATATGCATGTGATGCAAGTGGATAGAAGACGTTGTCAGATCTCCTGGAGCTGGAGCTACAGGTCGTGGTAGCATCCTGACCGGAGTGCTGGGAACCACTCAGGTTCCCTGCGAGAGCAGTGACTTCTCCTAACTGCTGAGCCGTCCCTCCAACCCCTTAAATTTCATTTGTTGCACTAGGGATTGAACCTTGGGTCCCATATACACTAAGCCAATGTTCTACCACTGAGCTGTGGTCCCCAGTGCTTGGATCCTTTTTGGGGGGAGTGTACAAGATCAGTTGTATACCAGTTGCTTATGCCATCCCCAGATTGGCATTCTGTGAATACCATGCTTCAGCCCCCCACCCCCTTTTATTTGAGCTAGAGTCTCTTGTGGCCTAGACTGGCCTCCAACTCACAAACTTCTGATTTTCCTACCTACACCTGATAAGTGGTAGAACTCCAGGAATGTGCTGCTGTGTCTGGCTTATGGGGTTCTAAGGATGGAGCTTAGGCCTCTATGTGCTCCAGGCAAGCACTCTGTTCTCAGCTTGGTGTTTCTCCCTTTCAAGCTGGGAACATGACTCTCTTTGAACAGTTATGTCGTAATTGTATCCGCCTCTGCCAAACTCTGGCAATGGAGTTTCCCCCACCATCTTCCATTTTTACCCTACAGATCATCTGACACTAAAATGCCTTGAGAACCCCGATAGACGTTTGAATTCTTGGGAGAATGTTAAAGTGTATAGGATGGGGAGAAGTCAGCATTTTTCCTTTCTAACAAGCTTCCACATGTTCGTTATGTTGGGATCTGGAGTGTGCTCTCCACCCTAACATGAGTTGAAGGCTTGATTGGATTGTGAGGAAGCTAACTTTATAATGGGTTAATTCATAATGGGTTCCTACAGATTGGTCTATGAGGAGGCAGAGCCTAGTTGGAGGAGAGGGGGTTGCTGGGACATGCCTTTGAAGAATGGAGTTCTTGGGGTCTACTTTTCTCTCTCTCCCTGCTTCCTGGCCGCTAGGAGGTCAGTACCCTCTTGAGCCATGGGCGTCCACTGTCATGATGTCCTCCTTCACTGCAGGCCTGTGGAGGTTGAGCTGGCACCATGGTCTGAAACTTCTGAAGTCAGTGTGCCGAAGTGAATCTTTCTCCCTTGTGTTTTTGTCCTTTTGTCTTACTGGCGAGGAACACAATGTTGAGCAGTTAGGTGGAGCACAGGGCACAGTGGGATACTCAGCTCTTTCTTCTAGATCCTCGGATGATCTCAACACACAGTGTTTCTTATAAAAATCAAATGAAATCATAGATTTTCAACGTCAAGTTCAGGGAAATATCACATAGCTCCTAATCATGAAGATAGAAGAAGTTTCAAAAAACAATGAAATAGAGCTTAGGGTTAAGAACTGTGAAATGTCAACTGTTGGTACTCTGATGCATGTCAGGTATTTTGAATAGTTTAGCAATTTTATGTATTTAAAATATGTTTTTGTTCTGTGTAGCATTAGTGCCTAGGGAGTTGAGGTCATGTTTTGCTTGTTTGTGTTTTAACTGGCTATTATTACAGGGGTTCCCTTGAGTGTGTAAATACTAAAAAATACATCCTAACTTCTGTCTCTTTGCCAGGGAAATTTCTGACAGTTATTGGGCTTTTGTGGTATCAGAATTACTGTAATTAGTATTCTCTGTTTTATAATAATTTGGTATCTGTACAGTGAGTAATTGTACACATCGCCTGGCTGGAGGTAAAATTGGCAAGGGAAATGAATGTTTAATGGGTAAAATACTACTTTTATCAGGCCCTAAGATTACTCGAGTGACATCAGAACTTGGCAGTCCTTTTTAGTCCAATAAAAAGAAAAAAAAAAGGCATCATGCTCTGGGGAGGAGACGTTTTCCCCTGCCCATTTCTTTTGGCTTCTCTTCCTGATTTTGCCCTCAGGGAGTATGTATAATAAAATAGCAACACGGTTGTGAGCTGCGAGCGTAGGAACTCGGGAGTGAACAGTTTTATTTGGAATAGAAGTCCCACTCACCTATGTGTCAGTGTGCACTTCCTGTCATGATGGAGACTGGATAAACCCTCATTCGTAAAAGGGGCTCCCCCTCATGGCTCAACATTCTGTAGCTCGGGGCTTGAAAACACTTGGTGACTTTGTGAGACAGTGTTAGAAGGTGAAGTCTGAGTGCAGGGACGGAAATGACTTCAGTTGTTGGCATTCTAGCGTCTGAGCTTTAGATCCAGTCAACCTTGGCACCAGGAAATTCCACAAAGAAAATTTTAAGTACTTAATAGCTTTAGAAACTCGAGTGGAACCACACTGAAGGCTTACTACTGTGCCGTGTCCTTGACTTATCTCATTGGTACATCCTTCTGCATGGTTGCCATCCAATTTTATTATCACAGTGTTTGTTAATTTCGTGTGTGTATGTGTGTGCATGTGTCTGTGTGTATGTGCTTGTGTGTGCATGTGTATATGTGTATGTGTGTGTGCACGCAAGTGTGTGTGTGTGTCTTTGTGTTGAGGTATGCATGAGCCTGTCTGTGGCATGCATGGAGGCAGAGGGCAACTCTCATGAGTCTATTATCTTCTACCTTGTGGGTCTAGGGTTGAGCTCAGGTCTTCAGGCCTGTGTACAGACACCTCTGCTGGCTGAACTGCTGGCCTGCTGTTTTTGAGATGGGGTCTTCTATATACCAGGCTAACCTTTACTTGGAGCAGCTCTCCCATCTTCTCCTGAGTGGTGCCAATACTGGGGGCTCTAGGATTCCATTTCAAAGCAGTTGTTGAGTCTTTAAGCCTAGGAAGCCCATGCAGAAGGAAATGCACATTGTTCTGTGTTGAGAAGCACACATTTGATGGTGCAGCTAGGTTGTCTTTCTAAATCATTTCTACTCATGGACATCTTAATTTTTTCAAGCTATATTCTGATTGGATTTGCCCTAAATTCTAAATTGGTATAGTTTTATTTATATTTACTGAAAAACAGTACTTTAAAAAGACAATAAGTCCCTTTTGAGGTTATAACAAAAATAAACATCCATTTTCTCCCCAGTCCTGACTCCAAGCTCTAGTTATCATATTTTAAATTATTTTGTATTTTAATTGGATTTATCCCTTAAAATAAGTTGTATTAGTCTTGCTTTGATTGCCATTATGTATAGGTCTTTCATGTAAATTTTATCATGTGTTTGAGCTAAGCTCTTTTTCCCTCCTATCCTGGCTAGCTGAAGTTCATTCTGAGTCATTTTGAGACTGGTTGTTACCCATGGTACCCTATGAAGCTGGCAAACACAGTTGTCATGATTTGTTATTTCTTTTGTGTTTGAGGATGTATTTTAAAAAGAACTATTGTCGTAGTGGTTAGGTCTTAGAATAATTTCACATTTGTTGCTATGACAGCAGCCACAGTGGGGTTTTAAATAATATAATACAGCTTGCAGAGGTTTGCTATCTGGCCTTTGTGGCATCAAATCAATTTTAGCTCAGGGATTTGCCTATGTGCATATTACTGATGTTAATAGGAATCTTTTAGTTAACTCCCAGAGTGGGTTTCCTGAGTGTGAACTTCAGGGAAGTCCAGACAAATGTGTCCTCCCCAACCCTTGGAATGAGCATAAACATTATTTAAAGGGCCCATTCAGTGTGGTGTTTCTTAGTTTGAGATTTTCTTCCCAATATATAGTAGATTACTAGAGAAAAGATAAGAAAGTGGTTAGCCCTGCAAGTAAACGCTAGGACATTAGGTTTGGTTCTTGTTTTCTTAGCCTGCTGTATACGTGTACACACACGGGGGGGCGGGGAGAGAAGAGTAGGGAAATCATATTTTACTAGTTGGAATTATAGATGTTAGCAAGCATGAAATCAAACCAGGAGGTCCCACGTACAAAATTCTCTAGTTCTTCAGCAACCCAGAGTGAGAAAACTGTTTTGAGCTGTTCATTTGTGAAAATACAGTTCTTTTTTCTCTCCATGTTGAAATGTGAGTTTTTGGGACGGGGGTGGGGGGGGCTTTAACATTTAGTAGGCAAACAAGGTCCCCATTTGCTTGTAAAGCTTCTTTCTCATTCACCGAGAAATACTAGCGTCTTTTGTGTGTTCATTCACCTAGAGTGAATGCTGCCTGTGCGCTTGGGGAGTCCGACAATAAATAATATGCTGACAAAAGAGTGAAGTATTGCTTTTGCAGAGCTAGGCTCTTGTCTGTTGGGGTGCCCTGCAGACTTATAAGAATGGTGCCTCCAGGAGATTGGGAAACAGAAGTCCTGACCTAGTCTGGGCCTTGCATGCAAGACAGGCTGAGGAGGAGCCACAGACACCCTGTCCTCAGTCCCCCTGCTGAGCAATTACAAACTCTTGTTTTGTGGTTCTTTTTATTCCTTATATAGAATGCGTTTCTCCTGCCCTGATGGTTTCTTAAATAACCTCTGCAGAGCCCTTTCTGCTTTCCACAGTGACTCACAGCTCTCTTTTTCCCCCTCCTCTACTTATAAGAAATGCATGAGCTAATACAGTTTTTGTGAGCAAGGAGATCTATGAGCAATCAGATGCAAAGGTTTTAATCCAGTTCAAAGTCAGGTGGCCTTTCAAAGTCTCCCTGTTGAGTGTGGGGAAAGTGTTATTTGAAATTTCTAGCTTTCTTTTAGGACTTATTTTAGGTCGCAAGTGCACATTTGTATGTGCTTAGTAATAGATGAGAGTTGTTAAAGTCTGTGCTTTTCTTTTGTCTTTGATAATTCTAAACCACAATTTCTACATTCTACAGCCGATTGACCTAATGGAAAACACTGAGATGAATTCCGCTAAGCTAAAATTGAATCCCTGGTGTCTTATTCCATTTCCTTGCCTAGTTACTGGATCCTGGCTTTCTGACTTTTTTCTTTGGAACAGAGAAAAATACTTGGATGTTTCGGCACTATTTTACACTGTTATCTTGGCGGAATGTGCAGCGTGAAAAGCTTTCCCAGTTATAGTAAAAGCAAAAAGCGAAGGGGACGTTTTAGAAGTAAAGTTCACTTTTTCCTTTATGTTTTTGGTTATAGAACAAATGCAGTCTCTAAACTGATGCATTCTGTCTCCAATCTTACTGGTTATTCTCTGGTATTCCTTGTTTCTGAAATGTGACTGGTGATATTGAGACCAAATTTCACTTTTCATTTTCATGTGAGGATAGGGTTTCAAGTTTTGTGGGTTTTAAGTGATTCAGTATTACTTTGGTCAATTGTTAGCAATTCCTGTTTTGTTTTCTATCACAGTAATGCTGGCTAAGCCGAAAGTCAGAGTTGAAGTACCTTACCATGTCTAATGTGTGTTAATTTAGGGTAGATCATCAAAATACTCATTAAGTGCTTAGTGACATGGTTTAAAGTAGTTGATGACGAGATTGAGAAGCGGAAAGAGTCGCTGTCCTTCGGACTGGAAGCTGACCTCCTCCTCCATTGGAGAAGGCTGAGTTGTAATCTCAGCGCAGTGCGGCTCCCAGAGCGAGGTGTGAGGTTGTTTATTTTCACTCCGGAGATGTATATACTGCAGAAGGAAAACTCTGGCCTGGCTTAACCTAAGCAAGTCATTACTTATCTACGATCTGGCAGGCAATTTGATTAAGGCTGACAGAGCTCATATAATATCAGAACCAGACCCTCCTGATGATTGATGACTCTGGGCTGTGAGGTTTTTTTTTTTTTTTTTGGTTTTTGTATTATTATTATTATTTTTTAATTTGGAAATAAAAACACTGAACAAGAATGAATAATAATTCTGATTTGTATTTGCCAAGTATAAACTGTCTGATATAATTTTCTATAGTAACATGCGTTTCCTAGGTGACAGTTAGATGGTTTTAGAAGAATAGTGGCTTAGTTTTTGTCTGCAGGGTAACGTGCAGGTTAATACTGTTTCTGGTGCCCTATGCATGGTAGGCTTGTATTCTGCACTCCATGTATCTTCAGTCTCTTACTTGAGGACTTGTTCCTAGCATAACATCTTTAACATGGATTGCTTTCATATTATATATTTCTTAATATAATGGGATTAGTCTAAAAAAGAAAAAAAAGTCCCCTTCATTTTCTAATGAAATTAAATCAATTCTGGAAATGTTTGGCTTTAAGGCATTTTCAATTCCTTGCTTTCCAATTACAAGAAGCCAACTTGACCTTTGTGATAGCATATCTGGACGGTGGAGTGTAGCTGCCAGCCTCTGTGCTGGCCTCTGGGTTCCATGTCTCATTCCCATTGACATGGTGTGACCAGAATGCGCCAAATGTTCTACCTGCGCTCTCTGCCAAGAGAGTTGGGTCTAGCTAAGGAAGAACTCCCCACCCCCCCCCACCACACACAGAAATCCAGGCTTTCAGGGAAGCATAGTAATTTTTGTAGTGGTATTGAACTTGTACTCTGGAGAAAACACTGTACCGCAATTCTACCAATGCACAGGCTTTAAGATGTCCCATTTGGGGCCTATAAAAAGAGGATAAAGTTTGGCTGTATTGCATTTATATAGTTTTCATAGGGTGGTGGTCTTGTGGCTTTGGAGTTGGGTAGCATTTACAAGATTATTTTAGCGTTTATAATCTTAGGGAATGTACATCTTGCATTTTTGAAAATATAATTCTTACTTTATCTCCCAGCACCATTCTTAACCCAAATTTGTGAAGATGCCTATGGTAGCCCTACCCCCTCCATCAATAACCTACCACTGGGGGTGTGACATAAAAAACCAACCAGTAACTCGGACTACAGTTGAGTCTTTCTTTTTTTAGCTCTGGTCTAAATATAGCATTTTAACTACTGACTTCATACCTACTAATGAAGGTGAAGTTTGTTTATGTAAACAGATCATCAAATTGATACTGCCTGCACTGACGGGAAATAACTACATCTTCTCTTGTAAGTGAAGTTGGCATTGTAGCAGAATGCTTAATACATGTGCTTGATTTCCCTTAGATTTTTACCACATTCAAGACTGAAAAGTAGGTGTTGGCAGGAAATAGAAAGATCCACCTAATGATTTTAGGGTTTTCTGTGGTTGGAATTTTCTGTGCTGAGTCACCTCCCTCATACGGACTAGCATCACTATTCCAGAGCCCTCGACTTCCCATGTTCCCTGTTTTGTGACTTTGACTACAGTTCGTATATTATACGACACCTGGCCATCATGTGTGATCAAGTCCTGCTGTTTAGCCTGTACTGATGTTCTCTGTGATAAATATCCACATAAAGGTAATCACGCATGCCCTGTGTGTGTTTGGCTGCAAGGCTTTCTGGAGTAACCCTACTGTTGAGTGTCCATTTATCCACCGCTGTCCCTTGGCCTTCTGGTGACTGTGTTTCAGACTAGCGATTCAGGTGCTTTGTTGAGTCTCTTCCTCAGGCTTCACGCACCTTGTGAAGACAGTTCCCCTTCAGCCCGTTTTCACTCTGCCTTCTGGATTCCCTCAGTTCCGTGTCATGTGCTTCACTAATAATCCCCTTGGACCTGTCTTAAATTATATGTAATGAAAATTCTGAGTATGAAGTTTTAAAGATTGATATAAAACAGATAAGTAAGCACTGGCATACGAATAAGTGAAGACGAAAATACAGCTCCTCACTAGAAGACAGAGTTCAGTGGCCAGGTCAGAGAGCAAGAATGCTGGTCTCAAAAAGCATCTGTCCGATAATGTTCAACCATTTTTTACTATTTCTGCTGGCTTAGCAGAATGTTTTAGCACGGGAATTCAGTAGTTTGTCAACTATGCCATTTTCAGAAAATACTGCTGGGGTTCTTGCAATGTGGGCTTGTTCATTTGTCAAGTGTGTGAAGACTTACTTCGTGACAGCTGCTTCCCGCGTTGGGCACACAGTGGTGAGCTAAACAGATGGGAACTTCTCTAGCACAGAGCTGACCAAGTGGTTAAACTGGGCCCATGAGGAAATGGTTTTTAAAGACTCTCTAGTTTTTAGAACAGGTTAGTGTACAGGTGAGTGGAAGGGATAAGGGCTTCTCACGTACTCTCATCCTCAGCCTTACCCGTGACCTGAAATAATCTAGCCCAGGTTCTTCATTTCCCTCGTAGTATGGCAGGGCAGGTAAAGTGAGGCCTGCACTTTCCCCTTGTGACATCTATTTAGCTACAGGGTTTCTCTGTGTAGCCTTGACTGCTCTGGAACTCGCTCTGTTGACCAGGCTGGCCTTGAACTCACAGAGATCCACCTGCCTCTGCCTCCTGAGTGCTGGAATTAAAGTCCTGTACCACCACAGCCCAGCTGTCAGCTACAATTTTTATGCATGGGAAGTCATTAAAATGAGAGTCAAGGCCAATGTTGAGGAAAGAAAGTGTAAAAACCCCACATTTTAGAGCAGTGTGTAGAGAGATGAAGAGGGCAGCAGGGCCTTCCTTGAGCTGAATGTAGGCTTGGGCATGGCACATCCCTGCAGGGAAATGTTTGGCCAAGATAATCATGACACTGTAGGTGGGGTGGCTTGTACGGCTGGTTCTTTGTGAGTGGCAGAGACCTGGTCTGTCAAGGAAAGCAGTGGTGCTGGCATGAGAACAAAGATCTGAGAATCTAGAGGGAAGGAAACCTGCTTCATAAACAGTGATATCTAACTGTTAAAAGTGTACACCAATTTAAGATAGTGAGAAACCAAGTCTTCAGTTGTGTCTTAATGTTGAGAAAATTGAGATAATTCTATACTGACCTGGAGAAAATGAGAAACAAAACAAATAGCCAACAGGTAAAATGATTGCTTCTGAAGCTCCATTCTTTGTGAAATTATTTCCCTCTTGCTTTTCTGTCTGGTTCGAATGGAATAGTTATAATAGGTAACAGTTCTTAGTTTAAAAAATGCTAATATTCTTGCCTGGCAGATTTTGACATTCACACATAGGACACAGGTGGTTTAAACATTTCTCCCTCCCTCCCCCACTATCATTATCTCCTGCAGTGACTGAACCCATGACCATGTTCATGTTAGGCGACTGTCCCAAGACAGCTACACTTTGAACATCCAGGCACCTCCCTTTTAAATTCAATCACCATCATCCGGAAGCCTGGGATGTATGGTTGTTGTGTAAATTCAGCAGGTCATGAGCACAGTTGTTGATGTTAGGATGTGGTTTCTTTCTTGGCTGATACCTAGGCTAGGTGTTTGTTCACATAGGAGCTGCATGCCAAGAACATGTGATGCCTCACTGTCAAGTTTGATTCTGCCTGGTCCCAGGTCTAAGTTGCTTTTTATCCTCCAGCAGAAAGTGGGACAACTCATTTAGTTTTAACAGCATGCTGGTTGTTCTGTATCCTGAGGTTAGGAGGCAAGCTCCTAAAAAGCCTCTCTCTATAAAATAGTTGCTTTTTAGATGTTTTATTAGTACTGCTGCTGGTTATTTTAATTAGCAGTATGTTTTATTTGCGCCCGCAGGCCATTTGAGCAAAGATTGTAATTCAGATAAACAAAACAATATCTGATGTTCTGGAACACCCATACCTGCCATCTGGCCTTCACCCCTGAGCTGCTTGTGTTGGCAGTGAAGGCAGCAGGGAGAAAGGAGGTGATTATGGTGTGATGAGATGCTTCAAGGGTAGATCCCTGAGGGCTCGGTACCTCAGTGGTTTTCCTCCCTAACCTTCATTTCAAAAACTAATATCATTTGTTTTGACTTCCCTTATTAGCATGCGTTAGTTGTATTCATTGCATATATTAATGTGGTTCTAGGTGGTATTTCCATACACACATGTGGCATGCATGGATAAATCCAGCTTGCTTTCTCACACCTGAATAGTTTTCGAATGGGTACTTCCCCCTTTAATGATAAGTGCCCCGTCATGAAAAGAGCTTTGTTTTCACTACCTGCACATTTCTGACAGTCTGCAGAATCCTGGGACTGCCTCCTGGATGATTTGACTGTGAGGTAGTAGGTGCTTTTACAGAACAAGGGAACCCCTTCGCTTAAGTTCTTGCAGTGAATCCATGAACGTCATGTCTCTTACTTAAGAAAAAAGGCAAAGTCTATTATTTGTTTCGTGAGTAGACACACATACTCGTTCTCTCGTCCGTGGAAGCACTGTGCTTCAGTTTTAGGGCTGAGGCTATGGTAGCTGTGGCTTCTCTCCCTTTTTCCTTTTGTGAGTGTGGTGTCTGCCAAGAATGAGGCAAGCTATAATGTGAGCGGTGCATGCGGACTTCCGTGTCTTCTCATTTAAGGAGAGCAGTTGTAAAATGCCTGTTATAGGATTCTAAGGCTGGGAATTTTTTCTTCTGGAGAGAACTCACGCCACACTAAGTTAGGGGATGTTCCCTCTGAAAAGAATTAAATTGTATATGTCTGTAAGTGGTGTATGCATATGGATGTGCGTGCTCTGGCATGTATGTGGTTGGTTGTCTCCTCCACTTACTCAGGTTCCAGGATTGAACTCAAGAGGCCTGACCATGTAGCAACTGCCTTTACCCACTGGGGCATGTTACTGGTCTCTGTCTGAACATTCTTTTGTTGCTTTGTTTATACAATTATTTATTACCTCTCTCTCTCATCTATCAAGAATGAGAATATGCATGTGCTTTATGTCCACTTCTAGATCAGGAACAACCTTTGAGGGTCAGTTCTCTACTTCCACTATGTGGGATCTGGGACCTGGGGATTTGAACTCAAGTTGTCAGGCTTGGTGGCAGGTGTCTTTCTCCTCTAAGCCATCTTGCCAGTCCCTGCCTGAACGTAATTAAGGCAAGGGAAAAATATCAGCTTAGATTACTGACCAGTAATTTTGTTTTAAAATATTTACAAATGAAATTCTGTCTCTTTGGTTGTTTTTTAACACTGAAAATGTTTGAAATTGATTATGAGTGTTAATGTGAGAGATGTAGCATTTTAGGAAACAGGGTCTCTATTGCTTTCTACTTTATTGCCCCACCCCTTACCCATCCTTTATTTCTGAGCTCCTTTGACTGCTTGATGTGGTTTAAACATATGCTCAGAGCTCACTTGCTGGGGACTTAATTTCCAGGGCAGTAGCGTTGAGAGTGGGAGGGTAGATGTGTGAAAGCCCTGCCTTTGTGATGAACTAATGCCTCTATAGGTGTGAGCTTTCACGAGTTTGGATTTCAGACGATGATGCAGACTGCATCTGTTGCTCCCCTGCTGTCTTGTTTTCTGGCACAGAATGATACAGCACAAAGACCCCATCAGATACCACACTGATCTCTTCAACTTCTAGCCTTCAGCACCATGAGAGCCCAATAGAGCCCTGCTCCTTTGGGTTACCCAGTCTCAGGCATTTTGTCACAGCAGCAAAAACAGTCTTTTTGTTGTGAAAGTTAGTGCGAATTGTTACTCTTTAAGAGTTAAAGCAATTTAATGTGTTATTTGTGTGTATGCATGCGTGCATGATGTATTCGTGCTGGGACACACATGTCATGGTGTGTATATGAAGGTCAGAGGCTGACTCTATGTGGTCTGTTCTCTCTTTGGACCTCGCTGTGGGTTCCAGGGTCCATTGGACTTAAGCTTGTGCTGCGACTCCCTTTACCTGCAGAGCCGACTCTCTCACTCTGGCCCTCTGTGTGGTTTTCAGTCTACCAAGTTGGCACCCCATTCATACCCGTACTTAAAATAATGGGTTGCCCACTGTGACAGTGGAACTGATTTATTAGGAGCCCACCAAGGCCAGCTGGTCTGGGACTCAATAAGCATGGGTTGATTCCGGACTCTCTGAGCATGGCGGTCAATGAAGACTGATGAGAAGCCAAGGACAATGGCACTAGGTTTCAATCCTAATACATGAACTGGCTTTGTGGGAGCTTAGCCTGTTTAGAAGCTCACCTTCCTAGACGTAGATAGAAGACCTTCGTCTTCCCGCAGGGCAGAGAATTTGGACTGCTCTTCAGTATCCAGAGGGAGGGGGAATGGTGTGGGGGGAGGAGAAGAGAAGTGGGGATAGGGGGAGGGGAGTGGGGGGAGGGGGCAATATTTGGGAGGAGGGGAGGGAAATGGGAAACGGGGAGCAGGTGGAAATTTTAATTAAAAAAGAATAAAAAATAAATAAAAGAAAAAAATAAACAACCCACTAGACTGAGAAAAAAAAATAATGGGTTGCATCAAGAGATTGAAAAAGATTATCAGTCAAATCTACAGCTTTCTTGCTTTTATAAACAAACGAACAAAAACTTTTTGAATAAAAAAAAAAAACCTCACTACAAAACAAAACCCCTTCATGTTATACATGAAAGTCAGGAATGACAAGAGGAGTCAGAGCCCACAAGACTTTATGTTTGCTGGCATGTGGAAGTATATTCTCCAAACACAAGGCACGCCTGATCCAGTACAACTATGAAATACCAGTACTGGATGATGATTTCAGAATTATGTTTACTCTCATATTGCTGTTACTGCTCTAGAAACTTAGGGTTTGTTTATTACTGGCTATAGGATGTTGAAACTTTTTATTTTCTTGATTGTGTTTGAAGTAACCATTAATGAAAATATTGGATCATGATATTGAAGCTGAGACTTTATGAGGTTAAACAGAGGTATAATAATGAGAGTGATTTTGTACCTCATTTCTACATCGATGTTGTAAACAGTAGAGAATCTTTAGAAAAGTTTCGCACCAATAAGCATCATTGGAGTGTTTGTCTTCCATGCTGGTCCCTGTAGCTGTGTGTCTTGTCTCTGTATGCTTTGGTTACTGTGCTTATTGGCACCCAGTGTAATATTACAATGCAATAGCCTTTGGTTGGTTTAGGTTGAGCCTAACAGCACTGTTCTAGCAAATTATGCCTTGTTTCTTGTAGACAGGCTGTTCCTATGTCATTGATGACTTCTCAGGCTTTTCTGGTTAGATCAGGCTTCACGATCTAAAGTGCTATGTGTGTAAAGACACTGTGAACTTAATTGGCTGTTTTCCTAGTTTTTTGTTCACCAGCACGTTGTAGCCTGATCATTACTTTGTTTTTAACTGCCAGTGGTGATGTAAGGTTTTCTGAAGTGCAGGTTTTCTTGGTATGGACCATTGTGAGCTTTTATTTATGTTTAGACTTATCAGTCATGTTGGGCCTGCTATGTGCTGACTAGGTGGTAGTCTGTGATTGACTTGTATGTCAACTTTTGAATGAGCCTGGAGAGCCCTATTGTCAGTGCACAGCTGCTCATCCATGGTAGAATGGCAGGTTTGATGAAGCCGTGTCTGACCAGATTCTCGTCACTAGACGCAGCAAAGAAATCTAGGGTTCTTCAGTTCTTTTGTATAGTAAGTTTAAAGTGAATAGATAACCTGAAACTAAAATCAGTATGTTCTAGGTTATAGAAAACTTATAACTCAACAGGTAGAGAGGTGTAAAAGTCACCAAGACCGAGCCATCATTCATGGGCACTGATCTGAGTTTATATGCAGCAAAGGTACTCTTCTTAGAATTCTGATATTTACCCCTCATTTGCCCTTCCATCAGTGCTTGACTGTATGTGTTAGTATATACTTCATGGACCTTAGTTTCTCCGTAAGCCCTTCCCCCAATTATTAAAATGAAATCTAAACCCAGTGAGAGTCGTGTTTTGTAACTGCCCAGGGAAACTGTTGGCTCAGTGCATCATTTGGTCTCAGTGAAGCTCTGCACTTTTAAACAGCAATATTAATAATATTACCTAACCACTTCTTTTTCAACTCTTTCCATGTTCCTCCTTCTCATCCCCCACCAAGGAAAGCTAGCCAAGTGTCTGATGGCATCATTACAACACCAGTCTGTTCTAGTTTAGCTAGTTTTTAGCGAACTTAAAAAAAAAAACAAAAATCTTCTCTTTGAGCATTTGTTTTGTGGTTACCATAATTCTGTTATTTTTTCCCACGAAGCCACTGCCAACAATAAACCCAAATCCACGAAGTGGTGCATTTGTGGCAAGTGTTGACTCTGTAGTATTGCTCAGTAATTCCTTGAGATTTGCTGTATTTTATCTTTATAGTAATCTTTCCCAGGGATTTTTTTGTGTGTGTGTGTTTCACGATTTGCATACAGCTATGCTCTTAAATGTTCATAACCCTCCTGAACAATTCCTGGTGGTTGCCAGAATTATCTGGTCTCCGCGATTTTTGGTTTCCTTTGCTCAAGAACAGGCAGAAGTCATCTGTTAGGAAGAGTGGCAAGGAACTCTTGATGTGTCTTTTTTAAAAAGCACACAAATATTGTGAATAGAGCCTCACCCTGTACTCAGAGCTTCTTTTGGTGTCTAATTAGGACCACATTGATGCCTGTTGCAGCTGGCAGCCCCTGACTGTTGCCTTTTTTTTCTTGTGACCCTTGATCCCTGTGACCTTTTCTGGGGTTAGTCCTAGGCCCTTTCTATTGTGTCAGTCCTGGAGTGGCTCATGTGGAGTTGATTATTTCTTTGCTCACTTGGCCTTTTTGGTGCCACAACTCCCACGTCATTTCCATTTTCTTCCTCCACTCTTGCTGGTCGTCGGTGAAAGGCAGCAGGGTCATTTGTATGTTTGGCTGGTTCTACTGAAACATGGGGAGGTGGGGGAAAGGTTGGAAAATCTGTGGGTGCCAGCCTTTAAGAAGAAGGTTGACCTGAATGATGGCAAGGTTATTACTAAGTGTGCACAAATGACACTGTCTATATTTTACACCGGGAGGGCTTCCTTAGTGAGAGGAGCAGGACTTGGGAGTTCAATAGCTTGAGACCGACAAATTCCTTCTCACCTCCAGGCTATGCAGCAAGCCAGAGGATAAATACGTCATTGTCACATGCACATGGCTGTTTTAAGGGATGCTTTAGTTTGTCAGTGCATCCCTCGAGCCAGAATGGCAGAACGTTAGATAATATATCTGTTGTGGCTCATAATGATGGTACGTTCTTTGCTGCTTCTTGCCTCACCCTCTTGCAGTCACTCCTGTGAAATTACTGAAAGATGAATGCCAGCTGTTCTCTCATTTTGGGAGCCCTCGTGCACACTGCAAGGAGACTCATCCATCAAAGCCGTTAGTAATTATGAAGGAGTGACAGTTTGGGGGTGTGGGACGTATTTGATTACCTAGCTCATAGCACCTTTTAAAAGTACATTAGAGACTGGAGTGGGGGGATTGAGATTGATTAGTGTCGTTTCAGGACTGAGTTTTCCATCAAGCCTGTTCAGTCTCATCCCTGGATAATCGGTTCTGCCTCCCTTTTTAGGTTCTCCCAGCGGCAGCTTTGTTGGGATCCGTAGTTTTGAGTGGGGAGTTCCTGCTTCTACAAATGAGGTGCCTTTTTAGGATTCAGCCTGAGGTACCCTCCTCTGTGGGGCCAGCAGTTCTGTTAGCTGTTGGCCTCCACAAGTCCCCACAGAATCTGCCCTCTCTTTCCCGCCACTTCCGTCGGACTCAGCGTCTGTACAGGTACCTGGTTCCCTGTGCACCTTCCAGACAGTACGCACAAAGGCCTGCTGTTTCTCATGGATTTCCTGTCGGAGAAAGTGCAGACGACCTGCATGGTCACTTGTCTTAGTCAGAAATATAGACAGTCACTTCAGTTCCTTCTTGACTATCAGAGCAGCCAGGAAACAGGAAGTGAGTAGACAAATGGGTTCCGGCGATGTCTGAGCGGCGCGTTCCCTCCCAGACCTGAGCTCTGTGGACTGCATCCCATCAGTTCTGCCGTTTGCATCACTTAAATATGTCAGGCCTTGGGGATTTCAAATCTTTAAAATTTCTGACAGTTTCTCTAGTGCAAGTTCCTTTCTTGCACAGCAGCCTCCTCTTACTGGTCTTCAGCTTTTCTCCACATTCCAGTGCCTATGGCTTTGCAGAGGTGCAGGTCTGAGCTTGTCCTCTCCTGTAGAAAATAGTCCTTCTCTCAGGATAAAAGCCGAATACCTTAATGTGATATATGTATTATTGTACTCCAGCCCATGTACTTCCTTACTCTATATGTAGATTCCACAGATTCTATACACACTGTCCATCCTTTCTAGAGTCTGCCCCTTCCATTCCTTCTCATCCCTTACCATTTTCCCCTTGCATTCTCTGATTTATTAATTTGATTTCATCTATGTATCTTTTCTTCCTGTGAAGAGACGGAGTCTCCTTACATATATGTAGCCTAGGCTGACTTCAAACTTGCAGTAATTCTCCTGCCTCCTCTGAGAAATCTCAGCCCCCAGGTCTAGGTGAAATAAGTCCTTCCTGTGACTTGTACATATTGATTCAGTTGCTCACCCATCTCTTCCACACGTAACTGCTTTACTCTCTGAAAACTCGGTCACTAAGTGAAAGTGATCTTTATTGATTGTCGTGGAAACGTTAGGTTAGGCTCCAGACAATACAAGCCAGCTTTTGTACATAAGAAAAAATACCCGTTGAGCAATGAAAACAAAACAGATTTCTAGAGGCAATAGACAATAGGAACTAAGAAGAGGTTCTTTGAAAGTTGTTTTTTCTTTCTTGTTTTGTAATGACTCTTCGTTGTCTTGTTTTCAAAGTGTACTTAAAGTTCCAGCAGGGAAAAAAACCTACAGCAAAATAAAGATGAAATATGAACGTTTCCTCACCCTTGGAAATGGGGCCATGGCTTAGACAGATTAGGAGAACATCCTTACTGCCTTCCTACTTGGCATCTGTCCACAAAGTCCCCTGTTTTGGGAACCATCTAATCAACATGCAATTCAATTTTTTAGTATGATGCTTCTGACTAAATGAACCATAACTGGTGATTGTATCTTTAGAACCAAGACACAACTTTCTGAAGGTTTTTCTTTAACCTCTGAAAAGTTGTACTGCATAGAAAGAAGTCATCCACCAAGTGGAAAGATGTTGAACAGCCGCTCTGACAGAAAGTGGCTCTCTGGACAGTGCTGTTGTAGAAGTTAGCATTGTAATTGCTTCTGCACCATCATCCCTCATCTGACCATCCCAAGCCCACAGGGAAGACACCATATTGTCCTCAGTAGCCTAGCACCTGGCAACAGTAAGCATGCATCCAGGATCTGCTGAGTGAAAAGTACATTCCTGTGCTTTGAACTTTCAAATACCTTTTGCTTGCTGTGGTTGTGTCCATGTTCGTTTTTCTTAGTTGAGCTGTGGTTTGCTTCAGTTTAGGACTTACTCCTTCCTCATCTTTGTGCTTCTCAGAATATCTCTCCCAAAGACGTCCTGTGTGTTGACCACAGTTCAAAGGATGCTGCTGCAAGAGAAGGAAGGATTCACAGGAAATGATGTTAGCTTCTTCACTAAACTATTTAAGTATTTTGAATGAAGAAAGACTTGACAGGAGACTCAAAGTTGTATATGATTACTATTCTGGTAGTTTAAATGTGCTCTTTTTGTTTGTTTTTGTTTTTTAAATGTCTTCTGTCTGACTTCCATGATTCTAACTGTACTAGATTAATCTTACACCACGTAACCAAGTTTTTTTCTCTAAGCATATCCTAGGTTTTAGTTACTGCAGAAAAATATTTTTTTCTCAACAGTTGCTAAATGGCATATTTTGAAATTGATTGAAAATGGGAATCAGTTTTCTTTTTTAAAGATTACATTTCATGAAGAAGAGGATCCCTTTAAAATGCAAACTAGCTTAAAACTTTTCCTATTTTGAAGAACTATACTGATCCCAAAGCCAAGTTTTTGTTCACAATTAGAGCACGAGAGGCAGGGAGGGCTGGGGAGGGGTGTAATTTAGAAAGAGAGCCTTGATCAGCTTTAGGAAAGCAAAAAAGATGCTTCAAAAACAAAGAAATCAAACCTAAAAACTCAGGAAGGGCTTTCCCCAAAGGACTGTCCTGGCAGCGTGTTGAAGAGGGGTTATAAAAGCAGTAAGTTCACAACCCGAACAATGAGTTAAGCAAACGTTAGGGAAGTATTTCCTTTCCGAGCTAAGACAAGGCATACCTCCAGCCTCCCGCTGCCAGCAGAACCTCTGCTGAGCCCAGCACGGCACAGAAAGTGTGGCACACAATTACCTGTGCAGGGAAGGGAGAGGCTTCAATCTTGGTTACTTAGGAAATAGCAGCTCTTCTTTGAACCTTAAGATTCAAGGAGCAGAACTTTGCCAGATGGCATTACGGCTTTCTTCAGTATGGAGGAAAGAGTCAACCTGATTTGTGGACAGATGGGCCTGTTTCTTGTAGCTGCTTTCCCTCTTCCTGGCACTCTGCTGTCTGTGGGAGCGTTCACACCACCAGAACCTTTCCTGGGAGCACAGTGGCTGGGAAGTATCTCTTCAGGATTGCAGTGGAAGGGCGTGATTACACTGGAAAGAACTCTCTGAACATTGGAAAGCGGTAGAAGGGCTTTGTCATGGTCTATCAGTTCCTTCTGAGACCAGTGAGTTAGAGGAGCCTTGGCAGGTGTGCGTGTATCTGTGTATCTGTGTGTGTGTGTGTGTGTGGGGGACTGCCTAATTAATTGAGACTTGTTTAGTTTACTACCTCCCTAAGTTAGGAAAATAGGTGTGTCTGTACTTCTATTGTATATGCATATATGGTGGATGGACTAAAAAAAAAAGCACTATGGGAGGGAGGCTATATATATATATATATATATACATACATACATGTACAAATACGTCTCTAAATAGGTATATATATCTATAAAATTTTATTTTTATCTTATGTTCATTGGTGTTTTGCCTGAGTGTATGTCTGTATGAGTGTGTCAAAAACCCTGGGACAGTTATAGACAGGTGTGAGCTGCCATGTGGATGCTGAGGATTGAACCTGGGTCCTCTGGAAGAGCAACAGTGCTCTTGACCACTGAGCCATCTCTCCAGCCTAAGAATATATTCTTGAACAGAAGTTTAACATTTTAAATGCCAAAAGATAATTTTTGCATATAAATTTATTTTTAGAGGAATACATGTTATAAATTAAAACCATACAGTAACTACAGTGACTCCTTATCCTCCTTTTTGATGGATTTAGGGTAAAAATCAGATTTTTATACCATGATTTTCTTGTCACTGGAAGGTCAAAGGTAAACAGTGTGACTAATGTGGCTGGAATGTCATGTTCTTTAGTGAGTAGAGCAGTTAGGTTTCATATTCACATTTGGTTTACATAGTACATGGATCTGCACCTTAAACGGAGGGAGGAGTCACCTTCCTGTGCTGATGGTGGTTTTGGAAATGGTGCTGTATTCTGTGGCTTCTTAGAAAACGCCTTGATGATATGTATGTAAACATCTTTAAAATGTTTCTATCCTGGATGTGGGAATTCTGCTTCCAAGAATATAACCTCAGGACACATAAATAAAAGAGTACCTAAACATTTTATGGATGATACTCATTCCTACACATGAGATGTATGTGCACATGTACTCGTGGGATATATATACATGTATATACACATGTACATTTTATATTAAAATAACTATCCAAAAAGAGTAATTTAGTTAGATTATACGTGTGTGCGCACATGCACACACACAGGATGTGTAGTGATGAGGTTGTGAGAATCCATTGCTGCAGAGTACAAGTCACTGGACCCATAGATGACATCACCACCACAGTCCTCTACCACTGAGCTGTGCATACATAGAAGTCAAGCCCACCGATGTTTAGTAAGTGCCTCTTATGGACATAGGTTCTTTCTAACTTCCAAGATCAACTGAGATCTTGTCTGTAATCCCAGCACCAAGGAGGTAGCTACAGAGGATCACTGCAAGTTTGAGGCTAGCCTGGGTTACCTAGTTAGAGCTGGCCCTGGGTGCACAGTGAGAGCCTGTCTGAAGTATAGACCAGCAGCCCGTAGGCTCTATCAGGGAGACTTCTGTGTGGTCGTGTTTAGGTAGAAATAATGAGCTGTGAAACTTCAAAGAGCAGCTGTAAATTAGGTCGTGAGTAAGGGTTAAAGTTCATTGTAAAATCCACGTTGCTGCCTTCTAATAAATAAATGGTCGGAGAAAGATTTGACAAAAGGAAGAAGCCATCTGTGTGCACATTTTCTCAGAAAGTGTCTCCTGTCACCAAGTCTTATGAATGTTTACTTTGCTTTCATACCACTACTGTGTCTGTCCTTAGCCGTAAACTAGGAAAATTCAAATGAAACCAAAGGTTTCCACACCACTGACCCCTCCTGCCAATGAGTGTGCTAGAGATCTAGACAAGCTTAGGTTTGTAAGCTTCCAGACTCTGGAGTAGGAGAAACAGAGAGGAGCACACGGAGACACCGACTCTAGAAGCCTCAGCGCTTTGTTTTGTATTCCTAAGGGGTTGTTAATGTAGCTGGTCATTCTGTCTTGTTGTGCTCCAGAGTCATAGACTCTGTTTACAACCCCGGCCAAGCAGGGAAGCAGGGCAGGATCTGCAGTGGTTACTGATAACCTTTCCCAGCATAATACCTAGCATGGTGCGTGTGTGGGGAGACGTTTATAGATTTATGCCGATTTTAAAATTAGGTGCACGAGGGACTAAATGAAGGAACAAAATAATGTAGCTAGTATTGTTCAGAAATCAGTTTTTTTTAAATATTTATTTATTATGTATACAATATTCTGTCTGTGTGTATGCCTGAAGGCCAGAAGAGGGCGCCAGACCTCTTTACAGATGGTTGTGAGCCACCATGTGGTTGCTGGGAATTGAACTCAGGACCTTTGGAAGAGCAGGCAATGCTCTTAACCACTGAGCCATCTCTCCAGCCCCAGAAATCAGTTTTTGTTAACTATGATTGCACATATGGGTATTTCATTATATTAAAGTACTACTTTCATTTTAAGGGACATTATAGAGTGTTTCTAGAAAGTAGAATTTTATATTATTGAATATGCTTACTTTTAAGGAGGAAACAGAATGTTACATGAAAAAGTGAGAGCAAAGTAGGAACTTAGCCATATCTGGAGGATACACAGACATTTTAAGACTTACTTATCTTGCTCATTGTCCACTCCTCCCATTTGAATGTAAAGTTTAAATTTATGTCTGTATTATTTATTTTTATTTTTTAATGGAAACCGTCCCATATCTAGCCCTTAGGATGATAATCTGCTACATAATAAATAATCAAAAATATTTGTTGCATAAATAAATGATAATGCATACATACATACACACATATGCATGCATACATACATATATATTGTCTCCAAAAAGAACTCATTAGTTCTTTCTCCACCCATCACATGCACGGTGATTTGTCTCCATGTCCTTGCCAGTCCTGCGATTTATGGATTTCTTAAACGTTTTCTAAGTGTACTGTACTGTCTTCAGCCGAAAGGAAAGGCAAGAGAAGGAAAAGAAAAGGAAAAGAAAGGGAAAAGAAAAGCAACACAAGCCAGAAGCAACCCTCCCTCCGGTGGCGTCTGTCAGAATTGTTCATCTGTCTGCCGCCATTTTCTTCCTGTTTTTCTGCTGCATGGCAAAACTTGGGGAGTCTTTCTCCTCTTTCCCCATGTTGCCTGCTCCCTATGGTTCCCGCTAAGTTAGCCTTTCTCTGCTGACCCACTCTTGTCAGCGTTATGAGCCGTCTGCATTGCACCGTTCAGACGGCAGCTGGACTTGCTCTGCTTCTCACCTGGTTTGAGACAGCCATGACTGGGAAGAGCTTTCTCCTGGATTCCATCTCCTTCATTGCTTTGCACTCCTGCTGCTCCAAGGTCCTTAGTGGACATGTCTTGGGCTCTAAGCATATGTTTCATAGAAAAGTCTGAGCTCATGCCTGACTTTCTTACATCTGAAATCTACATTCTCAGCTCTAACTTTTCCCTATGACTCCAGACTCATTTAATCAACTCTGGACCTCCTGGGAGCAGCTGGATATATCTCCCCTTCCTCACTTTGTATTCCCCTCTCTGGATTTTTCTTCTTTAGTAAATGGGCATTCTTTCCTCTTTTACACCCAAACCCAAGCATTATCTTGGACATACCTGCAACGCATTCATACTTCATCTCCGTGCCTGTGCTTTCTTTGGCTCTGCTTCAGACTGTACTCAATCCACTTCTCATTGTCACAGCTCACAACCCACCATGCCCTCATCTGTCTCCCAAGGGTTCGGTGTCACCTGATGGCGCTTCATCTTCCATCTTGACCCACTCCAGTGTGTTATCCATCAGTTCTGAGTCATCCCTAGTAAAAAGTATCCTAGTCCCTTGGAAGGAAGAGCAGAGCTTCTAACCCTAGTTTAGTGTCCAGATCTGTGTGGGGGTTGAGAAGACATGGATCATGAAGAGTCTGAGATAAAGGGTTCAGTTTAAAGATGTTAGTGGTTCTTGTGGTTAGATTGTCTTCCTTCATGTTTTCCAGTGAGCTGAGGCCTGGGCTTTCTCTGGAAGTCACCCCTGCATACTTCTGTAATTGGGCGCTATGCATCCAGACCTCGGACCCTTATGGACACTGCTGTATGTTCTTGTGATTCTGTGTTCTTCTGTGAGTTCAGGTAAGAGGAGAATGATGGGGCTTTGGGTGAAGTCTTTCTTCATCTCAATCTTTTGGCTTTATACTTATGTGATGGTGGATATATATGTATAGTAATGTGTAATCATTGTGTAACATTTATTACGTATTGAAAGTACTGTAAGGGCCAGACATAGCGGCACACCTCTAATCCCAGCACTTGGAAGGCAGAGGTAGGAGGATCTCTGTGAGTTTGAGATTGAGATGGGCTTATACATAGATAAAAGACTGCCTTAGTTATAGACTCAGATGAAATGTATTTAATATACTTTCTTGTTCTGCTTTCTCCCCCTTTCTCCTTCTTTCTTCTTTTGCACACGGGAATGTTCCCTTGCAGACTTGGCACCTTATTTTATTTCTGAACCACTCTCTGCGGTCCAGAAGCTTGGTAGACCCGTGGTCCTACATTGTTCTGCTAAACCAGTTACTGCCCGCATCTCATGGTTGCACAATGGGAAACAATTGGACAGAAATACGGAACAGATTAAGATTCATCGGGGGACTTTGACAATTCTGTCTCTTAACCCTTCCCTTTCTGGTTGCTACCGGTGCATTGCCAACAACAGCATTGGTGCTATTGTGAGTGGCCCTGCAACAGTGTCCACGGCAGGTGAGTTTACAGTGAACCTTGTTACCTGTTGTTTGTCTTGAAATCTATGGGTTTTCTCTTCGTTCTTGCAATTTCCGTAGTGGGAAAACCTTGGGCACTGATGCGATACATGTAGGGGTCTGAGTGTTCTTATCCTAACGTCCTCTTGACTTTGAATAGTTGGGGAAAGATGCTGGAACCTCCGTAGCCCAGCCTTGTTACTTAATCTCTAGTAATAGCGTGGAAGTGATTTTTGTTTTAAAAATTAGCACAGGGCAGTTTTCTATTGTGAATTATGGGCAGTATCCTTGTAAATCTATTTTAAAGTCCTTAATATCAGTAGAGGCCAAAAAAAAAAGGCGACTTTTGACACTCATTTATTTCATGCAGTCCTTAATCTTTCTTTCACATCTAATTGTTTTATTTCCCTTGATTACCAGGGGATTTTAATTTATGTAATTGAAGCCAGGCTAAAGAAGCTGGTTGGGGGAGGGGAAGAAACTGACTGTAGAGAAAGGAATGTGAGGAATTGAACTTATGGAAAATCTGGAATGTGTGGTTTTCCCTAGTAAGTTTGAGCCATCTGCCTTTCAAATGGGGATGGCTTCCAGTAATGGAAAACGGCTTTGTGAGGGCACCCCTATTTACAGAACAAATCTGGATTCCCCTGGAGTAGAGAGTTTGTCATAACTGAGAAGAGTAAATGTTTTTATAGAGCTGTGACCCATGCGCAGTTCCAAGACACACATTGGAGGGTTGATTTCCTGGAGGCCGGCAGCTGGCGTCCTTGGGCGATGGGGATAATAAAGGGCCCGCTCAGTCCACAGGGAACTGTCTAAACTGAAAGGAATCAATACCGAGCCGATGCTTCCAGGCTCAGTAGGCTGCTGTGTTTTATAATGTCCTGGGTTCATTCCCAGAAGCCACTTTATTGCAGGGAAAGTGAGTTTTGATGAAGACCCCTCTGGACAGGGAAGAATTCATCTTGACAGAGTGGGAGTAATTGTGCTCTGCAGTTCTCTTTGGTGTTTTGGGTCAGTTTGTTTTCCTTACAGTTCCCTGAAGGGAAAACCTGTGTACCCTGACTTAGCTGTATCCCTCAACCACTCTCCTCTGCTGCAGCACTTTTCTCAGAGGAGAAACTCTTATTGCTGCTTGTGGTGCTGCACACCTGTAATCCTAGCAACTGGGAGACCGAGGCAGGAGGATCACAAGTTCAAGGCTAACTTAAGCTGCATAATGTATAATGAGATCTGTCAAAAAGTAAATTTTTTTGGTTAAAAGCGTGGTGGTGCATACTTTTAGTCCCAGAGCTTGGGAGGCAGAGGTTTGCAGGTATCTGGGATTAATCCCAGCACAGGCAGATTCTGTGAGTTTGAGGCCAGCCTGATCTACAAAAGCAGTTCCAGGACAGAGCTACACAGAAACCCTGTCTCGAAAAACAAAACTAAACAACAACAACAACAACAACAAAAGATCCTTCTGTTTCTGCTATTTTGGGGACTGGTATCAGCTGCCACGAAAGGCCATTCTCTGTTTCTAAGTTTTAAGTTTCCTTTAAATTATTTTACATTTCTTTGTTTCCTTGTTTATTTCAGCTCTTGGTGACTTCGATCCGTCAACAATGCATGTTATTACTGCAGAAGAGAAAAACACGGGTTTCATTGGCTGTAGGGTACCAGAGAGCAACCCCAAAGCCGAGGTGCGCTATAAGATCCGGGGAAAGTGGCTGAAGTATTCCACAGGTGAGTCCTTCCTGTTGGGGATGTGCTCTCAGAGGCCAGGGCACGTGGTTACATTAGACAACTGACCCCAAAGGCTCGCTCCTCAACCACTTAGGGCCATATTTAAACACTACTTCTTGGAGGAGATGGCCCACATGGATGTGTATAGACAAGATGCTCTGTCACTTTCTTCCCCTTTCTTTGGTAGAACTTACCACACCTGGTGTAGGCTAGGTTTGTTTGTTAGTCAGCCCTTTATCTGCCTATTGGAATGTCAAATGCATTAAGGCAGGGATTTTGCTTTCCTCATTGCAATGGCATGTGTGCCAGGCCATGCCTGGTGGAGATTAGCTAATCCGTGTGCATTTATTGAGAAGCATGATGGGCAGCCAGTGACTGGACACTGTGGTGGCCATAGGTCAAGATGTGTTTACTATGTCATCTTCGTCCAAATGAAGTTCTGGTGTTTCAGACTCTGACTGTCTGCTGAAGGTTTTGCTGTATGAGCGCTGTTGGGCGTGACTTTCCTTTCTTGGGTAATAATGTTTCTTTGGCTGCACATTCGCTGCCAGTCTTCTGTGTGAATCTCAGCAGTCTCTGCTAGTTCCAGGTGTGTGGTAGGGGTCTGCAGAACCTGGAGCTCTGTAGGTGAGGATGACCTTGGCCTTCAGGTCCTCCCTCTTCTATCTACCTCGTGCTGGAATTATAGATATGTGCCACTGTGCCTGGTTTTATTTGATGGGTGCTGGGGTTGAGCTCAGCTTTGTACCAGGCAAGGGTTCTACAAACTGAGCAGCATCTGTAGCTCCTGACTACATCCCTCTACCTTCCCCAGGGAACTACATAATCCTCCCCTCGGGAAATCTTCAGATTTTGAATGTGTCCTCGAAGGATAAGGGGTCATACAAATGTGCTGCTTATAATCCTGTCACCAGCGAATTGAAGGTTGAACCCATTGGCCGGAAGCTCCTTGTGAGTCGTAAGTATCTGGGAGAATGATGGTGGCTAGGGAAGGAAGAGTCCTCACAAGTGTGGCTCAGGAAGCCTTGGTAAAAGAGAGTTCAGCATGTTTTTCAACACTGGTTTTATTTTAACATTATTATTATTATTATTATTATTATTATTATTATTATTATTATTATTATTGTATGGGTATTTTCCCTCATGTGCATACCTGGTCTTCAAGAGGCCAGAAGAGGGCATCATATCCTCTAGAAATAAAGTTATAGATAGTTGTAAACCTTAATGTGAGTGCTAGGAATAGAACTTGAGACCTCTGGAAAAGCAGCCAGCGCCCTTAACAGGACTGTGCTTGCTTTTATTTTATTTTTTAAAGATCTATTTATTTTATGCATATGAAAGTTTTTGCATCGCATGTGTGCCGGATGCCCAAAGGGTGTATCAGATTCCCTGGCACTAGATTTATGGATGGTTGTGAGCCACCATGTGTGTGCTGAGAACTGAACCTGGGTCTTCTGCAAAAATAACAAGTCCTCTTAGCTGCTGAGCCATCTCTCTAGCCCCCATGGACTTGTTTGAAATGGAAGCAGCTTCCCGGGGTGTTCACAGATCAGCTAAGGGAGAAGGTGGATTTCTAATAGTCATTTCTAATAACCGTTTTGTGTTCCCTTCCTTTTCCAGGCCCTTCCTCAGCAGATGGTTTTCACATTCTTCACCCTGCTCTTTCTCAGGCACTATCTGTCCTCCCTCACAGCCCTGTTACCTTGGAGTGTGTGGTGAGTGGGGTCCCGGCCTCACAGGTGTATTGGCTGAAGGATGGGCAGGATGCTGTGTCAGGAAGCAGCTGGAGGAGGCTTTACTCTCATCTTGCCACGGCTAGCATTGACCCAGCAGACTCTGGAAACTATTCGTGTGTGGTGGGCAACAAGTCCGGAGATGTTAAACATGTCACTTACATGGTCAATGTTCTGGGTAAGGTCTTACTTATTCAATACAGAAATTTCATTTTAAGTCACATCTTTTCCTGGTCTAACTGATGTTTGAAGGATATTTGTGAGCTAAAAATGAGACACAGAATATTAAGAAATATCTACACTGGCAGCTGGAATGTGGGGAGAGCTTGGTATGTGTGTGTGTGTGTGTTCATGCATGGGTGTGTGCATGTGTGTGTGTGTGGTCCTTCAGCGGCAGCTAAGATGGAACCGACTAGAGGTATCACCTCACAAAGAAATCCAGCTGTTTACTTCTTACCTTTTGGTTATGTTTGGCTGATAAAATCTCTCCCCGTTTCTGTAGATAGTCTTTATTTCAGGACCATTTCTGTCGGCAGCTGCCATCATTATCCTGTAGCATTGGAAAATGTTTCCTTCATCAAAACAGAGTCAAACTAGAAAGAAATGAATAGGAACTGGTCTCGTTAAATAGGACTTTTGTAAATGTTTTTTTTACATTTGATTTATATTCATAGCCTGATGTAGGTTAGTTACACTGGGATTAATATAAATATGGCAAGTGAGCTTTAAAAATTGGTGGTGGGGCTGGGTGTACAGTTCAGTGTTAGAGTAGCCTAACACATGCATGACTTTGGCTTTGCTTGCCAGTGCCAGAAAAACCAACCAGACAACCAAACAAAAAATACCCCCAAAACTCTAAACCCAATGGTAATTGGAACTGGATTAATACGATCACTGGTTATTTGGGGCAGATACTGAAAGTGTTGGTGAATAATGTATTTTAAGACTAAGAAGTGACTTTAAGCCGGGAGTCCCAGCTCGCACCTTTAATCTCAGCACCGTAGCCAGTGACAGGCAGATCTTTGTGAAGCTGGCTTAATCTCCATGGCAAATGCCAGCACATAGAGGCAGCACTGTCTCAGAACAAAGCTCGGTGTAAACTAAAGTGTTTTGCCTGTTATTCATATAGCCTCAAAGTAGAATTGACTGCAGACAGAATTTATGTATTTATATTGTGAGGCTGGGTAGGTTTAGTCCACTTTAGTGCTTCCTCTTCATGGGGATATGCACCTCTACCCTCTTCTGAATGAACTTGAAAGCCTTGGCTTGGGGACCTTGGACAATGTCATGGCCATGCAGCTAACAGGATGCCACACATGTCCTGGATCATGTGGCCTACAAATTGATTGTGTTTGGTGAGGTCCCTGATGCACCAGCTATAGCTTGGCTTGCTGATGTTCTTCATCCATTTTGGCCCCTGTTAAGACCCACAGCCAGAGGTACCCCAGGGCCATGGCTGCTGCTCTTTAGTGGTGGTCGCAACAGCCCCATCATCAGAACTTAAAACAAAAGCATTATTTGATGCATTTAAAAGATTCTCATTTTGAATAAAGCTTTGTTGTCTCCTGTTTGGTGTACGATCTAGAGAAACTATTATGTAATGTTAAATGTTAAGAGAAGAGCAGGGTAGAAATGTGTGTGTGTGTGTGTGTGTGTGTGTGTGCGCACATGCAAGGTATAAAATGGGTGGGCCAATATAAAAAAGATTCTAACTTAGTAGCACTATACTTCTTCTGCTGGTGAACGTTAAAGTGGATTTCTCAGTGTTTCTTGATGATCACCCAGACGGAGGAATGAATGTCAATAAATGACACAGAGGGATTTCACACTCAGTGCGACAGACAGGTGCTCCATGACTTGTGCGATAGTTAAACACGCCTGCTTTATTTACAGAGCATGCTTCAATTTCTAAAGGACTACAGGATCAGAAAGTGTCTCTGGGGGCCACTGTGCATTTTACCTGTGATGTTCACGGGAACCCAGCCCCCAACCGCACCTGGTTTCATAACGCACAGCCTATTCGCCCCTCCTCACGGCACCTAGCCAAAGGAAATGGACTGAAGATCACCGGGGTTACCATGGAAGACTCTGGGCTGTATCAGTGTGTAGCAGACAATGGGATTGGATTCATGCAGTCTACTGGAAGACTTCAAGTTGAACGAGGTGTGCTTTTAGGTTGTGTAATCACAAGCAATTTTACTTCATAGGTAGGCTTCTTCAGTAATTAGAAATGAGTTATGTTATTGAAAGAAAATAATCCTACTACCATATAAGTAGTAGGTAGTGGTAGACTGGCATTTCCATGATAAAGCTGTCTTATTTAATCAAGTTCATTTAAAAAATTGTTTTGTGATAGAGAGATGGCTCATTGGTTAACAGCTGCCCTTCCAAGGGGCCCAGGCTCAGCTCTCGGCACCCAGCCCTCAGCTCTCAGCACCCAGTACTACTCAGCACCCAGCAATCAGCACCCTATGAGTATCTCCAGCCTCAGAGGATCCACTACCCTCTTCTGGACTATGTGGGCACCAGGCACACAAGTGATACCACAACAAGCATGCAGACAAAACACCCAAAAACATAAAAAAACAATTTAAAAGTTGTTTCTGCCAGGTGGTGGTGCACACCTTTATTTCCAGAGATAGGGAGGAAGAGGCAGGTAAGTTCAAGGCCAGAGTGAGTTTCAGGACAGCCAGGGCTACACAGAAACCCTGTCTTGAAAAAGAAAAAAAAAAGTTGTTTCAAGGATGGAAATTTAGCTCAAATGAAATAGAATGTGTGATTTCCTGGGTTCCTGTAGGCTCTAAATAATAAACTGTTGTGAAACATTCATTTCAATAGTTTCTACATAGTTTATAAAGATATGTATTAAAATCTACAGTCTCTCTTGCTCTCCCCATTCCTACCAGCATCTAACGGTCAGTAAGTCTTTTCTTTAGAACCAACTGGTTTTATTAGTTTCTTGAATAGCCTTCTATGTGCATATGCAAGCAGTTATATACCACAGGTGTGTGCGTGTGTATATATGTTTTTATTGTCTTTTAAAAACATAAATAGCAGCAGAGTTCTTTCCTTTAAAAGTTTTACTTCACCTATAGTTTGAATTTTTTCTCACATGGTACATCAAAGCATATTTATATTCTTTAAGAAAATTGGCTGCTTACTATTCCATTTTATAGTTGCAGTAATTTGACTAGCATCTTCTTGATAGCTGTTTGAGGTGTAATGAGTGTCTTAATTATTCTGCATATGTGTGAGTATCTTTAAAAGAAATTCCTAGAAGGGAGCTTGCAAAATAAGGCTATATATATATATATATATATATATATATATATGTTGGAAATTTTAATAGATGCTATTACCAAATTTCCCTTCATAATTATCATGGGTTCATACTCATGATGCAAAGGCCATGGAGGGGAGCTGCTTACTCCCTATGGCTTGCTCAGTCCACCCTCTTATAGAACCAGGACCACCAGCCCATTGGTGTCATCCCCCAGTGAGCTGGGCCCTCCTCACCAATCACTAAGAAAATGCCTCACAGTTGGATCTTTTGGAGGCGTTTTCTCAGTTGAGGTTCCCTCCTTTTAGATAACTCGAGCTTGTGTCAAATTAACGTAAGACTAGCCAGCACAATCAATCATGTCCTGTAGGAAGACGGCCAACATGGAATTTAGGGCTATTATAGTCTTGTGTGCTTACCAAAGAAAACGAGTGAGGTTGAAAATTATTAAGTAAATCAAAGGAACATTAGAGTAGGTTCAAAGAAAGCAGAGGATGAGAGAAACAAAGCCAAGAGCAGAAAGCATCAAAGAAAGGTGAAGCACAAGATTAATAAGCATAGAAATTGGTTCTTTGTAAAGTCTAATAAAGTGGACCAATAGTTGGCAAAACTAAGTAAAGATATAAGTATAAATGGACAGTTTTGGAGGGGGGGAGTTGTAAATCTCACTATAGAGATTAAAAAAAGTAATAAAGTAATTGTTAGGGCAGTAGATTACAAATATAAGCAGAGATGTGGTGTTAGCTTCCTACCACTGACACAGAGTACTTGAGATGATTAGTTTAAAGAGAAGAAGGCTTTATGGTAGCTCATAGCTGCAGACTTGGTCCCTGGCCCTGTTGCTTTGGGCTTATGGCAGGCAGCACAGTGAGTGGGTCATGGCTGAAGGAAGTGCTGGAACAGACCTGCTTACCTCCTGGCTGGGAAGCAGAGAGATAAGAGACGAACTGTGTGTGCGCACACGCCGTGTGTGTGTGTGGGGGGGGAGGGGAAGGACACACCCTCAGCACCCTAACTTCTTTTCAACCAGGCCCCGTCTTGTTCAGATTTCATTGTTACTCAATAGCATGGCAGGCTGGTGACTAAACTTTCAACTCACGGGCTTTTGTGGATTCAGACTATAACATGGGTAAAAGCTAAGGGAAACTAGAACTTAGCAAGGCTCTGACTTAAAGTAAATAAAAAGCCTGAGCAGTTCTCCAACTATGACAGAAATTGAATTAGGAGTTAAATTCTTCCCACAAAGAAAACACCAGGCCAGATGGTTTTGTAGATTCTACCAATTTGCAAGTAATAGACCTTTCCAGATATTACACAACTCTCCCAGAGAAAGGGGGCAATGGAAAACCTCCAGTCAGTACAGTCTTGAGTCCCAAATCACAGCAGGATGGGATAAGAAAGTGAGCTAAATCAGGTCTTATTTGTGAACATAGGTATAAGAATCATAAATAAAATATGAGCAAGCCAAGAAGGTATAAATTTTATATATATATTACATATATATGTATATATCTTGCGGAAGCAATTGTTTCAGAAGTCTACCATAAAATGTATTGTTCACCTTGTTTACTGAGAAAAACCATGATTATTTCATAAAGAGTAGGAAAAATTAGATGAAATTGACAGTCAGAAAAATGGGAGTAGAACTTGATAAAAGGTATCTAATAAGGACTCGGATGAAGCATCTCTTACCATGAAAGTGTAAAAGGTACCCTCTTTTAGAGTTTACTCTAGGTATCCATGTACGAGAGAGTTCAGTCAGGACAGAAAGAAACAAAAGAAATCAGGAGGAGGATAGGCTCCAAAGAAAAACCCTGTCTCAAAAACAAAAACAAACAAACAAACAAAAAACAAAATAAAAAAAAACAACCACAGAAAAAAAAAGTAAGTGCTCTTGCTAGGCAGCACTTGGGAGGTAGAGGCAGGTGGAACTCTGTGAGTTCAAGGCCAGCCTAGTCTACAGAGCGAGTTCCAGGACAGACTCCAAAGCTACAGAGAAACCAGTCTTAAAAAACCAAAAACCAAACCAAGTCAAAGAAATTAGAAGGAAATAATCCAAATAGTTATTAATTTATAACCAACATTGCCATTGTATAATATCCACAGTGCTTGCTAGCTCTTATTTATTATACATTTTCTGATTAAAATATTAACATTTAGCAAGAAACTAGGTGTAGACCTAAATAAGCACAAATCATTTGCCTTCCTGTATACTAGCAACAAACAGAAAATAATATTTAAGAATCTCTTTTATATTAGTAACAAAGTTTCATAGAAAGACATTCTCGGTCATGGGTAGCAAAACTTGGAGTTATACAGTTATCTGGTCTTTTCAGACTTTTCTGTAGATTTATGCTGCTTCAAATGAAATCTTATCAGGATAGTTTGAAAACTTTAGCTGGGCTTTAATGGCATCTGCCTGTAACACCAGCACTTGGAAGGTATAGGCAGGTGGATCAGGAGTTCAGGGTCATCCTTGACTACATAAGGAATTTGAGTCCACCTTGGATTACATGAGAGTATATGCGCCTGTGTGTGTGCGTGCGTGTGTGCGTGCGTGTGTGTACCCTTGAGAAAATGATTATAAAATTTATAAAGATAATCAGAGGCCCAAGAGTAGCTAATGTACTCTAAAAGCATGGGGCACTTGCTGTAAGCATAAAAAGCCAGTAAGGTTTTCAAAAGTTAGATTGCTACAGGAACAAATAGACTCTTGGGCACGGCAGAGACTGACGAAAATATATTTACTCGGAAGGACCTGACTGAACTGGTATTGTACACCCCATGGGGGATATTTGCTTCAAGTTTTGACTTGCAGTAATTATCAAAATGAAAACAGAAAGCAAAAATTGAATCTCTAACTCACACGGAACATAAAGATAAATTCACAAGGGAAAGTTTTTGAGGACTGTGTTGGAGGGTATTTGTATGATCTATGAGTCAAACGTTTTAGCAAGTCATGTAAAGCATTTATGAATGGCACATAAACCTGCCAGGAGATGTTCAGCTTCATCAGTCCTCAGGGACATGCATGTTAGGGCTAGTCAGAGCATTCATACTCATTCACTTGGCAAAAATTCAGAAATCTGTGAAGATGGAGTGTCTTTAGTTTTGTCAGACATGGTAAATAGATCTGGAGAAAAAGAAGCATGCTGGGAGAAAATGTCTTCTCTGATGACCAATATTTTATTGTGGCCTCACTTAAAAATCTCTTCAGAAAAAAATCCAGAACTAGAAGGGAAGACTTGGTGCCATTTTGATTTAGAAACAAAAATGCTGTTCGTGTCCATGATAAATAGTATGCCAGTTTTCACTTAAAATAGGTTTTCTTCCTCTCAGTTTTTCTCTAATTGGATTTCACCAGAACCATCCATTTTCTTGAAGGAGTATTATGTAGTTTATCCTTCTTTTCTTTTTTCACGTTATAGTCTGAGGTTCTGGCTTCACCTCTTCTGTCTTTACCGCGGTCAAGTAGGCATTGTGTGCCTATTGGAATCTTAGTAGATTTGTTTATATACATTTATTTCATGGGAACAGGGAATCTGTGTGGGGAATTTGAGAAACCTACAATTATGAAAGATTATAATTTTTAAAAATTATACACTGCAAGCCTGGTGTGATGGCTCATGCCTTTAATCCCAGCATTCAGAAGGTAGAGACAGGTGGATCCCTAAGTTTGAGGTCAGCCTGGGCTACACAGCAAGCCCAGGACAGCCAGAGATACACAGAGAAACCTGTCTTAAAACTGCTTTCCCCCAAATTACACACAACATCATGCATGCATGACCCAGTATTGGAAGCCTGACAGATGGCGAGACAGACACACAGACAGAAAAGCTGGCATTGGATGGGCTGTGTGTGCTCTGATAGAGGACCCTAAAATGCAATAACCCAGAAACTCAGTGCTTTTATTTATATAGCACAGCAGGGGGGTTAGCTGGTCTCATCGGAGGCTCTGTAGGGGAGCAATCTCAGGTTGCAGTCATCCAGGACGACACAGCTGCAGTTCTTTGTTCTTTGAACACACTCAACATTCGCACAGGGACCAGAGCAAGGCTTTGCCAGTTCCTGTGGGTTTGAGGCATGGAGGTACTTGTCAATAATACACGTTCACTCAGGATTCCATCCTCTCCTTACACATTTACTTGGGGCTTCCTCTGTGTTCCTCAGTTATGTTGATTTGTGTGTGTGTGTGGGGGGGGTATACATATGTGGAGGTCAGAGGACAGCTTGGGTAAGTTAGATCTCTTTCAACCATGTGGGTTTCAGGGATCCAACTCAGGTTGTCAGGCTTGATGGTAAGTACCTCTACTGACTCTAAAACCTTGTATTTTTCACTGCCAATTTTACGTGGTGAAAGTTGAGAAGGGAGCCAATCGGAGGGAATATCTTTGCAGTATCGTATTAGCAACTGGATGAAATTACTTTAAAGGGCAGATATTTTTGTGTTCCTTGTTTTGACTCTGTGAATTGTGTTTCTAATAGACAGTGGACTGAAGCCTGTTATAGTCACGGCACCGGCAAACGTAGAGGTGACGGATGGAGACTTTGTGACCTTGTCTTGCAATGCCACGGGAGTGCCTGTCCCAGTCATTCATTGGTATGGCCGCCATGGACTGATAACCAGCCATCCATCTCAGATCCTTAGGTCCAAGTCCCGAAAGTCCCACCTGCTCCGACATAGGGACCCGAACCTGGAGCCTGTCTACTTCATCATGTCCCGAGCTGGCTCAAGCTCTCTGTCTATTCAGGCAGTTACTCAGGAACATGCTGGGAAATACACCTGCGAAGCCACAAATGAACACGGCGCCACACGGTCCGAAGCGTTCCTCACAGTCGGTGAGTCACTTTCGGCGGTCTTCTCAGTACGACACTGCCTTTTATAGTGGGGAAAAGATGATTTGAGATGTTATTTTAATGAATGTGTATTTTCCCTGTGGCAATGAAATATAGGGCCGTGTTTGGGGGTGTTTTGCTGTATAGGAACCAGGTGGGGCCTGGGTCTCCATTTCTTGTTTAAGTCTTACTTGGGAATGAGCTCAAAGTACAGTCTGTCTTTGTGACTAATGGCTTTGGGTTGTGAAGTACTGAGGAGGTAATTTCATGTAGTTTTCAGAGGCGACCTGAGAAGCAAGATTTAAGGTATGAAGGGTTGGCTTGTATGTAAACTTCTGGTCCTATCAAATGCCCATATGTGGCGATGTAAGTTATTTTCCTAATGGGATGATTAATAGAATTTCTGTGCTCTCGGTTTGTCATGATGATTATGACTTAGTGGTTTCACATGACTTTTGAAGTACTCAAAGTCTGACCTTACTCCAGTGGGCACGTAAAGCAACTCTCCCCAGGGTTCAGTCAGCAGATGGCTGAGTTGGTTTGTTAAGCCTTCAAGTCAGATGAGTAGGTTGTTGCTGTGTTTGCTGAGACACTGTAGGATATCCGGTACTGCTTGTTACAGGGACACAGGTTCCTGCCCTAGGCACACACTCCTTTTAGGGTTTCATGTGACCTTTTTCTGCCTGGGTCCTCAGTGTTTATCCTGGAGTTCATGTTCTTCTCTGCAGATAGCGGCTGTGGGGCTCCAGAATTCCCCGCTTTAATTAGTTCCCAGTCCAGGTTTTCATGGGTGTTCTTGCCTCTCCTTGTCCTTCATAGATGTCCTTAAGGCAGAGGAGGAACCTTAGGGTGGTCCTGGCAGAAAAGCGCTGGTGCTAGAGTTTGGGTGTTAGCATTGCTGTTTCTCATGTAGGCGGGGTCTCTAGCTCTGGGTAAACCCGGAGGCTGGAAGAGAAGTGTGGAAAAGCTAGGGCCGTGCTCTCCATGGCTGTTAGGGGTGGACTGGTTGCTAAACTCTGCTTGCTTCCCGATCTGTGTCACTGACGTCCTGTTCGTAGGGTTCACATGCAAGTCTAAGAGGCCAGGAAAGCTGTTAGAATGGTGCTACAAGTGCTACAGTGTTACAATATAACATCAGGTTACAGGTATTGCTATCTAATTACTCATAAATGTAGTTATTCATTGTGATATTTTTTGCAGGAAAAGGTAGTTATTTATTTTAGTAATCTTAAATAGAAGCAGTTGAATGTTACATACATTCAGACATATGAGTATGTATGTGCACATATGTGGATGCATTTGTATATACATATTCCACTGGGCAAAATAGAGTGGCACAGCTTAGAATTATTAGCTGCTGATAGGTCTACAGGAGCTGCCTGGGTAGTATGTGGCAGGCATGATTATTTTATGCAAATGTACAGCAGCATAAGGAGATGTAGATGTTATGATTATAGCTACTGGAACTAGATATTTTGTTTTTCTCACTTTAAATATGTGAAATCTGAAACACTTAAATTTTATAACCTAACTTGCTTAGATTAGATCTTTCACAATCTCCTTGGTTCCAGATCCTGTCCCAGTAAATGCCATCTTAATGAGCAGTAACCCCATCAGTTACGTCTTACCCACCTGGGCTTTCCACGCCCCAGAGAATTATTGCGATCCAGCTGGGTTTGCTAAAGCTCCAACACTGCATGTTAACGCACTTCTTTGCATAGAAACCTGAGCCCCGTGCAGCTCCAGCATTAACTGTCAGTTACTTTGTTTAGTGTGGAGAGGGAGAGCAGGGTCTGGAAGCAAGGTGACACCTCCCTCTCTTCTCTGTCCAGAGACCTTGAGCTTTTGAGGTCTTGGACATACAGTATTACAGGGTGAGTTGTATCTGTAACTGTAATGGGGGCTGGCGTGGTGTCCTGCAGTGTGGGTGTGGATGTGAGTGGTCACCATGGGAACGCCTTGGTCAGCTGTGGTTGTGTTCCATGTTTCATTAGTTTCTGTGTAGACTCGTTGAATTCATTGACGTGCCTATAATTTTTCCTAATTCAAAAGCAGTCTACCTTTAAGCTGAGGAGGGGGTTCATGCTTCTAGTCAGCGACTGGGGAACTGGGGCAGGAGTAGTGCTAAAGTCCAGGGCTATCCCGGACTACGGAGTGAGAGCCTGTCTCAAAGGACCAAACCAAAGCAAATCTGTCCAAAATAAGGGCATGAGGTTGGGAGACCGGGGTCGGGGTACTCAGGAGAAATGGAGAGAGGTAGTGATAGGCAGATATGATCAAAATGCAAAGTATAAATGTGTGAAATTTACAAGGAATAGACAATATTCTTTTAAATACAGAACTAGAATTCTGCCCACTTTACAGAGTTGTTTAAAGATAAGCTGAGATAATAATAACGATGAGCACTCTCAAGTATCTACCCTTAAACTTACAATGATTTTATCTAGTTTTTCAAGAAACAATGGTACACTTTCAGTAGAAAAAGAACATTTGCTGGGCAGTGGTGATGCACGCCTTTAATCCCAGTACTTGGGAAGCAGAGGCAGGGCTGGCAGGACGAGTATGGTACTCTGACCCTGGGCAGTACAGTCAGCCATTCCAGGCGAGGGAGACACGAATACTGTAGTGTGCTGTTGCTAAGTGATGGTGTCCGATGGGTGGGAATATCAATGGACCTTTTCAACTTAATATTTTTAATTTGTGATGAGTTTGTTGGGATAAAATGAAAAGCATCTGTATGGCTAATCTTCAGACAATACCTAATGTAACCTTTTAACTACTCGAAGTATATTCTTTGCAATAGTAGATGCTAGTTAGTCCCCCACCCCCATTTTAAACATCGTGGCAGACTGCACTGCAGGAGTAACAGAAACGGAATTGTGAGGCTCTTGCAGTGGACAGGCTGCAGAAGAGCGTTTCTCTTATGCTCTGTATAAACCGAGCTATGTGGTATGGAAACGCTTTTGTGGCCAGGTACCACTTCCCAGTGGTCAGCTGCCTGGAGGATCCTAATGAAACAAGAGTCCTTCCCCACCACCCAAGCCACAGCTAATCCCCTCCCGTCAGAGCCCGCTTCTCTGCACTAGCAGGCACCACATCCACCCTGAATGTCCACTCCGTTCTGACTCACTAGGTAAACATGCTCCTTCCAGGAGCAATATTTTCAAGTTGTCTCAGCGAACGTAATTAGTTTTCTTCTGCAGCCTTTCACACTAGCTTCTTATTTTCTCTGATGGAGATAATTCTAGGACATCCTTTCTCTCTTATACTAACACTGGTAGTCTGTGTCTTTTCGGTTCTTGTGTGTGTGTGTTCTAAAACCACACCCACCTTTGGTGAGGACCCTGACTTCATTGTAGGGGTAACTATTTCCTCTGTTCACTTCCTTCTCAAGGGAGTGAATAATGGCATCTTTTGTTGTCAGTATTAGCAGTACTGGAGAGAAGCCAAGCTGTCGGTCCTTGGGTTTATTACACTGACAGCTGCTTTTCCTGGAGATCTCACTCACACTCCCCCTGTTCTTCTCACAGGACCCTACTACAACCGTCCACAGCCCTTCCCTAGGGTTTCAGAACTCCAGCTCCTCCCATCTAAAGCAGGGGGAAGGTCTCCTCTCTACCTGAGAATTAAATGAGATGGTTCATATTAAATACCTTGTACAATTCTTGGCCCCAAAATGGTCTCAGTCGTTTTGGATGTATGCCCCTTTGCGTGTATAAAAATTATTATTTTTACCTTTTTTTTTTTTTTACGAAGAAAGGTAAAACATTTTATTTTTTATTTTTTTTCCTGTACCAGAAGCTCATTTATTCTTTTTTTTTAATTGAAAAAAAAATTTCCGCCTCCTCCCAGCCTCCCATTTCCTTCCCCCTTCTCCCACTTCTCTCCCCCTCCCCCACTCCTTTCCCCCTTTACCTTGTTTTATATGTTATAAATTCTGTTGGTTGTAGAAGCTAAGCTTTAGACTGTCAATTTTTAAATGATATTTGTATTAGTTCTTTGAGACTTTCATAGCACTCTTTTTGGACATATTCACCCTCCCTTCTCCAACTATTCCCATCATGATCCTTCACCTTCCCATCACTTCCTGCCCAACTTTGAGATTTCTTTTTCCCCTTATCGAGTCCAGTTTGTGTTGCCCAGCTAGTTTTGAGAGTGGGGCCTGCCCTGCTATGTGGTTAACATAAAAAAAACAAAACAAAACTGTGTCTTCCTCTCCCAGCAGCTATCCTGGCTCTAGCTCCTTGGCTGTGGTGGGATTTTGTGCCCACCTTACTTCCTCTGTGCTGGGATTTTATCTTCAGCCATGAAGGGGTGTGTGGGAATGCTGGTACCCAGCTGGCATTCTATGGTCCAACCCATAGAATGGTGCTACCCATTTTGGGGACGGGTCTTCCTACTGCAGTTAATTCAGCCTGGAAACTCCCCCATGAGCATGCCCAGAGGTTTACTTCTGTGAAGGTTCTTGATCTCATTAAGATTAAACCTCATAAGTGTGATACCTGTTAACGAGTACTGACTGCTCAGATCAGTGGCACAGCCCCATTGCTGTTCCTTCGCACTCTGTTCTGTTCTGCTAGTCAGCTAGATGCAGCTGGGGTGTTCTTTGTTTCGCCTTGCTTGGGGCCAGTGATTTGTAACTTGACTATAAGAGGACACAGCCAAAGTAGCTTCACTCTCCTGTGGACTTTTGTGGACGTGGACCTTCATCTCCATCTCTGTTGTCTGTGAAATCTCTTCACGAGATCAGCTGGCACATGTCTGTGGGGCAGCCAAACCCTGAGAACAAAAGTAAAAACAGAAGGACTAGGGCTCCCTGAAGCTGAAGCTGAGAGTCCGGGCTGGAGGGCAGTGCTTATGTGGGAATTCTGGGAAGTAACTCTGGGAACTAGCTTCCCAGATGGTGAGAGAACAATGCTGACCATTAAAAACCAAACAAAAATCCCACCACATTTATTTATCGTGTATGTGGAGATGGGTGTGCATGCCATGGTGTACATGTGGGGGTCAGAGGGCAACTCGTAAGCGTTGTTTCTCATCTACTATGTGGGTTCTAGAGATGGAGCCCAGGTTGTCGGGCCTGTACCTTTGTCAACTGAGCCATCTCACTCTCCTGATGATCTTTTCAGTCACTTTGTTCCCAGTAGAATAATGCATCATCTGTTGTGTTGGACTCACCAGGTTCTTTTAAACTGAGTTACTAAATTGTTCCTGAAAAAACTGAATATTAATACAAAGCTAAGTAAAAATGAAAGTATTTCACTAGTCAGCTATTGTGCCCTGCTACTGGTTCCCCAAACAATCCCTCTGCTTTCCCATGAGTAGACAGATTGATAATAGAAATTAGATGTCACGCTGAAACAGTAAAATGTGGCTTGTTTTTGTTTTGTTTTTTGTTTTTGTTTTTCGAGACAAAGTTTCTTTGTAACAATCCTGGCTGTCCTGGATTTCACTTTGTAGATCAGGTTGGCCTCGAATTCACAGAGATCTGCCTGCCAGACTCCTGAGTGCTGGGAAATGGTACTTGTTTTAATGTCTTGATTCAAGTTGTGCTTATTATGTCAGCATAAGCACTGATATTAACTTTGTAGAAGATGCTAGAAAAGTGAACTTCTTCAAGCCGTCTTCCCTTATTCCTGTCCCCTTCTATGCAGTTCCTTTTGAAACAAATACCAAAGCAGAGTCGGTCACACCTTCTGAAGCGACTCAGAACGATGAACGAGATCCAAGAGATGCTCCAGAGTCGAGCTTGCTGCACTTGTTTCCAGCGAAGGTGCATTCCAGTGGAGTGGAGCTGCCCGCAGAGAAAAACGCCTCCGTCCCCGATGCTCCTAACATCCTGAGCCCCCCACAGACCCACATGCCAGACACGTACAACCTGGTGTGGAGGGCAGGGAGGGATGGCGGACTGCCCATCAATGCCTATTTTGTGAAGTACCGAAAGGTAAAGCCTTCCCATTCATTCTTAATTTCTCATTCCTTAACCTTATGTATGTGTGAGACATTTGCTTATGCTTTACATTTGTGGGAGGGTAGAAAGGTGAGTGTTCTAGAGTAAGTTTGTTGGTGGTATCTCCACCAGTCAGGCTGGATTGACAGATCTTAGAAAACCAGTATGAATGAAGTATAAATACCCCCCAAATTTGGAAGGATGAATCCAAAGTAACCATAACATTTCCCTGTCTTTCCCTCCTTCCCACCCTGTGCTGGGGACGGAACTCGAGGCTAGTGGTTACCACCGAGCTCTGGCTCTAGCCTTACCACGTAACCATCTTCTATCAAACCTCTTGTTTTAACCCCCTGGGCATCAAACCTGTAAATTGCTTTGTAAACCTTAGTTCTGTCCTTTGCTAAGATTGTAGAATACTCATCAAATAAAGGATACCTGCCTGAGCAAGGCCCCCAGGCCATGTCTATGACCATTGTGTTGCAGTCTGGCCTCTTGGGAGTCGAATTTTAAATGGTTTGGTTATTTATTTTGGTTGTGCTTGGGCCTTTCTATCTGTTGATAGATTCTCTGGGTGATTTTTTTTTTCTGCAGGCAGGCTTGTATTAAAGCAAAGTCTAACAAGTCCTCCTATTTAGCGACAGTAATACCTTTCATAAGACAAATGGCGCTTTATCTGTTGCTGACAACAGTGCATCACTTCTGCAAACGAATACTAGAGTTTTGTAACGAGGGGGGAAGGTTTCTTGCTCGCCGTCTCTCACTATTCTGGGTCTCTCTTGAGCAGCTGGATGACGGCACTGGTGCAGTGGGCAACTGGCACACGGTTCGTGTCCCAGGAAGTGAAAACGAGCTGCATCTAACTGAGCTGGAGCCATCGAGTCTGTATGAAGTTTTGATGGTGGCCAGAAGTGCAGCTGGTGAAGGCCAGCCTGCCATGCTTACCTTCCGGACCAGCAAAGGTGAGCGTCGTCTTCCAGCAGAGTGAACTGGCTACTTCATGTCAATTTATTAGTAAGAATCCTGTTGGAGAGTAGAAATACTAAGATACAAATCCAGCCGGGCGATGGTGGCGCACGCCTTTAATCCCAGCACTTGGGAGGCAGAGGCAGGCGGATCTCTGTGAGTTCGAGACCAGCCTGGTCTACAGAACTAGTTCCAGGACAGGCTCCAAAGCCACAGAGAAATCCTGTCTCGAAAAACCAAAAAAAAAAAAAAAACAAAACTAAGATACAAATCCATTATGCTTGCATACTGCCACACCTTTTGGGGGCTACACTTAAGGGGTTGTATTATTTATTCCATTGTATTGTAATGTATGTTGTATTATGTATGTTGTCTTATGTCTACACACATTTTTGCAGTTCATGATCAGCAGCATTAAGGTGGGCATGGCAGGTGTATAAAAGGTAGTCAGGCCGAGATCCGGCCCAGTGCAGCTTACACTCTGATGAGGAAGGTGAAGTGCACACTCAGCTCACATTCCAGACAAAGTCCAGTGTGGTTCTGGGACTTACGAAATGCTGTCCGTGCATTGGGCAGTACAGAAAATCAACAACGCTCGTCTTATGGAGTTTATGTGCTGCTCAGTGGGAGGAGCATGTGCTCAAGTTCTAAGCACCTTGGGCGTGGTGTTAACAAAGAAGTAACTTCAGGGATGGACTTGGGAAGTGTCTGAGTTACTGTAAACAGTTGGCCAGGGTATGGGCAGGATTAGTCAGCAGTGAGTTGTTTAGAGAAGGGGAAGTAGAAAACCTTTACACATCAGGGGAAATGAAGTGCTTGGTGTGCGTACCAGAAACACCAAAGGGCCACTGTGATGAGCAAAGAGGGACGATGTCTGTCCCTGTGTGACAGTGTGGTTGTGTCACATTGCACTCTGTGGAACTTGACCAGTCTTTGCTGGTGATGCCCAGTGAGCTAGGAGGAGCTGGAACATTTGGGCTGGAGTTATGGAGTCAGGTGTAATGGAGGAGGGTAGGGTAGGGGAAAGACAATGTGAACAGCACCGTGACAGAATTCCAGAAGGATCGTCTTGATGAGCATTTCATGAGGGGAGTCCAGGTAGAAGAGGCCATTCTGGAGTGAACCAAATACAGGAAAATAATTCAGAGGTAGAGAGGGGAACCCCAAAGAAGCATGCTCTACCCCAGTGTTGTAGGTGGAATTTGGGCCGCCAACCAGCTCCCAAATAAAGACATGGAAATTTATTATTAATTATGAATGCTCAGCCTTCGCTTAGGCTTGTCCCACTAGCTTTTTAAACTTAATTTAACCTGTTCCTAATTTATCTGCATTTTGCCTCAGGGCTTTTTACCTTTTGTTCTGTATGCCCTACTTTCCTGCTTCCTCTGTCTGTCTGGCCCCTGCTGTCTCATCTCTTTCCTTCTTTCTGGGTCTAAATTCCTCCTCCTACTTACTCTCCTGCCTAGAAGTCCTGCCTATACCTCTTCTCTCACTATTGACCACTCGGCTTTTTATTAGACCCATAAGGTGCCTTACACAAAGTAAAACAGCAACACATCTTTCCATAGTTAAACAAATTCAACACATCTTTCCATAGTTAAACAAATATTCCATAGCACAGTGCTGTAAGGGAAATGGTCTCTGAGGATTGGGAAGGACGCATCCAGTGGCTTTGGGAAAGGACTTTTGTTTATTCACTGTTGGGTACTTCCCATTTTAAATGAATCTTCAGTTAGTTTTCACCACTCAGTCCTAGTTATTTATAGTCTGGCCTATAGCCACTGTTCCTGTTTAAAAACTAAAAAAATACCAAACCCAATTTCACTTTTACTTGTTGAAACATTAAAATTCAGTGTGGCATTTTTCTGTGGAAAAACAACAGAAGCTCCTTAATTATAATTATAAATATTATTTTGGAATGAATACATGCAACAAAAAGGAAATTGGGCTAATCAGAACCTTTTTTCAAGTCCCTATATGGCTTCTTTCTCATGTTGTTGTATTAGTCAAGGTTCTCTAGAACAGATCCAGTACAAGTTCATAGACATAGATATACACATACACTAGACAAACATAGGTAAAGATGGACATAGACATGCATAGATAAACAGACATACACATACATATAGACATAGACAGACATGGACATATACACAATCACATAGACATAGGCAGAGATGGACATAGACAGACATAGACATAGGAAGACATGACATAGACTTTGTTAAAGTAGCTCACATTAAGTGGTAACACTAGTGTCTCTCGGGCTGAGAACCTCAGGTGGCTTTGGTCCTGGAGGCCCAGTGGCTCAGCAGTTGGAGCAGCCTCACAGTGCTGACTCTCACCGGAGAGCCAACAACCTGGTACTTTCTCAGCCAGGAGCATTGCAGCCTCAGCAGTCCCAGTCTGGTGCTGAAAACCTGGAAGGTTCCTGGAAAGCGTTTGTCCTCATCAGCAATGACACTGGAAACACTGGAATGAGCAGTAGCAGCAGCTGGCTGAGTCCACTCAGCTGCAAAGGGAAGCCAAGCGAGCAGATCTGGTCTGCTACCGGAAGGCCTGGGGTGGGTCTTCCACACCAGTGAGGATAGCTGGGCAGTTCTTCACTCAAGGCTCCCTTCTTGGGTGACTCTAACTTGTGGCAAGCGTACATCAAAGCCATACATCACAGTTGTTTCTTCCACGTGTCAATTCAAGGAGTACCATGAAGAAAGACATTTAGCTTTCTTTTAATGATACTAGAGAAAGACAAAGCAATTTTGCCCCAGTTCTTGACATGAGCTAAGTAAAAGGGAGGTATTGTGTTTAGACACAGACATCTTTATAGCTGGTTATGTTTCATAATTTTTTGTTTTGGTTTTATTTTACATATATAAGCTTATTGTTTCTTTAAAAAAATACTTTACAGAAAAAATTACATCGTCAAAAAACACCCAGGCATCCTTTCTACCTGTGGGCATCCCTAAGCGTCCTGTTATTTCAGAGGCTTCCAACAGCAATTTTGGAGTTGTGCTTACGGATTCCTCTAGGCATAGCGGAGGTAAAGAATCTTCATCTCGTTCGTTTATAATGTCAGTGGACTTTTTCACTTGGGGAGATAGGATAGAATGGGACATGTGTTATTTAGGTTATGTTCTACCCTGCATAGCTGCTTTGTGTGTGTGTGTGTGTGTGTATTTGGGCACGTGTGTGCATGTGCTTGTTTAGGCCTGAAGTCAAACCTTACTTATCCAAGGACTTTCACTTCAGAGCTACTTTTCAGTTACTTTAAGTATACTACTTATGTGAATATCAACTTTATAAGAGTTAAGACTGCACCTCATAGGCAAAAATTTTACTGTTTACTTAACCCAACATGTAGAAGTTACTGATTGCCAGTACAGCAGAGATAAAATAATCCTTGCTTTCAAGGATTTAAAGCAGAGTGGGTGATACAGACATCAGAGCACACACACCAGTAAACTGCTAGAAAATGAAGAGACAGCTCAGCCTATAGCAGTAGAATGGATATACACAGGCACACCAGTCACAGCCAGTTTGTCAATTCCGCCTGTGCTTATACTCCTGGTGATTTGGAACCTCAGGAGAGTGTGCAACTCACCTCCATACAAAGGAGGGAACATGGTGGTTCACACAGCTGCTCAACAATTTGAGCTGAGCCTCAGGAGACAAGAATGATGCCTCAGATGAAGGAGCAAGACAGGCCAAGATAGCTTATGCAGATGGGCAGATGACGTGTTGTGTTCAGTTAGTGTGGCTTATTGCCGTCAGGGACGATGGTAGTGTAAGGAAGCAGGTAGGTGTTTTATGATACACTTAAAAGTATAATCTTGGCCGGTGGGTAAGGACACTTATTACCTGACAGCCCAAGTTTAACCCCTGGGACACACGCAGTGAAAGAAGATGAGAAATGGATAGTGCAAATTGTCCTCTGTCCTCCACACATGTGCTGTGTCATATGCCTCTCTACCCACAATACATACATATATGAATAAATATATAAATAAACTGTAGTGAGACATTATAAAAATGTAATCTTTCCCTGGGAGCTATGAAGAGTCCTCGTCCTTAGCCTGACAAGGGAGATTCCAGGATCATGAAGTGGTTTCCTCAGGGCGAGGTTCTTTTTGTGCTGAATGGGCGGGAGGAAGGTTGGGAATGGGCACGAGAGGTTATTTCAAAGGAGGATGGATGATAAAGGATTGTAGGTGAAGCTTCTGAGTTTGGAATCCTCCAATCTGAAATGCACATGTGAAATGATTCGTTTGTTGTGTATAACTGCTTCTGGAGGAGGAGAGCTTGTGTGCTCTTCAGACGAGGTAACAGGCTCTGAGGTTTCTGTGTGCTAGCCAGTGGAGCTGCTGTGTGAAAGGGACAGTGTGCTCTTCCCTGTAGACATGTTCTCCTCAGTGGCTCTCCTTCCTGTCTGACCTGTGGCACTTGGTGAGTTTGAACCTTGCGCAGTCACCCTGAGAAAGTCGCTTGGTTTTCGATAAAGAGCCGCATTAACATTTCTGCTCCTTCCGTTTCTTTCCATTGCTTTCTACTGGAAAGGAATACAGTAAGTACCGCCCACAGTTGCCTGCCAGTGCCTCCGTCTGTTTGTCCCGCAAGCCATCTGTTGTGTAAAACACCCTGGTTTTCTGCATACAAGTGCCATGTTCAGTGTGACTTCCTTCGTATGCCTTGGAAATGAGGGTTGAATCAATGCAGAGATGTAACAAGTTGCTTGAGAAGCATGGACTCAGAGAAAGATAAGGCTTCTATAGTGGCTGCCCCAATACCGTGGCCAGGCCAGCCTTCCGTGTCCAGCTTTAGCAACTTACTACCAACACTCCAGAGGACCCACTGGCCTTGAAAGCCAGATGTCCACAGGATTCACAGGCGGCTGATGTGAAAGCAGAATGGCAGTTTAATGGGGTTCGGTTAACTATTTTGTGGGCCATTCTTGTAGGAGTCACGAAGGAAGCCAGTTACAACCACCGGCTTGCTTGTTCAGCAAGGGAAGTTAGGCCCTTGGTTTAAGTGCTGGGGACCTCACTCCTGATGTTCCCATCTGCCACAAGGTCTAGTCCTAACCTGTGTCTTGTGGTCGTGCCCACAGCAAGCCATTGTGCATGAGCTCTCCGGCCCGCTTTTCTCTGTTAGTGTTGTCTCTCTGGCACAGCTGCCGTCTCTCTCTCATCCTCTCCTTCCCTCGTTACCATGCCAGTGTTGTCCTGGTCTATCTGTGCATGCGCTGACAGACTGTTTCAGAGCAGCAATTCCTGAAGCCTTGAGGTGTATTCGAGGAGGGTAAGAGTCACAGTTACTGTAACCATCAATAGGTTCTGGGGTTTCTTTTACGGAATTCTCAAAACATTTCAAATAAGAAAACATTTATGAGAATTGTTCATATACCATAACCAAAATTAAATAATTGCTTGCACCTGGCTTTAGTCATAATTCTAAAATAGAATAGCAGAAACTATCATATTCATTAGCTCTTTCTTTGTGAATTATTTATCATATCTGTAATCATTCGACTTTCCTTCCTTCCAGTTTCCTGTATTTCCTATCCTGTACATTTTTATTAGATTTTAAACAGGACAGGGAAACAGGCTGTAAATTATTTGCTATGACAAAAAAAAGTTGGTGAGGGACCTTTAACACAGGGTTTGGGGTTTATCCCTCATAGTATTTGTAGGTTATTCCTGTCTCTGACACCATGGTGATGGTGAAATGAATGTTCAATTTTCAGTCCCAGAGGCGCCAGATCGGCCTACTATCTCTACAGCGTCAGAGACCTCCGTCTATGTCACTTGGATTCCCCGGGCAAATGGTGGCTCGCCCATCACAGCTTTCAAGGTGGAGTATAAACGGATGAGGACTAGTGATTGGCTGGTGGCCGCCGAAGATATCCCTCCTTCCAAACTTTCTGTCGAAGTTCGTAGTTTAGAACCAGGTAATATTTTTTTTTGGCTATTTTTTGAGGTAACAAATGCTTACTATGGAAAAATTTGAAAAGAAGGAAAATATGAAGAAGAGAACTATACCCATCCATAGACTGTTTATGTTTTGGCATATTTCTTCTCCGTATCTTTATATGCCCTGGAATCTTGCCTTAAGCACAGCGCTGCACCCCTCATTTTATATCTAACTTTTTAAGTGTGTCATACGTTTGTTGCTGTTGCTGTTGTTTCAGTGGTGGAAATAGAAGTCAACGCCTGTGCTTGATCTACCACTGAGCTACATCCCCCGCCCCTTAACCATTTCATTTCTGGATTTTAAGTTGTTACTCTAATCCCATTTACCCTCAATCCTTGAGACTTGTAAAAAAGTGAGAATAAACGTATACTTTTGTTTGAGCTCATGACCACTTCTGCTCCTGGAATTTTAAATATACAGAGGTAGCAGGTGTCAGTGTCTAACTCTCTGCCGTGGGGAACAGATGTAGTTAGTTGGGAAACGACAGCAGCTTTAGATATGGGTGAACCCAAGTGACACATTCCAGACTGAAAATCTTCAGTGATTGTATTTGAGTGATGAGGACACTCGCTTTAAGATTTTAATTTATTCTTTAGATGCAGCATAATATCATTATAGGTTTTTATTAAAAATGTTTTGTGTTTGCCCATTTTCTCAAGGTTCAACGTACAAATTTCGAGTCATTGCTATCAACCATTATGGTGAGAGTTTCCGGAGCTCAGCATCCCGTCCTTACCAGGTGGCTGGCTTCCCAAATCGCTTTTCCAACCGCCCAATAACTGGACCTCACATCGCATACACAGAGGCTGTCAGCGATACTCAGATTGTGCTCAAGTGGACGGTAGGTGAATGGGTATCTTGTTAGTGACAGTTTCTGTCATTGTAATGCCCTTATGACGTGATGTTATGAGCAACCAGTTTTTGGACTCCTAACTGTGGGGAAACGGAAGGGCACTCATGTTTGCCTAACGCACATATTCTAAGAGGCAGGGTTAAAGTGAAATTATTGTTTCTTCTGCTCTCATCCAGATATGAACTTAATTGATACTTTATGATTTATTCTTTTTGAATCAAGTGTACATTTATTTTGGAAGCTAGTGAAGTATAGGCTATTTTCTAGTGAAGTGTATACTGTTTTAGTTTTGTTTAGTTCTTTAGTAAGCTAAATGCTCATATAGGCTTAAATATCTCTGCATCAGGTTAAAGAGTGGCCACTTATTGCAAAACAAAGCTAGAGAAACATTACCATACACATAAGGAAATTTGGTTGTTACTTTTCTTTTTGCCTTTGACAAGTCTTTGCTTCTGTTTTCTAGTATATTCCATCAAGTAATAATAACACTCCCATTCAAGGATTTTATATCTATTATCGGCCGACAGACAGTGACAATGACAGCGATTACAAGAGGGATGTTGTTGAAGGTGAGTCCCTTGGTAAGCCGGAGCCCCTGCATAAGTGATTTTGTGGGGAGGGGCTAAACATCATGACCCATCATCACAGGCTATTAAGTTTGTTCCAATGAAACCCAGTTTCTCAATATATACACACACAACACACACACATACACACACACATACACACACATATATACACACACAACACACACACATGTGTGTATATACAGCACATACATATGTGTGTGGGTATATATGCATATATTTACACATTTACACATATGTGTATACGTATATATTTCACACATACACACACCTATATGTAATATATATTATAGTGACCTGATTTTGTTTTACAGACAGGTATAAAAGTATGGAGAAGATGACTGGTCAGTATTTCATCTGAAAAAAAAAATTGACTTTTTTTTTTAGTTACCAGTGACCTGAACGTATAAATCAGCTGCAACTCTTTACTACATTATAAAGGAAAGTCTCCTCAGTTTCTCTGTACTAGGGTGATCACATCTTAAGTGTGCTGCACACCTTTGGTGGCAGGAACCATTCTGCACCCACCGTCCCCTTTTCCTAGCCCTCTGCATGGGTGTTCTCACTCTTCTCTGTTGGGACTTTACATGTCTCTTCCTCAGACCAGGTCTTCCCTGGAGTTCTAACCAAAATAAGCCCTTTGTGTTTATTTCGTAACATTTTATCAAAGTCTAGATATGTGAGCACCGGTGTTTGGAATTATATGTTTCTCTTACAAATAGTAACTTCCTTTGGACATGGGATCTCTGTTCCCTCTGCTGTGTTCCCTGCACCTTCTGTGGTGATGCGTTTGGTATTGATGGACTTGTTCAGAGGAAGAACAGTGGAGCGTCTGGTGACTAGCAGGCTGGGGCAGGGACCAGCATGAGAGCTGGGGAACCAGCAGACCTTCGTGTGGGGTAGGAGCTGCTTTAGTCGAGATGGCTGGTTCTAAGGAATGATATGGAGAAGAGCTTTCTGACATAAATGTCTAGGTTCCCTCACAGGTTCCTGGAGTCTGGAAGCATCAGGTACAAACCAGATGCTTGATTCTTGGTAGTATTGTAGATGGGTTTCTTGATTTGGGAGGAAAACTTCTTCCAAGCTCTGTCTTCAGTGTAGATTCTGACCTTTTGAAATAGTGAATGTCTTGATTGGATGTATAGTAGTTCAGAGGTAGCACATGTTCTTAGCATGTGCTGGGCCGTGAGTTATAGCTCATGCACACATACATACACCCTGTATGCATAAATACATATACATGTTGCAAATCTTGTCAGAAAATTATCCTAGGCCTAGGATTTACCATATTACTTCCTGCCATTAAATACATAGATTTTTTAAAAATTAGTTTAAATATGCTATATAATATCAAATATTACAGATTGTTTTTGAGATTTTATATGTTTTTATCTTACATGGATGAATATTTCCCCACATGTATGTATGTGTACCTGGTGCCTTCGGAGGTCAGAAGAGGGAGTCAGATCCCCTAGAGCTGAAGTTGTGGATCAATTGTAAGCTGCCATATAGGTGCTGGGACCAAACCATGTCCTCTACAAAATGGCCAAGTGCTCCTCACTTCTGAGTCATCTTTCCAGCTCCTGTAGGATTTGTTTTAATGCTTATTCAGAGGAATTATTTTTGTAACATGATAAAAATCTTTGCAGTCTGGGTTTTTATGCTTAGTAGGATAGCTGCACATGACGATATTTTGAATGAAGGAACAGTTCTTTCTTTCCTGCTGAAGGTTAGTGGCACTTTTATTCTCTGCTTTCAGAAGTCATCAGTAGCCATCTTGAGGGAGAGAAGTGAACCTAAGGAACATTAGGAGACAGTGGGAAGCCAGCGGCATTCTTTGGTGGTCTAGACGTCCGTGCCTTGGGTGTGTTTGGTTTGTGAACATTCAGTATGCTGTACATAGTGTGTGGCTCTTCAGTTTGCATACTGTCTGTCAATCAAAAGGCTGTTAGAAAAAACAGAAAGATAATTATGACTTCTGCATTTTGTTCTGTCTAAGTCTTTGTTTTAGTTTAGATGATTTAGAAGAATGGGGATATCAGATTTTTATTTTGAAAACTTTTGACATTGGTTAAACATTTGGCATAAGATGGCTCTAAACAAAGCCGATGTTAAGTGGCATGAATAGCTCTCTGGGTCCCTTTCCCTCTTCCTCACCTTCCTCCTTGTACTTTCTAGGAATCCCTGTGGGTTAACAGGTTTTAACTGTGCTCTTCAGAGGAATCTTTGACCTGATGTGAGCCTGGGACTCAAGAGCGTTTACCGCCACTCCAGGTCTCTCAGATGGAGTTTCCCCGGTTCTTGGCCAGCTTGTTTATAAATGTAGCGCACTGAGCGGTTGGATGTTTAAGCGGGATCCAGTGTGCTGTGTAATTTGCTTATTCCTTATTTTCACGTTTATTCATTTGAAATTCTTCCTGTGGCAACTGGAGCTATTGGTCTATTCTCTGAAATCCAGGAACAAAATGTTCCTTTGCAGTATGTACTCACACTTTTCTCTGAAGATTTTGGCTACTTATGTGTGTATTGATCCAAAATTTAGGTCTCACCCCTTTCCCTCATTCTCTCTTTAGTGACCATGCTACAGTAAGAACACTTGCATTTCTTACATTATCAGATCCTCTAAATTCTTTGCCACATTTGGGTAAACTACAAATGTTGTCAGCCTGCCAGTGTTTTTGTGTGGAGTATTTTTGTTAAGAGGAGTTCCAGATCTCCTTGTACAAAGCTCATTGTGTGCTGCAGTCCTAAGCCTGAGGCTTAGCACAGGGTGTACACTCATTGGTTGGGTTTAGACACAATAGTGCACATAGCTATCTTATTTGTCAAGGATAAAAATGACTTCTGTTTGCCAACCTATAATTTTTGCTATTGAAAAGATTGGCTATAACACCTAAATACAAATCCAAGAAGATGTCAGATGTCAATTGTAACTGTTTTCTCCTAAAAACCAGACCCCCATTAGTAGAAGCATTGCTAGAAGCTGAATCCCATTACTAGTTCTCGAAGGGAGTGCCCTGGGTCTAGCGGAGATGTTTATAGTTGGGCATAGAATCAGAAAAGTCAAAGGGCTAGAGTAAGAATAGTCTTACGGGGAATTTTTGCATTTTAGAAATTGGCCCATTCCAGCTTTAACCAGTTCGTCGTTTTTAAAAAAAAATTGGGATGTGAGGGGAGTTATCTCTTTACAAGTCTAGAACCCACTCCTAAAGCTTCTCAGAGACACTTGATCTTAGAGAAGCAGATTTTCTCCCCTATAAAACGCGAGTCTGTGTGAATGAGGGGTTTTCGTGTGGTGACTTGGAAAGGGGCTGAAGTGTTTTTGTCTGTGTTGAATTAGAAAGGAGCCTGTGATCCTGGTCCTGTCAGCCAAGCACATTTGACTTATGCGTGTGGTGCGTTTTTTTTGTTTCTTTCTATCCCTTTAATTAATTCTTAAATCGGTCGGTGGTATGCTTGGATTTCTAGGAAACACTGGAAACAGTCTGAAGAGTCAATTTCTAAATGGGATTAAGAGTACTTGAAGAGTTAATTAGATCTGGCACAAGTGTCCCTGTTTGTGAAAGTTTGTCACAGATCCATGAAAGTGAGAACAGGGCTGATTTACACTGGCGTGCTCAGTTTGGGAGTATTTCTGGATGAAATGTTGGCTGCATGCCACAGATAACAAGCCCTAATAGTGGAGACACTTGTGCAGTTCTGGGGCTCTGACTCAAAAGGACAGCGGTCTTGGGCACAGCGGCTGTTTGCCTTTTGTGGCTCCGCGGCAGCCGGTGATGTGTCCATGGCAATGGACGAGGGTTCTGTGAAAGGCTTCCCTGCAACCGCAGGGTCAGGCATGCACTGTTTGCTGAGTTTTAGTGGGCGGGCATAGTGGCCAGACTTGCGGGACTAAAATGAGGATTTGAGATACTTTTCCCCTATCCATGTATTTTTATTAAAGGCTTTTCACTAATTTTTAATAACAACCAGTATTGCTGCCAACACTCCAGATACCCTCTGAGTTCATCTCTTCACCTGTTTTACGTGCCACTTAGTAGAGATGCTGTTCATCCGTGATGCAGTCAAAGGGCTCACATGGAGGATGTTTTATCTCACAGGCTGTGTGAAATGCTGAACGCTGCTGATAAATCTCATTCTGAAAGCACGGAATGCGCACATTTGTGTCACAAGCCTGCGTGGTATCCACAGCTTGCCTCTCGCATCTCTTTTCCAGGTTCAAAGCAGTGGCACACGATTGGTCACCTGCAGCCGGAAACCTCCTATGACATTAAGATGCAGTGCTTTAACGAAGGCGGGGAGAGCGAGTTCAGCAACGTGATGATCTGCGAGACCAAAGGTAGGACACGTGCGGAAGCCTGCATTCCTTCCTGACCAGTGTTAGAATCCCAAACACTAGATGACATCTTAGAACTATGGGGATAGTTCTGTGTGGAAATTTCTGCTTTGGACACCTTTCTAGATGCATGCATTTATACTGCCCCCAAAGAAGTATATTGTGTTGGATAGAACCACTTATCTAAAATATTGTCTATGTAATGGTACCCATTACTTTCCATGTGACCATATATATATCATACATCACTTCTTTTTTCTTATTCTTCATAAAGAGAATAGAAATATTTGCTACTTTCTATGAAAATTGAAATATAATTAAAACTATAGAAGGTTAAGGAAAAGTACTACACCTGTGTTACAGTTATGATAATGCATTGTCTGAGGGCTTCATAAGGAGAGGGGTTGTTGTTTTACCTCATAGCTCTTCAGGTCTGTGAGGACCTGTGACAGGCGGCATCACAGGGATAGGAGTGCACACGAGAGGAACTGGTCATCTGGCAAGACAGAAAGCCAGGAAGGTCAGACAGGGGCAGGCCTGCTCTTTATAAGATCTCTCTCATGAGAACCATTAGGACCTCACAAGAACATAAGCAGTTCCTTCTGAGTCGGGAACCCTGGGAGTGCCCTCTAGGCCCCACCTCTTTACGTGGCCACACTGGGGACCAAGACTGGAGGATACACTGAGGCCATGGCAACCTGCTGAAAGCAGTTTCTTGAGTGATGGATGCATGTACTAACTACGTGTTTAATAATGTGTTAAGTTTAAGATAACGGTCACAGATTTTAAATTGTCATTCTCGACTCTGCCTGCACCCAGAGAATGACTATAGGGGGATCTTTAAAAGGAGGAAACACCACATGGGGACAGAAGAAATGGTTAATCTGGTTGTTCATAAAGCAGATTGGAAGTCTTTATACCTCATTCGGACTCTTCTCAATGGTCTGTGACACAAACGTCTCCACTGCAGATTTCCGTTGTCCCATTGCTTAGTGAGAAGTAGGGAACCAGCTTTGAGATCATTTAGGAAGTTCTGTGTCTTCTCCTTCCTCTTTGCTTTCTCTAGGTGTCAGTGGGGTCCAGAGTGCAGCCCTGCTCATAGCCAACCAGGGATCTGGCTTTGCATCTAGTCATGTAGGCATGCTGAGATCCAGTAGTGCCTATTTTTGAAGATAATAATAATCATTATTAAGTTTATTATCATCATTAGTTTACACAGTGTCTCATGTTTTCCTATGTAGCCTTGAACTCCCGGCCCTTCCTGAATGCTGAGATTATGGGCCCACAGCCTCATACTCAGTTTACGTGGTGTTGGGCTCAAACCCAGGGCTTTGTGTTCTGCTACATCCCCGGTCCTTAAGAAAGATCTTTTTAAGAAGGCTTGGGTAGTGTGGAAGAGGAAGTTGAATATTCCAACTAGCCAATAGTGTCAGCTACAATTGTTTTTATTTGATGATGAGGAAAGGAATAAAACAAGGAAACAAAGACTCAAGATTGAATTGCAAAGCCAGGCTTAGTTCCTGCTTAGAAATTCTCAGTCATGTGTCTTTCTGCTGAAAAGCTCTCCATGAAATCAGCATTAGCCATCTGTCCACCTGGACCTTATCTTGAATTTCATTGGATCCTATATGTCTGAGTACCTTTCTGAAGGCAGCATTGTGATGCACTTAGGAATTCTTGCTTGTTTCTAGACTGCTGTGACACTCAGAATAATCAAATGAAGTATGTCACCTCTTTACCCAAAACATTAAAAATCTTGCCAGGCCGGGCTGGAGAGGTTGACTATTCTTGCAGAACATAACAGTTGGTTCCCAGCACCTATGCTGGGTGGTTCACACGCACTATAACTCTAGCTCCAGAGGATATAATGCTCTTCTGGCTTCTAAGGGTGCCAGAACACATATATACACACATATGCATATATACACACAAAATTATATCCATAAATCTTAGCAGACACCAGATGAAACAATACTGGTCTAGGGTTGTAGCTCAGAGAGAAGGCACCTGCATAGCATGTACAAAGTGGTGTGTTTGTCCCCAGCCCTACAAAGAAGGAAGGGACTGAGACGGTATCATAGTGTGTTCTCTGGTCACGTGGCTGTGTTCAGAATAGCACCCCTCATTATCAGCTGCAGGTTATAACCAGTGGGAGTTTATTGACTGGAGGCTGGGAAGTTGGGCATAGTGCTGACAGTCTGCCAGGGCCTCCAGTCTGTGTCATAGCATGGTGGAAGAGCAAGTGAGTTAGACCAGACAAAAGGAGTCCACATTTAAACCCACTCCTGTAATAATGGTGTTGATCCATTGGTGGAGAGAAAGTCCTGACTACCTAATCACCAATTAGATTTTCTAATGTTGTTATCTTGTGGTTACATTTCTACATGAGTTTGGAGACAGCCAAATTCAGACCATAACACTTTTTGTTACAGCCTTAGGATGGAGCTCTTTTTTTTTATCTCTATCTTCTGAACACAGAACTGGTTCGTGGAGGTGAACGTGGTGTAAGTGGGAGGGTTGAGTTTAAACCTGGGGATCCTGGCTCCAGAGGTTGGGCTGTCAGCTACTGTACTCTGCTTACGACGGAGTGGGGCTTTTCTGACATTTAGAGCTGTAAGAACATGTGACTTGCAGATGGGGAGAATGGAGTTTGTGTCACATTTGTTAAATAAGTTGTGATCACAGTTGCCCAGAATACCCATGAAGTAGGAAAGAGGACCGTGTCTATATGGACTCTAGTGGCCTCGTTGGGGGTACTTGAAGGACACATGAGGTGTGTTGGGTTATATGCAGTTGCTATCGTAGTTCAAAGTTAATTGTCTAATGTTCCCTTTTTCAATGGTAGGAGAATAAAACACTAACTCCAAGTCTAATTTAGAGGAAAAGATATCACATAGACTTAGTTTTGTTTTGTGTGTTTCTTTTTTTGTTTTTGTTTTATTTTCTGTTCATAAGTTGAAGTATTTTAGTTCAACCTGGGGAGTCTTCTGTGAGCCCAGCCCAGCAGATCATCATACAGCTGTTTGGGTCGACCCAATTTGTATGTTTCTTGGCTCTTAGAATTGCTCAAAAATTTGAGGACTAAAACTCTGGCTGGTCAGAATTTCAAATTCTGGATCTCTCCTTGTGACTCACTGGTGGTCATATCATCTCCGTGAGGAGTGTAAACAGACCAGCTTGCCTCCCCAGCCAGACCTCCTTCGGAGAGTCCATTTCATAAACTCTGTATTCACTCTGACTTCATTTTTTTTTTTTTTTAATATTTCATCCAGTAAAACGTGTTCCTGGAGCTTCAGAGTATCCCGTGAGAGACTTGAGCACCCCTCCCAGTTCTTCAGGAAACGGAGGGCATGTGGGGCCTGCGACCAGCCCTGCCAGGAGCAGTGATATGTTGTACCTCATCGTTGGCTGTGTGCTTGGTGTTATGGTCCTCATTCTTATGGTTTTCATTGCGCTGTGTTTGTGGAAGAGTCGCCAGCAGAGTGCCATACAGAGTGAGTCATAAGTATTTCCTTGTGTTTTTCTAAAGATGGGTAGAAAAAATATTGTCAGAATAAATATTGATTCCTAACACTTTCATGTATTTGTGCCCTGGAATGAAAGCTGTTAGAGATTCTCCACTCAGAGGGGGTGGGTGACTTTAGAACCATTCATGCTGCCAGCCAAAGTAAGTGGAGCATCAAATTAAATTGCCCAATAGAAATAAACACCAAAGCCCAAGCTAAGCAGGTTTCGGAGTAAATAGCTGTCTTGGTGCTGGGAAAGCCTGACTTTGTTGGACCACCAAAGAGGACGAGTGCTTGAAGCATTGGTTCTGGAATCTCTGTAGGAACATCTTTGTGCTGGTGCAAGTCTGGTCAACAGGGAATGCCTTGACAGAAAGGAGCGCAGTGAATGAAGCCTGTTAGACACCGTCAGTAGGTGTCATGAGCGGGGATAGCGTGGCCCTGTTTCTAACTGCTATACCTGCACAACTCTGAAGTGGCATACTGCCTCCCAAATACATCAAGTAAGAGGCATGATTTTAAGTTGATGATGGTACTATTGTTCCTGTCCCCAACCGTTTGAAACACTAAAACCAAGTCAAGCAGGGTTATCAGACATCGGTGAGGGGAAGGTTTTCCTGTTTGGCCCAAGAATAAGGAAATAGAAGAAAAGCAAGGGGAAACCCATAGTGATAAGTACTTGCAGGGACCATTGTCAGATTCTCCCCCTTTAAGTTAGTAACTCTTGGGGGAAAAATCATGTATTTTGATTGGACAGTGCCTTCTAAAAGAGGCATGACTGGATTGATGACATCAGGCTGCAAAGCTCCTGACCATTTGATTGGGCCTTTAAATGGTTCTAAAGTTTTACTAATTGTGTGTGTGTTGAATAGGAAAGCATTGTTCTGGTTATCTGATAAGAAGTCATTTTCCTTTGAGATGATAATATCTTTACAAAATGGAAAATTATCTTGAGTATTTATTCAGCTATTTATGCTACCAGAAGAAACTCATTGTCTGCTGCCTGTCAGACACCTTGCTAAACAATGGAGATCTACTGATAAGATAACCAGGACCTGCTCTGAAGGAGCACAGGTTACCAGTGCAGGAGGGAGCGCACCTGTGGGGAAAGCAGGACCAGGAGAAACTTGGAGAGCACCTAGCAAGAGCCTGGCACCAGGGCTGTAGAGTTTTGTTGCTAGGATTCATAGGAATAGCTTTGCTTTTTCTAAATGTTTCTGGCAGATGTGCCTCTGGAAATCAGAATTTGCACAAGTGTTTTTCATATAAGGAATAAAATCGCCTTTTTGCCTTTGGAACCTCACACCCTTGGCATGCACAATGACAGAGGAGCTATTGAATAGCCAGCAGATGGACACATGTCATCATCCTTTTTTACCTAAAAGTGCTGCTTACTGCTGTTTAGATCGTTCTCGACTCAGTATTCTGACAGTTGTTTTCAGCTCTCTGCAGCGCGTGGGAGTCTAAGCACTTCTACTTAAGCGTTGCCGTCGCTTGGATGATTTCCTTTTGCACATTATTCCCTTGGGAGTAATTCTCCCTGATAAAATTTTCCTTCTATTAGCAGAGTCTGAGTTCACTCGGCATGCCAAGCTACTCTTCACTCTAAAGAAACAACAGCAGCAACTTTACCAGAGCATTGTGAGAACAGTTTAGCATGTTTTATTTTAGCCTTGTTTGTAATGTCTTAGTGATTTCATTAATAACATTTCTCAGCAGGAAGATTTTTCCTTCAGTATCTGACTTTGCTTTTCCTTCTGGGCTTGTTTATTCTTTTCAACAGAATACGATCCTCCAGGATACCTCTATCAAGGGTCAGAGATTAACGGGCAGATGGTAGAGTATGCCACGCTCTCAGGAGCAGCCCGGATCAATGGGAGTGTCCACGGAGGCTTCCTCAGCAATGGCTGTTCTCATCCCCACCATAAAGGCCCCGGTGGAGTCAATGGGATCCTGAATGGAAGCATCAACAGAGGGCTTGATTCTGCACACACAAACTCACTAGCCAGGACACGGGTCGAGTTTGAGCATTCCCACCATCTACTGAATGTAAGAGACCTCATTATAAATGATAGCTTCTCTGGGCCTCAGTGTGGTGGGGTACAAGGACGGGTGGTCACTCGACTTCTTTGACCACAGGCACCCTGTGAGTCGTGGATGTGGGCATGGCATGTGTCACCAGCCGCTCCAGATTTAGAGGAATCTTCATTAGTTTTCTGTCATCAGTAATAGCTGTAGTTGTCAGCTTGGTCTAGCTTTAAATTATTTACCACAAAGTGGAATGCAGGAAAGAACACATTGGGAGGTTATTCTTGAGACGACATGGAAATAGTGCTGAGCAAAGACCAGGCCAGATGGCTCACATTTCATTTCCTTGGAGCTGAGTCTGAGAACTGCAGTGCTGTGAAGTCTGGCGAAGGGAGGACGTTCTACAGCACACTGGGGTGCTGTGGTAGGAGGAGGTGGTGGCCAGCGCTCCTCATCGCAGAAGCAATTCCAGTCTGTACCTGCTGTTGTCGTGCACAGTGCAGGACCTGGTGCTGCTTAACTTTTGACCGTTCAGTACACTTATAAATATAGATGCTAGGGCAATACTGAGATCTTTTCCCTTAGAGCTGGAACCCGGGGCTTCTCTAGTAGGCAAGTGCTCCCCTGATGAGCAGCACCCTGAGTTTTATGAAGACCGTGAAGAGAGCTCACAGGCTGCCACATCGGGACTTCGTTTTGCCCAGTGGTTTTTTGTTTTGTTTTTTTTTTCCCCTGTAGCATATAAGCCTTTTGGATTTTAGAATATTAGCATTTTTAGCCACAAGGAGTTCAGTTGCAAAACCTTGAAATTTCCTTATTTCTGAAACAGTTTCATCCCTTGTGAATGGACAGGAATGACCGGCACAGTTTAGGTAATACTGCTTAACAGGTTCTCGTATGAGGGAGTTTGATTTATTATATTTCTGGCCTGGGCATCCATATTACCTTTTAATGAGATAATTGTTCAGTTTATCAAATTAAACACTTATTTCATTTTTACCACTATTATTCTGATTACCAAGACCTTTGCTACAATCTGGAAAAGTTAGTTTTCTTTTTTCATCTTCAATTTAGTAAAGATACTGAAATATTAGGTTTGCAGCACAAAAGCTGGAAGGTCCATTTGTACCGTAAAGTTAAAAACCTATAGCTTTTGTGGGACTGAAGTTTTGTACGTTCTACAAAGTGTACCGTCACCAAAAGGTAGTAATTTCATTATTCTGTGGAGGAAGTCACCATCCCCAGTCCAGTCCTCGCCTCAGCTGAGGAGCAGACAAAGCTGATGGAGAAAGCATTTCACTTGGAACATCACAGGCTATTTCTAGAAGGAGCCCTGTGGAAGACCAACTCAGAACTCTGGCTTTTCAGAACCGACTTGCCATTTAAATGAGGATGTCAGTGTGACTGTAAACTTTTCATCCTCTTACCCTTCTGAAAGGGAAGACGTAAAGAAATTACAACCTTACCTGGGATCGTGAAAATCACTGATTTGACTTTAACAGTTCAGCAATTCTCACAAACGACATCATTCTTCTGAACTTCCGGAGTTTGCCCTCATGGACTCGATGTAGTCCAGGGATATGCTTCCTCTGTTGTTAGGTGGATTAGAGTTACTGAGAGAAATGTCTAGTCTTGGTTTGTTTGGTGCTTGCTAAGATAAAGGACATGGAAAGTGTAGCAAAAGCTGCCTGAACCTTCTCTACCCTCAAAGGCCCGCCTGAGGTTTGAGTGCTGCTTGACAACCCCTCCCCCTTCCCAGTTCAGCCCTGCTGTTTTTTTCCAGAAAGCAGAACTATGATTCTAAGGCCAGTCAATCTTTAACTTCCTGTTTGCCATTCTGTATGTCAAGTGAACATTTTACAATGAGGTATGTGTTAATCTGGGCATTTCCCTTAATTGCGGAGCAGTTCCCGCCAAAAGCAACATCAAAATATTAATATTCCCTCCAAGTCATTGCTGGCTGAGAGTCTGCTCCATCTGGAAAAATATGACGTTTTAAAACAGTACAGTCAAGTGAACAGACCTAACCGAAATAATTACGGGAAAATGAAGATGGGCTGATCTTGTGACATCACTCAAACAAACTTTACACCCTGTGTCTCTAAGAGGCGTCACACGAGCTCTTTCCATGACTGCTAGAAAAGAAAACACGAGTAGGCGCTTATGATGTATAATATATTTTAAGGCATAAATTAGAAATACTGAAAGGAAGTGACTAACCTCCCCCCATTTATTTGCTTTTTTTCCAGTACAAAAGTACCTAGAAGAATGTGGCAGCTCAGCTTTAGGGGTGCATGGTACCGTTGTGCAGGGCTCACTTGTGAATGAGTAGCAAGCATCCCATTGCTCAGGCAGTGTGTGAAAGTGTACCACCTCCATTGGTTAGTGGTGTGTATTTGTGTTTATTTAGCAAGTGGTCTCTGCCCCTTCAGCTTCTTTTCTTTTTCTTTGGATGTTGTCCTGACCAGGGTGGAGGAGTGTACACAGCGGTGCCTCAGATTGACCCACTGGAATGCATTAATTGTCGGAATTGCCGGAACAACAATAGGTATGTTAGCGTGGGCCCAGCCACACTGCTGTGACCAACACATTCTGGGCCACCTCCTGTTTTCCTCTACTTAACACAAAACTCCACCATTTTTAGTTTAAGGCTGTGATTTTTATGTTTCTGTGCCGATATTAAAGGCCTTGTTTTTGAAGAGAGTGTTGTTAAGGGGAGGTTCTTCTCTATAGTGCAGTTTTTGTCTCTTCCCATTTCTTATTTGCATGTCTGTGTTGGAATGAGTCTAAACACAGTTGATTATGTTTAAGCAGCACACAAAACAAAAGCATCTCCTATCTATAGAGTGGGTTTTCCATAATAATATCGCTGGAATGTTTTTATTAGACTATGCAGTGTTTCTTTTCTTTTTTTTCTTTAATTCTTAAAATCTTAAGATAGTTAAGAAAATATTTACTTGGGCTGTGTGGTGCATGTCTTTAATCCCAACACTCAGCAGGCAGAAGCAGGTGATCCCTGTGAGTTTGAGGCTAGCCTGGTCTACATAGTGAGTTCCAGGACAGCCAGGCTACATAGAGAGACCCTGTCTCAAAACAAAACAAAAACCACAAGAAATTTTGCATATGTATGTCCATGCATGTACATGTGTGTACACGAGTATGGTATACATGTGTGCATGTGGAACTTAAAGGATGACCTCAGATGCCCTTCCTTAGGTCTGCCTTATTTGTTGAGACAAGATCTCTCGTTGACCTGGAGCATATCTAATAGTCTGTGCTGGATTACAAGCCCTGAGGATCTGTCCTCTCTGCCTTCCCAGCACTGGGGTTGCAGACCAGGGTCCATGGCTCCCTCACCAGCCCAAACCTTGCTTTTCAAATCTACAGTTTTCAATTGTAAAAGTGATATATATAATAGTTTAAATAAGATAAAATTCTGTAGAATAATATGTGTATTTCAGTCTTGACACATAGGAAACTGGCATGGCGGCACATCTCTGTCTATAACCTCTCTAACCTGTAATCCTTAAATTGGAGAGTATAGTCTCACAAATTCAAGACCAGCCTGGGCTACATGATAAGACCTTATCTCAAGCACAAGCAAACAAAATGTATCAACATTGACACACTAAATATAAGAAAGCTTTCTTACTATTTCTGTATATATTAATTACTAATATATTAAATATTAATTGCAAAGAACTAGTAGACAGTTTGCTAAGAATCTTGAATTTTAGTTGGGTCTGATAGTACAAGCCTTTAATCACAGCTACTTGGGTGGCTGAGGCAAGAGAATTGTAGGTTCAAGGCCAGCCTGACATGGGGTGGAGGCTCTTAGTTCTTCCATGTACTGCTGTATGTATCAATTCCAAAGGACTGTTGAAGTTACATCAGAAATCTTAGTTCTTTTCTATAGTGATTGTATAGAGTTACATAATCCTAAAAATCCATCCCACTTCTGAAATTCTGCAACTAGAAAACTTAGTACCTTGGATAGCTGGAGTGTAGCTTGAAGTTTGGATCATGCGTTATTGAGAAGTGCTGTGGGATAATTTTTTTTTTGTGGGATAATTTTTTGTGGGATAAATTTTGTTCACTGTAAAGATTCATCACTCATACTGGTTTAATCAAGTGCTGATTGGCAGGTAGCCAGGCAGGAAGTAGAAGTGGGGCAACCAGACTAAGAGAATTCTGGGAAGAGGAAAGGCTGAGTAGCAGTCACCAGCCAGACACAGAGGAAGCAAGACGAGAATGCTACACTGATAAAAGGTACCAAGCCACATGGCTAAACATAGACAAGAATTATGGGTTAATTTAAGTTATAAGAGCTAGCTAATAATAAGCCTGAGCTAATAGGGCAAATAATTTATAATTAATATAAGCCTCAGTGTGTTTATTTGGGACCGAATGAATGGCTGTGGGACCAGGTGGGACAAAAACTTACATCTACAGAGAAGGGTTTCATTTGTTGCTTTTCAATGAAATAAAAGGTTAAGAGTTATCCCTAGGAATCAGTGGCACCAGAAAGACCTATCTAACCATAAATCAAAAGTACATCTTTTCAAGGCAGGAGAGCTGGGTTTGTACTGGAATGAAAGCAAGCCTGGACTACATAGTGAGACCTATCTCAGAAAACAAACAGTACATTGTTTTAGCAATTCTCAGAACAGAGCAACAAATCATAGCTACTTTTTGTTCCTTACCTGACTTGTAAAGGCTTATGTATTAGCCAGAGGTGTCTCGTCCAGTTTGTATACTAAGAGTTACATGTTTCAACTCTGTGACACTCATTTTGAAAATGTGCATATATCAAAGGCACACATTTTTGCTCAGAGTTTTTCACAGACTCTCATCACAGTTGGTTAAGAAAACATGGGAAGGAACTTAAAAACCTAGGTTCTGTGGCTTTTGCCAGTAATTTCAGTGCTTGAGAGGCTGAGGTGGTCAGATTGCCATAAGTCTAAGGCCAGCTTGGGCTGCAGAGCAAGACTGTGTCTCCAAAAACTACAGAAGAGGAGGAAGAAGTTAATGAAGCTGGCTCACACACTTGGCAATAATCAACTGGATTAATTTAACAAGTGGTCACGAGAGTTTCTATGTCTCGTGTTGCCCTTGTGTGGTTCTGTGGTCGTTGCAGATCTTGACTGTTAAGAGTGTTGTAATGAGGGACCCTTTGATCTACGAGTAAGTAGTCCTGTGCCTTGGCACTGCTTAGGTTTGTGATCTTGGGAGATTTACATACTATCAGAGTTAGCACCCTTATCTGAAAGGGAAAGAGTTATTCTCAGTAGTAGAAGACTGATCTGAACACAGTGCCATCTTATGCCCAAAATACGTCTTCCTTCCTTTTCCTTCCTTCCTTCCTTCCTTCCTTCCTTCCTTCCTTCCTTCCTTCCTTCCTTCCTCCCTCCCTCCCTCCCTCCCTCCCTCCCTCCCTCCCTCCCTCCCTTCCTTCCTTCCTCCCTCGCTCCTCCCTCCCTCTCCTCCCTCCCTCCCTTCCTCCTTCCCTCTTTCCTTCGCTCCTCCTTCCCTCCCTCCTTCCCTTCTTCCTTCCTTTCTTTTTGGTGTGTCAAGACAGAGTTTCTCCATGTAGTCTTGGCTTTCCTGGAACTTACTCTGTAGAGCAGGCTGGCCTCAAACTCACAGAAATCCAACTGCCTCTTTCTCTGCCTCCCAAGTGCTGTTATCAAAGGCGTGTGCCATTACTGCCCAGCTGAGATCCTATTTCTTTAAAAGAATTTAAATGAGCTCTGCCAACTTCAGTTTGGTCATTTGCATGTTTATCTGTGGAGAATTAGGAGGTTTTATTATAAATTATAATGTATTTCTCTTAATTTTGAGGTTAATAGCTTTCTGCATTTCAAGTTTGTTTCTCTGCTATCTAGAAACAAGAGAATTCTCTTCATCTGTGTTTCTTGCTTGCTTAAGTGTTCTTCCTGCATGAAAATCCACTTCTTTAGGGTAACACACACACACACACACACACACAGTAGTAGCAGCTGCAGTAGCATTGTGCATCTTACAGCCATATGTTTAAAGAGCAGAAGCAAACCTTTGATTCTGTAATGTAAACTACAAAAGCATATGTGTTAGAGGAGGAGGCAAGTGTGAAATGTTGGAAAACACAGTGCCAGTGGTGTCTTACCTCATATGAAGGTTTCTGAAGAGTGTTGTGTATTCAGGGATGGGTTTCTGCTTAACACATAATACTGTGCAAAGACTGTCGCAGAGGGGAGACTGTTAGACATTGTTGTAAGCAAACTTAGCTTTCATCCCAGGAATGAAGAAGCAGGGGGTGAAATTCTAGAATTGCCATCATCATGACTCTGCCGTTGTCTGATAGGGGCCCAAAAAATTTAAATTAGGACTGGTGAGATGTCTCCACTGGCTAACTACCTGAGTTCAGTAACCAGGACCCACTCGATAGGAGAGAACGGACTCCCACAAGGTGTCCTCTGACCTCCACACATGTGCCATGTCCCATGTATGCATACCACACCGACTAAACTAACATTTTTAATAAGTTTTTTTAAATGAAGATTTCAAATATGTAAACATTTTTCAAATGCTAACGACCTGGTTGGTAATTGCCAGGGTGGTGGATGTAGAAATAAGCAACGTAATAAAGCAATTCATTGAGAAAAGTGATGAATTTGGTTTCTAGTACCAGTGGTTGTTGCTGATCCAGGGAGACAGGCAAGGATACTGTTGTTTGGGTGGAGATACTGGGACTGCATACAGATGTAGTAACATCTGTTGCATAGTTTTCCAAGCTGTGCCTATAGTGCAGTTTGGTATTTTGAAAGGAAACAATAGCCTTGACTGGCTAATTTTAACCCATTTCTTGAGCCGTTGATTTGCTTTTATTTATTTTGGAATTGAATTATTCGTTCTTTTTCTAAGATGTTGCTTATTATTTTTTTACTCACCACCTTGGTAAAATTGTCAAAAAATAAATGAGGAAAGGAGAATGAGAAAGGACAAAGAAGGTGTGTTCATCTGGTAGACATTTGCTGTGGGTCTGCAGTGAGCCAGAGGTACGGGGATACAGGACTAAGCCAACGGGCTCATCCCTGCATACACAGGGGTCATGGTCTGGTGTTTCTCAAAATGACATCATAAAGATTAATATATAGTGAAACTAGGTCTTCTAAAAAGAAAAGAATAAGAGATATTAGCGCTCCCTAAACGGAAAGCATTTTGTTAACGATGAAGAATTTACAAAATGAGGTAAAAGGGACAGGTTAGGTTTGAAGCTTTCCAGGCAGAGAGTACTATTTATGTGGAATCTCTAAGTCAGAATGCCCACATCCTCCACATAACTGAAGGAAGGTTGATGTTCCCAGAAACTATTTTTAAAAAGGGTCAGAGGAGAAAGGTTAATGAAACCACGTCATCCAGAGCCACAGCAGGTTCGCGAAAGATTTTTAAACAGCTCGTCACCAGCTAGACCTACAGTCGAGAACACTGTAGGCGCAGTTTGTGAAGTAAGAGTCAGAGTGGGTGTGGGATTCATAAATGAGACGCTAGTTTGTTGAAGAGGCTGGGGCAGGATGAGTCTTGGTCACCAGTGGCAGTCATCTCCCTAGGAGACAGCTTTGATGAAGGCTCCTTGCCCAGCAGTGTGCTATAGGACACCTGGGGTTAGCCCTGGCAGTGTCTTCTCTGTTTCACAGGCATTTACGACCAGGCAGGGCTCATTTGGAGTCTCTCTGTGCAGCATCTCACCCGCCCTGCAGCTTGCTCCTCCTTTTCCTTTGCCTTCTCAGTGTTAAAACCCGAATGCGTTTCTTAGAGCAGGGCTTTTAAGAAACCGGTTGTTGCTGACCCTCAGTCAATCCCTCTTCTCATCCCTCTATTTTAGCAGTGACTCAGAGGAGCAAGAGTGATACTATTGACATAGCTGGAGTACTGGTAGAAAAAGATCTGAAATATGTGTGAAATTTTCTGTACCAAGTGTGCTTCAATAAAGAGATTTTAGTAAGTCTTAAAAAAATAAAAAAATAAAAAAAAAAAAGAAAAAGATCTGGAAACAAACCAGGTGCAGAGACACGTGCTTTTAATGCTCGCACTTAGAGGCAGGGGCAGGAAGATCTCTGTGAATCTGAAGCCAACCTGGTCTACACAGTGAATTCCAGAATAGCCAGGGCTACATAGAGAAACCCTGTATCAAACAAACAAACAAACAACAACAGCACAATGGAACAAGTAAGAGGAAGGCCCCCTAACCATCCGCGGGAAAACTGTCCTAGGGCTTCTGTGCTGTGTAAATGACTGTCGGTCGGCTCTCCTGTGTTCTCTTGACTCGAAACGTTTTCTGGATTTTAGTGCTGTGTAGAAAGAGGCCTGTTAAATGCAGCCTTACAGGGAGCCCATTTCCTCCACTGAAAATGTAACTTAGAAACCATTGTGCCATTCGTATTCCCTCTACTGAAGACAAAATTGAGAAACCATTGTGCTGTTCAGCCTTTCAAGAGTTAAACAGATCGTAATCAAATAAAATCAAATTCTTTCTGCATTTCTCTTCTCAATTCAGACAGAAGAGTACAGTTCTGGATATGCAATCAAATGTGGTTTGTTAGCTGCTTGGCTGGTTTAATGGGAAGGAACTGACATTAAATTGGGCCCATTTGCCATCAGTCTTGATCATCTGTAGGAGAGAGTAGAGGAGACGCTGATGAAATCCACAGATGAGCGAATAGAGGTCCCATCAGGAAAGAAGGAGAGATTAACTTTAAGGGTCCTAGAGAGACTGGAAATGGGCAGGAAGTAAAAATCAGCATGGAAAAATGTCTATAATTCATCTGGGGGGAAAAAAGTTCAGGCTGAATGGCTGATAATCAAGAGAAAGAAAGTCACTGGGGATAATGCCTAGAAAATCAGTTATTGCAGATGGCTGCCAAGTTTTTGTGATAATCCTGAATGTCTGGGAGTACCCTTCCACAACCGATGTCAGCTGTGCTCAGATGGAAATGAGATGCAGAGATGAAGCGAGGATATTAAGTTATAGAAGGAGACTCCGGCGAGCTTCGATGGACCCAGGTGGTTGTTAATTGCTAGCATACTTAAACTCTTCCTCTCAGTGGGTGATTTTTTATAACCCAGCCCCTCTTCTATTTGTGACCACTTAGCAACTTGAGAACTATCCATAATGCTAAAGAAGAAAGCACAAAAGTCCAAGATTCTGCTTTTCCTTCACCTATGGTAATCTGTCCACTTTGAGGAGAAAAAAAAATTCTTATATATTTTTCTTTAAGATTTACTTTTTTTCATGTGTATGTGTCTTTGTGAGTGTGTGCCACGTGTTTCTTTAGAAGTTGGAAGAGAGTGTTGGATTGCCTGGAGCTGGGGTTACAGGCAGATGTGAGTCATCTGATTTGATGCTGGGAGTGGAACAGCAGCCATGTTCTCACCCGCTGATGCATCTCTTAACTGCTCAATACCTTTTTGGAAAAATTGTGTGTCTCTGCACATTTGCCTCTTCTAATATGGAGGCTGAGAGCCTGTTGTCATAGAGTATTGCGTCGCTTTTGGTCTTTAAACTATAAGCCGTTCGTGAGTCTCTTTGCCCCGTTCTTTAGTGCACTCCATCACTCACTGTCTCCCAGCACCTATTGTCACCTTTTGTGTAAGGTAGCTGATAAATTAACTTCTAAAGGAACGTCCCACCATGATGCTAGGGTCATCACAGTATCCAACAGTGCAGACGGTGAGAATGAAGGACCGTCATGGCCCAGAGGAGGGTCATCAGAGCGCTGTTATACAGCAGCTCATCTGCTCCTACAATGCATGAGTAGAACAGCAAGTAAGAGAGCTTGCAGTGACGAGAGGAAACAACAAAGATGAACTAAATATGAGACAAACCGTCACCAAGATATTACGGAAGTCTTCAGAGCACGGGTGTGAAAATAAAGGTTGACTATTCAAGGATTCATGAGTCTTTACTCCTTGTCTTCAAGGCTAATCAAGAGGGTGTGCCTGACTGGCTTAGTGGCAGAATACTTGCTTAGCATGCATGAGATCCTGGGTTCAATCCCCAGGACTGCAAAGAACTTGGGAAAAGGGCTTTATGTAAAACTTGTCCTGTCATCTGATCAGAGTAACTGTCATGATTATGCTTAATTATATCCAGCCTTGTAATCAGAAGTGAAATACTTCTTTAGAAGATATTTGTGTGTATAGTTTTATAGAAATAGCCAAATTATGTTTAACTAACTACTCACACGCCTTGTCTTCCAAATGCAAGCTTATACAAATGGTCTCTTCTCTTTTTCATTCCATTTGTGCTGTTCCTGTGGCTGATTACAGGGTATTCCATTGTTCCTGTGATTCCTACAATAGTCATTTTTCTTTCTCCTAAATCCTCAGACAGGTGGAAAGGTTGTCTTGTAAACTGGCGAGTCCTAGACCACCTGGGCGCTACTGGGTAACCCAGACTTTGTATAGACAGGAGTTCCCTTTACTTGGTGCTGATACGATTAAGACACCGAGTTTCTCGGGCTGGAGACAGCTCTGCAGAAGCGTCAACTCCATGATCGGCAGCACTACATCTGTGGAGCCTCAGAGTGTAAACGTTGCTGAGTTGTGTGAACTGTAAAGTGCCTTTTAAGAGTCTCAGCAAACGTTCTGTTCTTTTTCACCCCGTGGAGATTTAGTCTGTTAATTTACATATTCCCAGCTACTCTGTGGGTTTTGATTGCGTTAGAAAATGTCTGAGAGCATGTTCAGTGGCAGACTCGCCTCCTCACGCTGCACCTGGTCACATTCAGGAGAGAGGTCGTATCCCTCTATGGCCATGGCCCATATGCTTTTATCTCCGCATGCCTAGCCTAAGTCCCAGCCGGTTTTGTGCCGACCGACACACAGACATCTGGGAGTACGCTAACCGGAAAGCGATGGAATTGATTACATTTGGTTAGCTAAGTGGTTAATCGCTGATTCTGAGTTAAGATTCAATGTACTAGAAAATTTTACGTCAGTGTGGTTTATCATGGTAAAGTCTGGGTCCTAGCTACTTTACAAATGTGTCTTATATTACTGTCCCCCCTCTGATGAAGGAGCGTTCAGGATGGAGTTTGTGAGTTCTTGTTACTTACCTGGAAAGCATACACTAAGGGAGTGGTACCTTTCTCCTGCTGAGAATCTCGTTTTTGAATGTCTCTTTAATACCTGCCTGTGGCACACTGCCATCCATGACCGTCCCTGTAGAAGCTGATCCTGTTCTTCTGTCTCACTGACCCCGGTCCTGCCCTGTGAGTGTAACTTCCTGCCCCTCTGGCAGAGAATCTTTAGAAATCATGGTGTGGAAGAGCCCTTAGACTTCACTCAGGAATCCTATCTACGACCTGTTTTAAATTCAAGAAGAGCACAGGAAAGAAGAAGCCAAAAGGAAGGAAGAAATCCTCTCACTGTCTGGTGAGTCCCTGGCATTTTATTACTTCAGCATGATGCAATTCACTCACATTAGCTCTGCAAACTAATTAATATTTGTAATGTTTATTTACAGGAAACTGCCTTGGTTTTTTCAGATTCTGGCAAGTATGGCTTTTCTTTCTCCCTCAATTTAATTTGACTTCTTTAAAATGAACTTCTCTTTCTGATCTCTCTTTGTTGTCTAAGTTCCTAGCACCTTTCATTAATTTTCCTGCAGAGAAAGGGAAACAGGAACCTAAAGTTTATTTAGCACCTGTGACACAATCAAGGTCTAGTGCCTGGCTGTGCTTTTTGTCTTACTATCCTTAGCTGTCTCCTGTGACAGTTGAGGATAGTCATTCACTGACCTCTAGACAACTCTGACATCAACAGATAGTAGAAAGTGTCTAGCCAACAAAATAGCTTATCTGTTGAACAAGGGTGGACAATCAGTATTGTGATACAAACAGCCAGAGGATCAGTGTGCTGGGTTCTCCTGCCTTAATATCCATTTCTTCTTATCCATGAGGTGTGGACTGTGAGCAGCAGCTTCCAATGAGCCTGATGATGTTCCTTAAGAGCTTGCTTGCTTGAGAAAAGGTATATACAAAAGCCCAATTTTCTAATGTTAATAATTATTTATTTTACATTTTTAAAGTCCTTCCTTACTGTATTTACTATGTGCTTGGCCCTGGGCTTTATGACTTTAGCTACACTACCCTTCTGTTGCTACTTGTTCCGCTCTGTATTTTCTCTCTTCTGTGTGTTGACGCTCGTTTTCCTTCAACCTGGAGACCTTCAACACCACTGTATTGCCACTGCCTGCCAAAGGTCGAAAGAGGGGTCAGATCCCCTTGAATTGATGTTATGGGTTGGTTGTGGGCCACTATGTGGGCGCTGGGAACTGAGCACAGGTCCTCTGCAAGAGTAACAAGTGCTCTTAATGGCTGCGCCATCTCTCCAGCCTTAACTTGTTTTCTGTTGTTCTTGTTTAATGCTTGACAATATATTTTTTTCATATATGCCATATAACTGGTATAACTCTAGAAAATGTTTTCTTCCAGAAAGGATTTACTTTTATGTTTGGCCATATAGTTGGATCAGGGTTGAAATCAATCAACCTGAAGCCCAGCTAGGGTTGAACAGATGTAATGCTGAGTTTTAGGCTTTTTAAAAACCTAGTCTAAGGAAGAGTGTTGTCCACAGAGATGAAGACCTGAGTTTAAACCCCAAGACCCATGCAAAAAGCTGGACACAGTTGCAAGTGTACTTATGACCCCAGTGCTAGGGAAGGTGGAGACAGGGGGATTGCTGTGGTTTGCTGGCTGCCAGCCTAGCTCCAGATTCCGTGAGAGGCCTTGTCTCAGAAGAAAAGGTGGAGAGTGATGGAGCAGACACAGAACATCCTCCTCTGCTCTCCGCATGCGCGCAGGGCCATATTGCCACATAGACATGGGCGCATACGCCACACATACATATACCACACTGTTTCACATATACACAGTAGGCCCAGTCTATTCCTGATTCATCGTTACTTTTAGGAGATGGTCCTTTGAGAATCCCATGTAAAAGCCTATGGGTGTTTCCAGGTCTTTTCTTCTTGGCAGGCTCTGAACTCCAGTATTGTCTTCCTAGCCCCAACGATGCTTCTGAAAGCTCAGCTCAGCTCCTTAGTTCCTCCATTCTTGATCTGCAGAGCTTCATCTGCACTCCGTTGAGCAGGTGCCTCAAGAGCAAAGGGAGGCTGAAGGTCAGGTTCACACTCACTTCTCTTACCCTTAGCCATACAAATGCTTTAATAACTTCTGATACCTTGAGCAAGTTTAAAGTAAAATTCCTTCATCCTTTTAGTGGTTCATAGCAGGACAGATATTCCGATATAAACTAGGCAGCCAGAGCTGGGAGCCTAGAATTTAAATTTTAAGAAATCATTTTAAACCAGGTGGTGGTGGCACACGCCTTTAACCCTGGCCTTTGGGAGGCAGAGGCAGGTGGAGCTCTGAGTTCAAGGGAAGCCTGGTCTACAGGGCAAGTTCCAGTTTGGCCAGGGTAATAAATACGGAGAAATCCTGGAGAGAGAGAGAGAGAGAGAGAGAGAGAGAGAGAGAGAGAGAGAGAGAGACAGAGACAGAGACAGAGAGAGACAGAGACAGAGAGAGACAGAGACAGAGAGAGACAGAGACAGAGACAGAGAGACAGAGAGAAAAGAGAAGAGAAGAGAAATACTTTCAGTTAGTCACAGCAGCCATACTGATTCCCCTAACCAGAGATATTTCTGAGTTTAAATTCCCCAGTTCCGTAGTTGAACCTAATGCCAGGTCCTCAGCTATGAAGTCAGTAGAGCTAGATACAGCCAGGGAAGTACATGCAGCAGTGGCAGTAGCAGCGGCGGCAGCAGCAGCAACACTTCCTTCCACATCCCAACATTCAGCCGCAACTCTAGTTTGCTTGTTTATCTCCTCTGCTCTGCTGGGAACAGGACCTCTGCTGTTTTTACCTTGTTATTCCCAATGTCTACCACAGTGCATCACAGTTGGAGGGATCTTCTGCAGGAGACCCTCATGCCCGTTAAATTCTCTCATAGTAGTTTGAAGCTAGAAAGATTGTCCCCTCGACATCACCCCATGTTTTAACATGTTCAGAGTCTGTGGGTACCATGTACCACCCAATAATCCACTTTGGGGTCCACTGAGTGTGAGAGCCGGAGAGGCTAACAACATAATGTACTGTGGGAGGAAGACATTGATCACGTGGACACTGTTAAAGTTCTGAGTTGAATCAAGTAGCCAAGAGAGCAAGTCAGAACTAATATCATACTCTTCTGAGAGGTGGCGTGCCCAAGCCAGAGCTCTGGTTCTGACTCTAGTATATGCATGTCTATACCTGCTTATAATTCGGACCAGTTGTAGACCTGCATGGGAAAATGTGGGTCATATTTTTGCCATATTTTTAAAAGTTAATTAGATCCCTAGTGTCCTTTAACTGTGCAGTTAGTGTATTTTTTTTAATAGAAGTTGGGTTTATTTAAGTTAATGACTTGATTTGCTGACATTCCTCTGTTCTCTTTCAGGCTTGTCTGCATCATCTTGCTCAGAAATGGTCTTTCCAGTGACTTGAGCCAACAGAACTGGACCCTTTCCTAATTTTTTGTCCCAGAAACCTGCCCTCTTGTGTGTAAAAGTTGAAAATAAAGGATCCTGACCGTTATTCTTTCAAATGATCTATTTCTAGCACATTGCTGTTTCCTTCTGTTTTCCTGTCTGCCTTACATAAAATCCCATCGTTATCAAACTTTTCGCTTTCCAATTTTAGAAATTAAGAAAAATGTGCCAGGAACAGAGGAACAGCTTGATCTTACAGATGGAGATGATAAAATGTAGACAATTTACCACTATTGGGGGGTAACTGGAGCAGGGAAGCTGAACTAGAACTCACCCTTCAAAGGCAGACTGGGCTTCTCCAGAAGGCATGCTCCAGACTTGGGGTAAGGGCCCAAGAAAGAACGTGTCAGAAGACTGAGTTCAACGGCAGTAAAACAACCAGCAAATTCAAGGGGAAACGAAGAAGAATTGGGGTACATCCAAGGAAACAGGACTGTGGTGCTTCTTGGGGGAAACACTAGACAAACACTAGACAGTAGAAGCAGATCCTGAGATGGCCCGAGCATCGCCACTAGCAAACAGTGACATTAAGCAAATATTATAAATATGTTCAAGGATTTACAGGAGAACAAACACTCGGGAAATGAACGTGTGGATGTTTCAGCTGTGAAAAAAATCCAAATGGAAACTTCAGGGCTGAAATGGCACAGCAAGTCGAATGGCAAATGTGCAGGTGAACGTGGCAGCCATTGCAGGAAACAACAGAAGAATCCAAGAACGAAAAGGTTGAGTCAGGCTCTACCCTGTTTGAAAAGACGCTTCTTAGCTGGAGGCAGGGGATGGAATTGAAGTGAAATGTTCAGTGCTGGTAAATTCCAGCCACTTAATTCTACAATGGGGGAAAAACGATCTTAAAACTCCTGGCATCTAAATGGCTAGTCTCTATCCGGTTTCCTCCAAGGCTGAGAGGAAGGCCACCTGTGATGGTTAATACTGACTGTCAGCTTGACAGGGTGTAGCATCACCTAGGAGACAAACCTCTCAGGTGCGGCTGTGAGGGAGTTCCTGGCTTAGGTTAATGGAGGTGGAAGGACCCTGAATGTGGGCAGCACTGTCCTGTGGACTGGAGCCCCAGCTGAATAAAAGGGAGAAAGCAAATGAAACACCAGCTTCTTGGTTGCAGATGCAATGAACCAGCTGCCTCCAGCTCCTGCCGCCATGCCTTCCACACCGTGGTGCATCGTCCCCTTGGACTCAGAGCTGGAATAAACCTTTTCTTAAGTCGCTTTTGTCGGGTGTGTGTCACAGCAAAGAGGAAAGGAACTGATGCGCCTTCTGGGTTCAAAGCCGTGCGTTTTTATTCTGACTGTCACTCAAAGCCATGCGGTTTTTATGCTGGCCGTCGTTCAAAGCCATGAGTTTTTATTCTGACCATCATAAGGTCATCTCTCTTGTGCGGCCACGTGTCTTAGCTTTCCATCCTTCCTTTCTCTCCCTCGTTCCTTGTAGTAGCTGGTGTTTCTTGCTCCTGTGTGCTGTATCTGGGAACTAGTTAATGAAATGGAAGATGTCTGCTGGCAGTGAACTGGGAGGAAGTACATAGGTTGGGTCATCACAGAAGATTCTGTCCTTAGGTTTGCCTTCGGTGCATTTGTTGCCCGCTATTGCTAGCTTTCAGAGTTTTGCTATTTCAAATTGTAATGAGCTGATTAGTTATTTTTAAGCATAATTCTTAAGGGTTTGTGAATTTAAAATATTCATTATACTTTTAAATGAACTTATAAATTGATGTCTCTAAACACTCAGTTCTGTTTCTTCTCACTCAAACTCTGCAGGTGTTTCACCAAAACCAGCACTCCCCTTCCTGTGGTCCCAGTGGTAGCGTCTTATCCTCAGGATGGTCTGGAAATGAAGCCCCTCAGTGCCGTGAAGGTACCCGTGTGTCCAGCTTCCACAGTTCCTGACTGTGGCCAGTTACCTGAGGAGAGCATCAAGGACAGTGTGGCACCAGCACCTACCCAGCACACCTGCTGTCAGGACACGCTCAGTGACATCAATTCTGACTCCACAGAAGATACAGCCGAGTTCAGCAGAGGTACAGGGAGGCATTTAGTTTCTGGTCTCCAGTGGGCTGAGAACTATATCAGGAAGTTTTCTACCGTCAGCTCACTGTTTGCTTAGAAGACTGGGTGGGAGCGTTGGGAACTTCAAGAAAAGGTAAGGATGGATCCAGCCTGGTCTACAAGAGCTAGTTCCAGGACAGGCTCGAAAGCCACAGAGAAACCCTATCTCGAAAAAACCTAAAAAAAAAAAAAAAAAAAAAAAAAAAAAAAAAAAAAAAAAAAAAATAAGGATGGATAAGAGACTCTGGGAAATTCTGTTATTACATCCTGTAGCTCATGTTTCTCTTCCATCCGAGCACTAACCAAAACTGACCCTGCCTAGCTTGTGGAATCAGATGAGCGCACACACATTCAGGGATGGATAACAGTAGATAGCTCAGGCTGCTCGTTCCATCGCATTAGGGGATATTATTCAAACAGGCTTGGACTCCATCCCAGAGCAGAGGACTTGCTGGGACAGGGCATTTTGTGAGCATCGGCCCTGCTTTTCTCTGGCTTGGCTTGTAGGAACTATAATCTTTCTCTAAAGTACTTTTTTAGGGGCTCTTAAGATGATCACTTTAATCTCAAATAACTTATATAATAAGTAACTCAAGAGAATTGTTGTTGTTGTTGTTTTTTAATGTACTCTTCTTCCTCAGATTCAAGCCAAACTTAAGTGGGACTTACTTCTTTGTGTTTCTTTATTATTCAACCTACTGTTTTCAGGAACTGCTGTGTGAAGACCATCTATTAGTCTATAATGTACCCAAATCTCGTGTTTTTCAGGAGATAGCAACGGCCCTTCAGAAGCAGAGGACAGAGTTTTAAGTTGGGATCCTCTTATCTTGTCAGCTGTCGTGGTGGACTGCACGGAGAAGACAACATGGTCTCCTGGCCTTCCTCTAGACGGGCTGCCGGTGGTCCTTCGGCAAGCCCAGGAGACCTGAGAAAGTACACAGGCCTCCTCAATGTTCCCATTGTAAGCCAGTGACTGTAAAGCACAGGCTGGAGACAAACTGTGTGAAGGACATTAATTCAAACCAGAGAAAACCGTTATTTATTTTTGTGGTAGTAATGTCATGAATGTGTCTTAAAAATGTGTGCCCTTTATATTATTTATGTCTTAAGTATGCCCTTTTCATTTCTTCTTCCCCTTCAATAGGACCCCCACAACACCACCTATTTTACATAGTTTCAGTAATTGGGAGAGCATAGGGATCATTCTGTTTTCCAGAACCTTCAATGGCAGAAGGAACTTGTGCTGGGTCCCGTCTTCTGGCCTATTCCGTTGGGGGGAGGAGGATTGCCCAAGCCATTTGAAGTTTGCCACCGTCACTTATCCCATGTTACCAGACTTTTGGAGAACTTTTAAAATCGACCACAGTTGTGATCTTATATTTATAATAGCAAACCCAACTGACAAATTTTATGGCTGCCTTCCAGAAAAGTACTAATACTGACTTAGTTTCTCTCTCTTCCTGGGTACAAGAAATGATCAATCTTCTGGGTAGCAAATTAGCCGGTGTTATGAATAGAGAAGCATGTAAGGCCTGGTTGTATTGTTGGATTGTGTAGAAGGGGAACCAAGTTCAGAAGGAAAATGAGTACCTTCGTGGTCCACCGCTTTAATCATGTCAGTTTACAGGATGGGCACCGTGTTTGCAAGGCTGTATGCAAAATCAGGCTTGTAAAGGGATAGCTTGCAAAGAAAGCTGTCACGCGCCTCAGGAAGAAGGGACCTAAGTGAGCTCTGTATTCCGTAGTGCTCGTAGTGCCACACCACTTGAAGACGGTCCGTTCTGTCTCTTCCAGCACGCACAGTGTCTTGGATGATAGCAGCAAGCATGGTGGGTCAGCCTTCTGCCACTATGGCAGATTACCTGAGATGATTATCTTACTCAGGAAAGGGTTCTCTTGGCTCACAGTTTCAGAAGTTCCAGTTTGTGATTGAATGGATGGACCTGTGGCTCTGGGCCAGTGCTGAGGGAGCACATTGTGATGGGCATGCATGGTGGAGCAAGATAGCTTATACCAAAAGCCTGAGGCACAGGGAGAAAGGGAAGAGGAGCAGAGTGTACATACCCCCTCCGAGAGCGTGCCTCTAGATCTGGAGCCCTCGCACTCGTCCCCTGTTCAAGCCTCTACCCCCTCCTAAACATGCCACCCTGGGCACCAGGCCTCGGGAAATGGAGCCAAACTATAGCAGATGGAGGGAAGGCTAAGCTTGAGGAAAAGGTTTAGGGGTGTTTTCTGACATTTTTCTGGCTGCCATCATTGTGAACTCGGTCTTTGATCCATAGGGTCTATGCATCACAGTTACTGTTTTCTGAGTGGCAAGAACATTGCCGCTTCCTTTGAAAGGCTTTTCTCCATGTGTAGAACAGAAACCCCAGGTACCACAAATGCACTTCATAGTTCAAACCAGGCCCTGATGGATCACTGCTCTGTTTTGGAATGGTGGGGTGGGGGAGGGGAAACGACAGAAAATTATTCTCTTTTTGAAATCCAACAATTGCAGGATACGTTCTGTTCTAGTTGATAGTGGAAGAGAATCAGACTCTGTACTGATCAACTCTGTGTAGACGTGCCAGTGTTCCCTTTCACACATTTGTGTCTTTTATAAACAGAGCTGTTAGTAGGTACGCGCTGTTTCAGCAAGGGCCCTATGCAAGTTACTCCCGGTAGAATGCAGCGACTGGAATTTCATAGCTGGGTAGTGGGGCTGCTGGAGAAGCAAGTTCTATGATCTCGGGGTTCATGCCTGTAGTATACGAGATCTGCAGTTAGTTTTGGAGACAGTTAGCTGCAGCCCTTACATCTGTGACTAGCGAAGGACAAAGACCTAGTCATGTGACGTAGAGACATACTGTGTGTTTTGCCAGCTGAGTTAGAACAAAGCTGTCTCGTCTCGGAGTGGGGGTTTAGGAAAGCAGGAAGCAGATGTCTGTGGGCGGTCAGTTCATCGTGACTCGTAAAGCTTGAGCTTTGGGTCAGAAACTGCTTTTAAAGATTGAATTTGACATGGGGCTTGCCCATGATGAAGAGAAAATGACTTTACCTTTAGGGCAATCTCATTGTGGACTGCTTTATTTATGATAGTAACGCTGTTTTAAGTGTTGTTCATTTTATTGTATTTTATTTATAAAAATGGCTTTATATATTGAGATATATAAATATAAATATAAATCTATATAATTGCTTTTATATTTAGGAGTTTGAATTCTCCTCAGTGTGAGTTTCTCTGAACTGTCATGCCCTGTACAGTCACCAAAAGTGGTCCTAGCAAGTGTCACTTCCCCCAGGAATTAAGAGGCCATAGGAAAATATGGGGGTGGCACGCATTTGTCGGGGAACTACTGTGTTTTAGACTCCGTTCGTTAGTGTTATCCAACCCCTACAGCAAGCAGAGCAGACATGAAATTCCCTGCTCACGCGTAAACAAGAGCCTGCACTGGAGCCATTTCCCGGTCCCCCGTGTTCCCATTTCCCCGCTCTCTGGAGGTGTCACGCTCTCTGTGGGACCAGTCCAGAATGTGGGATCCCTACTGTGCTCTTCCTCTGTAAGTCTCCCACCGCAGCTAGTGGGGCTTCCCCCTGTCCAGCCTCATCCCAAACTGGCAGAGCAGAGCCAAGTACTCCATCTTCAGGAGACTCTCATTGACATCCCGCCCTAGCCCTCACCCCACTCCTACCCTGTCCCTCTCCCTCCCCCCATGGAGATATGACCTTCAACTGACCTGATGACCCTGACGTTCGTAGGGCCTCTTCATGTTTTGGGTGACTGTTTAGCATTAAACTTACTCGAGTCCTAGTGAATCATGTTGCCACTCCCTGGTTGTGTTCTTCAATTATGTGCTGACTCTGGGGATAGGTACTGTACAGGGTATGGGTTAATTGCATTATTGAAACTGTTGGTGTGATCTCATCATCAAGTGGCTTGCTGGATTCTCTTTGTATAGACTGAATCTCTGAAGACCAAGACATCGTACCAGGCTGATCATATCACTTCTCTCCGCCAGCTTCAGTGCTGCCAAGAAACTGTTCGGAATTGTCTTCACCTGTATTGCTCGCTCTTACAGCCTTGACTGTGAGATGCACGTTTTGTACTATATTGAAAAATATGTTTTATTTTCCTTAAAGTTGTGATATTATGTTTGAAATTGTACATACTTTAAGTGATGTAGTTTTGGCAGGTTTTATTTTGTTGATATGATTTTATATTAAAAGATAATGCTGCTTTCACACACAGTAGCCCTGTGAAGAGGGGTACTCGTGCACTTGTGTGTGCACAAAGTAGCCCTGTGACTTGTTTCTAGGGTATGTAATGTCCTGTTTGGAGACTTTTCAGAATCTCCACCTTGTTGCTCTGCAACACCCCTGTGAACACCCAAGGGCCCAGCCACCTCTCACTTGTCCTATTGAGATCGGGAGGGAGCAGAATCATGGGCAGCTGTTTGCTAGGGAAGATAGCATTAAATAGACAGGTGGATGGGGAGAAGCGAGGTGAGAGGAAGCCCTTCTTCCTTGGAGTGTCTGTTACTGCAACCTCAGGATCCTTGGAGTATAACTCCAAGATGGATGCAACACCTCCAAATAAACTTGCTTCACTGCTTTGAATAGTGGAAGTGGTTCATCTTCCCTGACCAGAAAAACAACAGAACCCTCCCCGTCGGGCGTGGCCACCGTTTTGTACTTCATTTCCCATACTTAAATAAACAACTTTTTACTCTTAGACGCAGTCCTGAGAGCTGTGAGGAAAGCTGAAACCCTTTCTAATAAAGTCGAAGTGTGTGAGAACCAAAGAAACTGTAGTTTCTCCCAGTTTTCTGTCTCCCGTCAGGCGCCACTTTCCTTGTTGCTGGCAGATCAGCCTTGGCTTCGCTGCTGTTTTCTTCTCATCCGAATCCTCTGCGGAGGCAGCTCTGAGTCCTGATTCTTCCAGTTGGCCAAACAAGCACTCGCTTGTGTTTCACCCAGATCTCTCTCTCACACACACACACACACACACACACACACACACACACTCTCTCTCTCTCTCTCTCTCTCTCTCTCTCTCTCTCTTGGAGCCAATGACTCACGCTGGCAGCTAGCAGAGTGTGACTTTGGAACAACCCTCACTTTCTGTCAGCCAGCTCCCCCAGGCCTGGTGGCTGGAGTGTTGCGCAGATTCCAGAAGTCTGACCACTGCTGGGTCAGAGGTGTCCCTAAGCTGTGTTTCAGCAAAGAAACACATACCTAGGCACCTGGTTTTTTCTGCCAGTAAAACAAGGTCCAAGCAACCAACTCAGAAGTTTGGAATTGAAATAGTGCTGCAAGACATAGATAGAATTGCACTAGGAATTGCTCAATCCAGTGCCTCCCTCATCCCTCTTCTCGAAAGAGCTTAGCTGTCTCTTAGTGTCCTGGCACCAGGGACATTCCCTGTACCACATTCGGCTACTCGCAGATGCCTTCCATGTTTTCTTCAGTTGTGTAGTGTCCTCTCTCTGCCACAAGCCGGCTCAGGGTCACTTTTGTCAGTGAGGTGCTACAGCTGGGCCACATCCCCTTCCCCAGTCGGGATATTGAATGGGAGGTAGTTGGTATCTGCGTATTGGATGGGGAAGGGAGAGTTTCCTCCTTGCTTTTAAGACCACAGTCTGATGGGATCATTCCACCCTCCTTGCCTTCCCTCAGCCTGTTTGCACCGTCATTGAACTCCTGGTGTTGCAGTCACCGTGAGGGTGACTTTCACTGGCGCCTCAGTGGATTCTTGCACAGGGTCTGAACTTGAGGTGGTAGTTGCTGTTTCGGTGCCTAGAAAGAGCACAGGTGGGCAGAGAAGAGCAAACGGGTGCTGAGGCCACTCTCGGGACAACACAGACCGCATGCGTGGAACCCAACCATGGTCTCTGTGTAGCCATTGGCACAGGCGCTGCCTACCTGCTGGTGCCTCAGTGCTTTCCCTGGATCTCCTCTGATGCTGCCTGTGCTTCCTGCGGCAGGCAAGGGAGAGAAGAGTGTCAGAGGGTTCTGTACCTTCGTAGCCTTCCTTCCCAATTCAGAAAAGTCCAGACCCCCAAAAGATAGGCTGTACACTCACATGGGAACAAGCAAGCGGCTGAGGCCTGTGGGAATAAATGAAAGAATATTACTTGTCCAGTGCAGTGTAGACCCTGGGAGAATGGCCCTTCCCTTCCTAATGGGCTTCATGCAGAGTCTCAGAAACCTAGGGGGAATGGCCCCAGAGCTTGAGGCTGGCTGGGGTCTTGACTGTCAAAGGATGACACCCTAACAAGGGAAGAGACTAGATTCTCCTTTGGGTAGGTCTACACCCGGCCGCCCTCTGGGGTCAAACAGCCCATCCGTTCATTTCCCCCACTCACAGGGGAAAGTGTGTGGGTGCCGGGCAGCATACTGGAACGCCAGCAGAGAGACCGCCAACGCCACCACCATTCCTGTGCCTGCAGCACCCAGTACAGCGGGGTAGGCACTGAAGGCAGGGTCCACTAGGAGGTGAGAGCATGGGTTGTATTAATTAGCAACAGTAGCCCACAGGGTACAGAGATGGTACCCTACATATCCCAAAGTCTCTGCTGCCTATTGTGGGAGGCCTGAGGAATGTGGTGGAGTTCATTTCCTTCCCATTGAAAGAGGTGATCTGGCTGCCGGGTGCTGATGGTTTGATTCCCAGCCAAATCCCCATTTCTGGCAGAGGATACATAAGGTACTTATCTTGATGCATCAGGCCTGAAGGGATAATGTATATAGGCCATGAAGTAAGGAATTCCCAGGACAGAGGGAACAACAGGAAGCTGAGCTCTCCTGTTCCTTGAGAGGTAAGACTGAGGCACAGTATGGGCTCCTCTTAACCCCTAAACATCATTCTCTCTCCAGTTTCTTCAGATTGAAGCTGGAGTAGATCCGCTCCTATGCCTGGGTTCTCCTGAGCTGCCCAGAGAGACGGTAAAGGAGAGTAGGAAAGAACAAATAGATGCATACATAGGCTAAGGGACCCATCAGGATGGAGGCAAAGGACTGGAGCAGGGTACCCTGTGAAGAGGAGGATAGGTCAAGTTTCAGTTCTTTGGGAAAAAGGCAAGTTCCTCCCTGCTGCCAGCCCAGCACCTGGCGTCTTCACCTCCGAAGGATGTCCTGCTGTGTGGTGGTTCATAGCCAGGATGCGGAAGGCATAAAGGACTCCTGGGTCCAGCCCTCCCAGACGTCGGTCCCTGCTGTCTGGCTCGATGTCACTAGCGGCTACCTCCCAAGCACCAGTCTCTGAGCTGGGGACACTGGCCCTCTGCTGCACCAGGAAGCCCGTCAGGTTTCCAGGGCCGTAGATGGCCCACTGCAGCTGCACCTCTCTCCGTTGTCGCCTGTAGGTCAGGCGGCTGATGGTGACGTTGGGAGGGGCTGGATACCCTGGAGGTGAGTGAAGATGGGGATACATACAGGCATCTGCCTAGCAACAGCTATGTGGGTTTCCCCCATGGATGGAGAGTCTGCAGAGAGGACAGACAGGATGGTGTGTGTATCCCTAGGCATCTGTAAACTCCACTTTCCCATTGATAAAGTGAGTGGCGTTCTATGTGCCTGTATTCGAGATTCCACCAGATTCACACTCCCATAACCAATCTGATCACGTTCTGGAAGGTGCCTAAATATTGGAGAAGGTAATTTTCAAAGCCTCCTGCAAAGCCCTCTGCAGCCATTGGTCACCTATGTCCCTGCCACAGGAGCACACACACCCTTTACACTCACTCAGGACCTCCAGCAGCACACTCTGGCTGCTATTGCCCACAGCATTGTGGGCCACACACTGGTAAGTGCCCCTGTGGTGTGCTGGGTCAGCATCTCGGACTTGAAGGCGCAGGTGGGTACCCTCGGGGTGTAGCATGAATCCATAAGCACTTTGTTCCAAAGGCTGTTGCTGGGGTCCAAGCCAGAGGAGCCGAGCAGGTGGTGTGCCCTGCTGGAGAGCACAGCCCAGCCAGGCCTCTTCTCCCTCTAGCACCGACACGCGGGGTTCAGCAACTGCCAGCTGTGGGGCTTCTGCAGAAACAGAGAAGATGATGCTGTAAAAAGTAGCTGCCCCCAGCTGTTGGGAATAGCTGTTATGAAGCCTGAGTGAATAGAGAAGGCAGCTTTTCCTAAGCCTCTCAGTCCTCCTGTTCAGACTTCTGATGTGGTCCACTCCGGGTTCTGCTGGTCATTGCAGTGTTTCTGAGTGATCCTCCACCTTCCCATCCCAGCCTCTGTTACTTCAGGCAGGGGTCCTGCTTACTCACCCCCATCCCCAACACCTAGCAGGGGCCTCCTTCCTGCAGCAGCCTGCCATCTCCCGGCTGGCACTGTGCAGAGCCATAGGAGGGATTCTGCAGGCCCCTGACAATCAGGTGCCAAAGGATCTCTTGTATAGTGGGAAGCTGCGGGCTGTGTTCCTGCCACCCCAACTCCTGGTCTCCTGGCTAGCTTATGCCCCAAAATAACAACACACAAACTGTATTCTTTTAAACACTGCTTGGCCCATCAGCTCTAGCCCTTACTGGCTAATTCTCATATCGCGATCAACCCATCTCTAATAATCTGTGTAGCATCAGTCTTACTGGGAAAGATTCAGCATGTCTGACCTGGCGGCTTGCTTCATTGCGTCTGGCTCTGAGAGGAGCTGCCCTGCATCTGAGCTCACTTCCTCTTCCTCCCAGCATTCTGTTCTGTTTACCCCGCCTATCTAAATTCTGCCCTATCAGATGGGCCAAGGCAGTTTCTTTATTAGCCAATGACCTTTCTCCATAACTCTTGGAGAGGGATTTCTGGGTCTGAGGCATCAGGAAGGAACTATTTTGAGTTGAGGATCTCCTTAAAGCCCCCTTAAGCGTGCTAGTCTCAAAGAATTTGGAGAGCAAGTGGAGAACCATTTTGTGAGACCTGATGCATGCAATAGCTCCCATTTGCTTTCCCCACCTTTTAAATCTTTCAGTTTTGAACTCTTATTTTCAGTTGTTCATAGACTGGGAAGGGGTGGGTGAAGATGGGGAGTGGGGGACCAAACTGTAGATAAAGCAAGGGACACAAGAAGAGAGGTCTTTGATGCCTGAGGCACTGAAAGTCAAGAATATGGCCAGGCACCTCCCTTGTGCAAACATAAAGAGAGAAATGCAATCAATGCACCCACACCATCTAGTCCAGTGCTGCCCCATCCCAAACCATAGCTGGCAGCCATGCATGTCCACTGAGCACTTGAAATGAGGCCAGATGTATGGTAAATTACAAATATGCTGCATTTTCAACATAGTGTGAAAAATGTTAATTAGCTCATAAATAACATTATTACATGGGAATGAATTTTAAATAATTAAATGTTTTACCTCTTAATGTTTCAATGTGGCAACTAAAATTATATATAGCTCATATTATATGTTTATCGGACAACACTGATCTTGACCAAGTTCTCTCGTTTTATGGATTAAAAAGGGAGGGGGGCTAGCAAAAATGGCTCTGTGTGAAGGAACTTGCCACCAAGCCTGAAAACCTGAGTTCACGCAGAATCCACATGGGAGATGGAGAACATTGACTCCCACACATCGTCCTCTGTCTTCGACAGGCAGAGAGTGGCAAGGGTACACACACACACACACACACACACACACACACACACACGGAAATAGTTTGAACTCCTGGAGAGAAAGTGAATCAGTCCCTCTCTTGACTCACTTCTCAGCCCAGCACTGCACACTTCCAGAGCCCCTAACCCTGGTTCTGAAGGGCTCCCCCTGCCGAAACCCCAGCACCATGACGGGTCTCTGCTCACCTAGCCTTAGCCGGCAGTGGGAACCAGGGCCTTTGAGTGGGTGAGAGCCCTGGCAGGTAAACTCTCTGCCTGCCAGATCGCCCTGAGCCTGTAGGAGGTAGACAGCCGGAGAAGAGCTGGGGTCACCCAGGGACTGCTGATGTCCGTCAAGCCAGCTCAGCATGGCAGGAGGTTCACCTCCAGGCCACTCACAGCTCAGCATGATGAACTGGTCACCTACTGTGGCTGTGGTCCCACAGGTGGGGCTTTTGGGAGGTTCCCCTGGAAAGGAGAGATGGGATCTTGTGGGCAGGGGAAGGGCCTGGCGGACACACTTTCCCCCTACCTTTCCCTCCACTCTATCGTGTTCCTTGTCATTTATCCAGGGCTGACAATGTGGGAGGACAAAGGCAGGAGCAGACGCTTGGGCAGCTATTAAAGTTGGTGAGCACTAGATTATAGGTGGAAAACAGTCTTGGGCTCTGGGTGGTCTTTGAGACAGAAACACATTGCAACCCTCACTTGGGCATGAATGCACAGAGGAGGACACAGAATAGAACATTTGGCAAAGACAGCTTTGAAGTCTATTTCCAGATCAACATGTAACAGGCAGAAGCAGAGTGTAAGACTGAGGGTGTCACAGGTGGAGGCTCTAAGCAGAAACCGAGGAGGGCAGAGAACATGATGGACAGGAAGCTGAGAACGGAATGTTGCCATCTCCGAGTTCCCTGAAATGCCTGGGAGCAGGAGATCCAGAGCTTAATCCCGGACCCCAGGTCCTTCTGGGTATCCTATGATTCATGCCCACACTTCCTGCAGCCAGCACTACCAGGGTTCCGGGTGTTAGCTGTGTCTACTTACAGACAGTGACCCTGCAGAGGATGGGCATGGCCAGGGTTGGGTGCTGTCCCATGCAGGTGAAGATGCTGCCATTCAGAAGTCCAGTGGCTGTATAGCTCCAGGTGACATTGTTGGGGGCAGTCGGGCCAATCCCTTGGGGCCCTTCCCAGTGAAGCTGGGCTTTTGGAAAACCCCCAGACCAGGTGCAGAGTAGAGTCACAACCCCAAGGGTGGGGAGCACAGCACAGGAGGGCTGTCCTTTGGGGGGATCTAGGTAGAGAGGTGGGTGAGAAGGAGCTGAAATGACCCCCCTGTTAGTGCCCAGCAGGCCTGGCCCAGGTGGCGGCTTGGAGAACCGGGGTGATGAAGGGGAAGAAAATGGAAAGAGGGGGTTGGCAAAGAAAATATAGGCCTTTGAGACAAGGAACAAGGAGTTCAAGGGGTAGGCAGTTTGGAGCTCCTGTGGGATCCCAGAGGCCCCATGAAAGGCCTTTGGTTCTCATGTTTGCCCCTGGAATCTTGCCTCCCTGTCATTGTAGTGCCCTTCTCTGTGCCTCAGTCCAGGCCTTGGGACCATGGGAGTAATGACTTGGAGAGGGGACTAGGGAAGTCTAGGAGCTTCCTGTCTCCCGGCTCTTCCCATCGCCTCCCTTGGCCTTTCTCCAGACACACCTTCCCCAACTCCAATAACTTTGACATCATGTCTCCCAAGGTGGCTGGAGGCTGCCTGAGCAGAAGCCTGGGTAAGCTCCAGATTTGGGTGCCCTCCCCACTCAACACTCACAGTAGATGGTGAGCTGGACAGTGGACTGGGTGTGGGAATCTAGGTGGCTGTTGTGGGCCAGGCACGTGTACAGGCCTGTGTGGGTGCGGCTAGCTCTGGCAATGATGTAGGTGGGTCCAAGGTGGACCTGAGAGTCATCACGGAACCACACGTAGTGACTAGGAGGATTGGATGCAGCAAGGCAGCTCAGGGTCACCTCTTCCTTCTCACTGGCCCAGAACCCGTCCTCAGTGAATCCCAGGGGCTCCACAGTGATCACAGGCTTGTCTGGACCATCTGGAGGACAAGGAAGGTTCGTTACATCTCTCCATCCTTTGTCCTTCCGTTCGCTCATGCTGTTGCCGCCGATTGTCTTCACCCATCCCGGGAGCACGTAGTACACACTGGCTAGCTGCAAACCTTGTGCCCTGTGTTAGAGCCTCCGGAGACTGGGAAGACTGGGACATAGGCACGGTACAGCGCAGAGTGGACAAGTCTCCCGGAGGCAGGAGCCTCATATTGTGGGAACTGAGCTTGGCCTATAGGATAGGGTTGAAGCAAGGAGCCTACTAGGCAGATGATCAGGAATGGTTGACCACTCCAGACTCCAGAAGGAAGGAAACAGAGGAACAACATTCTGAGCAAAAAGCCTACAGCCAACACTATTCACCTCACTGAGTGGCTGCCCTCCCCTCTCCGGCTTTCCGAAATGGGGATCTCCACTCCTGCCATTCTTTCCACATTCCAGAGGGAGAGAAGTCTGCCTGCCTCCTCCACTCTGCTTCCCCTTCTTTCCCCAGCTCTCCTGCTCACTCTACTGCACCCTGTCTTCAGTCTGTAATCTCCACACACTATCTAGGTTACTGGAAGGGCACCATCAGTCCCTCCCTGCTCCTTAAGGTCTCTGGACCAGTAAGCAAGGTGGCATTCTTAAGAATATCAGTCTCCAGAGGTAGTGGAAGAGGATTAGGAGCTCAATACGAGTCTGGGCTACACAGTGATTGAGGCCAGCCTAGACTAACTAAGACCTTGTCAAAACAAACAAACAAACAAACAAACAAAAACAAGCAAATGAATAGCTCTCTATCTAGACCACCGCTGTTGGGGTCATTGTGTTGTGGTTTTAAATTTACGATAATCAAATCTTAACAAAAACAACCAAATTCAATCAAGCAAACCACACACCAGTTTTTACTTTAATATTTATGTCAAGTAGATATATCTAGAACATTATTTCAATATCTATTCAATTTAAAAGGTAGCACTGTGCTGTTTTATATTTTCTCACTTCAAATGGGTTTTTAAAACCTCGGGTACATTTTGCCCTTATTCGTAGAGCTCAAATTGGCCACATTCTCAAGTAATCAGAGACACCTGTGGCCACCATAACAGGCACTGAAAGTGGCTTTTTGTCTTCCTCCGGCCTTCGCTTTCTGTTTTCTGACTGGCAGCTCCTGGACCAGCTTGCTGTCCTCTTTGCTCTATGGCCCTTCTCCTTGATCCCAGAGGGGTCTGCTGATCAGTTAAAGCCCCACACACTCAAAACAAAGACCAACTTTTGAGGTCACTCCCCAAGTTGTAAGGAAGATCATGAATACGAATAGATGCTCCCTTTCCTGGAAAAACAAACTCATTACTTTCAAAGGTTCAAAACCTTGACGTGAGAGACACATTTGGCCCCAATAGAAAAAACACTCTCTAATGTTTGCCCTTTTGTCTTGGTGGGCAGGGGCTGGAGCACTCTTGTGAAAGAATTTGGGAAGCTCTAACATGGGACCAGAGGCCAAATTTGGGTAGGAAGGGGCCAGCCAGGGTCCCAAGTTGGTTCTACTCACAAATGACATCTAGGAAGGCCCCGTCGCTGCTCAGCTGGTTGATTGCATTGCTGGCACTGCACCTGTACCAGCCGAGGTGGGTCCGGTTGACTGGATCTAGCTGGATCCTGGGCTCTGAGAGACCCACCAGGACCTCCTCAGGTCTTTGGGGTGTGTGATGGCGCCAGGAGAAGGTCAATGGCTCTGTGCCCTCCCTCACAGCACATGTGACCACCACGGAGGCGCCTTCTATTGGGGATGGGTCACTCAGGTGCACCCGAGGCTTGGATACAGGCACTGATTAGAGAAAGAGAGACCTTGGGTTTGTTACATGGACCCCTGTCCAACGGCCCGTGTCCTGCCATCCATAGGCTTTTCTGGTCACTTGATTTGGAACACCCCTTCCTCCAAATCCCAGGATTCCCCACTTGCGGGAAGAGTCATTAAATCTGGAGCGCACCACGCGCAAAGAAGTGCATGCATAGAAGCTGAAGGCTGGCGACAACAGCCTTGGCGCCTTACCCAGCACGGCCAGTGTAAGATACAAATAGGTGGTGTGGACCTGGCCATCGGATACAAGCAGGGTCTGGCATAGGAAGTGGCCACGGGCACTCTCTCGGAGCTCCTCTATCACCAGGCTGCTGTTCCTCAGACTCACGACTCCCAGAGCTTTCGCCCCGGACTCCACCCTCGAAGAGGCTCCATTGGTGACCGCCACAGGTCGAAGAGCCAGAGAGCCCAGAGGAGTGAAGCTCCAGAGGACCGCCACTGGGGCGGGCCCAGGACGGCAGTCTAGTTCCACAGAGCTGCCCCGCACTCCTTGGATAGACAAAGCCTCCTCTCCAGGGTTGTTGGAGGTTGAGTGAGGTTGGTCTGGGGACATAAGAGAAAACCATAATGTCTATGTTTGTCCTAGATTCCAGGGTGTACTCCACCCCATTGTCTGAAGTCTGTTTCTTGCTCTGTAGGCCCAGGGAGCCCAATGGGCTTCCGGGAGACTGTGGGACTTTCTATGGGGCTAGTAGGCAAGAGACAGTGCCTGAGGGAATCTGTGGGGTTCCCTGTTTAGGTGCTTGAAAGGGAGTTTAACTGGCATAAAGGGGCGTTCTGGAGCAGAGTCTCCCCCCGCCACACACACCTTCCTGCCAGCCTGTTTACCCTCTCATCCATCCATCAAACCATCTGCTAAAAATACATACTCATGGGCTCCTCAGACCAATGAGTAGGAATCCCAGAGTCTGAGAAGGGGTCAGAGACCAGGAGTCTGTTTTTTGTTTGTTTGTTTGTTTGTTTTCAGATTTAGTGTGTTTATTTGCGCGTGTGCACGTATCTCTGTGCGTATATGTGCACTTGTGTGTTTGCAGGTGCACATGTGGGAACAAGAAGAGGGTATTGGATCCCTCAGAGTTGGAAAGACAGATGCTGGCAGGGATGCCCAGTTTGTTATATGGGCCCTGGCATCCAGGCTGGGCTCCTTATGATTGCTTAGCCAGCAATCCATTTCTCCATCTCCAAAACAGGGTTTTCAACAAGCATCCTAAGGTCAGTCTGATTAGACTGGTGACAATGGCAATCCTGGGAACACAAGAGAGCTAGACAGGGTCTGGAAGTTTCTCTGTAAGGATTCCAGACTAGGACTCTAGCTTCCTCAGATCCTATTGTGGCCCAGGGAAATTAAAGAGGCCTTTGACAGTCCACCCAGCTCCATCAATTTGTCAACCAATCATGGTGCAGCGCATTAAGGATTATAGTTAGTACATGTTAGTTAAATGTCTAGCAGATGGATGATGTGAACGAATGCCATCAAATGACCACGTGTGTGCAAAAGGGAAGAAATAATGAGATGCGAGAAGGGGATAGGGGAGGGTCTGAGCATCACTCACCTGAGGCTCCTGGATGCAGTAGGCAGAAGAGTACCAGGAGCTGGCAGCAGAAAGGTCTGTGATGGGCACTCAAACCCACCATGGCCCCATCAGGCCACTTGCAGCTCCTGCCCAACTCTTGAATCCCTCTCTTTAGGGCACAGAAGTCCTGGGAGGATGGAGATCAGGCTCAAGTTGCCAACCTCAGCCCTCCTGATACCCCTGCTCTCCTATTACCCTGACTGCCCTGATAACTCATGAATTATTTACCTGATAATTCACCCTATCCATAGCGCAAGGTTGGCGAGGGGCAGGCATGACGGAGAGGACCATGGCCCCTGCATTTCCAGCTGAGTGGTACCAGTGTCACCGAATGCGGTGGTGAATGAAGCTTCCAGCCTCAGAACCTGTCAACTCCTCCATGTCGGGCTTCCAAGGAAGGACGCCTAAGGTTTAACATGTTAATGAATGTCATTCATCCCTTCCTGGGTTGTCCCCATATTTTGTGGGAAGCTAGAGGTGTAGGAGGAGGAGTCAAACAGAGGTGAAGGACATGGGATTTCAGGAAGTTTCTAGCTTCTTGGAACTTTGGTAACTTCATAGATAAATGGGATTACACTCTAAGTTACATCATATTGTATATGTTACATGAAATTTATATCAGTGTGTGGTGGACATTTGGATGCTAGTAATGTTCTATTTCTTGATTTGGGTAGGGTCACAGTTCACAAAGCCTTAAAATTGTATGCACTTTATGTTTGATATGATTCACACATGTATACATATACAGGTGTATGTATATACATGTACACATTGACAGGTGAATCCTGCCTAGCATGCAGTAGATGTACCATTGTCTAGAGCTAGAGTAGAACTCAGCATTTTGTTCTCCAGGGTTCTCTGATTCCCCCTCTTGTGTGTCTCCTATCCCGTCCTGCCACCCTCATGGTGTTTGAATGACAGTCTGAGATGGGGTCAAATTTTTCCATTCTCTGTGGCAGGGTTGAGGGGAGGGTGAGATTTCTGGACCCCAGTGAGAAGGGAGATCTGATGTCTGGTGTCAGGTTCTGGTGACAGGATCGCTGTCAGAGGCAACTGCTAGGCAGTTGGGTTCAGAGATACTCTGACCTTTGTAATTTTGCCCTAGGAGAGTATCCCTGTGAACAGACCCTGTCTCTTTCCATAACCCATAGCCAACGTTTCCTGTCCACCATCCCCTTAGCTCAGGTGGAGAATGTACTAGTAGGTGGTCCTTGAAAAATCAGATTCCATCCTTGTAGTGAGGACAAGTGTACCTGATCCTAGAGACTAGTTCGTATGGATCACTTGTTTTGATCTCCGACATGTTTCTCAAAGCAGGATTCTTCAGAACCCCATTAGATGCTAGAGAGACTGCACAGTGACTAAGCACCTGCCATGTAAGCCTGAGGCCTGGAATTTGGATCTACAGAACCCATGTAAACACCACGTGGGCATGCCAGTCCACCTGTATGCTGTGGGATAATGTTTTTGTACACTGCAAAGATTTGTCACTTGTATTGGTTCAATAAAATGCTGATTGGCCAGTAGCCAGGCAGGAAGTAGACACAGGGAAACCAGACTAAGAGAATTCTGGGAAGAGGAAAGGCCAGAGAGTTGCCACCCAGACACGGAGGAAGCAAGATGAGAATGCTACACTGATAAAAGGTACCAAGCCACGTGGCTAAACATAGACAAGAATTATGGGTTAATGTAAGTTGTAAGAGCTAGTTAATAATAAGCAATAATAAGCCTGAGCTAATAGGGCAAATAGTTTATAATTAATATAAGCCTCTGTGTATTTCTTTGGGACTGAATGGCTGCAGGACTTCTTCCACATGCACAGGCATTGCCCCCTACATGTGCGCTCCCACAAATGTAAACATAGATGCACACATGCAACCAAAATGGAAAAATAAACTCAAATAGATTTGGGGGCATTAAGTGGAGAACCTTGTACTGCCTTCTGCCTCAAGGTGTTCACTAGCCCATCTCTGGAGAGAGTGTAGAGCCGAGGCAGTGTGAATTAGGAAACTTTTACAGGATGCTCCTGCCCGTGAGAAGGGCTTGCTCTGCAGCAGAAGTTACTCTATGTTGCATGCAGAATTAACCCCTATATCTCTTTCTGATCTAGGGACAGCAGGATCACAGAAGATTTAGGCGGGCTTCTCAGATCACACCATTTTTTTTATTTATTTTTTTTTTATTTAAGTAAGGAATACCGGAGGAGAGAAAGTCAGGAAGTCAGGGAAAGAGGCCTATTCATTAGTTTTCTCCAGGGAACTAGAACCAACAGGATGTATGGGTATATCGCAAGAGGTTTTTTTATTTTAACTTTTTGTTGTGCCGGGCCTTATACATGCTAAGCAAGCACCTTAGCACTGAACCACACCCAAGCCCCTCAGGAAGAGATTTGTTCTAAGGCTTCTCTGCTCATGTGATACTGCAGCTTGATAAGTTGTGGTACCCCAGAAAGCTAGTTTTTCACTGGGAATCTGAAGGCAGGAAAAGATGGATGGCATAAGAGTTTGCAACAACACCATGAGAGAGTTCTGCTCGACACATTTTCTCAATATGCCCAATTCTCTCCACTTTTGTTTTCCATGGGCCCTATTGCTCTCCGGCTCTGGATACCTTCCCGTATGTCTCTGTACACTCTAACACAGTGGTTCGCGCTGCCCAGCCAGGGGCCTGCAGAAGTGGTAAATTCCTTCTTTTCTGATGGGGCTACTCAAAATCTTTTTGGCCATATACAGTGTGAGGCTGTTGTTGCTTCTCTTAGGTAACCTGTGTTGACCATTAGGAAATGATGGCACACTACACCCTGAGCCCTTACCCAGGCCTGTGAGAAAGGCTGGGAAAGCCTTCTTCCATCTGCAAGGACATCCCAGCACTTCCCTGTGTCTCTTGACCATGTCTGTACCCATGCAGGTGAGACAGGCACCCAGGTTTCCTACTACTGCCTCCCGTTCCTCCTCTACCCTGGCACCGGCAAAAGCGACACGAACCTGGCTGCTAGTTAAACTCAGAGCCAGGTGACGCTTGTGCTTTTGCCTCTTGTCTTACTCTCGCCTCTCTGCTTCCTAGAGACAACTGCAGGCTGGGCCCTCTGAGCTCCGTGCTCTGTTCCGGCCACAGGCCTGGTGTAACCATTTTGGAACTTGACTCTGCAGTATCAGGGCTTTAGAGAGAAGCGGAGTGCGGAAGGATGGGGACAGCTGGAGCAGGGGCAGCAGATGCTTCTGGAAGCTAATAGCTTTTCCATACGCACCTTTTGGAGGCCAGCATGAGCCCCTGGGGAACGCCTGCAGGAGATGAGCAGAGGAGCTGGAAAGGACATGGGTCAGAGGCTCCACGCTCGGCACATCCTTGGCTGTGCTCAAAATGGAAAGAAGGACAAGAGGGACAGAGGACCAGCTAGGGTCAGCGATCAGTCACTTTGTAAACTGCACCTTGGGGACTGGAGAGGAAATGAAGGAAGCCCTGCTGGAGCGGCTGGGGAAGGGAGATGAGTGCGTCAGGGGAGGAAGGAAGAGACAGAGAAGTGCAGGGTGTGACAGGAGCTAGCACACCTGCTGGGGCTGAGGGAAAGTCTTGTTTCTGGGGCCAAAGGGTCTGGAAATGAATGACCTTCCACCTGCTTCCCTGTTCCAGGGGCCTCTTCACATCGGGCCTTTCCTGGGCCACTTTGTGTAAAACCTTTCCTTTCTCTGTCCCCGTTTCCTACTAGGTTAAAAACCGTGGTTACAGAACCAGCGGGTAAGTCGGACAGCATGTTTAACATATGCAAGGTTTTAAGTTCTGTCTTCAGTAAAACACACACACACTTTACTTATTCATTTTGAGTCTTAGTTTTTCTTCTATAATATGGGATTAATCATTTATTAGATCATATCAGGAAATTATTGTTTTAATTTGATCACACGAGTACTTTTGTGAATATATATTGTTTCTATTTTAAATTAAATATTAAAGTATTCATTGATGGAACATAATAATATATTCCATATACCTTAAATATATCTACAAAAATAAAATTGATGGTGCTTCTACCATGTGTCCAGTTCTACACTGCCGCAGGGATTATGAACAGAAGCTAAAATTTTCCTTGATGGGGAAGAGTCTTCTGTTTTGTGTTAATTTCATTGGTTAAATAAAGAGACTGCCTTGGCCCTTTAATAGGACAGAAAATTAGGTAGGTGGAGTAAACAGAACAGAATGCTGGGAGAAAGAAGCCGAGTCAGTCAGTGGCCATGATTCTCCCACCTGACACAGACGCCATGCCTCTCCTCTCTGAGATGGAAGCAGGTTAAGAATCTCCCTGGTAAGCCGCCAGCTTGTGGTGCTACACAGATTATTAGAAATGGGTTAATCAGTTAATCAAGATGTGAGAATTAGCCAATAAGAGGCTAGAACTAATGGGCCAGGCACTGTTTAAAAGAATACAGTTTCCATGTAATTATTTCGGGGTATAAAACTAGCCAGGCAGCCGGGAGCCGGGGTGGCAGGGACGCTGCCCGCTGCTCCTACTACATTTCCTAATTTTTTAGAAGTCTGAATTTATGGAACAGGTGTGTGAGGTATATTGGGAGCCAGTAAGGAGCAAGGCCTGTGGGGGTGGTTAGAGCAGAGATAAGGAGGTCAGGAGGCACCCAGGAAAGAATGGCCCAGGGCAGAGAAACGAATGCCATCTTTGATGCCCAGGCCCACTCCAGTCAGGGACAAGGACAATGTCAGCAGCTTGGACTGAGGGGAGTGGAGGTTTGTCCCTGTTTATGGTGTCTCTCAACAGAGCTGGTAATTTAGAAGGAGCAGTTCAGGCGTGTTTAAGATCAGGTGCTGGGCGGCTTGGGTGTCTGGGAGGGCTGCTCTCTGCTTCCAAGACTGTGCCCGATGCTACGTCTCTGGAGGAGATGAGCACTGTGTCCTAACGTGGCAGAAGGCAGAAGGGCCAAAAGGAATAAACTCCGTGCACCAAGCCCCTTTATAAGGGCACCCAATCCATTCCCAGTGAAGGAGTCTAACTGCTTCTTTTAAGCCCATCCCCTAATCATGTTGCTCCAGAAACACGTAAGTTTTGCAGACCTCTTCAAAGTATAACAATGCACCTCCTGGGTTCTGGTGGACATGGGAAGGGAGAGGAAGCCCCTTGCCATCAACTCTGATTCTAATGAAAGGAAGGAATGTGCATTTTCGTGCACATAAGTTTTTAGAGTAAGATTCTTCGTTGTTGTGATTGGCACTGATGTCATTACCGTCAAACAGCACGGGCTGTTACATTAGGTCTCAAAGGGTGTTAAATGCTGTTTGGTGCCAACAAAGTGTTCAAGTTTCCCTCTGCAGCCTTCAGTTGCCAGGTTCTTCCCTGGATTTAACCCTAGAAAGAAGCGGCAGGGGCTTCTCTTAGACCCGAGGTGACAGGGTAGGGACTGTTTGTGTGTGTGGTAGGAGGCCTGTCTAGAGGACACAGTTGACACCTGAACAGATCCTGATGAATGTGTGTCCACACAAAACAGAGGGGTATCCATCAAGGCCAGCCCTTTGCCTTTGACTGCAAGCCAGGCACCTGGGATCTGTGGAGAAAACCAGAGACCACAGAAACCTCCAGTCTCTCTCCATCTTTCAGTACTGGCTGGCTTCCCTTGCCTCCTTCCAAAGCCCTCCACCCCAACCTGGCCCGGTGTTCCAAGTTTTCTGGCTGGGGTTCAGGAAGGACTAGGGAGTTCCCAGAATGTCTCTGCAAGCTTCAGGGGGAGGCTTGGCAACTGGAAATTGTCAGCCGTCTCCTTGGCAACTAGCAGCCAAATAATTCTGGGAATGGAGGAGGGAGGGGAGCTGTGTGCAGGGCAGCCAAGAGAAGCAGCCTTCAGCCCCAGAAAACTTCAATTCCTCATTACTTGTGCCAATTGGGTCCTGTCGGGAGACAGAAACCATGCATTCGCTGAAAAAGAACATTTAACATAAGGAACTGATAACGAGGCCTAAGGTTAATTGGGTAAGGGGAGGGTAACAAGAAAAGACTAGGGTATAGGAAAGCCACACCTACAAGCGCGCCTCCCTCTCAGGGCTGGGAAAACCAGAGAAGTTCTCAAGAAAGGGGTCTCTGAAGAGCGGGGCCCTACCCAGCTGGTGGTGGGGTCGGGGAGTGAAAAGGAAGGGCTTGCATGCCCAGACCTTTGAGCAGCTGCCAGCTGGTGCTGGGGTCTCTTGGGTAGGAGGATAGGGTGGTCGTAGGCGGTGAGGTAGATGATGAAGACACAAATGTGGAAAATCTGCAAACTGGGTTCACCTGACGCTGTTAGGTGGGCCGGCGGCTGCTGGGGTGAAGAAGGCACCATTTGCGTCCTACTTGCTGCGAGCACAAGCAGGAGCTTGTCCTGCCTTCCGCTCCAGCCTACACACTCCCTCTAGTGGCTGAGACCAGTAAGGAGCCGTGGCAAAGCAGAAATAGGTTTGCAGTTCCTAAGGCCTGTGTTGCAAAGCTGAGTGTGGAAGAATATAAGCTTGAGCTATTATGGATCACGATTGGGAAAGTTGGGTCTTCCAGCCTTGTTGCTTATAGAAAGAGCAATGCTGTGCCTTGTAGGTGTTGATTCCTGAGGAACCACATGAGGTGTGGGCAGCCCTGTCTGGCCCGGATTGTTTTGAAGGGTTACTGGCATTCACAGGCTCTGAAACCTGGGAAGAAGTTATGCTGCCTTTACATTTTTTTAAAATTTATTTTAAATTTTGTGTGTGTGTGTGTGTGTGTATGTGAGAGAGAGAGAGAGAGAGAGAGAGAGCTGACAGGTGCCCCTCAAAGATTCGAGGTATGAGCTTCCCCTGGAATTGGAGATGCCTCCTGTGGGTGCTGGGAACTGAACCTGGGTCCCATGGAAGAGCAAGAAGTTTGGGGAGCCCCACCAGTATACACCATATGTGTGTGTGTATGTGTCTATGTGTTCACACATGCCTGAACTATGGTGTGTGAAGTTAAGAGGATTTTTGGGAGTCTGGTTATCAGGCTTGGTCGCAAGTTTATCCTCTGAGCCATCTTGCCGGGCCAAGAATTTTTTTTAATAGTAGTGATAAAAAATAACAGCAGTCAGATACTCTCTCCTGAGGCAAGAATGGCTTTAGGAAAACAATAAAATCACTTTGAACAAGTCATATATTAAAAGTAAAGGATAAAAAGAAAAAGATAAAACAACTATCAATTCAGGATAGAAATAGAACCAAGTCCAGAAATACATACCAATGCATATAGATCACAGGGAACAATAAAGATTGTATGTCAACCACGGTTTATTAAAAACTTATGCAAACACAATTTACTATGTCTGCAATGAAAAAAGAGTTGAGCTTTCTGCCTCACCTTAGTTTAAAGAGATGCAAGATTTAAATGTAACATTTAAGGCATTTTCATGAGAAAATGATGGTAGGCGACTGTATAAACGAGTTTGAGATATTTTTTCTAAATAAACTAGAAAATCTGGGATCTATAGAGCAAAACCCAGATAGCAGATATAAAGAGGAGAGAGGAAATATCCGATGTGTATCATGAGTAAAGGGTGAGCATCTGCACCACACTGAGCAGTCCCGGGACACATCAGTGAGAAAAGCTATAACCTAGCAGGGAATAAGGGCAAAAGACACAAATAGGTAATTTAAGGAAAAGAAAACCCAAATGGCCAATGAATTTATGAAAAGATGTTCTACCTCATGAATAATCAATACAAATTTTTTTAAAAACACGAAACCGTTTCTCATCTGCGAGTAGGCTGGTCATACGTGGTGCTAGGGAAGCTGAGGGAGAAACAGCACTCTTAGAAGTTATGGGTAGTGTCTCAACCTTTTGAGAAAGGCATGTGAAAACTGAGAATATGAATCTCTTTGGCCAATTAAACAGTCTGGAAATTAAGCCATACCGAGAAAAAAAAGCAAATACTATATATATGTGTGTGTGTGTGTGTGTGTGAGAGAGAGAGAGAGAGAGAGAGAGAGAGAGAGAGAGAGAGAGAGAGAGATTTCACAGAATAGTAATGGCAGAATGATATGTGCATGCATGTTCACATGGGCATACACACGTATGTGCAGGTATCCATGCGTGAGCACATGCATGTAGATGCCTCAAGTGAAGAGCCCCTTGTTTTTTGAAGCATTGTTTCTTGCTGACCTGAGGCTCACAGAGGAGGCTGGACTGTCCAGAGTCAGAGCTCCAAGGGTCTGTGTCGTGACTGCATCCCAAGAGGTGGATTAAAAGTGCAGCTCTTCCCGTGGATTCTGGCATCCAACTCGGGTTCTTGTGCTTGTGCTACAAGCGTTTTGCTGACTAAGCTATCTCTCTAACCCCCATAGAAAATACTGTTGAGCAGTTATGAAAACAATAAGTCACAGAAAGGAAAATGCTGTAAGGATTCCCTGATATGAGGTCCCTGGGGCAGTCACAATCACAGACATGGAAAATGGTGCTTGCCAGGGCTAGGAAGAAGAGGCAGCAGGGAATTGTTTAACTGAGAGAGAATTTCAGTTTTGCAACAAGGAAACAGTCTAGAGATGGGTTATACAGCCATGTGACTATACTTGCAACAATCCTGTCTCCAAAAAGTCTGTGCAAGACAGCAAATTTTACTTTATATGCATATCACATTTTTTTAAAAGAGCAAATTGAAGTTTTTTTTTTTTTTTTTTGGTTAGGTGAGAAAACCAACTATGTGGCATTTATTAAATAACTAACAATACGTGTAACTAAATGCCTGCTGGATAATAGAGACCCACCAGCCTTGAGGATGTCCTCTCTACTCGCCTCCCAGCCTGGTGCTCCAGGTAGAAGTTGGAGCTGACCTGAGCTTGCTGATAGCTGTCAGCTTTGATGGCTAAGCACCTTTTTAAAGAGTCTCCTGCCCTCATCTCAAATCCCTCCCCCTACGCTAGGCCCCCACAGGCTCTACGGGGGGGGGGCAGTGGAGGCCCACAGCTGTTTCCAATATTCTACACAAACTTTATTGAAATGAGAAGCCCCGTTTATCATCCCTCAGGCCCAGCTCCTTCTGATTAGGTGCAGATGACCGGACAAGCAGTGGGTGGAGCCAGCCATCAAAGAGGAGTTTGTTCTGAGCCTGGAGGTGAGAGGAGCAGAAGTCTGGGGAATTGAGGAGGACCCAAAGGGCATCCCAGGCAACCAGGGAAGGATGGGTGATTCTCAGACTGAGGGGAGGAACACATGGTGGGGTTGAGACAATTCAAGGGCCACGGCATGGTGCTTCTCCTCTCTGGTCATATCTTTCCTTACTGGCTTTCTAACCTCTTTCAGAAGGTATTTCCTATGTCAGCAGCATCTTCCACTTCCAGACAGTGTTGCCTACTCTTTGCCTTCAGTGCGATGCTTGGCCAGACCTCCTTCGTGGACATATAAGGAAGGATATATTTTTCTGTTTGGCCTCTCCAGGATTCCACTCAAATGCTGAAAATAATCTAGAAAATCAAAGGATGTGTTCTCGGGGACACTGGGGCAGATTGTTGAGAGTATAAAGTTTATTGGAAGAGTTATTAATGGCACAGACAGACAACATATCATATAGGGGGCACTTAAGGGAGGAGATTAGGACCCATGTGGCAGAAGTAGGGGGATTTCTTATGTCTTCCTGTGTATGAGGGTAGTTTCACAAAAGAATCCTACAGCCAGGTTCCCTGCTTCCCAGGCAGGAAGCAGGTAAGATGGGAACAGGAGGCTGTTGGTGCAGGAGAATTGTCTTTATTCTGTCAATCATGTTTTAAATAAATGCTGATTGGCCAGGCAGGAAGTATAGGCGGGTCAACCAGACAGGAAGTAGAGGTGGGGCAATGAGAACAGCAGAATTCTGGGAAGGAGGAAGCCCATTCCTCCCAGTCCTGGCCCATACACCAAAGAAGCAGGATGTGAACTGGCCCACTGAAAAAGGTACTGAGCCATGTGGTTAACATAGATAAGAATAATGGGTTAATATAAGCTACAAGAGCTAATAAGAAGCCTGAGCTAATGGGCCAATTAGTTTATAATCTTATGGAGATCTCTGTGTGATTTTCTTTGGGACTTGCTGACTGTGGGAACTGGGCAGGGCAGAAACTCCAACAAGCAGGCCCTCATGTTACAGGGTGTGAGCACCAATGCCGCCTTTGATGTAACTCACTTCCCCTGGTGAGGAACCTTGGCACATGGATGTCTGTTAGCCAGATTCACATCCATCACGGTATCTGTGGAAAGTGAAAGTCTGCTGTGGAGGGACTGTGGCCTAAGCAGGGGCTGTATTCTAACAATGCATCCTTACTAGACAGTGGTTCCTGTGTTACACCTCCATCTCAAAGTGGCTGTTCCCCGATCAGTGTCCCTGACCAGTGGCTACTCTCATTTATGCAAGGGCGTTCCATACCATGCTGTTGTAAATGACAGATCCTCTCCAGATGCAGCCTTTAAAATGATCAGCACATTTCAAATGCTCAGTTGCTGCAATGTAGTGATGAGTCAAGAAACAGATGCATGCTGTGGGATACTGTCCTTGTTCACTGTAAAGATCTGTCACTCGTATTGGTTCAATAAAATGATGGTTGACCAGTAGCCAGAGGCAGGGCAACCAGACTAGGAGAATTCTGGGAAGAGGAAAGGCAGAGATGCAGTCACCAGACAGATGCAGAGGAAGCAAAATGAGAATGCCTTAACTGCAAAATGTACCAACTCATGTGGCTAAACATAGACAAGAATATTGGTTAATCTAAGTTGTAAGAGCTAGTTAATAATAAGCCTGAGCTAATAGGGCAAACAGTTTGTAATTAATATAAGCCTCTGTGTGTTTCTTTGGAACTGAATGGCTGCGGGGCCAGGTGGGACAGAAATGTCTGTCTAAGGATGCAAGCAAGGAATGGTGGTGTATATTTTAATCCAGCACTCGGGAGGCAGAGGAAAGTGGATATCTGTGAGTTTGAGGCCCAGCCTGGTCTACATAGTGAGTTCTAGGACAATCAGACCTACACAGTAAGACCCAGTCTTGAAAAATCAACACACACAAAAAGAGAAATAGGAAGGGTCTTTTGTTTTACCGTGCTTGCAAACTAAAAAAATGGAAAATTTGTCTTCTAAGGCTGCCAGTTACAGTAATTCTCCTTCAGGCATTCAGAATACAGTCAAGGCTTCTGCTTTTAAAAAATTATAGGTTTGTAAGAGACCTGTAGAGAATTGTTCCTCAACACAGTGCAGGTTTAGAGCTTTTCCATCATTGTAGAATGTTCTTGAGAGCACTGATGTAGGTGTGGGGAGCTCATTTAGTTCTTGCATTCTCCTCTCACCTCTGAGTTCTGACCGCAGAAGTCACAAGTAAGTAAGAAAAGTAAGCAGGTATTATGCCCTGCCATGCGTAGACTGTAGGATGTTTGCCCTCATGAAGAGGCCATTGCATGTTCTTTCTCTTTCTCAGGCAAACCATAAAAGGCTGTGTCTGATTTCATGAGCATGATGACCCCGAGAGAAGGGGCAGGGACCTGAGCTGTGCAGGAAAAGGTCAACAGTATTGGCAAACACTCAGAGAGAGGATCAGCAGAAGAGGTTGGAGCTGCTGGCACACACAGAGAAAACACCCAATCACTCTAAAGCGGTCAGTACTGGCTAAGAGGTTCTTAGTAGGTACACCGATCAGCTGTAGGGTTTGAGAGAAAAGATGGTTAGCCCTCACCCAAGGTTTCTGATTGAGGTGGTATGTGCTGGGGTCCATGGTTTTGTATTTCCTTGTGTGTATGCATATATGCTGTGTGTGCGCACTTGTATACACGTGGAGGCCAGAAGCTGAATTTAGTGACGTCAGCATGTTTTCAGCAAACCAGCAGTTCACCCTTTAAGCTGGCTAGGTAAATGAGCTCCCCACCCCCACCCTCAGCCTCTAGGATGTGTTTCTGCCCTTTGTTACTGGGACTCTGAAGGCTGGGAGCCACACCTAGCTTTTGTTTGGGTGCTTGGAGAGCTGAACTCAGATCCTCATGTTGGAGCGGCAAGCACTGACAAGCACTTAACCATAGAGCCATCTTCCAGTTCCAGAATTTCTGTTTCCTGGCTCTGGGGCTCTGCTCTGGAGTCCACATGGAAAGTCACTGCCAGAGTCTGACCTGTGTTCAGAGACCAGGTCACTCAAAAAAGTTCTATCTCTTACGGGATTTAATGCATTCTGGTGTGCGGATATGTTTACCTGGACACGCAGTGGGAAGACCAGCAAAGATGGCCAAGCAGCTGAGGAGTGATGGAGGTTTAGGTAGTACCGATGCAGGAGAGACCTGAGTGGGCCACAGTCCGCATGAGGGACACTCGTTGTCCCAACTTCATTTGTACAATGGCACAATGTGCCCATAGTGTTTCTCAAAACTCATTTTCTTCTAAACTGGCACCGTTCTTTCTCTTGGACCTTCTCACAGTCATGGGCACATGCTCAGTTACCCAAATGCAAGCAACTGTAACAGTTCCAAGACTCCCCCCCCCCCAGCAAGCCTCCACAGAAGATTCTGTAAGGGGGAACCAGGCTCAGCATGCGGGAGGAATAGAAGGTTATTCAGGTGTGTCTTTGAATGGGCAGGTTTAGAACCTGACCTCCAACTTACTCTTTGTTCTGTTCCTTTGCCTAGGTCTGTGTACTATAGCCATACCCGGTGCCCTCTGATGCCAGAAGAGGGTGTCAGATCCCCCAGGAACTAGAGTTACAGATGATTGAGATCTACTATGTGGGTACTGGCAACTCACCCAGGTTCTGGAAGAGTAGCTAGGACTCATGGGCTGAGTCATCTCTCTGACCCCATCTCTGTTTTTCTAGTTTTGCTCCCTTCAGATGACAGACAGCAAAGCTGCTTGGCTAGGCCTTTTCTGCTTATTTTACACTTTAATTTATTTCTTGTGTGTGTCTGTGTGTGCACATGAATTCACCTGTGCCACTGGCAGCAAGCGAGAGGCAGAGAACAATTTGCAGGAGCCATTTCTCTCCTACCTTGTAGGTTCCGGGAATGGAACTCAGACTATCAGAATTGGTGACAGGCACGTTTTCCCCCTGAGCCAGCTAGCCAACCTACATGCTGGGATGGGCCTTAGTGAGGCCCAAAAGTCCATCCAGGAGGGAGTCATATTCTTTTTTCTGGAGAGACTGACATTGCCCCAGCATTCAGTGATACAATGGTAACAGGTCAGAGGAAAGGAGAAAAGATACAGCTTACACAGAAAGGAAAATTTACACATTCTAGAGATCAGCAAATGAAGAGAACTTCTTTGTTTTGTTTTCTTCCTGACGTAGATCACATGATGAGGACTAGGCCAGTTTGCAGCTTACTGTGTAGACGGGGCTGCCCTGGAACTTGTGACCATACCCCTGCTTCTGCATCTCATGTGCTGTTACTACAAATGTGTGCCCCAGTGCCCAGCTAGGAAGAACTTTCTGGAAGAGCTTTCCCATAGCTAAAACTCAAAGCAACCATCCTTGCTCATGTCCTAAAGACTAGTGACAGGGAGAGACAGGGTAGGAGCGAACAGCCTTCTAAGTGAACCCCCATATCCAAGCTCTTGGCTGTGTCCCCTTGACTTCAGCTGGAGTTTCCATCATGCCATTCAGTCCTGGGTCTCTCTGCCCCCTGCCCACCTCGATTTAATGACCTCAGATAGACATAAAACCGGCTGAGCTCAGAGTAAGTGACTGAGACATGAACATTGCCTCAGTCCCCGCGGACCCCAGCTGGGTACCAAGCCGCCCTAGGCTCCACTTCAACAGGATAAAGTGAACTCATTTATTCAGTTATTTTAAGTGAGCTAACACGAAGCAGTGCCAAAAGACCAAGACATAAATTTTTCCTAGAACCCAGCTTCGTTGCCAAACACCTTGGGTAAAACTTTCTGCTTGCTCAAGACAGTTTTCCCAGCCACCCACCCCCACCCCTCAAAAAAACGTGAGGAGGGAAAAAACGCTAAAACACTAAGGCTGTGGGGATGGGGTGGAGCGGCGGTGCTAGCAGTCTCTGGGAATAACACAGTTGTCGACACTTTAGTCTCGTAAAAATTCTTCCAGTAAGAAAGGGAAAAAAAAGAAAACTTTCCCCATGGTACTGAGGATCGATCCCGGGGCTTAACCACTCCTCAGGGGCTTTCTCTTTCTCTTTCTGATAAGGTCTATCTATTTGAGCTAGCCTCAAATTTATGATCCTCCTGCCTCAGCATCATGAGTGTTGGTATTACAAGTGTGTGCTACCATACTCAACTTAGAGGCATGTGTGTGTGTGTGTGTGTGTGTGTGTGTGTGTGTGTGCGCACGGGTTGCTCCTGGATATTGAAGGTAGGGCATTGGACATGGTAGGCTCTACTCCTGAGCTAATCTCTGGTTCTCCTTTTCCTTTGAGACAAAGTCTCACTAACTGCCAAAGTTGGCATTGAACTTGGGCTCTTGAGTAGCCAGGAACGCAGGCCTGCGTGAACGTAGGCCCAGTAGTCAGATCTTTAAAAATGATGCCCTTGAAAGGTGTCAAGGCAGTCAGTACTGGTCAAGCTGCTCTGGCAACTTTTCTTCTTTCTTCAGGCATCTTCTACTAGTGGGACAGCGTGTCACATGTCACCCTCTGGGCTTTGATCATATTCTTTTGTGTTTGTTTGTTTGGTTGTTGTTTTATGTGAGACAGGGTCTGTATAGCCCTGAGTGTCCTGGAACTCATTACGTAGACCATGTTGACCTCAAACTCACAGAGATTTGCCTGCCTCAGTCTCCCAAGTACTGGAATTAAAGGTGTGTACCGCCATCGCCCGACAGTGCTTCCAAACTATAGTAAAAGTCAAGCATGCTATTCACAAGCATTTTGAATTGAGAGAGGCTTTCCGCTGGGAGCACAGAGCAGCTCAGAACAGGCCGGAGAGCGCTATGTCACACAGGCTTCATGACGCTATAGGAGCTACTGTTTCCTCCCCTTTGACAAAGCTCTTTCTTCAATGCTTCCGTTCTTTGCAGTAGACAGCAACAAACATACAAGAAGTCACCCATAGCCTTACAACTCCCATAATGTGTCAAGCAGTTTTATGTTTCCAAGCTTGTCCATACCCAAATTTATATAGGCTTTAAGTATAGTTGTGACCAATACTGAAGTAAGCGCCTTCTCTCTTTGGCAGTCTTACCTAGGCAAACATTCTGAAACTGAACTGTGGTCCGGAAGCTTACACGATCCCCAAGAGACCTGATTTTATACTGGAGTCAGTGCTGCAAGATGCAGTGGCCCACACGAACCTCTTCTCCATACAGGGGCTGCCTGCTTTCCCTCTCCACTTTCTACTCTCCCCATGTCTGGGGAACACATGTTGGGTGCCCAGCCCTGGGAAGGGCATTGGTCCCAGAGAGGAAGAAATACAGGAGACATGGCTCTGCTGTCTCTAAGCCAGGGAAGCTGAAGCAGAGGTTGAAGCTCGGGGCACAGAGGCATCACTAATGAAAAGGATTGCAGAGATGGACAGGACAGGTAAAGGCCTTTATCAAGCCTGGAACTTCTGCTGGGGCCTCTACTTGAGCATGGCCCTCTGAGGACTACCTCATCCCTGAACCCGTCCGATCAACAGCCACGGGTTCTTGAGCTGGTGTCTGTGTGTCTTTACACATATCATGGCTCCTGATGTTTTCCTTAAGATAGGACCGGCTGATCCAGCACTTGGTTAAAACGTGTAAAGAAACCAAGATGTGTGGTGCCCGGATGTAACCTCAGCAGCCTGGGAGGTTGAGGCAGGAGGATTACAGATGTGAGACCAACTGTATCTATGTAACGAGACTTTGTCTCATAACACAAAACAAAACCCAGATGCAACAAGAAACAGATTCTCTGCAGAGTGATATATGGACTACATTAATTATTATAGCCAAATGGTGTAGCCAAAACCCAGAGCGTTTGATTAATAAATTCTAAAGTTAATCTTGAAGAATGGGTGAGGATTTTGTTAAAAAAAAAAACAAAACAAAAACAGAGTAACCTAGAGGAGAAATAAATATTTAAACTAACAGTCTGTACTGGTTAATCTTTCAACTGGTACTAGGGGAAAAAAACAAATACAGTCTGTAATGGTTAATCTTTCAACTGGTACAAGAAAAAAAAACCAAATCAATAGGTCACAGAATCCTATGTGTTCAGGATATAGAAATGTATCATGAAAAAAGGAGACAGCAGAAGAAATGCAGAACAGATTTCTCCACAGCAGAGGTTAGACTTGCCCCACCCTGGCTGCAGGACAGTGGATCCAGGGCTTCACACACGCCAGGCAAGTGCTCTACCACTGGGCTAAGCCTGGAGCCTCACAGTCACTGTTTCTTAAGCAGAATAGATGGGAAGATGTTTCTGGTGGGTTAAAGCAGAGTGCGGGCATTGGCTGCCAAGCTGGTAAACTTAGTTTGGCTCCCACATGGTTGAAGGGGAGAACTGACTCCTGAAGATTCTCTTTTGACCTCCTCGTCCACCTCATGGCATGGATACACACAGACACTAAACAAATAAGTGGAATCAAATATTAAAATCACAAAATAACGTAGCATAAATCTGAAATGTTTCTAGAGTATTATTAACATTTAGAATCAATAAACGAAAAAAATATCACAGGATTATGAACCTATTTCATTACAAGATTAAAAGTTATTTTTAATTGTGTGTGTGTGTGAGTGTGTATGTGTGCGCACACATATGTGAGTTTATATATTTCAGTGCAAGTGCCTGAGGAGGCCAGAGGCTTTGAAACCCTAGGAACTGAAGTCACAGGCAGTTAGGAACTACCTGATGTGGGTGCTGAGAATTGAACTTAGGTCCTCTGCAAGAGTAGTCTATGCTCTTAACCTCTGAGTCACATCATTTTATATTGGACTGTAACCTAAAGTTTTAAAACGCAGGCATGGGAAATATATTCTCAATAATAAGGTTAGTATCTTTATTGTATCTGGGGGAAAAAATCACACAGGTATTTCATACAACTTGATAGCATGATCTTACAAGACAAATGACACTACAAATGCTTTCCAAATGGTAAATCACACACAAATAAGTAATCCCATTTGCATGGAGAAAATGTCAATCAAACCCAGTGAGCCTGCAGTCTGAAAATGAAGCTCTCCCCTGATCACACGCTGAGGCCAGACTGATGGTATACTTTGGCCTTGGGAAGCAGCTTGCTGCCGTCTGAACTAAGAATTCTTCAGTTTGGCATTCAAACTTAACACCTTAAATCCTAAGAAACAATCCAGACTATTGTACAGTATTACTTATAATGTTGGAAAGCTGGGTACTACACGATCATGAACGAAGATTTATGTGCATATTTCCAGACAAGATAATCTAGTCATTTATTTTATTAAATAATAATCCCAAAGACTGGTAACAACAGGCAAAACCACACTTCATTATTTTACTATCAGACATGCATTATGATGAACTGTGCTTATGTCAAGACGAAAAGGGTATATCAAGGCAGCAACTGCTACAGCGAGGGAGAGTTTTGTTACCAGCGCTTGCTTTTTATTGCTTGTATAATTTAGTTTGAAATATCAAACTAAAATAACCCATATGCTGCATAAGCTGATGGATCATGGTGTAAAGGCATGACCGCCTGAGGAAGAATCCAGCGGATCTGAGACATAGAAGCTAATGCCCACCCACCCCTCTCATTTGTAAGCCACGGTCTGTACAAAGCCTCCATAGCTTATATTCGTCATGTGTGTTGCTTCTTTGTGTGGTCGCAGAAACATGGTGTCTCAAATGGGCAGAGCCTTAGAGATAATTTTATGCCAAATTTGCACCGATTGTACATGTCTGCTCTCTGACTGGGCAACTCCCACGGAGGACGGTGAATCCTCACCACTGTCAGCTCTCTGACTGGACACTCCCACGGAGGACGGTGAATCCTCACCACTGTCAGCTCTCTGACTGGACACTCCCACGGAGGACGGTGAATCCTCACCACTGTCAGCTCTCTGACTGGACACTCCCACGGAGGACGGTGAATTCTCACCACTTCACAGGACGGACTGTTCAGTGTGTGTCTTCTCAGTACCAACAGAGGCTTTTATATGTGACTGGGCTTCTGAACTTATAACTGGGCTTCCTAGTTAAGCACTTCATTCCAACCAAGATTTCAAGCCACAGGCCATGAACCACAACCTAGAGTTAGATTGTCTATTGGTTCAAACTTAGGAAATTATTAAGTTCAAAATAGGAGAGCAACCATATTCAGTGAAGATATATTCTCAAACGTGAAATAAATTCATGGTTATTCTGATCAAGAAGAACAGTTAAGACCCTGGTTTGCCATTAAATGGTGGGCAGTTTCCCCAGAGTTTGTCTCCTCGTAGCAGAGCGTTCTGCTTGTTTATAATTTCCCCAGAAGTAGAAGGTGGAAACGCTGGTCCGAGGAGGCTGGGAACTTAACGAGCTGGGCTCAAGGGCCTTCTGTGGGTGTCTAGACAGTTACTTTTCTTGTCCAGCCTCACCATCCTCCGTGCGTGTTTCCTATTATTTTACTAGTTCTGTCTGAAGCAGAAATTCTACATTAAAATTGGAGAATGGGTACGTGCCTTAATCCTACTCAGGAAGCAGAGGCAGCTGGAGCTTTGTGAGTTTGAGGCTCAGACTGATCTAAATAGCAAGCTCCAGACCAGGCAGGGCTGGACAATGAGGCTTATCTCAGACATCAGAGAGAGAGAGAGAGAGAGAGAGAGAGAGACAGACAGACAGACAGACAGACACAGACACAGACAGAGAGGTGGCTCATTGGTAGAGGCATTTGCCACTAAGCCTGACAGCCTGAGTTCCATGCCAGAACCACTGTGGTGGTAGGAAAGAACCAACTGAGAAAAATGTCCTCTGACTCCTATACGTGTTCTTTGGCATGCACGTGGCCATGGTAATATAAAAAAATAAATGTAGTTAAGAACTGTGAATGGTACTTCAGTCCCACCCACATTATAAACAAGAGTTTGCAAAGCAGTTGGGGAAATCAGAAGAGTAGAGCAAATGGGCCAGGCCACACTATATGAACAGGCCAGAGCACGGCGCACCTGACCTTCTGGGATGCCCAAGACAAATGAGAAGGCAGAGTGTACAAGAACCCTATCCTGGAAATGGGGGGCAGCAGCAGCAGCAGCAGCAGAAGCCAGCCGACAGGCATGAGAGGGTAGAGTGATACCTAATTCTCCCCACGTTAGATTGTAAAAGTCAGTATTCCTCAAGGCATATAGCTAGGCTATATTTCATGTGTGGTGTAGCAAGATGACACACGGGTCTTAGATAGTCCTGATTATTCTCTGGAAGTGGAGGAGGGCAGGAGCAGTCAGGATTGAAAGGAACGGAACCTTCTGGAGCTCCCTTGGAAGACTAACAGTGTCTCAGGGCAGCGTAGGCTCTGGGAGGACCACTGCAAGGATCAGTTGGCATGACTGGTCAGTGTGCCAATGGAAGAGGATCCAGTGGGAAAGAGCCGCAGGCCTAGCCTGAGAGGCCCAGGTCGGGACTTGTCTTCCTGTTACCAGCCCAGCAGCAGGGATGTCTCTGGATTCTTTTTTTAACCTGGGCACCTACATGAACCAAGAGGCCCAAGAACCAAAGGCAGGTTTGGCACAACCAGCCTCCCCCGCCCCCCCCCCCCCCCGCAATCCTCTAAGACTTTAAGGGGAAGAGCAACACTTTGTCTAATCACAATAACGTCCCTTGAGCTGTCAGACATCCTTCCAGACTGTGGGAAACTCTCCACCTTTCCTTAGATCTGGCACCTCCCATCACAGCAACAGGGCCCAGGCTGATCACTGGTCACTCACAGTTCCCCTGCAGGTCACAACCCTGCACATGTGATCCCCAAGTTCAGTAGGCTAACAGGACGGAGCTGGCCAATATAAACCTCCTGGATTTTGTTTGGTCTTTGGTGCCAAGTAACACACAGCTGATTAAGCCAGCTCACAGATGTTCTGAAACCGCATGACTGTTTCTTGCCTATTTATTCCTTCCTCAAGTCAGCACTCAGACGACCTGGTCAGGTCACTGTGGAGATAGGGAACTGCTTATGGTTCCGAGAACGGAGCTGCCCCTGACTCGCAGACCTGTGACAGCAGTTTCATACAGCTGTGGCCTTGCGGCCTCCTAGGTGGTGACAAAGGGATGGGAAGAGAGGGACAAAGGGCAAGGCACAAGAATGTCTGGTGTTTGCAGACTCTGTGGGAAGAGCTGCAGGGGAAGCCTCCCAAGGGCTCTTGTGGGGCAGTGACCTGCTGAGGCCTTGCCAGAGATCTGCAATGGGGATGGTGTGCGTGTGTGGCTTCATTTAGGACACTGAGCTGACTGGGATGGAGAGCCCAACTCAATTCTCAAACAGCTAGACAAAACAAAACAACAACAACAACAAAAAAACCCCTTATTATGTCTCTCATGCTTGCTTATCCTATGTCTTCCTATTGGGGTTCAAAACTATGGAAGAATGCGAATGAACGAGGAGGCATCAAAAGAAGAAAAATAGTTACTAGGAGAGTTGCTATCATGGGCACCGTGACGGGCGAGGTACTGAGTACACAAGGTAACAGTTTCCAGTCACAGAGAGGACAGCAGATGCACGTAAACAGGTGAGCTGATATTCCCAAATGACGTCTCCTTCTGGCAAACTGTGTCTCCGAGAACCTCTCGGCCTCAGAGTGTTGTAGACAGTGCCCCTTCTATCCACTGCTCTGCCAACACTTAGAGTTCTCTACCTAACATCTTCTGGATTCTAGCCTCAGCCGCATCTGGCTTTGTCTATCCAGACAGGGACAGGCAGGATGAGCTGGCTCTGGGACACTGCCCCAGTGGACCCATGGTGCGAAATATGTCCCCCCTCTCTGGAGGAGGCTATTAGGGACTCATCTGTGTGACACTAGATATATATGTTCTTCCCTCTTAGCTGTTTGGATGCTGGCTTATACTGGGTCTCTGCCATTACACTCTCTGCTGAGGTGTCTTGAATCTTATTTATCTTCCTTTCCATGCTGCTTAGCACAAGGATGCATGATAAATACCTGGTATTGCATGGGGGAGCCTGCTGGTTCTCCCATTCCTGCACTTAGGGATCAACATGGACACAGTGCACTGTCAAAATAGATAAGCCACAAACCACATCCACAGCAGGGTGACATCATTCACTGGACAGACCTCACCCACAGCAGGGTGACGGTCACTCACTGGACAGACCTCACCCACAGCAGGGTGACGGTCACTCACTGGACAGACCTCACCCACAGCAGGGTGACGGTCACTCACTGGACAGACCTCACCCACAGCAGGGTGACGATCACTCACTGCCCATTTTTGGGAAATGTCTAGAATAAAGCCATATTTTCAAAGACTATAACATGACAGAATAAATCTTTCCTAACTTGAAGACAGTTAACAAGCAGAAGAGGGAAAGACTATGAAATTCTGGATGCCACTTAAAATATTAAAAGGGGCCGGGCGGTGGGCGCACGCCTTTAATCCCACCACTCGGGAGGCAGAGGCAGGCGGATCTCTGTGAGTTCGAGGCCAATCTGGTCTAGAAGAGCTAGTTCCAGGACAGGAACCAAAAAAAAAAAAAAAAAAAAAGCTACAGAGAAACCCTGTCTCGAAAATCCAAAAAAAAAAAAAATATATATATATATATATATATATATATTTTAATATATATTCAAAGGTAAAATGCTCTCTCAGAAAATTTTAAAGTATACTTTTCACCTGAGAGCATGGGGAAGGAATGGGGAAATTAATATGCAGAAAGGGCAAGGTGCGGCAAGGCCTGACAATGGGTGGCTTTCTTCTGTCTCCAGCTGGAATTCTAAAATCAGTGATGTTCTACTGCCCCCTCGTGGCCAGGTTCATAAGGAGGGCAAGGAGGTGGTTCCTGAAGAGAGAAGACGCAATCTTGAGTTCTCATTTAGAATGGTCACACGCTTTGAACCAAATTGGTTCAAAAAGACCTCAGGTCTTAGAATGAAGAGTATCATGACATTTATTTTTTCATCTGTGACAGTTTCACCTTGACAGAGCCTCAACATAGAAAATTATCTTCAAAACCTGCTGGAGCATCCTCACACAAACTAGGAGAGCCCACAAACAACGAAGGCTCTTCAGTATTCGATCTTTTCAATCTCATCCAAGTCTTCTGGGTCAAGCTGCTTGATATTACTATCTGCAAGACAAAGAGAAAGGACGCAGTCTCAGCCCAGCTCCTAAGTGCAAGTTCGTGCGAGCCAGCGAAACATTTCTGAAAACAGTGACACCTTTGAGGATAACCCGTTTCTAACTAAGCAGGGTGCGGTGGTGGCGCACGCCTTTAATCCCAACACTCAGGAGGCAGAGGCAGGCGGATCTCTGTGCCGCCAGCCAGGTCTACATAGTGAGTTCCAGGACAGCCAGGTCTACATAGTGAGACTCTGTCTCAACAAACAAACAAACATCAACACTTGCTCCTGTGACATTCTGTAGAGAAAGCCCAGGACAAGTGACACTCACCCACATACAATAACACAGCACAGATAGACTGGATCGAGAAAGTACATGTCTAGATACTTGAGAAAAAGAGGCTATGCCGACAGTGAGAAAAGCTGGGGAGGACCACGCCTCCCCACTGTAGTTACTTAAGAGTTAACATGGCAGTGGTGGCCTGCATGGACCCTATCTCCTAGCCACTCCAGGGAGTGTAAGATGGGGTGCCTAAGCAATCCTTTAGAGGGTCAGTGGGATGTGCATCAGTCAGCCTGAAATTCCACTCCAAATGTTCTATGAGTCCACTTCCTGGGGAGGGTGCCCACTGCTACCCACAAAGACCCGTCAGGAAAACGGCACCTACTGCCTTTCTGGCACGCTCCCCGCTCACATCTATGCTCTCTTGGGCTTGGAGTGATTTTGTTTGTTTGTTTCAAGACGAATTCTTACTATGCGGCTCTGCCTGTCCTGGAACTCACTATGCAGACCAGGCTGCCTCTGCCTCCCGAGTACTGGGATTAAAGGCGTGTGCCAGTACACTTGACTTTTACCGGTGAGGGGTACAACTACTGGGTGATATAACTCTTGAGGCGCCTGTGAGGGCGTTCTGCCATTTGTGTGGCCCAGTTGGCTATCTGAGGCTGCTTGTTTAGGGGTGGGGCTGGGGAAGGGTTGCAAAGCTCAGAAGTCAGGACTTCTGAGAGTCAGAGAGTGCGAGACAAGAGAAGGAGAAACTATGAAAGTGGAAATTGGGAGACAATAGATCCTAAAGGAGTTCATTACTTTGTGGTACTGCTCTACGGGCATAAAATTCTACAGACTGCAGAGCGAGCTCATGTGACTTCTACTTGACACGTACATCTTCTGCTTAACCACAAAGGAATTATGTGTTCACTTGGCCCACGTTATGACTCTCATCCTATGAATTAGAAGCGATTCCCTCACGACCTCTGCTCCACACAGCCCCTCGCTGCCCTCATGGCGGTATGAGCAAGTCTGTGGGTCCCACTGCGCATGTGAAAGCCTGCTACTTACTGAAGTGGTCCTGTATTTTCATGAGCAGCGGCAGTTTATCCACTTCAATCATGTTGAAGGCGAGACCTTTTTTCCCAAAGCGTCCTGTCCGCCCTATACGGTGGAGGTAGGTCTCATAGTCTGGTTCTTCTGACTGGTTTATAGGAAGGTCAAAGTTCACAACGATGGTGACCTGCTTCACATCAATTCCTAGGAGAAGAAAGGCACTATGGTGTCTTGCAATAATTTCTCCAGGACAAATCCACCAAGAACTGTATTTGCCAAAGGAATTCCCACAAGTGGGTCATAACACAGATCAGTCTGCTCGCACACTCGGTGTCTGTGCTGCTCGGTCAGGATGCTAAATCTGCGGAAATCTAAACAGGCGCAAGGCATGGATGTGTATAGGTGAGCGGGGAAACGGGAGAGAGACCCTCGCCAAGCTCCTCCCAACCTGTGGCACTAAGTGCCCTGCAGGTTCCTAGGTCCATGGTCTTCTCACCCATTATGGGGTGCAGCTCAACTCTACTCCATGACTGGGTTTGCATCAGGTCTTTTTCATCTCTTGCCCCAGCCATTACCACCTCCACATGCCATTCCATGCTTTTCCCTGTCTCTTCTCCCACTTCTCTAAATTCTCACCGGATGGGCGCCACAGCCATGTCCAGGGCACTTGGGCCACACCTAGAACATACACTCCTCCAGCCATCCAGCCATGCACAGGCTCATCTCATCCTCATGTTCAGCTCCAGTTACACAGGCAGCCATTTTCCAAAGCCGCTGTATTTCCCTACCCAGCTGAACTGTTCTCCTGGCTGGTGACGTGGCTCAGTGGTAGAGCACCCACCTTGCAAGCACAGGGCCCGGGGTTCAATACCAGCATTAAGAACAAAGCTGAACTACCTTCCTTCCTTCAATACTTTTCAACCCTCGTGCTGCCTAGGATACCTCTATGCTCTCTGGGCCTTCCATCCCCATGCTGACAGGCTGCCCTCTCTGCTCCAAGCCTTCTACTGCCGCATGTAGCCAGCATCATGTGAGGTGGACACATAGTCAGCCACAGAGGCTACACACTATATGATGCAACTCAGGCATTAGTCCGAGACAGAAATACTGAAATCTCATCAACAGCTGCCAGAGGCAACGTGCTGGGAGGAGATAGGGCAATGCTGGGGGGTGGCAGGCTCTGAGTTTGATTGTGCATACACTTCACAGTGACACCCAACTCTCACATACCTCGAGCACAGACATTGGTTGTTATCAGAACTTTCTCTTTCCCGTCTCGGAACCTCTGGATGATGGACGCTCGCTGCTCCACCGTGAGTTCCCCGCTCAGCAAGGACACCTGGTGGCCGTCCTGCATCATTTCCACAGTCAGCCACTTGGCATTGCGACGGGTCTGGGAGAGACAACAGCAGCGGGTCAAAGCAGACTGGCTCTCCCTGGGATGCTCACGGGTGTAGGGTGAAAGCTGCAGAGGCTTTTGTTTCCCCCCTCTCCAAATCTTGCAAGAAGCCTTAGACTGTGGCATGGCATTCTCTGCAATTCTAAGAATCATATTCTGTCAACCTGACCAAGCTTTGGCCTTCTTTTCCACAAACTGAAGCCCAAACCAAACCAACAAACACTACAAGAGTTCTTTGCAGGAGCCATGTGATTAACATCTTTACGTACACAATAAAATAGCTCCCCCATTTCTGCTTCTTCATTATCAGCATCGTTTTTGTTAAATGGAACAAAAAGAAAACAACTGCAAAGCCAAGACACTGCCAAGTTTCCATGGCAGCAGAGGCCAGCCGAGAGCAGGAGACATGTCTCAACAACCTGCTCACAAGGCTTAGCATGTTCACATGGTAGGGACGAAAATAAAACATATGGACATGAAGTGTCAGACAGGAAAAAGAAAACACAACCCCCCGCCATAAAATAAGCAGTGGGATATCAGTAAAGTAACACCATGGGCAGGGAACGGCTACAGCAAACCTCAAGCCACGTGCGGAGGTGCCAGCAGCAGGGCTTCTGAGAGGGACCTTTATTTAAGATCCCACCCATCAGTCAACCTTCCTAAGTTCTGCCCTGAAACTGGAGATTCTACTCAAAGTTGTTCTGCGGGCTAAACTGAACATGGAGCCTGGCTAGATGGCATGTATTCCTAGTACCGTCTCCCCTCTGCTCGTGTGGGATCTGTCCATGGCAAAGACACAGGCAGCAGGCTTGCCTGGCAGAAGATGATGGCTTGGCCAATGGTGATGCCGCCGTAGATGTTACACAGGGCTTGATATTTGTCTTTTCTGTTTTCACACAACACATAATACTGTCGGATGTTGTTTAGGGTCAGTTCCTCTTTTCGTAACTTGATAACGTTGGGGTCAGGAATGATCCGTTCCGCAAACTGCCACACAGAGTCCTCGAAGGTCGCGGAGAAGAGGAGCATCTGGCATTCGGAGGGCAAGGCTCTGGAAGAGAAAGGAAGGTGGCCGTCACCCAGCTAGCAGGTTGTCGCCCTTCAAGCCCTGGCGTCAGCTGCTCTGTGCATACTTGTAGCATATGTGGTGCCGTGTGCCGTGATCAGCTCCACCTTTACACAAGTCAAGCAGCCTGTCCCTATCTGCCACCAAGAATCTGCACAAATATATATGGAATGTGAATCTCAGAGCCAAGTTCAGACATGCAGTGGGGAGGGTCGGAAGTCACGCCCATCTCCTCCTACTGAAGAGTCAGGAGTCTCACGCTGGCACACATCTGAAGGGGATGGAGTGAACCACTTGTTTTAACAACCAGAAGAAGGGAATCAGAACAGGGGGTGGGGAGCAACCAACACAAGTGCTCCAATTATTATACAGCATCCTCCTGAGTAGGAAATAGAAGGGGCCTTTTCAGAAGCCCCCTTCGACTGCTAAATCTTGAGTTCTGACCCATTTACTTTACAACATAAACACATTAACTTACTGGTTAGGGGGTAGCAAGAGGGGAGTCTCTCTTGATCTCTGGCCATAGTGAATGGCTGGATCCCTCACTTCAGCAGATAAACACTTACTACCGGGAGACTAGTGCAAAAATTCCATATTTGGAGCTATGAGCCTTAATAGTAGGTGGAGATAAGTCACATGGCTGAAGGGAGCGAACCAAGTGAAAGCGTGCATACTTCCTGGTAGCCTCTTCTCACCCAGACTGCCAGCAGCCGAGCTCTGCCACCTGGAAGGAGACCTGAGCACCATACAGTTCTATTCTAATGCCCCCGTATGACAACCACCCTAATGTAAAGCTTTCAAGGTATCCACCTTGAGAGCTGGCTACTGCAATTTAGTCTTTCAGATTATGGTAGAGCAGGCAAGTATTGGCAGAGAAGCAAGGTCAACCTTTGTGAAAGGCAGATGCAGCAAACAAACCAGGTGAGCAGCCAGTTCAGACGATGTTGTAAACTCGGAATTGGAGTAGGTGGGCCATCTGTCTATGTGTTACATTCATTGGTTAATAAAGAAACTGCCTTGGCTTTTTGATAGGGCAGAATTCAGATAGGTGGAGTAGACTGAACAGAATGCTGGGAGAAAGAAAACAGAGTCAGGCAGATGCATGATTCCCCTTCCCAAGACAGATGCTGGCTAGACTCATGCCCGTAAGCCAAGACCTCGTGGTGGCATTCAGATTATTAGCTATGTGAGAGTTAACCAATAAGAGGCTAGAACCAATGGACCAGGCAGTGTTTAAATGAATACAGTTTCCGTGTAATTATTTCAGGTGTAAACTAGATGGGGAGCTGGGATCCCAGCAGGAACACAGTCCGCCGCTCCTTTAGCAACACAGAATAGACAAAATAGCAACAACAATACCCTACAAAAATACTGAAATTAGTACCCTCAGTGAGGGAAGGTAGGTGCTGCATCCAGAACACAAGAACAGGAAGTGGTGGATAAGAACTAGAAAATACCACCAGTAGGATCCAGACAGGAAAAAGAAAGCCAGAAACTGCATTTTAACCTCAGACAGGGGAAGTGCACAACAAACACAGATGAACACAGTACCTGGAGGAAAGCGTTGAGACTTGGCGCTAGGGCCAGGGATCTAAGAGGTCAGTGTGGAGACGGACTTGTAAGCTTAAAGAGAGAAAGGCAGTACCTCCAAACTTTTAAATGTGGCTTCCTCAAGGGCCGAGTGTTACCTGTCATAGCACCCAAATGAGCATGCGTCATCGTGTTGTCCCTGGCATCCATCTCCATGACACGGAACAGCTGCAGCCCAAGGCTTACAGTACAGTGTCTCACTGTGGGCTGAGGCCCCGTCTGGGTTGTGTAACTGAACATGGGGATTGCGAAATAGGTTGCAACAATGAATTCAAAGGCAGACACGTAATGAACCTCAGGTGTTTCTAGCAGAGCTTGCCTGGGCTGCACAGCGCAACTTCACTGCAATCTTGGCTCTTGTGCTATGTGCGCCACTGAGGCCATACAAACTATCAGCAAGTGCTGCTGGAGACACTTGGTTCAGACTGGTCACTACTGTATATACTGTACACTGTATGTGGATGAGCTCCCTACGCAGCTCTCTGTTCTCACAGAGATATCCGCAGCATGGTCTCAAGCCAGTATGCTGTAACTGCTGGGTGGTTTGACTTTAAAAACTGCTTTAGTTGCTGACTTCAGTTTCATTAAGAAAAAAAAATCATAACTGTGGTTTGGAATTAGAAAAAATTTCTAACAATTTCCAAAATGGTGTGAAACACATTTTCACTGCTTGTATTAAATACTTACAAAAAGAGGTACTTCCAGCATTGGCAATTTAAACATAGCAACTCTAGAAAATACTGAATAAGCTTTGTTTCAGACAATATTTCATTCTTGATATAAAAGTCAATCTACCTCATCATTATGCAAATTTATCACTAATGATAAAACTATATGCTTACTAAAAAACTTTTAAAATAAATCTATTTATGACTTATTTTCAGTAAATGCTTGACATGTATACTTATTCCATGCACCTAGATATCTGGAGTCATGTAAAAATTTCTCCAGGGAAAATGACTTTTAAGGAGAGAAAATTTAAGACTGGTTTATACGAAACTAAGTGGGATGTCTCCATCACATCCCTCACCCCAGAGCTCAGGGAACCCCACAGAAGAGGAGGCAGAAAGAGTGTAAGAACCAGAGGGATGGAGAATAGCAGGAAGACAAGGGTTTCTTGAGCAAGGCTCATACGGACTCACAGAGACTGAAGCACCAAGCACAGAGCAGACACGGGTCTGCACCCGGTCCTCTGAGTATATATTAAAGCTTTCAGCTGAAAATGTTTTTATGGGACTCCTGTGTGTGAGAGCAAGTGGGTCTCTGACTCTGGTACCTGCTCTTCTGTCTCTTTTCCTCCTGTTGGGTCGCCATGTCCAACTTCGATATGAAAGTTTTTCTTCACCTTGTTGTATTTTATTTTGTTGAGCTTAGTTTCTGATGAGAGACAGAAAGGGAGTGGATCTGGAGGAGTAGGGATGGGGAGGAGCTTGGAGGAGTGAAGGAAGGGGAAACTATAATCAGGATATACTGTAAGAGAAAAGAATCTAATTTCAATAAAGGGTTGGGGAGACCTAAACAAAACATTCTGGGAGCAAAAACAAAGGCCGAAGAACTGGTAACAGAGGACACAGCTTTCGGTGTGAGAGTTGATTCTTCTAAATCTGCTTCAGACATGTAATCCCATGCTACACCAAATCCCAGCAACAAAAACATGCCCCCTGTTAAGCATGTTGCCTCACACCTGTAATCTCAGCATTTAGGAGGCTGAAGTAGTAGGATTGTCATGAGTTTGAGAGTAAGCTGGATATAGATACTTAGTCCTAGATCAGCTCAGGCTACAGCAAAAAAGTCTTTCTCAACACACACACACACACACACACACACACACACACACACACAGTCTAAGATACTAAAATTTTAAAATGGAGATGATATCTATGAACTTTTCATAAAACAAAAGACAGGTTTACTCACATCTCATTCAAACATAAATTAATGGTAGAGTGTAAATATAAATTCTGGCAAATTCTATTCATCCCACAAACTCCTTACCAAACAAAACAAGAAGGGTCCTAACAGCTACATGTCTTGCATACTTAGCACCTGACATCTTAAAAAGCACGCAGTATCTGACCCTGATATTGAGCCTTTCATTCTCCAAGTTTGGGCCACTTTTCAGTTTAAAGTTTACACGCAGTTAAGATCTTTAGCTATGAGGACATGTGCTCACGTGGTGACAACACTTTTGGTGGCTCTAGAAAGATGTACAATGGGTGAAAGACAGATGGCCTTCTCTAACCTGGAAACACAGTGAGAAGGAGAACAGAGAGTGGGTCACCCGGAAGCAGTGAGAAGGAGAACAGAGAGTGGGTCACCCGGAAGCAGTGAGGAGAACAGAGAGTGGGTCACCCGGAAGCAGTGAGAAGGAGAACAGAGAGTGGGTCACCCGGAAGCAGAGAGAAGGAGAACAGAGAGTCGGTCACCCGGAAGCAGAGAGAAGGAGAACAGAGAGTGGGTCACCCGGAAGCAGTGAGAAGGAGAACAGAGAGTGGGTCACCCCGAAGCAGTGAGAAGGAGAACAGAGAGTGGGTCACCCGGAAGCAGTGAGAAGGAGAACAGAGAGTGGGTCACCCGGAAGCAGTGAGAAGGAGAACAGAGAGTGGGTCACCCGGAAGCAGTGAGAAGGAGAACAGAGAGTGGGTCACCCGGAAGCAGTGAGAAGGAGAACAGAGAGTGGGTCACCCGGAAGCAGAAACGGCACCCTTAGTGACACATGTGTAACTATTTCCATTTTATTTATTTATTTATTAACTATTTCCATTTTTAATACTTCTTATTTGCAATGACTGTGTCCTATACTGGCTTTCTCAACAGTTGGTCATTCTATGAAAAGAAACAACTTCCGAGAATTTCCAGAACTTGCAGGCACAAGGTTCGATAATAAAAGTCAACAAACTCCAGTGAGAAATATCAGGATTCGGAGGTGGCAGGAGACCCAGTGGTAGGCTAAGGACAAGGTCTGGGAGAGCAGGGTGACACCAAACCTTTCAGCCACAGAAGCAGATGCTCACAAATATAATTATATATAAGGTTACCCCAGAAAACTGTTTTGTTTTCAATAAGCATCTGAAATTGGAGGATGAATGGTTTTTAATACAAGATTCCTATGCAATAAATACCAGTCAAAAACCAGGTTTACAAGACAATAAAAACATGCCAAGTCACATACAAGCAAAAATAAAAAACAAAACCATAAACTTCTTATATGTTTTAGAAAAGAGACCAGAAAATACAACCCAGCACATTAGGGTGATTACACGAGAGCCCAGGAACTGGGAGATGCAAGGCAGCCAATGAACCAACAGCACAGCCATGATTCAACTACACAGCAGGCCTGGACACCCACACAGGCAGGAGAGGGAGACCCTGAGATACAGAAGTCAGTGGATTAAAAGCATGATTTGAGGCCTCATGGTCTTTCCTCCATCCACTCTGGCATGTCTCCTGCTGCTGTCCTCGCTAAACTCCTGTTGAAGCAGTCTTGTCAGTGATGCTTTGTGGGAGTAGCTTTTGACATTACTAGGAAACAATATCACAGCAGACTACCTGTTCCTTGGACTCTTACAGCCTCTTCCCCCTTCTTCCTCTGCAATCTCTGAGCCTTAGATTTCTGTAGAAGTATCCAATGGGACTTGGCTCTACAACTACATTTTGATCAGCTGTGGTTTTCTATAATGCTTTCTGTCTGCTGCAAAGAGAAAGTTTCCTGGGGTGAGGACTACAGGTATCTGAGGGCCTCAGCCCTACACAAAGTGCTACAGACAGCAGCAATGCTGAGAGCAGGAGAACAGCCTTCCCCAGGGCAGAGCGCACCAATTGGTTGCCCAGTACCAAATGGTCAGCCCTGAAAACACACATACAGGTAACATTACGCAGACCAAGCAGGTTTTACTAAGGAAGGTATGTACAAACATATACATATATGTATCCAACAACAATTAAATAGAGGCCATGGATTTGAAAGAGCGTAAAGAGGGGTACATGGATGGTTTGGAGGGAGGAAAGCAAAGGAGGAAATAATGTAATCAGATTATAATCTCAAACATAAAAAAATAATTAAACATTTTAAACATAAAAAGCATGATTTGACTATGTGAAGAAACCACTTGCATATGACACGCACGACAGAATGGTTAGGGAAAAGCTAAAAATCCTTACACAGGGATAATGCACAGGAAAAAGGCAATAGACAACTCTAGAGGAAAACTTGTACAATAAAAAATAATACTAATATAACCATGTTGGGCCCAGCAGTGAACATGAACAGTGCCTGTGTTCATATGCGTGTGCTTAGAAGGATATAAACAGGGTTGGCATAGTCAAACTCTTAGGATTTAAGCACTGAGAGGAAATGGAATGAACAAGGGTTGTAGTTTAAAAGAATTCAGGCCTATTTTCTAAACTGAGGAGACAAAGACTTTACATCAGGAAACAGTTAGGTGAGCATATTATTTAAGATCTGAAGATCGACATCAGAAAAGACAGACATGTTCTCGGGACTGGGCAGGTGGGGACTGCTGTTCTCATTATCAGACTTTCAATAATATTGAGTTTAAAGTTGAGTAAATACTACTTTTTCCCCCTTGAGACTGGGTTTCTCTGTGTAACAGCTTCTAGCTATCCTGGAACTTGCTTTGTAGATCAAGTTGGCCTCCAACTCACAGAGATCCACCTGCCTCTGCCTCCTGAGTGCTAGGATTAAAGACGTGAGCCACCACCTTAACTTTATTAAGAAAGAAAGGAACAAAAAAGAGCAATGCGGATTCTTAACTTCCCTCTCCAAATTTCAATAAGTGTGAGAAGGCCCAGAACTGTGTTACTGGAAGCCCTTCGGGTATCTGGCAGAGAAATCGGGGGAAACAGATGATTCACTTACAACTCAGAAGCAAGGCTAGACCTGCTCCAGCATCACCTTTCTATTCTAGCTCTTTAGCCACCACAGCCTTCAGCAGGTTCCAATTGGATTCTGCTTGGGATATAAACATGCCTGGCAACACTCGGTGCGATCCAGGACACACACTTCACCTGTAGGCCTGCACTCCAACAAAAGTATGGCAGAGGGGCACACCACAGGGTGAAGGCAGGCACTGTAGCAGTCTGAGGGGTCCCTGAGCTGCTGAAAACCCAAAGTCAGTCCGAAGGTGAAGATGGCAAGAAATCAAGCAATGGAAGTAATTAGGAAGGGCAGACAAACAAAACTGATCATTTAGCCTGAAAATCCAGGAGGAATGGATGAACGTGAAGATTACCTTTGGATACGAATACTCTGATCTGAGAATCCTTGGGTGTCAATCATCACATCTGCTTCATCCAGGACAAATACACGGATCTTAGTCAAATCAATCAATTTTCGCTTGAAACACCAATCTAGGACAGTCCCAGGAGTACCAATTATAATCTGTTTGGTGACTTCAGTGCCCCTAGGAACTGTGGAGAAAAGGGTTTTAAGTGTTCCTTGTAGATAAAAACAGCTCGACTCACTGACACAGGGCACAGGCCAGGGTGATATGATATAGTGCTTGGTGGGGAGAGAAATACAGCATCATTTCCCAATTGCGAACCCCGAGGGGCATGGATGCATTTAGATGCTGCAGAATTTTAGGATGGGTTCCAGAGTTCTAAGGTTATTATAATAATAGTCCTATATATTTGATGGTGCTCCATGGTCATTTAAAAAGCTCTGCTTTGATAAAATGGATACTGTGACATTCTGTAGGCCCAGCCACTCAGAAAGCTGAAGTGAGATGATCACTTGCTAATGCAAGTTCAAGACCGGCCTGGGCAACACAGTGAGACATCATCTCAAAAAAACCAAAACCAAAACCCAACCCCTCCCCAATGAAACAAAAACCAACCAAACAACAACAAAAACAAAATCAAAAGCAAATAAACAAAACCACATTCCACATTTCTATTGTCCCAGGGGACTAATGGCACGGCTAAGGGGACACTGGTTAGGTGTGGCGGTACAGGAAAAGATGCCAGTTGTTCTGGAGACTGCAGCAGGGGTGACGCTCACAGCCAGTCTGTCACTGCATGAGCTGAGAGACCCCATTCAGCTACAGGAACTGGGGGACACTCAGGGTGAGAGCACTCAGCTAGCATGCCCGTGGCCCAGTGTCTATCTCCGGCACCCCAAATCAAAACCAAACCCTCCAAACAACAAAGCCTTTCCAAATGGGAATTAACAAAAATATTCAGTAATAATCTAGATGCTGGGAAGCCAGTCGGAGGGTGGTGTGACGGGCTTCCAGGTTGTGAGCACACAAGGAAACAACCATGCAGATGATGCGCATGAGCTCAAGGGAGAGCAAAGACTAGCTCCCGTCCCCTCCTGGGCAAAGCAGGGCAGACTCCATCTCATCTTCGTCCTTTAACGTCTCAGTTTCCATGATAAGCATGTAGAATTTTAGTAAAAAATCTCCAATAAAACTTGTTTGGCACAAAACCATCAAGTCTCAAAAAGCCGACCATAAAAACAGCATCCTCTTACGACATGTGAACTTGTTTGCTGTGCCCTCATTTTACGCCAGGCTGCACCAGTGCTTAAGCCTGAACTGCGTCCTTGAGAGATATTTCCCCCACTTCAGAGGTGAGAAAGCAGAGGAGCTAGGTGTGAAGCCAGGATTTAACAAATAGCCAAGACAGGCTGACTGGTACATACTTCGATTTCCTCGAATGGCATACATCACTTCAACATCCACACAGAATTTCCCCATCCTTTCAACCACACGGCCAGTCTGCAGAGCCAGTTCATAGGTGGGAGCCAGGCAGAGGCACTGTGAGACAGAAGAGGGGAGGGGGCAGGTTCATACAAGCCACTGTTCACATTGGAACCACAGTTATAATTGTACTGGAAGAGTCACAGAAATGGCACTGAAGATTCTAGCTGATGAGACATTTTAAATCGAATATAATTTGGCAGTTGATAAGTAGCTGACAGGTTTGAGGCGAATACTAGGGGCATTGGAGCTGAAGGGAAAAGAAATGGTTACTTTATATACTTCTCTCTATGGGGCTATTTAGAAACGCAAGTTACTGGTCACTGTCTTTTGATGGAGAGAGCAAGGAGTCCATGAAGAAGGCATGCCGAACCACAGCGTACAATACCTATCACCTTCTACTTGCTCCTAAGAGTCTGCCTGTTCCGGCACGATCTGCTTAATCCATATTATGGATGCATAATCCTGCCAGGATAATATTCCCCTCCTATGCCCATCTGCTATGCCCTCCCATAGAAATGGCGACTGTTGAATGAAGACGCCAATGGAAGAGACTGATGAGATTTAAAGTGTTCGTGTTCAGGGTCTATGGTAGAGAAGGTGACTACCAAAGCGCGGAAATAGTTTCCACACACATTTTCAAAACATGGGCTCAAACATGGCCCTCTTGAATAATTTAATGGATACTAAAATCAATAACCTTATGTGGAAAGCACACTCCCTGGGCGTGGCCTCCATCACATGCATCTACAATTTATAGGAATCGCTGGCGGAGGAAAGCTTTTTATCACATATGGGAAGTCAGCCCATCAAAGAACTTTCTGGTGCCCTTTGGAGGAAAAAGGGAAACAGTACCAGATTCTTTTTGTGAAAAGAAACGAGGCCAGAACTGTGAGCTGGGTGCGTCAACCAGGCACTGTGATGATAGGAAGACACTCTGAGAAATGAGGGAATTGTATGCCTTTCTGACCCTACAGCTAAGCAGTCGCCATCACTACATGCCTACTTAAAACCAAGCATAGTGCTAAAAGGGTAGGTGACTTTAGGAGGAGAACACATACTTACACACTCAGTTATCATCCAATGCTTAATGAATTGCCCCTACGATCCAGGCACTGTGTGGGTGTGGGGAGTCCAGCATGAACGGGTCAATGAGCAGCCATGTCTTTAGAGAGATGGCTTTACAGGAAGGAAACAGACGCTGGGAAACGGACACTCAGCTAGGTGGGCAGCGGTGGCGAGGCTGGGACTGGAGGCACCTGGACTCTAAGGCTGGGGCTGGGCATCACTCGTTACTATCCCGATACTCTACCCAGGGCGCTAGGATTTTAGGAAGGAATGCCTAGTCGTCATTTTCCTGCAGTGATCCTAATATCTGCGGAAAGACCCGGCACTGCTAAATCGTTGCTGGCATGGCAGTCACAATGATTCCACCACCGCCCTTCCTTACCTGTGGGAACAGCTCCAAGGCATTCACTCTGCTGAGCATCGCTAAGACAAAGGCAGCTGTTTTCCCCGTTCCAGACTGGCTCTGTGCTATGAGGTTCTGGGGACTATGAAACAGAGGAGAGGACTGGGTATAAACTGAGCACAAGATCCTGGGTATAAATAGAAGAAACCAAAACCAGCCAACTTGGAAGACCACTACCCTGTAAACTCACGGATGTGCGAGCATCATCGGGAGGGCCATCTCTTGGATTTTGGATGGTCTGTTAAATCCCATTGCATAAATCCCTTTTAGTAATTCTTCCTTTCTGTAAAATAATAAATAAACAGATGGATACACAGGTAGCTAAATAAATAAAATTCTCAGACATGCAAAGCCTCTGTGGTCAGCGTGTACCACATTCGGAAATGTATACTTGCAAGGTACACTTCTGAGGGAAGCCACTTTGCAGCTGAGCACTGGGACTGTTCTCTGACACGGTGCCTGACAGAAGCAACTTAAGGAAGATTTATTTTAGCTCATGGTTTGAGAAAGGGTAGAGTCCACTATGGTGGGGGAGGGCATATGGGTGAAAGAGTCAGGCTGCTGCTCTCACTGTGTGCTGCCGCTCGGCTGGCTTTCTCCTGCCCTACCTGTTACTCAGAGACCCCAGCCCACGAGACAGTGCCGCCCACAAGCAGGATGCTCTTTCCTCCTCACCTCAACACCTTGAGTTATAGCTTAATGGCATGTAATATTATACAATCTATTTGAATACAGCATACTAGAGAATAAATGGGATTCTGGTGGGTTTAGTGCTAGCATCCTAGTTAGTGCTTGCTGACATGAGCTTCTTAGGCACTAAGAGTTAAGGTACTCACAGCTGTAGCTAACACGAGCCTTCTTACGCACTAAGGGTTAAGGTACTCACAGCCGTAGTTCTTCAAAGGTTTTCACCGAGTAGAGTGGAGAGCTGGGGTCCTTTTGTAAGACTTCCACTCGATGGCTGGATTCTACTAAGGACTGACGGATTAATTTATTTAAGAGTGAATTGGCTGCCAAATCCACTAGAAAAGCAAAAATAAAAAAGGCATCAAACCTCCGGAATGACATCTAATTAACTGCTTTCTCCCACACAGTAAAGTATACAAAAACAACTACAGCTTAGTCTCATCTTTCTTCTAAAGAAAGTTCTAGAAGGAATTCCATAGCACCGAGAATTCCCTCTTTTACAAAGATCCAGTTTCTTATGCTCTGTTGCACCAACCCCTGACCTTGAGCAAACCAACATCTAATCATGACAGGACCGAATAATTCTTCCTTGCAAAACTGAATATTCTTAACCCACTCCTTGCAGTTTTCATCTTGTCTAAAGAATACACCCCTCCTAACTTAGTATTTTTGTCTGATAGTATTCATTCAAAAATAAAGCAAAGACAGTGCTTTCCCAATGCAATCCTATTCACTAACATTCCTGAAGTGATGATAAACCGAGCAACGCCAGAAAGCACGTGCAAACAAACGCCTCTTACCTACATCGTCTTCTTCATCTTCCTCTTCAGCGTTAAGAGAGCCGTCTAAAATGGCAAAAGAGAAACAATGAATGTAAAGAAAAACGTTGAAAAGAAATACAGTGGACTCTTAAAATTTCTCACCGGTTTTATAGTGTATGCAGACAGAGTCACCTCCAGGGAGATAAAGTGATTGGGAAGGTAGGGGACGGTTGTGCATGCAAAATTAAAGGAGCCGAAGCTGTTTCAACTGGCAGATACTGGGGGAAAGCAAAGATGTTCAATTAAGCGAGTCTACTTTAGCCTAACAGCACTCACCTATGTTTGGGACTGTGGTACTTCTAATACCACGGAGGTTCTTTCTGGGGTGGACGAGATTTGAAAACTATTGAAAGGCACAAATTTCAACCAACGTTAGGAAACAGGACATCAAGCAGCAAGCCTGGTGCTATCCTACAGCAGCGGGAGGGAAGACCACCCCAAACAGCTTCCTTTGCAATGTTAAGGATTAACGATTTCATCAGTGGGGCCACTGAATGAATTATCCTACAAAAGGATGTGAGTTTCCAATCTCTTCTGGAGCTCTCTTAGGCTGAATATGGGCAGTACCTGGATGAAAGGTGGTTCACAACACCTACAAGGGAAAGGTGGCTACGAAGATGGGAAACCTGCTAAATGGTGAATATCAGGAGAGGAGAAAACTCAGCAGTGCTAGGTCCAGCAGCTGTGTCCTCTATCTGTATTTCCAGGGGTCTTCGCCCTTTCAAACCCAAGGTCTGCCCTCCCTCTGGGAGAGTCCTTTCCCGTGGTTCTTCCACCCCTGCCCACACCTCCCCCATCACCTGACACCCCACTCCAAACGCCAGAGGGGCGCTCCCCCTCCCAGGGGACTTCCCTCGGGAGTCCTTGTTCTAGCTCCCGCCCGTGGGCCCTCCCCTGCTCAGCGGCGGTTACGTGGCTGTTCAGCCGCTCGTTCTCTGCCGCCCCAGCGTCGCCTCCCCAAAGTAACGACGCCATAGCTGTGGTCTCCGCTCTCGCCCCCGGCACGTGCTGTCGCCCCCGCGCGGGGGAAGCGCCGGCTCGGCTCAGTGGCCAATGGTTAGGCTTCGGGACCGGCGTCCGCCTCGCGACCACCCGTGGCGCGGCGCACTGCGCAGGCGCGGGCCCAGCGCGAGGCGGGCGGAGGGAGAGCGAGTTGCGGGGCGCAGCCGTGCGGGGCACCCGCGAGCTTTCCGTTTGGCCAGCCGGCCATCGGCACAGCAGAGAGAAACTGAGCACGGAGGCGGTACCCGCACCGCGCTGCAGGCTCTCGTGCTGGTGTCTCCCCGGACAGCTCCGCCTGGTCATCAAAGGTGTGAGATTGCGCAGGGCAGTGGAGGAACAGAGGGACTTGACTGGAGGTTCGGAAAGAAAGCAGAATCCAAGTGCAGACATCTGCCTCATCCCTGGGTATCTCTGATGTGCCCTCCTATACACGTATTTTAATTTTTATTCTAAGGCGTGGTCCCGTTAAAGCAACACTGGTCACCACTACCTACATCATATATTATTGCACAGCTCGGGAGTAGATCCCTTATGCTAAGTTTGGACCAATAAACCAGGATTTTCTGATTTCCGACTGGAATTTTAAGAGTCGTGGCAACATTTCTAGAAACGACAAAAAATAGAAAAGCAACAAAACTGTCGCCATGATCTCTCCGTGGTGCTGAAGCAGCACTCCTTTGCCCTGTACTGTCACAGTCTCACTCAGGCTATAGCATTTCCCTTTAGCCTTTACGTTACCATTCTAATAGTAGATGTCTTTTACTCTCAATGTTAAATTCCTGTTAATTAAACGATGTGCAAGATTGGAACACGATTTTCAATCTCCTAGTTTTTATATAGGATAGTCAGCATTAAAAACTTATTTTAGACCATAATTATAATTTCGTCATTTGTTCTTGTCATTGATTGTGTCTTGGAGTGAAGACAGGGCTGAGTCAGAAACCTGTGCTTACTAGGATGGGTTTTGGCTTAAAGCCGGCCACCGGACCTCGGAACTACATTTCCCAGAACCGCAGGCGCGCCTCCCGTGAGGCGGCGCATGCTTACTGGAGACACGAAGTCTCAGCTTCCTGCTAGTCGCGTGGCCGCGAGCTGATGACCGGAAGGTAAGTGTACACTCTTCTAGGTGGGCTGCTTTGAGCTCTAAAGAGGAATGAGCAAATGGAAGCTAAATGACTATCTCCTGCTCCGGTACTTAAGGGCTTCAGGAAGGCGCCGGTGGATGAGGTGGGATTTAGAACAGCGCGCGTGTGTCGTGTCTGGGACTTCTTGGAGATAGGTCCCAACAGCGGGGCTTAGATTCTGCAACTGGAGTAGAGGGCCTCTGAATTGCTCAAATACAAACAATAGTGTAGCCCAGTAAAGAAAGTATGGGAGGAAGGCTTGGCGGAAACCAGTTTATTTTGGGTTTTGCTCTACGCTATACTTAGTTATACAGAGTTAATGATCATAGCGCGTTTTGAACCCTTTATCACGAGGAAATGTTTATCCACACCCCTCTCCCTTTTTTTAAACTTCAAAAACTCCGAGGCTTACTATTTTAGAGTGGGTGCTTAGTACACCCAGGAATTCCCTTTGTGGGTCCACCTTCCAAATTTCATTGATAAACCTAGTGTACTGGGCCAAGTCTTGGGGTCATTCCACTTAAATCTGCCTCATGACTGGGTTCATCTATGCTTAAGAGCTAAACTGGGATTCATACCTTCAAAAACCCCTTTAATTTAATTTGAACTTTGGGTCCAGGCAAACTTTTTTTTTTTTTAAATCAACTGTTTTGAAAAAGCTGTTCTATTTTTAATCCTACACCTAGAATTGAGTCTAAAACTTTTTTTGTGCTCTGCATGTATGATGGATCTTGCTGAGTTACAAGGTCCTTAATTTGTATCTCCAGGCATTTGTGGCATCGTCCTTGCCCAGATGTACTATTGGAGTTTGCAGATTTTACTTTCCTGGAGTCAGTTCCTCCACAGCATTTAGCTATTACTGATTATCTTTCTTCCTGATCATGTCCAGCTGTGGGTGGCCCTGGGTCAGATATTGTTTGGAGAGTGTTTCAATGACCAGGACTATTCATGTTTATTTTCCTTTTTGAATAAACACTTTAATCAAAACTTCAGGCCCACATTTAGTGCTTGAAATAGACAACTCTGATCTTTAGGTATTCCTTACTGGATTATCAAGAATGTAAGTTCTAGCAAAAACCCAGAACTAGTGTTTTGATCTGTACCCAGACAGTTCATTTCTGTGTCTTCATGTCAGACTATATACAGAAACTTTGAGTATCATTAGATGATCAGAGGAAGAATCATGGCCTAGAGCTGGCCGAGGTCCTCTTACACTGGGAAGTACTTAAAACAAGGTTCAAACTCATCATTTGCCAATACCCACTAATTTTAAAAAAAAACACACCACAGTTTACAAGTCTTTTCAAAATGGCACTTACTACTTTGACGAAATTCACATTTCAGGTAGTTCCCCCAATCCCCCAAACTGCTGCATTTGAGAATGTCAGTTTAGAAATCTAAGTGGCGTATGGTACCTAATGTGATATAGGAAGGACCAGTGAAGTCCTTACCCTGTGTTCTGCAGGCTTTTCAAGTCAGTTGTATTTAAAAGGAGAGAGAGGAAGAACTAGGTTATCCTAAATACGATGGAAGGAGACAGGTAAAAAAGACTTAAGAAGGAGAAAGAGGGAAAGGAAGCTTCTTCGGCATGACACCATTTGCAAGGTCACAGCGGACACCCCACCGAAGGGCAGATCTTTTCTTCTCAGTTGGTACTAGGTAATTGTTTGGAACATACACATGTTGAGGCTTGGACTGGGGTTCTGTTCTGGAAAGCATTTGTCCTCGGACATTCCAGCGTAGCTCCTTTCTATGATCTTCACCAGGAAACCGCATTGAATCCCAGTCCCTTTTGTATTCAAAATATCTGGCTACTCGGTCTATCTTGCCCCGGTTTCGGCTTAACTGATCCAGCCTGGGGAGAATAAAGGATTTGGGTCTGCTGGCAACAATCAAGTCTTGTTCATAAACAGGAGGGCCCATTTCTTCTCTTCGCAGATAGCAAATGAGCTGGTTTTCTTGTGAAATTCCTTGATATTCACGTGGTAGGTTAACTTGGTATTCATGTGGTAGGTTAAGTTTCTGTGAAGCATCATTTGGGGATTCTGTGCCTTCTTGAAATTGTAGGTTCATCAGTTTGTGTCGTAAGTCCCAGAGATCCAAATCACTTTCTGTACCAGATTCGGACTCACTGATAACAGACTCATCTGTCACTAGTACTTCCCCATCTGGCTTTCTGCGCAGAACCTTTCTCTTCATCACTGGCTTTCTGCATTTTTGGGAAGCCTCTGAAAATGTTGATGAAGTGACGTGGCTTCTGATGTGTGGGCAGTGGAGCTGCACAGGCAGAGTAGGTCTCTTTCCTGGGGTCACTGAGGCTTTACTGTAGGGATCATACTGGCTAGCCTGGGCTTCTCTCCTAATATCTCCTTCGCCCTGCCCTGCACAGATATGTGTAAAAGCTGTAGCAGCAGCTAACATTCGTTCTTCTGGGTCCATACTGGCCCATTTTTGTCCACCGGGTCCTATCAGTTGCTCCATTGCTTCTTCTACATTATAAGGCTGTCTGTAAGAGATAACAACTGGTCAATTTCCACCTCATTAATTGCTCATTCTTGTCTCAATTTTATAGTCAAATGGAAAATCCAAAGCAATAATAAATTCAATAGTTGTGGTAGAGTTCTATCCATTACTTACTTTCTTTTTTTTTTATATTTATTTATTTATTATGTATACAATGTTCTGTCTGTGTGTATGCCTACAGGCCAGAAGAGGGCACCATACCTCATTACAGATGGTTGTGAGCCACCATGTGGTTGCTGGGAATTGAACTCAGGACCTTTGGAAGAGCAGGCAATGCTCTTAACCACTGAGCCATCTCTCCAGCCCCAACTTACTTTCATTTCTACTCTTTTCTTACACTGTTATTGCCATGTCACATTGGGTGGCTCCTATGATATGGGCTGAGTTCTGGCATATGGAAAGCTTGAGACTCCATGTAATGGAACATGATGCTTACTGAACATTATATAACATGCTTAGAGGATCTTTATACATATGGCATTATTCATGTTTATTAATCCATATAATCCTTATATTTTAGGATGAGTTCTTTTTCATAGGAAGCTTCAGGAAGTTAACTTGCCCAAAGGTAGTAAACAGCAGAGCTGGAATCATACTTTGGCAGTTTGAATCACACTGAGTCTTTGCTTTTACTCCTAAGTGATAATGGCCTAAAGATCAAAAAAAATCAACATAATGGGCTGTGCACATACATAAAGCACACATATGTATGCATATATTCTGTGTATATGTATAAGACAAATCTGTCCTAATAAAATTCAACCACCTAAACACCTAGTGGTTGGTTTCCTGACTGGGATCAAGGTAGTTTTTTTTTTTTTTTTCTTGCTGATTTTTTTATTAATTAATTAATTTAATTATTAAAGATTTCTGCCTCTTCCCCGCCACCACCTCCCATTCCCTCCCCCTCCCCCAATCAAGTCTTCCTTCCTCCTCAGCCCAGGGATCAAGGTAGTTTTATCTATTGCTTGCTACTTTGCTTTCCCTATGCTTCTCTTGAAGTTGAAATACATGCTTATAGTTTCAAAGGATTTCCCCTCCTTGATGAAACTTCTCTCTAAAAGACAGTTTCTTAGCAGTTTTCTAATTTTCCGTATTAACACTAATTTTTTTCAATAGAAAGGAACATGGCGGCAAAATCTTTCTGAACTTTGAATTGTGGTGATTCAGCTGTCAGCACATGAAAACTACTTTACCATTTAATGTTGTATCAGATTTATCCAGTTCCTTATTGACATAATCTAGACTTATAGTCACTTGTTAATTAAAGTACTCGAGTACCTTGTAAGCTTTTACACATTTGCATAAGCAGGTAGCATAGGTTCAATTTCCAAGATGGGATCACCTGTGAGTTTTCCATTCCTCCACAGTGGTATACCATCAAACTTTCCAATCCTTGTAGACTGTTCCACAATTAACTGTTCTCAAATACTTGAACATGTTTTACTTAGCAATGCCTTTTCCCTAGGGATACAGCTTAGTGACTGAGTAATTGCCCAGCATATCATACAGGAAGCTTTAAGTTCAGGTTTTTTTTTTTTTTTTTTTTTGGTCTTTGTTTTTTGAGACAGGGCTTCTCTGTAGCTTTCGAACCTGTCCTGGAACTAGCTCTTGTAGACCCGACTGGCCTTGAACTCACAGAGATCCATCTGCCTCCCCCTCCCCCCATGTTGGGATTTAAAGGCAAGCGCCACCACTGCCCGGCTTCTAAGTTCAATTCCCCACCAGGCTTTCTCTGATAGTTCAGTAATATTAAAAATGTCATCTCCCCATATTTCTTCTAGTAATTTTAGTTTCACCTGTAAGATTTTAATGTTTAATCTTTCATCATAAACTCCAAAGATTAGAAGGGAACCATTTAGTCACAGTCAGCCCTAGACCAGATGTAGAAATGCTATCCAAGTAATTACAGTCATAAATTAGTTAGAACCACCTAAGTGTTCAGACTGTGGTATTGTTGCTGTTTGGTTACTGAAATACAGGAGAAATTTCAACTTCCAGATCTAAATTATGTCACACTAACTCTTGTATAACTGTTATAGAAATCTTTTATAAACGTAAGAAATTTGGTTGTAAAAAAGCTAGTAGTTATTACCTTTTTTCTGCCATTACAACTGCTTAAAGAAAAATTTATCTCCAGGTTCTACTTCTGATGTGAAATATAATCATTGATTATATTTCTTCAATTAAGACAGCTTCTATTGGGCCACCTTTAAAACAAAACAGAACATTAGATAACAATATATATGCCACTTACTTGAAATATTATAAAACAATAGAAACAGAAGTAGTCATAAGTAGCCCATATAAGTAATTGTCACTATTAAAAATACTGTTTAAATTACTGAGAAATCAAGAGGAAATGTTATAGGGAGGAAAACATTCTACACGAATCATCTTGGTTAGTAAGGAATAGAGAAATGAAATTGAGGCATTTCCCTAAATTTTAAAAAATAGGTGCATCTTTCCCTTTTCCTATGTGAAGTAGCCAGATAGAATGTAAAGGGACAGTGTCTGAGTGATGAATCCATACTAATTAAACTGTAGGGCAATCTAAACCTACACTTTTAACATCAAATTAAATCTGAGTGTTCTTTTGTTTTCTCAAGGTAGTATCTTGTTCTGTACCCCTGATTGGCCTAGAACTTGTGCCCCCAGGTACTGTGGCTATAAGATTGCACTGCTATGTGCAGCTTAGATGATAATTTATTCATGTGACACTAACATCTGCAAAGGCACTGGAGCTGATGTATTACTTCACTTTTTTTTCCATGCAGGACCTGCATGATTTCTTCCTACGGCTGTCATGGCTGAAAACACAGACAGAAACCAGATTGAGAAACTTTTAAACAGAGTAAAGGATCTGGAGCAGGAAGTGAAAAGACTTAAGAAAGAACAGGCTAATAGTATCAAAGACTCAAACATCAGAGAAAATCCTTTAGGCTCTGGAAAAGCTAAGCGTGCATTTGATTTCAGTGCTCATGGCCGAAGACATGTAGCTCTAAAAATAGCTTACCTAGGCTGGGGTTACCAGGGCTTTGCCAGTCAGGAAAACACAAGCAATACCATTGAAGAGAAACTGTTTGAGGCTTTAACCAAGACCCGACTGGTAGAAAGCAGACAGACATCCAACTATCACCGGTGTGGTCGAACAGACAAAGGAGTTAGTGCCTTTGGTCAGGTAAGGGCCAATACTTATTTCTCAAAGCAAGTAATAATGGAAATCTGAGTGTACATACTGAGTCTTTAGATCATCTCTGAAACAGTTTCTCTCTAATTCTACAGGTGATTTCTCTGGACCTACGTTCTCAGTTTCCAAGGGGCAGGGATTCAGATGATTTTAACTTAAAAGATGAAGCTGATGATGTTGCTAAAGAGATCCGTTATACCCACATTCTCAATCGGGTGCTCCCTGCAGATATCCGAATATTGGCCTGGGCCCCTGTAGAGCCTAGCTTCAGTGCTAGGTTTAGCTGCCTTGAGCGGACTTACCGTTATTTTTTCCCTCGTGCTGATTTAGATATTGTAACTATGAATTCTGCAGCTCAGAAGTATGTTGGCACTCATGATTTCAGAAACTTGTGTAAAATGGATGTGGCCAATGGAGTGATTAATTTTCAGAGGACTATTCTGTCTGCACAAGTACAACTAGTGGCTCAGACTCTGGGTGAGGAGAGAAGGCAAGAACCTTTCCAGTTATGTCAATTTGAAGTGATTGGCCAGGCATTCCTGTATCATCAAGTTCGGTGTATGATGGCTATCCTCTTCCTGATTGGCCAAGGAATGGAAAAGCCAGAGATTATTGATGAATTGTTAAACATAGAGAAAAATCCTGAGAAACCTCAATATAGGTAAGTTAAACCAAACTAATACATTCTTTTCTCTCCCATGATTACTGAAATAATGTGGTTCATTAAACTTTATACTATTAGATTTTGTTTTGTGTATGGGTGTTTTGTCTGCATGTATGCCTGCACACCACTTGTTTATCTGGTAGCCACAAAAAGGGTGTCAGATATTTTAGAACTGGAGTTACAGAAGGTTGTAGTCCACTATGTGGACACTGGGAATTGAACCCAGGTCCTCTGGAAGAACAGTGAGTGCTCTTAACCACCGAGCCATCTCCCCAGCTCCCTTCACAAACTTCTGATTTGTAGAATGTTATGAACATATACTAGATTTTTCCATTAATAAGGAAATGGATATTTGGATTGGGCTTCTAATTCCCAGCTTCTGAAATTATAGGGAAGATAGAAAAGAGGCTTTTCTTTTGTGAACAGGCTGTGGCTAAACAGTGATACCAGTAGTTCATTCCTAGGCTGAACAAATCTGGATAAATATCCAGTCTTAAATTTTATGGTATGGGGAGCCAGAGCATCCTACGGATTATCAACCCACATCTTAGTCATTTGTTGCCACTGACATGAACTTAATACCAATCAAATTGATCATTGCTTTTTTTTCCTTCCTTTTAAAATGAAGTCAGAGTTGCTCCAGATTAAGACAGTGTTGTATTTTCTTAGATGTTACTAACCATTGGCATTAGTAGATCTTCCTTGTCCCCTTAATCTCAACTAAAGCTCGGTATTTAAAAAAGAACTATTGACTAACTGCTGTGCATTCTTGCATTTGTTTCTCAGCATGGCAGTTGAATTTCCTCTAGTTTTGTATGACTGCAAATTTGAAAATACCAAATGGATTTATGATCACGAGGTTCAAGAATTCAATGTTACCCACCTACAACAGCTATGGGCAAATCATGCTGTTAAAACCCACATGCTATATAGCATGCTACAAGGACTAGATTCTGTCATGATAACATGTGGGGCAGGAACAAAGATGGATGAAGTAACAGAATGGAGAAACATTAAGCCCTCTGTCATAAAGCAAACTAGTGCCTTTGTAGAAGGAGTGAGAATGCGCACATATAAGCCCCTCATGGATCGCCCTAAATGTCAAGGACTGGAATCTCGGATCCAGCATTTTGTACGTAGAGGACGCATTGAGCACCCACATATACTCCACAAGGAAGAAACAAAGGCCAAAAGGGACTGTGCTGACACAGAAGAAGAAAATAATGTTTCAGAGACTCCAACAAAAAGGGTCTGTATAATAGATGCAGAAGTTAACACTACTGTATAGGCTCAGCAAGCTAGGCTCTCTACCAGGAAAAGAAGCAACAACCAGCTAAAATTCTAAAGACTAGCTCATAAAAAAAGACCTAACAAGTCTTAAACAGTAAAGGGTCTAAATATTCTCTTAATTCCTGTCCAAAAGAATTATGAAATGAAAAAGCAAAAAGCACTTGTTAGCTATACCCCTGGAAATCTGTGCCTTGAATTTAAATTCATTAAAGCCTGATACTACAAATATCATATGTTCCTTTTTCTTTCTTTTTTCCTAAGTCAACAGCATCTCACACTTGTTCCTTTTCAAGGCAAATGAGATAACCACTGATGGCAAAGATCTTTGCCAGAGTGTCTTACTTTCTTATTAAATTCCACCAATTAAAGATTGGATTAGATGGGTTTAGTGCCAGATGTGATGCTTCTTGGAATCTACCTCAGTGTAGTACGGTATGTCTTTTTAAAAATGTTTATTTATTACGTATACATTGTTCTGCCTGCAGGCCAGAAGAGAGCACCAGGTCTCATGGATGATTGTGAGCTACCATGTGGTTGCTGGGAATTGAACTCAGGACCTCTGAAAGAGCAGCCAGTGCTCTTAACCTCTGAGCCATCTCTCCAGCCCACAAAGTATGTTTTTAATGAGGAAGCTAGTGCAGAGGCTGGCAATTTTTTTCTACCAAGGGTAAGAGTAGATATTTTAGGTTCTGAAAAATAATGTATGTTGCACTCTTCTTATGACCCTTTAGAGATGTCAAAACATTTTTGGATTTTGTTGGCCAAGTTCTGGAAGTTCAACCTTGCAGAACTGGGAGACAGAGGAGTAAAATCTGTTTTGAGCCAATCAGGTGTACTGGCACACACCTATAATCCCAGCCTTTGGGTGGAAGCTGGAGGTTCAAGGCCAGTTGGGCTATAGGAAACTCCTCAACCAAACAAGAAAAAGTTTTGATTCCATGGTAGAAAATACAGGTCCTTTCTAGGATTGGAAATTAGCACATACTTAGTGTGACTACAAAGCAACGGAAGCTTAATTTAGGTCAGCCAGTATGTCAATCATATCTTAAGGGGTCACTAAGAAGTTTTAAAAGCAAGAAAATTATGTAGCAAAAGCACTGGTAATATGCAAAAACATGAAATTCTTGACGCACTGTCCTTTGTGACCACGCCATAGCAAACGAACTTACAAGAGCCCTACTTTAGTAACTCACTGCAAGTGTTCTTCACGTTTACTAGACATGTTTATAAAACCCAAATGTTTGTCAATCAACCAGTAACTAGTTTATGTTCAAGACTCAGAACGGATTGTATCTGGATACTGCTCAATACAAGGAACACATGGACAGTTAGAAACAATATTTACAGTAATCTGGTGCTTCTTTAAGTCCTGTAGCTCCAGGGGTGGAATATATAATCACAGACCTGTGGGAACTCCAGGTTTAGAGGATAAAGTGGGTAAACTTGGGCAGAAGAAGTGGCGCGACAGGATCATAGCTTTCACAGCCTAGCAGAGGAGCTAGGAAAACAGTGATGCCAAGAGACTTAACATTTCTGGTCAACGTGACATTCTAAAAAGAGTTGCTTTGTCCTTTAATTTTTAAGTCTTAAACGTCTGTATGTGTGTGTATCACATGGGTGTCTTTAGAGGTTGGGAGAAGGCATCTTAAGATTGGGCAGTTGTGAGCCATCACTGGGTGCTGGGATCTGTTTGAGCAATTTCTTACCATATTTTGCTTGCCTTGACTTGAGTTAACCAAAAGGAAAAACCTAGAAAAGAAAAACAGACTTTAAGAAATAGCCCATATTTAAAAAGTCCCCCTCCAAAGCCCTAACTAAAAGGTGTTCTGCTCAGGAGTCTATAGAAGCCAGAGCCTAAGGCTTTAAATTCAAATAAAGTTCTTTTAAGACGCTCTGAATCTAAAAGAATGATTCAGTGACCTTATGGTTGATAGTCAGGCATCTCAGAAAAAGCAAATGAGAATACCCCAGAATGTATGTTTGCAAAATCACTGAAGTAATATTAAAACTCAAAGATAGGAGTGATGTTGGAGAAATGTAAAGAAGGGCTTAAGTTCTACTTTCTCCATTTAAAAAGGTTTTGGAGTTTAATTGAAATATGTGTGTGTCTGTCTCTCTTCTGGAGCTGGCCTGGGACGACTGGACACTAAAGCCAAGAGGACTTTTAAATGGCATGTTTACAAAACATTGATAAACTGTTGTCCTTTGTGTTCAAACTACATTCCCTTTATTTTACCCCTCAAATGTGGTGATGCAACTTTTCATAAGGTCTACAGGTATGGTCAGTTTCTTTTGATTCTAATAAAACACGACAATCTCACCAGCTAGAGAGAAATACAGAAGCTAAACCACCAATCTTATATTTTGTGAATGACCAAAATACCTATTTAAAAAAACATCTTAAGCAGTGTAATGGTCCAGGGTTATTACCTAGTTACAGCTGAAAGGATTCGGAGGGTGGGATTTTTAAATCTTAAATTCCTGGATTCGGATATAACTGAAATTATGGTGTAATTTAACTTCCGAGTCAAATGACACCTGCTTTCTCGGAAATCTCATTACCCAACACAAGCGTTAGCGTTCACTTTCATCAACACTGCGTATTGAAAAACTTAACAAACCTGAAAGGACACTGTTTAATATTTTTGTTTGCATTATTAATGTACAGATTTTATAAGGTTTATCTCTATCCGGGAAACAGTCACACAGCGGGTCCTTCAATTTTACCCGCTATCCTAAATCCTAAGCAAACGCTATGGAAGGCTGGTTGTAGGTGTGAGCCCACAAAAGGTGTAACCCGAACGTGAGACGCTTCCCTGCTTTTCGAACAAAAACACGGGTCGCACCATCTGGCCGTGGGCGTGCCGGGAGCTCGGCTCCTTCCCCAGGGACCGGTCCCCAGCCTCCACGCTGGTCCCGAGGGCTCAGTCAGCTCGCTCAGCCTCCGGGCAAGAGTAGCGCGTACAGGATGCACATTGTGACCTGGAGGAGCTTGGGCGGCCTCTGCCCCAGGCAGCCCACGCCGGGATTTACCTTGAATGCAAGAGCCCGGCCAGGGAGGGGAACGCAAATCCACGCGCGGCGGTCCAGGGAAGGAGCACGGGCCTCCGCCGCACCCTGGCCTAGGAAGTGTCCCCCGCTGCCGGCTCCGCGCACGTCACCAGCCGCCACCACCGCTGCCGCGGGTTGGGTTGTCTCCTCGCCGCCCACTGAGGACCACAGATTCGCAATCACACGGGGGACAAATCGCCCTCCCTCACGCTCAATGCTGTCGTTAACGGTCGGCCGTTCAAGTTTAAATCCCGGAGCGAGCCCACGCCCCTGGCTCCGCCCACCAGCTCTCTCATTGGCGTAGAAGCCAGACGTCTTCCACGCTTACATAGAGATTGGTGCGTGTTTTCTTTCGGCCCTCCCCCGCGGGCCCGGAAGCGGAGTACGGGACGCGGAGCTGAAGTGGGAACCCGCCGGGTAGTGGCGCGGAAGCTTTGGCCTTGGTTCCCTTGGCGTTAGCGTGGCGAAGGGACAAGGGGCTGGCCCTGCTCGGTGCTCCAGCCGCCCTTGGCCGCAGTTGGCGGCGGCGGAGGGGAGGGTTCTGGGGCCCCGCTGGCCCGGCTCGTGGGTCCGCCTTCTCTGCCACCCGCTGCCGGACGTCCTGACCGGTGCCCCCGCAGCCCTCCCGCGGCATAATGTGCTCTCTCCCAGAATGCGCTATTATTACCCTTTTTCTGAGCGTACTCTTGACAAAATAAAAATTTATTTTTTAAATTATTAGCTGACGCTTTGAGAGGGAGGGAGGGAAGGAGGGAGGGAGGGTATGTACGTGCCTTGAAACTAAAAAAGGACCCCAGTGCTTTGGGAATTGCTGAGGATAAGATCGGAAAAGAGGCCCCCATACTTCAACATTCTAGTCATTGGGATGCTTCGAGTATAAAGATTTTTTTATCCAAATCCTTACGGTTTTATTTTCTAACACAAATAAGCAGAGAAAACAATTTTATTTTTTAAAAAATCTAGAATTCGTAACTCTTTCAAACACTCCATCCTATCGTTTACGTAGCTCACTTTTTCTCAGGACCTTGATTTATTTAAGAAAAGTGAGTGAATAAAATCGAGATAATGGCAGAGGTAGACCGGATATTTTTTAGTGACTGCCCCTTGATTGAAACATAACACTTCTTTAGGGAACACAGTTTTTCCTCGGGAACAAATACTCTGTCTTCATGTTACACTACAAATTTTTCTTTTGCATAGAACGTCTAGTTAACGTGTCCCAAACGGAAGGCTTTATTTTTATTTATTTATTTAAGCTACTTTTTGACTTTCAGTTTTATCCCTATACCTCAAGTTAGGAGCTTGCTGTGTAGCCCAGGCTGGCCTGGATCTCAAGATTCTCTTCTGTCTGTCTTCCACTAGTATTGCAGTTGTAGGACTGTGCTCACCTGCCCACAAATGAAGTTAAACCTAGCAGTCCTATAACACACTTCATACATGACAGTTCAGATGGTTTAATGTCCATGTTTAGTTTTTCACTTGCTTCTTCTTAGAATTCATCAGATTTGCACATTGTGATTGGTTTATCTTAAGTTTCTTTTATTCTAGAGACATCTCCATTTCCCTCCTTGTACCTTACTTTTTAAAGGAGCCAGCTTATTGGACTGTCTTTCTGCTGACACAGTTCGCTTTTGTTTGCTCCCCCCTAACTAGGTGTAGTTTATTTTAGCCCGCCAGCATCTTTATAGATTCAAATATTTTCAACTCGTTATATAGTCATGCTTAAGTTAACTAACCCTCATGATATCTTTGCTTCCTTACCCCTTTGCTGGCATTTTAAAATCCCCTTAACTACAATTCTTAGGTTATATCCTGTCCCTGTCATTTTCAATATTTTTCTTGTCTTCTCAGTATAGAGGAATAACAGTAATGACAACAGCAAAATGAAAATAAGCAACTTTCTCTTGACACCGCTGCTGCTCTTTCATTTGTCTGTCTGTCCTCTTTTCTTCACTTTCTTGTTCACTTGCTTCTGAGTTTTGCCGCATCTGTAAACTCAGGCTACTTTTGACAGTCGCCAGTGAACTTAACAGACTAATTCTCTTCAATTCTCTTTCTTAGTCCCAAGGTTATTTATCCAATAAATATTTATTGGGCACTCATGCAATTTACTGTGATATGTTTTGGTGATTTGATAACTGAATAAAAATTCCAGCAAGTGAGAGACTGGGAATGCAGGATCTTCAGTTTGAGGCAATCCTGAACTACATAATGAGATTGTCTCAAAACACAAGAGGCTGGGGATGTAGCTCGTGGTCGAGCACTTGCCTAGCATGTACAGTATTCTGGGCTTAATCTTTAGTACCAAAACCAAAAGACACATACTGTGGGACAATGGTCTTGTATCCTGTAAAGATTTGTCGCTTGTATTGGTTTAATAAAATGCTGATCGGCCAGTAGCCAGGTTGGAAGTATAGGTGTGGGGAGGCCAGAATAGGAGAATTCTGGGAAGAGGAAAGGCTCAGTCTGCAGTCATCACCCAGACGCAGAGAGTGCAAGATGGGAAGGCCTCACTGATGAAAGTTACCAAGCCATGTGGTTAACACAGACAAGAATTATGGGTTAAGCCGGGCAGTGGTGGCGCACGCCTTTAATCCCAGCACTCGGGAAGCAGAGGCAGGCGGATCTCTGGGAGTTTGAGGCCAGCCTGGTCTACAAGAGCTAGTTCTGGGACAGGCACCAAAGCTACAGAGAAACCCTGTCTCGAAAAACCAAAAAAAAAAAAGAAAAAAAAAAAAAAAGAAAAAAGAATTATGGGTTAGTTTAAGATGAAAGAGTTAGTTAATAATAATCTTGACCTAATAGGCCAACCAGTTCGTAATTAATGTAGGCCTCTGTGTGTTTCTTTGGGACTGAATGGCTGCAGGACCAGGTGGGACAGAAACCTCTGTCAACAGACACAATCTCAATCCTTAAGAAACTTCTTGTCCTTTAGGAGTAATTGACATTGATCAATCACAAATTTAAATTATGGCCCATCAGCACCAACGGGTGACAAATTATTCAGAGAGAACTTCTGACACAGTTTCAAGTGTAAACCTGAATATTTCATAGCACACCCCAATTCTGCTTCAGTTTCCATAGCTCTCTGGATAAAACCAGAATCCCTCCCAATGGGATACATGACCTATCTCTTCATTTCATCTCTACCACCTACCTTTTTCCTGGTTCTCTTTCAGTCTCTCATCCGCCGTGACCTTTGCCTGTGCTTTCCCACTACCTATAACACACGGCTCACTGCATCGGCCCTCCGCATCTTTTCACTTATCTCTTAGTTCTTGGTTCACGACACAATACTGTGTATCCTTTGATCCATGATGTGTACACAGTTCTATGTAAAATCTAAACTGGAGATAAGTGCGTATTCCAGGTGTAGGTTGTGGTACTTTAGGCTAAGCTGGTAATGGCCAGGATGTTAAGAAGGGGACAGAGAGATGTATGTTGCTGCTGTAGCTTAACAAAGCAATGCCAGTGGAGGAAAGATTTATTGTGCTTAAAGATTGCATTCATGCTCACTTAGCTCTACTGTTCCTGGGGATTAGTGAGGCAGAATATCATGGTGGGTGCATGAGGCAGAACAGAGCTGCTTATCTTATGGCCGCTGGGAAGCAGAGAGACGGAGAGGTAACTGAGAAGGGGCCGGGGCATACCTTCTTTACCTACTTCCTCTAACCAGGCCCCACCTCCTAATAATACCACCAAATTATGAACCTTTACTGAGGTGATCAACTGCTGAGGTTGGACCCCTCTGATCTAACCACCTTCCAGTGAGTTGATTCACCCACTGGGGTCCCGTCTTTCAAACCATTGAGCTTAGGAGATGCTACACATCCAGAAGATACCTTGAGATATCCTGGGGAGATGAGCGTAAGCAGTTAGATTAAAGAAGTTTGTTGTGTTGATGGAGAACTGAGTCGGCGGTTAAGAGCTCTAGCAGAGGACCCAGGTTCGATTCCTAGTGTCCATGTGTTAGCTTTCAACAGTCTGTAACTCCAGGCCCAGGGAACCCATTGCCTTCTGACCTCCACAGGTACCAGGTGCGCACATGGTGAACATGCATGTGTACAACAGGTAAAACGCTCATGTATGTAACATAATAAAGTAAATAAAGAAGTGTGTTAAGTGATGTGTGAGAACTGAGGGAAAATTTGTGCTCTATGCAGATATCTTCTTTTTGTAAGCTTGGGTAAACTTGGTCAGTAAGTGGGAAGACACATATTAGCATAGTACCTATGAAATAACGCATTTAAACAGTGTGCTATTTTTATTCTTTGTTCTCATTAGATAATAGCTCCATGCCTTTTCTTATATCTTTTATGGATCAATCTGTCCTCGATATCATTACCAGATGAGGTTTCTTAAAATGATAATCAAGTCACTCTGCTTACATACCTACAGAGTAAATTCTGTCCCTGGACCCTATATGATCTGGACCAATGCGGTGGTATGAGTAGGAATGGCTCATGTATGTGAATGTTTAGCCATGGGAGTGGCACTATTCAGGAAGGATTAGGAGGTGTGGCCTTGATGAAGTAGCTGTGACCTTACTGAAGGAAGTGTGTCATTGGGGGATGACTTTGAGGTTTTAAAAGCCTATGCCAGGCCCAGTATTTCTCTCTTTGCCTCCAGATCAGGATGAATCCCTCAGCTGCTTCTCCAGCTCCAGTCTGCCTTCATGCCACCATGACAATAATGGACTAAGCTCTGAAACTGTCAGCAAGCCCCAATGAAATACTTTCTTTTATAAGAGTAGTCTGGGTCATGGCGTGTCCCTGTTAGTTTCTGCTGCCACAGTAGCAGCCTGCATCTGTCGTCAAAGTAGTTACGTCATCACCTGTTCCAGGTTCCTCCTCTTTTCGTAATAAACAAATGGGAGGAATGTTTGTTGCTGCCTCTGCCACTAAAGTGGTTACGTCATCACCTGTTGCCAGGTGCCGTTCCACCATCAGTTATGCTACATGTGATGATTTAACTATATTTTTTAAACAAATATTCCTTCTTTTTATATATATTTCTTTGTATAAGATTATACCTAAGCCGGGCGGTGGTGGCGCACGCTTTTAATCCCAGCACTTGGGAGGCAGAGGCAGGCGGATCTCTGTGAGTTCAAGACCAGCCTGGTCTACAAGAGCTAGTTCCAGGACAGGTTCCAAAACCACAGAGAAACCCTGTCTCTAAAAAAAAAAAAACCAAAAAAAAAAAAAAAAAGATTATACCTATTATGCTTCCCATACATTGCTTAATAAACTCATCCTCAGAAGGGCTTGATTTTCTTACCATATTTAATATGCTACTTACAACTAGCTTTTATAAATTAAATAATTTATTGAATAATTGAATAATTAGATTTGATATAATTAGACTCTGAATTGGAACTCCATTTTTAAAGATTGTTGATGTTGAGAAGACAACAGTTCTGTTAGTCTGTCCTTATGACACAGTCTTTGATACCCACAAAATCTGGCAGTATGTTATTGCTTATGGCAACTTTTCAAATGACAGTCTTTAAATGCATGCACAAATTCCCTAAATACTAAGAAGAATGCTTACAGTTTTCCTTGAAAAAGAAAGCAATCATATGCTCACCTTTTGTTGACTAATATTCCTTCATTTATAATTTTTCCTTTGTTTGCGTTCTGCTTTATCTTTTCCTTTACAGAAGCATTTATTTGGAAACTGTAAGTGAAGACTTATGATTTTTAAAATAGAAGTTCATTCAGTGATAATGTACATTGTATAATATAGTTTGGCGTGAAATTTACATTTGATAGTTTAAGCCAATCATTGTTCTTTAAGAATCATGTTATAGGGCTGTATCGATGGGTTGGTGGTTAAGGGCATATACAGGCCAGGCGGTGGTGGCACACACCTTTAATCCCAGTACTCAGGAGGAGGGTCTCTAAATTCAAGGCCAGCCTGGTTCCAGGAGATGCAGGACAGCCAGAGAAACCTTGTCTGGAAAAACTAAAAGAACAAAACCAAAAACAGCCCCTCCCCCAAAAAACCCCCCAAAACATGTGCTGCTCTTGAGAGGACTTGGATTTGGTTCCCAGCACCCACAATGGGCAGCTCACAACCACCTGTAACTCCAGCTCTAAGAACTCCAACACCCTTTTCTGAACTCCTCAGGCACCTTCCCTCACTGGCACAGACACATGCACATACATACATGGGACATGTATGGACTCAGGACATCCTAAGAACAAGTACTCAGCATGAAGGAGATTTATTTGCCCCAGGAGAACAATGGGCAGGAGATAAGAGAGGCAAATACAGGAAATAGAGGAAGAGGAAAAGAGGGAAGGAAATAAAAGAGAATGGGAAGGGATATTTGCCCCAGGGGACAAAGGACTGCCTCTGGATAGAGAGGAAATAGATCTGGTCCATAGGCAAATGACAGTTTATAAAGGTAAAGTGGGAAATCCCATATTAGGATGAGGTGTTTAATTAAATTTTTTTACTTCTTCTATTCAAATTTATTATCTTTTTTGAAATTTAACTTCTTATTTATTTATTTATTTATTAAAGATTTCTGCCTCTTCCCCACCACCGCCTCCCATTTCCCTCCCCCTCCCCCGATCATTTCCCCCTCCTTCGTCAGCCCTAAGAGCAATCAGGGTTCCCTGCCCTGTGGGAAGTCCAAGGACCACCCACCTCCATCCAGGTCTAGTAAGGTGAGCATCCAAACTGCCTAGGCTCCCACAAAGCCAGTACGTGCAGTAGGATCAAAAACCCATTGCCATTGTTCTTGAGATCTCAGTAGTCCTCATTGTCCGCTATGTTCAGCGAGTCCGGTTTTATCCCATGATTTTTCAGACCCAGGCCAGCTGGCCTTGGTGAGTTCCTGATAGAACATCCCCATTGTCTCAGTGTGTGGGTGCACCCCTCGTGGTCCTGAGTTTCTTGCTCGTGCTCTCTCTCCTTCTACTCCTGATTTGGACCTTGAGATTTCAGTCTGGTGCTCCAATGTGTGTCTCTGTCTCTGTCTCCTTTCATCGCCTGATGAAGGTTAATATTCAGGAGGATGCCTATATGTTTTTCTTTGGGTTCACCTTCTTATTTAGCTTCTCTAGGATCACGAATTATAGGCTCAATGTCCTTTATTAATGGCTAGAAACCAAATATGAGTGAGTACATCCCATGTTCCTCTTTTTGGGTCTGGCTCACCTCACTCAGGATAGTGTTTTCTATTTCCGTCCATTTGCATGCAAAATTCAAGAAGTCATTGTTTTTTACTGCTGAGTAGTACTCTAATATGTATATATTCCATACTTTATCCATTCTTCCACTGAAGGGCATCTAGGTTGTTTCCAGGTTCTGGCTATTACAAACAATGCTGCTATGAACATAGTTGAGCATATACTTTTGTTGTATGATAGGGCATTTCTTGGGTATATTCCCAAGAGTGGTATTGCTGGGTCCAGGGGTAGGTTGATCCCGAATTTCCTGAGAAACCACCACAGTGCTTTCCAAAGTGGTTGCACAAGTTTGCATTCCCACCAGCAATGGATGAGTGTACCCTTTCTCCACAACCTCTCCAGCAAAGGCTATCATTGGTGTCTTTTAGCCATTCTGATAGGTGTAAGATGGTATCTTAAAGTTGTCTTGATTTGCATTTCCCTGATCGCTAAGGAAGTTGAGCAAGACCTTAAATGTCTTTTGGCCATTCGAACTTCTTCTGTTGAGAATTCTCTGTTCAGCTCAGTGCCCCAGTTTTTAATTGGGTTGTTTAGCCCTTTACGGTCTAGTTTCTTGAGTTCTTTATATATTTTGGAGATCAGACCTTTGTCAGTTGCGGGGTTGGTGAAGATCTTCTCCCAGTCAGTGGGTTCCCTTTTTGTCTTAGTGACAGTGTCCTTTGCTTTACAGAAGCTTCTCAGCCTCAGGAGGTCCCATTTATTCAATGATGCCCTTAATGTCTGTGCTGCTGGGGTTGTACGTAGGAAGTGTTCTCCTGTGCCCATGTGTTGTAGAGTACTTTCCACTTTCTCTTTTATCAGGTTCAGTGTGTTCAGACTGATATTGAGCTCTTTAATCCATTTGGACTTGAGTTTTGAGCATGGTGATAGATATGGATCTATTTTCATTCTTCTACAGATTGACATCCAGTTTTGCCAGCACCATTTGTTGAAGATGCTCTTTTTTCCATTGTATACTTTTAGCTCCTTTATCAAAAATCAGGTGTTCATAGGTTTGTGGGTTAAAGCCAGGGTCTTCTATTCGATTCCATTGGTCGACTTCTCTGTTTCTATGCCAATACCAAGCTGTTTTCACTACTGTAGCTCTGTAATAGAGTTGAAGTCAGGGATAGTAATGCCTCCAGACAATCCTTTATTGTATAAGATTGTTTTGGCTATCCTGGGTTTTTGTTTTTCCATATAAAGTTGATTATTGTCTTTTCCAGATCTGTGAAGAATTTTGATGGGATTTTGAGGGGGATTGCGTTGAATCTATAGATTGCTTTTGATAGAATTGCCATTTTTACTATGTTGATCCTCCCAATCCAGGAACAAGGGAGGTCCTTCCATTTTCTGGTGTCCTCATCGATTTCTTTCTTCAAAGACTTAAAGTTCTTGTTTAATAGATCTTTCACTTCCTTGGTCAGAGTTACCCCAAGATATTTTATGCTATTTGTGGCTATTGTGAAAGGTGATGCTTCTCTGATTTCCCTCTCTGCTTCCTTATCCTTAGTGTATAGGAAGGCAACTGATTTTTTGGAGTTGATCTTGTATACTGCCACATTACCAAAGGTGTTTATCAGCTGTAGGAGTTCTTTGGTAGAGTTTTTGGGGTCGCTTATGTATACTATCATATCATCTGCAAATAACAAAAGCTTAACTTCTTCCTTTCCTATACGAATCCCCTTGATCCCCTTATGTTGTCTTATCACTATTGCTAGAACGTCAAGCACTATATTGAAGAGGTATGGAGAGAGTGGACATCCTTGTCATGTTCCTGATTTTAGTGGGATGGCTTTGAGTTTTTCTCCGTTTAATTTAATGTTAGCTGTCGGCTTGCTGTAAATAGCTTTTATTATATTTAGGTATGATCCTTTTATCCCTAATCTCTCCAAGACCTTCATTATAAAGGGGTGTTGAATTTTGTCAAATGCTTTTTCAGCATCTAATGAAATGATCATATGGTTTTTTTCTTTCAGTTTATTTATATGGTGGATTACATTGATAGATTTGTGTATGTAGAGCCAACCCTGCATCTCTGGGATGAAGCCTACTTGATCATAATGGATAATTTTTCTGATGTGTTCTTGGATTCGGTTTGCCAGTATTTTATTGAGAATTTTTGCATCGGTGTTCATGAGTGAGATAGGCCTGTAATTCTCTTTCTTGGTTGGGTCTTTGTGTGGTTTTGGTATCAGGGTAACTGTAGCTTCATAAAAGGAATTTGGCAATGACTCTTCTGTTTCTATATTGTGAAATACATTAAGGAGTATAGGTATTAGGTCTTCTTGGAAGTTCTGGTAGAATTCTGCATTGAAACCATCTCGTCCTGGGCTTTTTTTGGAAGGGAGATTTTTGATAACCGTTTCTAATTCTTCGCGACTAACAGGTCTCTTTAGATCGTTCACCTGTTCTTGGTTTAGCTTTGGTATATGGTACTTATCCAAAAAAATGTCCATTTCTTTTGCATTTTCCAGTTTTGTGGCATACAGGCTTTTGTAGTAAGATCTAATGATTCTCTGAATTTCCTCTGTGTCTGTGGTTTTGTCCCCCTTTTCATTTCTGATCTTATTTGCGTGTTCTCTCTCTGTCATTTAATTAGTTTGGATAGGGGTTTGTCGATATTGTTTATTTTCTCCAAGAACCAAGTTTTTGTTTCCTTGATTCTTTGGACTGTTTTCTGTGTTTCTATTTTGTTGATTTCTGCCCTCAGTTTGATTATTTCCAGTCTTCTACTACTCCTGGGTGCATCTGCTTCTTTTTTTTCTAGAGCTTTCAGGTGTGCTGTTAAGTCCCCAGTGTACGCTTTCTCCGTTTTCTTTAAGTGGGCACTTAGTGCTATGAACTTTCCTCTGAGCACTGCTTTCATCGTGTCCCATAGGTCTGAGTATGTTGTCTCTTTATTTTCATTAAATTCAAGGAAGACTTTAATTTCTTTCTTAACTTCTTCCTTGACCCAGGTGTGGTTCAGTAGTTGACTGTTCAGTTTCCATGAGTTTGTCAGCTTTCTGGGGGTAGCATTGTTGTTGCCTTCTAACTTTAATCCGTGGTGATCTGATAAGACACAGGTGGACACTGATATTTTTTTGTTTCTGTGGAGGTTTCCTTTGTTTCTGAGTATGTGGTCAATTTTTGAGAAGGTTCCATGAGCTGCAGAGAAGAAGGTATATTCTTTCCTATTTGGGTGGAGTGTTCTATAGATGTCAGTTAAGTCCATTTGCTTTATTACCTCCAACAATTCTCTTAATTCTATATTAGGTTTCCGTCTGATTGACCTGTCCATTGGTGAGAGAGGTGTGTTGAAGTCTCCTACTACTAGTGTGTGTGGTTTGATGTCTGCCTTGAGTTTTAGTAATATTTCTTTTACATAATTGGGTGCTTTTATATTAGGGGCATAGATATTCAGGATTGAGACTTCATCCTGATGAATTGTTTCTGTTATGAGTATAAAGTGTCCATCTCGATCTCTTCTGATTGATTTTAGTTTGAAGTCCATTTTGTTAGAAATTAGTATGGCCACACCTGCTTTTTTCTTAGGACCATTTGCTTGAAAAACCTTTTCCCAACTCTTTACTCTGAGTAGATGCCTGTCTATTTTGTTGAGATGTGTTTCTTGCAAACAGCAGAATGTTGGATCCTGTTCTCGTATCCAATCTTTTAGTCTGTGCCTTTTTATAGGTGAATTGAGACCATTAATATTAAGTGATATTAATGACCAGTGGTTGTTTACTCTGGTTATTCTTATTGTTTTTGGTAGTAGAGTTTGTGTGTCTCCCTTCTTTGAGTTGTGCTGGTGAAGGGTCGCTAGATGCCTGAGTTATTGTAGGCAGTGTTGGTTATGTTGGATTCCTTGTGTTGTGATTTTCCTTCTATTACTTTCTGTAGGGCTGGATTTGTGGCTACGTATTGTTTAAATTTGTTCTTATCCCTGGAATGTCGTGTTCTTCATTGATAGTGAACGATAGCTTGGCTGGGTATAGTAGTTTGGGTTTGCATCCATGGTTTCTTAGTTTCTGCAGTACCTCTATCCAGGACCTTCTGGCTTTCATGGTTTCCATAGAGAAGTCAGGTGTAAGTCTGATCGGTTTACCTTTATAAGTTACTTGGCCTTTTTCCTTTGCAGCTCTTAATATTCTTTCTTTATTCTGTATATTTTGTGTTTTGATTATAATATGGCGAGGGAATTTTTTTTGATCCAGTCTGTTTGGTGTTCTGTATGCTTCTTGAATATTCAAAGGAATATCTTTCTTTATGTTGGGTAAGTTTTCTTCTATAATTTTGTTAAAAATATTTTCTGGGCCTTTGAGCTGTGACTCTTCTCCTTCTTCTATCCCTAGTATTCTTAGGTTTGGTCTTTTTATTGTGTCCCATATTTCCTGAATGTTTTGCGATGAGAATTTGTTGGCTTTGCTGTTTTCTATGATCAGTGCGTTTATTTTCTCTATGTTGTCTTCAGAATCTGAGATTCTTTTTTCTATCTTTGTATTCTATTGATTATGCTTGTTTCTGTAGTCTCTGCTCGTTGACCTAGATTTTCCATATCCAGCTGGTTGTCAGTTTGTGTTTTCTTCCTTGCTTCGATTTCAGTTTTCAATTCTTAAACTGTTTCCATTACCTGTTTGATTGCTTTTTTCTTGGTTTCCCAGGGTATCATTTACGTATTTATTCATTTCATCAAACTTTTTGTTATATTTCTCATCCATTTCTATAAGGGCATTTTTTACATGTTTTAAAGGGACTCTATTGCTTTCATAAAGACAATTTTTTTTTCACTTCTTCTGTGTTAGGGTGTTCAAGTCCTTCTGTTGTAAGATCATTGGGTTCTGGTGTTTTCATGTTGTTTTTCAGATTGTTGGGTGAATTTTTGCCTGGCGCCTGCCCATCTCCTCCTATCAATGCTATCTAATGGGACTTTTAAGTCAGGAACAGGTTTCCCTGCTGGTCAAGGGCCCCGCTTACAAAGTGCCCTCGCTCCGTTTCCTGGCTCCCGCCGTGGGCCAAGATCTCTCTCACCACTCAGAAGGATCTTCAGGACCAGGACCAGGCTCCCGGATTGCCAGGGACTTCGCCAACAAAAGGCCTACCCCTCTGTAGGCCAGCCACCAAAACAGAGAAACTCCCGCTGTCCTCTGCCCCGAGCTCCTGACCCAGTGCCCAAACAGGCTATACTGGGTGATCCCATGGCCCTGTCGAAGGGAGCGGGAGTGAAGGAGGGCCCTGGGCACAAGCTGGGATGTGCCAGGAAGAGAGAGGTTGCAGCAGAGGAGGAGCAGCCCCAGCAGAGGGTATCAGCCCTCGCAGGCTAACCGGGCGGGGGGAGGGCGTGAAGGGGGTCGGGGCTCCGTTTCCTGTGTCCTGCCGCAGGCCTAGAACACTCTCCCCACTCAGGAGGGTCTTCAGGGACAGGATCAGGCTCCCCGTTCGCCCATGGACCTCGCCAATAAAAGGCCTCCCACTCTGCAGGCTAGGCTCCAAAAAACCTACTTGATTTAGTTGTAGTGGGACGATCTGCTCTCAGTGTGGGCTTCACTATTTCATGCCTGGACTATCCCCACGCCGCCGCTTCTGTTGAGGTGTTTAATTTTAATTGTGCATGTTAATCAGGTGAGCCAAGGAGGGCTTTTGATTGCTGGACCGTGATAGTCAGCCTCAGGATGAGGAAGTAGACATCAGTGACTAGCTTTAGGAACATAATCTAATGGTTTTTAGCAAGGCGGAGGAAAAGGAGAAGGGCAAGGCCTGCCAGAGCCATGTTTGCCATGCTTGGGCTGATTAGAGTCCCTTCATACATAAAATAAAAAAAAAATAATAGCACAAATTCCTTTTGGAATTATGTTTAGAGAAAGCATCTAAGATTTAATTAGAAAATTCATAGTTCACAAAAATCCATGCCTTGTGTTGCCTGCTCGAGAACATCATTATACGTTTCCTGAAGACACAGAACAAAATCAACAGACTTGACATTCTGTGTGCCAAAAATTTCTACTGGACCTACTGATAGTTTGGATCTCCTGATATAATGCATTTGAAGTGACTGATTATATTTATCAACCAACTATAACCAAGATCTGTTGCCTTACAGTGTGTGTACTAATCAGTCATACAATTATTATTATGTCATTGTTTATCCCAGTTTGCCTCCCTATCTCAAGAAAATGACAGGCCCAAAGTGAAGGGGCCTTCTAACTCATCACTTACGTAATTTAATTTACCCTGGTTATTCTGGAGAAAATTGGAAATCCTAATCTGTGTATGTTGCCTTCTTCCTCCACGGGAACCTGATTGATAAGCCAGAGCACAGGCAGGCACTATTTCTTCCTTGGAACGTGCTTCACAGAACTGTCTTCTGTTTGGGAAGCATGTGACTAGCTCAGATGACAAGCCCCACTTTGTCCTCGCGCCTTCCAGAGAAAAAGATATGGGTTGTTCCCAAAGAATTGGTTTTGGAGAGAGGACAGTTAGAGCTTATGACACACAACAAAGGAATTGTGCCTTCTTTTCTTTTTAGATTTCTGTGTTTAGTATGTACACAGTGTCCTGCCTGCATGTCCACCTGTACACCAAAAGAGGGCACCAGATCTCATTACAGATGGTTATGAGTCACCATGTGATTGCTGGGAATTGAACTCAGGACCTCTGGAAAAGCAGTCAGTGCTCTTAACCTCTTAGTCATCTCTCCAGCCCTCAGGGTTGTATCTTCTTAAGGAAATCAAAGAGAGTTATACTTGTTTGTTTGTTTGTTTGTTGTTTTTTCAAGACAGGGTTTCTCTGTGTAACAGCTGTCCTGGCACTTGCTCTGTAGACCAGGCTGGTCTCGAACTCACAGAGATTCGCCTGTCTCTGCCTCTAGAGTGCTGGAATTAAAGATAAGTGCCACCACCACTGGGTAAGAATTACACTTCTTAATAAAACAATCTAATGGTAGACACAAAAAGGCCACAATGCTACACATACCTCAGTGCTGTCTACTCAGGTCCTGTAGGTGCAGATACCTTCTTTAAGCCTTTGGTTCCAAAAGCGTACTTTGGAACCAAAAAAAAAAAAAAAAAAAAAAGGTAGGGGGCAGAGAATACTGATAAGAAAAAAAAGGCAGCTCCGCCGGCGTAAGAATCCAATTAGGTCCAATCAAACCAAACCAAAATGCCCATCGTTTTATTAAGAATGACGCTCTCAGTGGCTGAGCACATGGCGGGGACCCGAAAACCACATGTTTCTCCTCTAGGAGGCCCCTTACACACCCTGTGGGAGTGGTCCTGACCCCTCCCTGGGGGGATTTGGAGTCCAGAGCAAAACAACTCCCAGGCCGGAGCTAGGACTACGCTCCCAACTTAACAAATACAGGTTTTAATTTGTGTGAAAGGTCTTATAATTATTTCTAGGAAATACAGGGCCCTTGACAAACACAGCAGACTCATAGGAGATGGACCTCGACAAGAACCACAAAGTCATAAGAACCACGTTGTCCAGTGTGATGAGCCAGGCTTCTGTACAATAAATTCGTGTAAGGGGAGAGAAGACAGAGGAAAAGCCGCAAACTTAGCTCAAAACGATATTATTATTTTTTTCTCACATTTTCTCTAAAAGGCTCCTCCTTGAGGCTATAAGGAAGAATATTCCTGGCATGGCCTAACTCCCTTTGGGCTCCGTTTCCCTTTTCTGAAGTTTCTGTGCGGCAGAATTGTAGGGGCCAGGAGATGGCGCTGTGCATCTGTGCAATAAAAGGGTGAAAAAAACCCCCGGAGGGAATCAATGACAGTGTTCTGCAAACTTGATGGCTCAAGACAGTTTATGTTAATGGTCTCTTACTGTTTCCAAAGCCAGCAAAGGTTGACCACTTTGCAGTGAGTGTATCATTCTCATACTGTCCCACAGACAGTTGTTTAAAGCCTTCTTTTCTTCTTGTTTACTCTCATGTGTTGTAATAGGAGCGGCGGCGGCTGGGATTTTAGTTTCATTGTTGGTGATGTTATTGTGTGTGTTTTTCCCTTCATTGTGATTTGCTGCTGTGAGATCATCTATTGTTTGTGTTTTTGTGGATGTAGCAAACTTCCTTGGGTTGGAATTTTCTTTCTAGTACTTTGTGTAAGGCTGGGTTTGTGGCTAGGTATTGGTTAAATCTGGTTTTGTCATGGAATATTTTGTTTTGTCTATGGTAATTGAAAGTTTTGCTGGGCTGACATCCATGGTCTCTTGATGTCTGTATAATGCTTGACTAGAATCTTCTGGCTTTGTTTCCATAAGGAAGTCAGGTGTAATTCTGATAGGTCTGCTTTTATATGCTACTTAGCCTTTTTTTCTTGCAGCTCTAATATTCTTTCTTTATTTTGTATTTTTAATATTTTGATTATTGTGTGACGAGGGTACTTTTTTCTTGATCCAGTCTATTTGGTGTTCTGTAAGCTTCTTTTATCTTCATATGCGTGTATTTCTTTAGGTTAAAAAAGTTTTCTATGACTTTGTTGAATATATTTTCTGTGCTTTTGAGTTGGACTTCTTCCCTATTATTCTTAGGTTTGGTCTTTTCATGGTGTCCTATATTTCCTGGATATTTTGTGTTAAGTTTTTGTTAGATTTAGTGTTTTCTTTGACCGTTGAGTCTATTTCCTCTATCTTTCTTCAATGCTTGCGATTCTCTCTTCCATCTCTGGTATTCTGCTGTTTATGCTTGCATTTGTGGTTCCTGATCATTTTCTCATAATTTCCATTTCTATAATTCCTTCTACTTGTGTTTTCTTTATTGTCTCTATTTCAGTTTTCAAGTCTTGAATCATTTCTTTCATCTGTTTGATTGCATTTTTTTGGGTTTTCTTTAAGGGATTTGTGGATTTCTTCCAATTTTTGTTTGTCTTTTTCTCCATTTTTTTTTTTGAGGAAAATTTTCATTTCCTCTTTAAGGGACTCAAACATTCTTCTAAAGTTATTTTTTAGGTCATTTTCTTCTGCTTCATCTATATTGGGGTGTTCAAGTCTTTCTGTTGTAGGGCAACTAGTTTTAGTTGGTGTCGTGTTGATCTTTGTGGTGTTGCATGTGTTCTTACCTTGTCTACTCATCTTTTCCTCTGATTGGTGTAGTTGGGGTTGTGTCTCTGGTGATCAGTCTTCCAGGTGCCAGTGAATCCGAGGCTCAGATGGTTGCTCCTTGTGATGTAGTCAGAGCCATTGTTCCAGTCACCCTGGAGGTCACTCAGTGTTCCTGGAAGTCGCTCAGTGCTTCCAGGGGTTGTTCTGCCTTCCCAGGGGTTGTTTGAGCCTGCTCCCTTGGATGATGCTTGCTTGGGTCTGCTCCCACTGAGGTAGCTGCCTTGGGCCTGCTCCATCAGAGGTTGCTGACTCAGGCCTACTCCCTCAGAGGTTCCTGATTTGTGCCCATCCCACAGAGGTCTCTGGCTCAAGCCTGCTCACTCAGTGGTAGCTCTCTAGTATCTGCTCCTGTGGAGGCCATTGCCTCGGGTTTGCCAGGCAGAGGTCACTGGCTCAAGCCTGCTCCTGTGGAGGTTACTGCCTTGGCCAAGGTCACTGGTTCAGGCCTGTTCTGGTAGATGTCCTTGACTTGGGCCTGCCCCTGCAGAGGTCCCTGGCTTGGGCCCAGTCCTGCAGACATCTCTGCCTTGGGTCTACTCCCTTGGAGGTCCCTGACTTGTGCCTGGTCCTACAGAGGTCTCTGGCTTGGACCTGCTTCCTCAGCGGTTGCTCCCTTGTACCTGCTCCTATAGAGGTTTCTGCCTTGGTCTTAGGGCTGGGATTAAAGGCATACATCACCATGATTAAAGGCATGTACTGCTCGATTTTTATGGCAACTAATGTAGCTACTGGGATTAAAGGTGTGTATCATTGTGGTTACTGGGATTAAAAGTGTGTATTACCATAACTGGTCAGTAAAGCTGACCAGTGGGACTGTTTCACTCTCATATCTTCATGTACTCTTTATTTATTAAAATACAATTGAAAAGCCACTACATTCCTGCTTGCTTTTGTCGCAGGTGGTGCCTTCTTGCTGAATTTTGTCAGCTTGGAAAGGGCAGAAAGAGCCTCTGGGTTCTCTTATAAGATCACCGTTCTTATTCATGAACTCTACCCTTAAGGCATAGTCACTTCCTCAACTATCATTATATTGGAAAGTAGATTTTAAATCTGAATTTTGACACCTACATACTGTAGAACAAATAGATAATCAAGTAGAATGTTGTGTCTAGTGATACAACACAAAATCCACACAAATAGTTTCTCATGCATCACTGCTCAGTATTTTGGCTTTTTGACAATGGCAGAGGATGCCATTTGGTAAGCATCACACATTGAATTTTTTTCTGGGTCAGTGGCGTAAAGTTTAATACTGTTTTGCAATGCTGAGCAGCAGCAGGGAATTGTGGCCCTCCAGTTATCACCACACTCAGAAGGTAAATGTTGGACATCCTATAATGCACTATGTTGCTGGGCTAAGTTTCTCAGTCTAAGTATATTAAATTTAGTTTTACCTGCATGATATTTCCAGTGTGCAGTGGGTGAGATGGGGGAGTTTCCTACCATAAGTTGAAGAGTAGTTTATTTTGTATTTGCACATGTTTTCTGGCACTGAAATCCCAGTGATTTTCTAAGTGATAAAAATAACAGGGACACCTTATGTTGTAGTATTTGATCTTTTGTTCTTAGCTCCTGAAACATCTCTATGTCTTTCACTATTGATAACAGACTTCAGACAGGCCCAGGTTCACACTGGGGAGATGATTTTGGGCGAATGACTTAGATTACTGTAGAATTGGGATTGATCATAGGGGATCCAACCAATGTGATTGAGAGTTAGAGCTTTCAGCCCCCTCTGTCCCTCCACAATATCTGGGAAGATAGGAGAAGGACTGGAGGTTGAGTTAAACACCAACAGCTGATGACTGAATTAAAATCATTGCTGTATTATGAATCTTCCATTAAGATTCCCAACAAAAGTAGTTTGGAGTCCTACTGAGCTGGTGAATAATAACATACTTGTGTGCTGGGAAAATGACTTCTCTCACACTGTGAAGAAACAGAGTCTTGCAGTTCATTCCAGAGTTGAATTAAAGTGTAGACAACCCTGTCATTTCCATGAAGATGCAGGGGATTCCTTTGTGTGAGGAAGCTCATACCTTTGATATATCAGAAATTTTATATGAGGGAGATAGCAGTAAATTTTCTTCTTTCAATATATTATAAAACAATACCACAAATAAAAGGATAACTTCTATTTATAGCAAAACATATTAGGAAAGTTTACTCTATGAAGAAAAATAATAATGGAAATTTTTCCTCAACATCATATTGTGAGTCGTTTCTCACAACAAATTAGGGGCCTGAATATAAAAACACCAGCATAATGAAAGCAAAACAAAACGATGTGTAGAGAAACTAACAGCCAAGAGAGCTAGAAGGTGCAATCAGTATATGAGCTAATGAGAAGCTATAAGTTAATCTGTTAGAACATATATTTGATTGCTTTAGAAAGTGGTATGATGGGGAATTCCCTTCTGTATGCTGTGAATATCATTGGTTAATAAAGGAACTGCTTTGGGCCTATAGCAGAGCTATAGGGAACAGAGCTAGGTGGGGAAAACAAAACAGAATGCTGGGAGAAAGGAGGAGGAGTCAGGGAGAAGCCGTGTAGCCCCGCAGGAGCCAGATGGAACTTTAGCCCGTAAACCACAGCTACGTGGCGATACACAGATTAATAGAAATGGGTTAAATTAATATGTAAGAGTTAGCCAATAAGAAGCTAGAGCTAATGTGCCAAGCAGAGATTTAATTAATATGGTTTCTGTGTGATTATTTTGGTTCTGGGTGGCCTGGACAAACAAGCGGCCTCCTGACTACAGTGGTAGGGTATGGTGAGCTTCAAAGTCATATCTAAAAGATTATGTGCATCATATGGTGAGGCTGAATTTTTAGGACTAACTTTCATTTGTTCCCAGCACTTTCTCTGCATTTCTATCATGGTTTGAAAGAAAATGACCCCCAGAGGGAGTGGCACTAATGGGAGGTGTGGCCTTCTTGGAGTAGGTATATTGGAGGAAGTATATCACTGTGGGGGTGGCCTTTGAGGTTTCCTATGCTCAAGCTACACACAGTGAGTTAGACCACGTCCTGTTGCTTGTGAGTCAAGATGTTCAGCTTCTGTTTCAGCACCACTTCTGCCTCCATGCTACCATGGTGCACCATTATGATAGTGGATGACAACTCTAAAAATTCAAGCCACCCCAATTCAATGTTTTTTGTTTATAAGAGTTGCCAGTGTCATGTTGTCTCTTCACAGCAATAGAAACCCAAACTAAGACACCTCTCCTCTTGCAGGTTACCCTAAATCTGGAACAAAGAATTTTATATTGCTCCCTGAGTGGGGGGGTCAGGACTGCCAATTCTTTTAATTCCTAGACACTTACTGGATTGTTTTAATTTCTTATTATTGAGATGATAAATGACCACAAACTTAATTGCTTAAAACAATACATATTTATTCAATTTGTAGAACTCTGGAGTCACAAATAAATCTTCTGGGGATAAAATCAAGTAGCAGCATTGCACTGAGGAAAATTAATTTCATTGTCCTTCTCAGCTTCTGAACCTTTGATTTATCTTCAAGGGACATCACTCCAGTTACTGCTTCCACAACCATACAATAATTTCCTCTTCTATAGTCAGTTCACCCCTCATCTTAGAAGGACATTTGTACTTGCAATTAGGACCTACCCTGACAAAAAATAACCTTCCATTATTACAAAAAATAAGCTCCTTACCCACATTTTCTATGCCTCTTTTGCCATCTACAGCAGCATTCACAGATTCCAGATAATAAAATAAAAGCCTTTGGGAGACTATTGCAGGGCTAGAGACTGCAAGCTGGATAAAGTAAAATAACATGGTAGGTACAGGATCATTTTGCAACGGTCATGAATTTAAGGGTCTAGTGGTACAATCAAGGAACCCTTCAATGAAATGAAGACACAGCTCCTGTTGCTATCTCAGCGATCTCTGGCCAGTGTAGAAACAGTGTAGGAAAACACATTCCTCATATTTCTTGGTATGTAATTTTGGATCTTGTACAGAAGATGATCTTCTTCAAGAGACTCTTCTCCACCTAGAAACTGTTACACAAGTTTTTGTCACAGCACATCAAGTAAGTCAGTCTCCCATTCTGACGGAGCTCCCTTTCCCTGCAGTCAGGCATGCACAGGTGCCTGGAGAACTGATGCGTTGATCCTAAAAATAAAGAAGCCGGTTATACACGCCGGAGGAGATTATCTCAATACAACTTCCTAAAATCACTGCCAAGAGGAAAACCCTTTCACACTGGATCCCCTTCCCAGGCTCCTTGGGGTCACACTCCCATCCTGACTCTGACTCTGAATGCCAAGCCCCTCAATGATAAATTAGAAAGTACTATTTTCCCTCCTCCCCACATTTCACTCACTGCCTTACCCCTTAGCAAGGCTCAACAATGTTAAGTCCTTTATCCCAGGTACTAGAAGGAGTCTTTTTTTTTTTTTTTTGTAGTCTGCATCAGCCTCACTTACCCAAAAAGTATGATATGGTAGCACATGACTGACCAGGGTGTGCGACGCATCTGCCTTGGCCCCTTTTACATTTTGATTCTTTTGCATTGTCACAGACATTGCAGATCAGACCTGTATTTGTTGAGTAAGGAGAGAATAGGATATTTAGGATCAACTATAAGGCTATGGGAATGAGTGATTACGAGATCAAAGAGAAGCTTCAGCGTTACACATGGACTGTACTGTCCATTTACTCCCTCAGCTACTATTCAGTTTGGGTTTGTGAGTTAAGCTAGGGGGTGGATTAACACAATGGTGGCATTATTTCTGTTACCTGGTTAGCGCCTACGTACATTCGAGGATGAAATGAAAACAATGAGAATCAAATACATATGTAGTCAACTGGATAAATTATGCGGCGCAGTTTGAGTATAACAACAGACAGATCCCACTGGACTGAGAAGGCCTTGGACTTCAGCTGATTAGTGGAGACATGGAGATGTAGGTTAGATCTGGGTAATTGTGTGTTGAGGATCTTATGAGGGCGTGCATAGAGATTGGACTAACAGTGAAACATACAGAGCGGACTGAGGTTACTTTCATTGCTGATGATCCCACCTAGCTCAGCTCTACTTTCTCTCTCTTCGCCAAGCAGAAAAATAATCTAGGAATCTCTGTGATCAAGTAGCAACGGGGCAAGGGAGGCAGGGCACAGAGATGACATCAGAAGCGATGACAGATTTAGCATTTAGGATTAAGCAATATTGACGGAGAAGAGGTAGTACATTATTTGAACCTTTCATCTTAGACATTTTGAGATTATTGAGTCAGACTCTGTATGGAGCCGAGGAGGACTTGAGTGCCATTGACTTACGTCTGGTTTTGAAGACAGTTGTGCCACATCTGTCTTATATATTCCGTGCTCCCTGCTCCACTAAAACTGCCTTTACAAATGCTGCTAGTGATCTCCAATGACAGATCTACTTGTCCTTGCATGACCAAGGGTTTGTTCACTTCTAAGTAATGATGATTTAAAGCATACGAGAAGATGTTCACAGGTTAGAGGCAAACATAGTGTAAAATTTTATATCAGGAATTTGAACATTCATGGATTTTGGTATCAGGAGCAGACCTGGAGTGAGTTCCTTTTTATAAGTCAGTGAGATGGCTATACACCATACATAATATGCACTTTGATTTCTTTTGAACAATATATGATATAAGAAAAATATTCCATTATAACTTTGTAGCATGGTTTAATTAATCAATTCCTTATGTATATTTATTTCTATGTTTTGATATTACTTGGCACAGTAAATAATCCTGAGCACTATTCATTATAATATAATGAGGTTGTTGTTATATAATTCATTTGCATGTGGTTATATCTGTAATATAATTTCATATAAGCAGAATTGCTGGATAATAAATATTGTTTTGATAGTTTTGCAAGATGCACTTTAAAGGCAATGAAACTATTTATACTCTTGTTATCAATTTTTAGGCAATTCTTACCTCACTACAACAAGGACATTATACAGTGCTATTCAGTTTCTGAATGTTGACAATCTGATAGGTTCTTTGAATATGTACTTCTTCACTATATAAGGAGTGAGTCTGAGCACATTTTTGTACATTTAATAGTTATTTGTATTTACTGTATGATGAACTTTTGATGTCTTTAACTGATTTTTCTGTTAGATTATTAGTGTATTTTAAGTGTTTTTATTGAAAGTCATCATATATTAGGGACATCAGCCATTTGTTCATAACATGAATTGACTTTTTGTTTTTTATTATGAGGAATTTTTTGATTTTTATTTCTTTGTTTATATTATGTTTATTTTTTGAGATTATAGTATACTTACATCACTTTTCTCTTCCTTTTCCTCCATACAAGCCCCCCCACCCCCAATATGGCCCTTTTTGCTCTCTTTCAAATTCATATGGTTTTTTTTTTTTTGAACTCTAGGTTTTTGAGTTATAGTTAGAAAGGTCTTCCCCAAACTGGTAAAAGAATAATTTTACATTTTCTCTAATATTTTATGGTTTAGTGTTTCTTAGTATTAAAAGGGTGGCAAAATAAAAACACCATTGTACTTTGAGTACATTTAATAAGTAAGATGAATACGAATTAGACATTAATTTTCATTTAGTCATGAGCAACAGCTCTGTGTCAAGGCTGCCTTTCAAGCAGAGTGTGCACTCACTGATGTAAGACGGAGTCTCAGCAGAGAGATCTGCCTGAGGAGTGGCGCTCACTATTTTCAGCTATAAGTTATAATTGGAGCCTTGGAGGTGGAAAAGGACCTGTGTGAGTAGTGCTGAGCTTTGAAGGTAAATAAAGATTCCTGCTGACCTAACGTGGAGAAGAAGTAATGAGACAAAGAAGGGGGAAGGAGAAGGGTGTTGTGCAGTGGGCAGCATAACAGTGTTTCAGGAGAAAGGAAGATAAACCTGTGCACAAAAACTGGAGGTCTGAAAATTGCTGTCCTGTTTCTCTGCGATTCTTCTGTTTTCTTCTTGATTAGTACACCACATGATCTCCCTAATGCTCAGAACTTCAGTCTTGAGATTTGAGCTGCAATGCCCGAGTGTGACTGGGAGACAGTGGTTTAGGTAACCACACCCCCAAGACCTCCCTCCACTCCCCCTGTTGGAAACTTACCCTCTGCCAAACAGAGAAAAGACAGGGTCACGATGAGCACTGTGCTGACTTTGGTCGCAGGATTCATGCTGGGTGATAGGTGGTGCCTTGAGATACTGTATAAAGGAAGGCACCTGGTCCCTTTATAAAGCTGGAGACCAGGAAGTAATCTCCAACATCAGCACAGGAGGAAATGCCCTTTCCTTTTTCAAAAAGCCAGATGTGCGATAACACGGAAAGCACAGGGTGCCCAGCTGTCTAGCTACAGCTGTGCAGATCATTTCTCTTCCCTTATCTCGTCTCCTGTGTGTGCAATGTGTGAGATGCAGTTTTCTGCTCCTCCAGAAACTCCTCTCTATATGCTAAATGGGAAATGTCTGCTCATCCTAGGATTAAGAAATGGGAAACGGTGACTCTGGATTCAAGGACTTCCAGAGAAGGAAGATGGAACATGAAGATTTCCTGAACAGCTTATCCCAGTGTTGGAGCATTCTCCAGTTTGAGTCACAGGAAAAGGGGAGTTTAGAGCCTGAGAGTCTACACACAACTCCCTAGATCCTGTCTCCTAAAGACTCCATCTTTCTTCCTTAGAGAGTTCTAGTGCTCTTCACTCTGGAAGTCTGGGATCTCAGGTTCCCAGCAGATCTTATGGTTGGGAGTTCACGGGTGAGGGGAGAAATGAGGGTGCTTCTTCAGAGGCATTTCCAGTGAGCTCCTTCTTGGTGTCTGAGCACAGTTTCTGTGTATTTCCTGTCCTGGACGTTCTGGAATTAAAGCTAGGACCATGCCTCCACTACACTCAACCCTGTCTCAATGGCCCTGCTGTGTACTCTAGGGAAATGAAGGGTCATGGTCCCAACCTCACTCTGAGCCATTCAGCTCCATTCTAGAACAAACTTCTAAATGGAAATTTCTTGCTTGTTCTTGTGGCCTCCCAACTTCTCAGGGAGATTTACTTCCTTCATGAATGCCGCCATCTCTGGTGGGGTGTACTGCCTCCACCCCAATTCTAGTTGTTCCAGGTCTCATTACTTTCTTTTCCAGGTGACCATGACTTTGTGTAGCTCCATAGTCTGGGCTTCATTTCAAACCAATATCCATGAAAGTCTTTTCTGTTTCCTTGTTGCCCTTGTCCTCTGTGGGATTAGCTGTGTGGCATGTTCTAAGACCGTAACAGATGGGTTCTCTTCCTTTTCTTCTGCTTCTTCCATATACTGGATCCTAAAAACAACTCTGGGACGTATGCGTAATACTTATTGTTTCCTTGTATGAACTGGTGGCACACGCCTTTAATCCCAGCACTTGGGAGGCAGAGGCAGGCGGATCTCTGGGAGTTCGAGGCCAGCCTGGTCTACAAAGGGAGTTCCAGGACAGGCTCCAAAGCTACAGAGAAACCCTGCCTCGAAAAAACCAAAAAAAAAAAAAAAAAGAAATAATAATTCCAGAAAGATTCAGTAATGGACTCAAGGTCACATAGCAGCTAGCAAATTGCAGATGAACCCATGACTGTCTGCAACAATGTTATAGTTGAGATAAATTTACAGATCATGCATTTATTCCTATTAGTGGGGTTTTTGTGTATTTATCAATCCTTGAGAAAATATTATTTTTTAGTCAACTTACTGGAAGTACACCATACTGAACAAGAAATTCAATTCTATATTCTTAGAGTTATAAATGTGTGAGTTTCCTATGAAACTTCAAACAGTAGCTTATAATGCTAAGAATTACTCAAGTTCAAGAGGGATAACATCTTATGGAGCTAAACAATAAAGATGTCAGTTGCAGGTTAGCTCCTTCTGGAGACACTAAAGAAAATAATGTATTTTCCTCCAATACTCCATAGCTCGTGACCCATTTCTCCATCGTCAAAGCATGTAACTTCAAAACCTGCTTTCATCGTTACATCTCCTATCCTCATTCTATAGTCGACCCTTACTCCCAGACTCTGGCAATCAAATACTTGGCTTTGCCAATGCTAGGCAAGTTCTCTACCTTTCAACTCTGACCTTGTCCTCCACTTCTCTTTTATAAGGTTATTTGTGATCATATTTAGTGCCCCAACCACATAAAACATGATAACCTTTCACCCTACAGTCCTTAACATAATCAGATGTTAAAAGTCCTTTGGGGACATACATAGTAGCATTCCTTGATAACAGAAACTGGGATATAAAAATCTTTGGAAGTTATTATACCAATTTCCCTATTTAGTACTCTCAACTGGACACAGCCTGGGTCATTTGAAAAAGACTCAATTTGATAGTTATCTTTATCAGGTTAGTCTGTGGTCATGTCTGTGGGGGGGATTTTCTTGGTTGCTAATTGATTCAGAAAAGTCCAGCCTACTGTGGGTGCCACTGTGGGTGGCACCACTCCTATGCAGGTGATCAATACCTTTGAACCTGTGTGTGTGTGTGAGTGTGTGTGTGTGTGTGTGTGTGTGAGAGAGAGAGAGAGAGAGAGAGAGTCAGTCCAAAAGCAGTGTTCCTTCATGGCTCCTGTCTCCCGATTCCTGCCTTGAGTTCATGCCTCAACTTTCTTCAGTGGTGGATCATGGCAATGTAAGCCAAATAACCTCTTTCTTCCCTAAGTTGCCTTGGTCTTAGTGAGAATGCTTTGTCATGGCAACATAGGGAGACTAAAACACCGTCTACCACACACTCTCAGTATCAAGAGCATGACACCATCTGTTTGCCCAATGCTACCTCTACAATGAGGTGTCTCTCTCTGTTTCAATACATACATCCTTATATCCACCTCATTTATGCAGCAGCAAACACCTGCTTCTTTAATAGTCTGTCCAATCACTTAAAACTTCTAATCTTTGACATTTGTGGTTCCTCTGGTGCAGTCTTTCCCCACCAACTATGTTCTTACTAGTTTTCAAAGTCTTCTTTTTCTCTCTATTAGTTAAATTTTATTTTAATTAAAATTAATCATAGCATCCCTTCCCCTTTCCACCCTCCAAGTCCTTCTGTGTCCTTCCCATCAATCTCTCAAATTCATGGCTTTACCTCTTTTTCTATTATATATATACATATACAATCTGATGAGTCCTTTTAGTGTTGCCTGTGTGTATTTGATTTCAGGGCTGATAATCGATAGCCACGATACCTCAACACTATTGCTGCCTAGACAAGATGTGAACAGTAAAACCCCAAAGACATGCTAGCATGGAAGGGGGAAATGTTATAGGACCCCACCCTTAGACAAAGGAGCACATGAAATTAATAGGTGCCGAGATAAGGAGAATTAGTCTTTTAATTGACTATGTAATACTGAGTAGCCAGTCAAAGTTCTTTTTTCTGAAGAGAGGCTTCCCTGGTAAACTTGTTTCATCTGAATCCCCTCTGGGCCCTGGTGGCCAGCTATGCTGGACACACTTGTGATCTTGTTGAGATGATTTCATGTTCTGCGAGGTTCCTCAACCAGTGTCTTGGTTTAGCAGAAAGCCTCACACTTAGTAAAATGATCACTGGGACCAAAGTCAGCACAGTGCTCATCGTGACCCTGTCTTTTCTCTGTTTGGCAGAGGGTAAGTTTCCAACATGGGGAGTGGAGGGAGGTGTTGGGGGTGTGGTTACCTAAACCACTGTCTCCCAGTCACACTCGGGCATTGCAGCTCAAATCTCAAGACTGAAGTTCTGAGCATTAGGGAGATCATGTGGTGTACTAATCAAGAAGAAAACAGAAGAATCACAGAGAAACAGGACAGCAATTTTCAGACCTCCAGTTTTTGTGCACAGGTTTATCTTCCTTTCTCCTGAAACACTGTTATGCTGCCCCCTGCACAACACCCTTCTCCTTCCCCCTTCTTTGTCTCATTACTTCTCCATGTTAGGTCAGCAGGAGAAATTTTAAGGGCAGGGACTTAGTTCAACTGTAGGGAGAATTTTACAATAAAGAGCGCAAAGCTACAATAGGGCACATTGTGCAGCGGCTTCCCAGTGACTGTGGAGTTAGGGTGCACTCTCTCTTGGGAATGCAGGGGTGAATCAGGTAGGGACACTGTGTTCTTGGAAATGTCCTTTCTGGAATGTGATCTTATGATCTGTGACATTACATGACTAGTCTAAGGGCATATCACCAAGGGGACAGTGAACTCATCCCCCAGGGAGGAACATGGTGAACATCAGAGAATACCTGATCCTTGCCTTTGCCCATACTGAGTACAAACATTCTGCTCTGTGTGTTTACAAATAATTCCTGGAAATGCAGGAGCAGTTGGCAGGAGAGAGAGAGAGAAAGAGAGAGAGAGAGAGAGAGAGAGAGAGAGAGAGAGAGAGAGAGAGAGAGAATTATGCTAGGTTAAGTCTGTGTCCTTGTAAAGCCTTTGAAGAATGTTTACTTAGGAGGATGGCTGTATTTGACTTCCTCACTGTAAGTATCTCCATCCCTCTATTCTCCTACTTGATCCTCAGCCTGTTGACTTCTCCCCAAATTTATCCCTCCTCCATTGTAAGGCTTACTGGCTAAGCGAGAGTTCTTGCCTTGTGTTCCTAGGATAACCTTCATAGCAACTCTATCTACCTGAGAATATAATACTGCTTTCATATTTGTGCAAATTGCCAAATGAGAGGTCAGGAGAACCACAAATTATAAAAGAGCCATAAATTGGGCAATATCAAAACTAACTTTCTTCATCAATGAAATGGAGAATGAAAAATACTGGTCTCAGACATGAACAGTTCAACTACTATTGACAACTGAACTCTGATTATTCTCTTGAAACACTATAAATAAGGACAAATGCATTGATTAAAGTCTTAGCTAAGAGCAATAAGATGAGAGAAGGAAATAAATGGGATAGAAACAGAACAGTGAAGTCATAGTATCCCTACTTGCTGATGACATCATTCTATATCTAATCAACCTTAGAGATTACACCCTAGACTCTTAGAGCTGATAGGTGCTTTCAGCAAAGTGGCGGACTACAACATGAATACGTAAAACCTCTATAGAAAGGTTTATTTTTTTCTCTGCAGCATTGTCAGCATTTGTTGCTTTGTTTTCTTAGTAAAATACAGTCCAACTGGGCAGCCGGAGAGATAGATGACTCAGTGGTTACAAGCACTGGCTGCTCTTCCAGAGGACTGGGGTTCAATTCCCAGCACCCACATTACAGTTCACAACTATTTGTAACTCCAGTTTCAAAGGTTCCAATGCCATCTTCTGGCCTCCACGGACACTAGACATGAATGGTATATAGACATCCACTAAAACAAAACAATGATGCACAGAAAATTAGAAACAAAATCCAATGCACACTTAACATAGTTTTCATTTACAGTTTCCTGGTGGCTAAATATAATTAATTATTTTTTTTTGTGGTTGCTGTGATAAAATGCAACTTAAAGAAGTTTATTTGGGTTCACAGTGGCAAGGTTCAGTCTATTACAGCCAGAAGTCACGGCAGCAAGAGCGGCGGCAGCTGGTTACATTGCATTTGAGGTCAGGAAGCAAGAGAGATGAGTCCCCACGTCCCCATTATGTAGTCCAGGACCCAAGTATGGTGCCACCGTATTCCATTCTCTGATGCTTACTGCCCACTCCTCTACTGAAGGATGTTGCTGTTTCTGAGTTTGGTCAATTATCAATAAGGCTGCTGTAAACAGCTATGTGTGGACAGCATAAATTATAAGTCCCTTTGCCAAAGATCGGATGGCTGAATCATATGATAACAATGAAAAGAATTTTTAATTTAGTAAGAAATTGCTAAATTATGTTCCAAAACGGTTGCATATTTGCATTTCCATCCAGGAAGATTAGATAAGAACCTATGTGCCCCTGCCTCGGGCTCGCCGCCTCCCATAGCTCAATGGCTTGGTCCACGAGTGAATCAATATACTGAAGAGCCTGACTCTGCGTTTGGTTTGGAATCAGGTTCTCTTTTAATCGTTCTGGACCAGAGTTTACGGATATTCTAGAAGAAAATTTACTTGAACCTCAGAGCTTGCCTCTAAGAAGGATGACCCTCAAAGACTCTCAGAACATCCCTAGGAGAAGGAAAGTCTGAGATGAAAGAAGAAAACAAGGCTCCGGCCATGTGTGTGGAGGTCTCTGATGGCCACAGCCCTCCACGTGTGTCTTTGCTTACTCTGGGCTGCGGGAGGTACAGTTCCAGGCTTCTCTTTTCCAGGCTAATCTGTTTGTTTAGCTAATCTGTTTGCTCAGCTATCTGAGAGAATTCAGCCTGTTCTGAACCTCAGCCCAGACTTCAAAGGCTGCTTAGAAGAACTTGCTCTTGATTTCCTGCCCACTCTAACATGCATACCATACTGAAGCCATGTGGCCTTTTTAGATAACTGTTTCCTACAGCTCTCTCCACTGCCAGGTTCTTTCCTTTCCCATGCCAGGGTGTCACCCATAGGCCTTGAGCTGCTCCCCACTCTGCCCCCCATGATCTCTAAAAGTGGCTCCTGACTGAAGCATTTGAGTCTTTTATTTTTTTTCAAGACAAGGTCTCACTCTGCAGTCCTGACTATTCTGGAACTCACTATATAGATCAGGCTGGCCTTGGGTCCACAGTGATCTACTTGCCTCTGCTGCTGGAGTGCAGAGATTAAAGAAGTACACTACCTCCCCTAGCTCTGAGACCTGATTTTGCTAGAGATTCCAGATGGCTCTCGAGAATCCCAAATGCCAAGAATTCTATGATCTCACATCTCTTATCGGGTTGTGCTTTGGCATTGGAGAGCAAGGTTGACAGAGCCCTGGGGTCACTTTTGCTGACTGAATGGATTCTATACAATGATGTTGCTGGGCAGTGTGTCCCCCGGGAACCTGTTTAGAAATCTGCACAATTGGAAGGCCCACATGGTGGTGATTCAGTCTTGGGATCTTGCTCAGGTTCAATTCTTCTGCCAGTTAAAGAACTAAAAGGCAGGAAAATCTCCTGGCACCCACCAGGAGGCAGCAGAGAAATCTCTTTGAAATCTAGACAGCAGGAGACAGAATTAGCAGTTGGGGAAAGGCTTTTATTAGGGCTGAGGAAGCACATGCATGCAGCAGACACACAGAGAAAAGGACTTTTTGCAAAGGGGGTGGTGGCAGTGATGGGGAGCCAAAAATTTCAGTCTCTTTGTAAGGGTCCGTTTTTCTTTTTAAATTCATCATTCCTTCGATTCAATCCCTCCACCTCCCTCCTGCCCCTACCCACTCCTGCTCCATCTCCGTTCATATGGGATAAAGCCTTCCATGGGAACCAACATAGCATGGTGTATCAAGTAGAGGCAGGACCAAGCTCCCTCCCTCTCCTTCCCCCCTATCAAGGCTGAACAAAGCATCCCACCATAGGGTATAGGTTCCAAAGAGCCAGCTCATGCATCAGGAACAGGTCCCAGTCCCACTGCTAGGGACCCCACAAAGGCCCATGCTACATAACTGTCACCCAGATGCAGAGGGCCTAAGTCAGTCCCATGCCGGTTCCCCAGCTACCCGTCCAGAGTCCATGAGCTCCCACAAGCTCAGGTCAGCTGTTTCTGTGGGTTTTCCCATCATGATCTTGATCCCCCTCCTCCTTGCTCCCTTCACCCTCTCTTCAACTGGCCTCTTGGAGCTCAGCCCAGTCCTGAGCTGTGGATCACTGCATCTACCTCCATCAGGTACTGGATGACGGTTCTCTGACAACAATTAGGGTAGTGATCAGTCTGCATACAGGGGAAGGTCAGTTCAGGCACCCTCTTTACTATTGCCCCTCCCTTGGCAGCAGAGGGGGAATGGGTGAGGGGAGGCTCTGGGTAGGAGGAGAGCAGGACATAACAGTTTGTTCTACAATCCTTGGACTAAGAAAGAGCAGTGAGGAATGACAAGGCTTTGGGTCAGAGTCAGTGTTGAGGGTGAGAAGGTTATACTTTCCAGGCTTAGGAGAAGGCTCAAGGAAAGACCAGCGCGACTCTGGAAGTCTAGATAAAGGGGTGGGGAGGAGAGGTTGAATAGCAAGTCTCCTCTCTGTGGGAGGGAGAGGGGTCTTCAGGTATCACAGGACTGTCTATGGTCCACACAAACCTCGTTAGGGTGAATGCTCTCAAGGGCAAGCCTGTGCATCCGCCCTTCATGGGGTTCCTCTGACTATTGAGACATGAACTTGTGATATATGTGGGGAAATAATACTGGATGGAAAGATGGTCCACCATTTCTTAGAGGTAGATGTTATGCTCAGCTCTGTGAAGTCCCTCTAAAACCAACAAGGAGACCGAGTCCCATATGTAAAAGCAAGAGCCTTATACAAGTTTGCAAACTTGGTCTCTCCGTGTGTCCAACGTATTGGAATAGTCGGAGAGGCTTGAGCACAGATAGAGTTGTGTTTTTATAGTAGTAAAGGTGAGGGTGAGGGGTTTCTAAGGCTCAGGACCCCTGATTGGCTGACATTTGTCTAGGGGTGTCCTGGTGAGTGTGTGCTGGCAGGTGATCCTACCTACAATGGTTGGAATATTAGGAATTTCCTTTGGATGGTCTGTTCTTGGGTGGTGCCTGGGTAATCTCTGTTTGTGGTTCTTCCTGCAACCAGGTATTGCTTCAGGGTAAACTACTGAGACTCAGGCCTCCATTAAGCTTATACTGGCTGGGTCCAACATTGGGAGGTGATGATGGCTGGAAGGTAAGAACTTCCTTTGGGTGGTCTGTTCCTATTAAGCTTCTCATGGCTGAGTCCTACAGTAGAGACAGAAAGGTGATTTTCACTTACTTTTTAACAATCTTGGTATTGTTGTAAATTTCCTATTACTCTTATTCTGGGAAAGATGTTCAGAGTTGTCTGGAAAATTATAGAAGACTGGGGTCGGGTGGAGCTGGGCATTCCATCGACATATTTAAACACTGGACACCCATGACATCTTTCTGGATGGGGCAAGGAGTCTTTTTCTGGGAGGAATGAGCTGATGCTCTTAGCTCAAGCCCCTGAAGACTGTGCCGAGAGTCACATGTTCCAAATGAGAGTCCTATAAAGGGGGTCTGCAAAGCAGCATGGGAATTCTTTCCTGCAATAGCCTGTAAATTCTAGAGTCCAGTCAGGTCCTTGGAGCCTTCTAGTCTCAAAGGGATCTGCTAGTAACTGTCGTCTCTGCTAGGCAGAAAGAAATTCATTTTTGTTTGGAGGAGAGAGACTCTCAGTTGTGTCTCACTTCTCATTGTTGTGAGGAACCTAGGTCAGATACCTTCCAGATCAACCCTGGGAACCCAATTCTAGACTCTGGATGCAGAGCTGGACTGGAAAGAGAACATCTAGGTTATTCAGACAGCTGTGTACCTTTGTTGGCTTGGTGAAAAACAATTTCGTCTCTAACACCCCCTTGGTCTTCATCAGTAAGATGAGGTCAGTTATTTCTAACCCACGATACTGTCAGAGAATTCAAATGTAAATGAGCAACATTCTGGAGAAAGTCTAAATTTTCATTCTTAAATTTGGCATTGTTAAATGTAAGCACCCATGCTTCCTTACCAGGTCAAGGTCACCTGATACAGCTGCGAGAAATTAAACTGGCCAGTTGGAAGGGGCCACTGCAAGACTGAAGCTGTGACAATCTTATTGAGAACAATCAGATTTTTCATACCTTTATCGGAAACAGAATATAATGGCAATTACCAGAATCAATATAGTTATAGTTGCCCAGTTACAGTGATATTTGCAAGTTTTACAGGGTTTATAAGATTAATGTCTGAAGCCTATTTTCCTGATGAGCATCATGATTCTTTGACTTCTGTGGGAACAGAGAAATGAAAAATGGCCGGAACATGGCATTGCCTGAGGGAGTGTATTGATCTCTAGGAACAGGCAGGTACATTGTGCCCCAGGAGCCATGGACGCTAACCAGAAAAACTTCTGATGCCTGCCGCTCAAGGCAGCTAGGTCAGGTCAACTCCATGGTTCCCTACAATTAAATATGTGTTTCCTTCTCTTCCTCCTCACCCATGTACAAGTTTCTAAGTCCTAACAACTGCCTCAGAGTCTGCATATACCTGTAATACTTCTTTTATCTTTAGAGTCACAGAGACACAGTAGGCAGGCAGGACTGTCAGGCTTCCATCCTTACTGTGTGTGTGGTGGGGTACCTTCCTAGCCAGCGTGACAGGAGGGAATGCATTGGATGGTACATGAATCAGGCTTTGGGAACCTTCTCAAATAAGCGGTTCCTCTATCCACTCTCTTCCCACCACAGAACAACCTGTCATTTCCACTGTCAGCTCTGCAGTGACAATTTGCAAACTGAAGAGCAGGAATTTCATTCTGCAAGCTTGTAATCAGGGACTGTGGGTCAGTGTGGACACCTTTGCTTCACTCTCTGACCACTCCCGGGTGTGGCATCCAGTCATGTCATTCGTCTTCCTGCCGTGGTCCCGAGATCTGATATGTTCAGTTCATGATTCTAGACATGGAAGGGAAAGTGGGGAACTCAACACATGAAGCCAGCATCTGTGGGGCAAAGAATAAAATGAATACAAGTAAGAAAAGCTCTGGGATCACAAGACGAATTAGGCACTCTGCAGGGAAGGCAGAGAGAAAGGTGGTCATCTACATATTGTGACTTCGCTGAGATGGTGGGACCTGGTACTAAAATGGAGGCTGTCAGGAAACTGTAATATCTCTGGAGCTCTCACCAACTTACTTTCCACAGACCAATCCAGTCACACCTCCCTTTAGGTGTGAGTCTCTGCCACTGTCATCATTATAGGCTTTGTCTTCCTCAGAAAAAAAAAAATGAATGAACTAGGCTCATAAAAGGCTGACATCATCTTTCCTTCCCTGTCTTGTCTCTTTCCCCAAGACTGTCCTACCCCCTCAGAGAGAAGCTGAGCAGTCAGACCACAGATGAAGTGCTAGGCTCAGGTCCTGTTGTCATATGCTGCAAGGAACTGAGGGCCTGCTGGATGGAATGCACAGCCAAGTCAGGAAGACTGCGATCTCTCAAAGGGGTGGATTCAGTCACCCAGAAATGCTTTGTTACCTTGGGTTTATTACATCTGAAAATATGCCATGTAGATGCAAAGCTAATGTGTGTTTCATCCAGTTTTAAAAAAAACTCAACACCAGTAAAATGAAGAGGCAAGAGATTCTGTTCCAATAAGAACTGGTGTCCTACAATTGATTTAATAAAATGACATGGAGTGCCTGGGTCGTCTGAGTTTAAAGTGTTGCAGGAATGTAAACACAGCTGCATCCATTTACCTGGAAATTCCACTTTTAGCAACTAAATAATATTCCATTGTGTACATGTACCACTTGTTTTAGATTTTCATTGTTCATAGGTTAACTCCCTTGTGTTTTAGAGTTTCCAGATATGACTACATTTTAATCATACAATCATACAGTATACTTATTTGTATGTAATATTATTTCAGATATAGCAGTAATGCCCCTCTTTGAGTTCCTTATTGTGTTTGCTTATTAGTTTCTACCATGTTAAATTTATGTAAATAGAAAAACATATTTAAATCTAAAAATTACTTTCAAAACACCTCAAGTGTCAGTAAGAAAGGACTTGTCCAAATCATACAACATTAAGATAGAGATTAGAGTTTAACTTCACATCATGTGAAAAAATATGGCAGATGCCTCCATTGGGGTCTGGCTAATTACTCCATGTGGACAGAATAGAGATAACAGCAGGAAGTTCTCATGATGAAAGGATCCCTGGGAAAATTACAGTGTATACTCATTGTACCTAGAATGATCCCAGCAAGTAAAAATTATGTTGAAACAGAAACTAAGAGAGAGGTTCAAACTAAAGAAGAAATACAAAGTAGATGTGATGAAGGTAAATGACAGCAGGGGGCGAAAGAGAGAGACCCCAGTACAGTAGGAATGGACAGTCACACACAGCTAAGCCTGAACTGGAGATAATCTGCCTTTGGCAGAGCAGAATCATATCCCTCCATGTGGTCTGGTCTTCCTGAAGTCTAATCCTGTATTGGATTTCCATGAGATTTTGAATCTCATGTTGCCCCACATTAAAATTATTTTCTTCCACTATTGAGGTCTAGTTACAATAAACTTGTTCAAAATGTCTTACAAGGGGCTGGAGAGATGGCCCAGTGGTTGAGAACATTGACTGCTCTCCCAGAGGACCCGGGTTCAATTCCCAGCACCCATATGGAAGCTCACACCTGTCTGTAACTTCAGTTCCAGGAGATCTGATGCCAATGCACATAAAGTTAAATAAATATTTAAAAAAAAAACAGTCTTACAAACAACTACAACCAAGTCAGAAGTCAAGAGAATGATCAAGAAGGCCATACCTTAAGCACATGTGGCGAATTTGAATCAGAGTCTCAAATACCCTTCTTGGTCAAAGATATCTTGCTGCCTTGCTGCATGATGGATTTGTAGTGGCAAAACTGGTGATCATCCAGGGAAGACAAAATCTTAAAAATTATTTCAGAATCACTGGATCCCCATTTACATAAACAGATCTCACAATGTCCTTAGACAGAAGAAAGTTCCATAAATGCCAATAATGCAATTTATTGGGTATTTACTGACAGAAACATGGTACTAACTCCTAGCAAGACCAGTGGATTCCGACACACACACACACACACACACACACACACACACACACACACACACTGTTTGGCCAATAGTTTAAGCATATTACTAGCTAGCTTTTATATCTTAAATTAACCCATTTCCATTATTTTATATTTTACTATGAGGCTCGTGATTTATCCGCAAAGTTATGGCATGTCTGTCTCTGGGATGGCTTCATGGGTTCTCATTGAGTCTACTTACTCTCTCTCTCCTCTCTCTCTATCTCTTCCAGCCTGGCTGTATTCTGTTAAGCCATGGGCTGAAAGCAGCTTCTTTATTAACCATATAAGAAAGACTTCCCACACCATATATATATATATGTATATATAAATTACAAATACGTATTAATGTTAGCATACATTATTATATTCAATATGTTGATATTTATCGATAATTAACATATTAATATATTAATATCATAGCATAGTTATAGTAACATATCATATAATGTTAATAATATTAATGTATCAATATATTGCATTACTATTAAATAGCATATTAATATAACATACTAGTATTACTATGATTAAGATATGTAGCATATTCTATTAATAGCAACATGATAGTATTAATAATACTGTTATGCACAATATATTGTAATATATTATAAGTAATATAAGTATATTACTTATAATATATTATAATTTAATATGATATAAGTAATATATAGTATATTAATATATAATTATAAATAATCATATACTAATATATGACTTACCAAAAATTTTGGGAGCAACTTCAGGACTGATGACATGAGTGTATGGATAATAAAACTCCACAGAACACCAATGACTTTACTTACATTTAAGATAATGGGAGCCGGGCGGTGGTGGCGCACGCCTTTAATCCCAGCACTCGGGAGGCAGAGGCAGGCAGATCTCTGTGAGTTCGAGGCCAGCCTGGTCTACAAGAGCTAGTTCCAGGACAGGAACCAAAAAGCTACGGAGAAACCCTGTCTCAAAAAATCAAAAAAAAAAAAAGATAATGGGGAAATTATCAATGGGAAACCAAATAAGATTATTTAGTGGTGGTCATGGTAGTTACATCTCAAAATGGCAGTAATGATGTCAGTCTGTATCACATGCTGGAATATTATTAACATGACTAAGATCATAGCTTCATTTGGGTAAATATATGCAAAAGGATAGAAATCCAATAAAATATATTTATTTACTGATTAATATAAAACTAGATTTCAGACCCCAAAACAGCACAGAGTATTTATTAACTTTGCCCTAAATCCACCACTAGAACTTGATGGTATACTGTATTGCTGAAAAACACTACACAGTTTGGTCACAGAACATAGAGAAACCAGACTGATGAAACCTGGAAGCTTCCATCATATGGCTAGCTTTCTCAGGGCTGTAAAGTGTTTTACATGGCACTGGGAGAGAGAAATAACCAACAATTTTACTCAGCTGTGAACTCCAAGAGCTACAATAATGATGATGCTTTGAGATATACACAGTTTTGAATGCCATGGGAGTGACCAATCATTCTGACTGCATTTAAGACCCACCCCAGGTTTCACTAGCCTGCCTGCACCAAGCAAGGTAGGTGCTTTGATTATGAACTTCCCAACCAGCACGGAGAACTGATCTCCGCACCAGGAGAGCCATCATTGGGGTGAGTTTCTCACCCGCGGCAGCAGCCCGGGACAGGGAACTCAGAAGTTCCTCATCCCCCCCATACTTCCTGGGCTCCCTTCAGGGGCTCTACTCCCTGCATTCTGCCTCTCTCTTCCATCCCACCCAGCTTGCATCCAGAACCCTCCTCCCTTCTGCCCAACTACCCTCTTCAGGCACATAACACCACCCAGCTCAGCCTGTCTGGGCGCTGGGGTTGAATCCTCAGGGCAAGCGGGCAGGTGGGAGTTCCTTTGTTTCAATAACCTGCCTGCACCAAGCAAGGTAGGCGCTTTGTTTACGAACTACCCAACCAGCACGGAGATCTGATATTGGCACCAGGAGAGAAATCACTGGAGCACCAGGAGAGCCATCACTGGGGAGTGCCATCACTGGGAAGGTACATCAGTAGGCAAGGAGACCTGATCCTGTAAAAGAAGATCCATAGGGGAGCATTCGGAGGAAGAGATGGGCAGGCGCCAATGCAAGAATTCAACCAACAATCTGAAAAATAATATGAAACCACCAGAACCCAGCGACCTCACAACAGGAGGACATGAACACCTTAATCAAGAAGAAGTAGAAAAAAATTGTCTTTATGAAAGTGATTGACGCCCTTAAACAGCATGTAAAAAATGCCCTTATAGAAATGGATGAGAAGTATAACAGAAAGTTTGAAGAATTGAGTAAATCAGTGAATGATACCCTAGGAAACCAAGGAAAAACAATCAAACAGATAATGGAAACAGTTCAAGACTTGAAAACTGAAATGGAGGCAAAGAAGAAAACACAAACAGAAGGCCGGCTGGACAGGGAAAATCTAGGTAAATGAATAGAGACTACAGAAACAAGCATAACCAACAGAATACAAGAGATAGAAGAAAGAATCTCAGATTCTGAAGATACCATAGAGAAAATAAACATGCTGATCAAAGAAAACAGCAAGGCCAACAAACTCTCATCACAAAACATTCAGGAAATATGGGACACAATAAAAAGACCAAACCTAAGAATAATAGGAGTAGAAGAAGGGGAAGAAGCGCAGCTCAATGGTCCAGAAAATATATTTAATAAAATTATAGAAGAAAACTTTCCCAACCTAAAGAAAGATATACCTATGAAGGTTCAAGAAGCATACAGTACACCAAATAGGCTGGATCAAAAAAAAAATCCCCTCGCCATATAATAATCAAAACACAAAGCATACAGAATTAAAAAAAATTATTAAGAGCTGCAAAGGAAAAAGGACAAGTTACTTATAAAGGTAAACCTATCAGACTTACACCTGACTTTTCTATGGAAACCACGAAAGCCAGAAGGTCCTGGATAGATGTACTGCAGAAACTAAGAGACCATGGATGCAAGCCCAGACTACTATACCCAGCCAAGCTTTCGTTCACTATAAATGGAGAAAACAAAAATTTCCAGAATAAAAACAAATTTAAACAATACATAGCCACAAATCCAGCCTTACAGAAAGTAATAGAAGGAAAATCACTAACCAAGGAGTCCAACAATGACCACAATAACTCAGACATCTAGAGACCCTTCACCAGCGCAACTCAAAGAAGGGAAACACACAAACTCTACTACTAAAAGAGTGATCAGAGTTAACAACCACTGGTCATTAATATCACTTAATGTCAATGGACTCAACTCACTTATAAAGAGGCACAGGCTAAGAGATTGGATACGAAAACAGGATCCAACATTCTGCTGTTTACAAGAAACACACCTCAACCACAAAGACAGGCACCTACTCAGAGTAAAGGGCTGGGATAAGGCTTATCAAGTAAATGGACCTAAGAAACAAGCAGATGTGGCCATACTAATTTCTAACAAAGTTGACTTCAAACTTAAATCAATCAGAAGAGATGAAGAGGGACATTTTCTACTCATAACAGGAACAATTTATCAGGATGAAGTTGCAATCCTGAATATCTATGCCCCTAATATAAAAGCACCCACGTACGTAAAAGAAACATTGCTAAAACTCAAGGCAGCCATCAAACCGCACACACTAATAGTAGGAGACTTCAACACTCCTCTCTCACCAATGGACAGGTCAATTAGACAGAAACCTAACAGAGAAATAAGAGAATTAATGGAGGTAATGAATCAAATGGACTTAACAGACATCTATAGAATATTCCACCCAAATAGGAAAGAATATACCTTCTTCTCTGCAGCTCATGGAACCTTCTCGAAAATTGACCACATACTCGGTAACAAAGCAAACATCCACAGTTAGATAAATACCATATACCAAAGTTAAACCAGGACCAGATGAACAACATAAATAGACCTGTTAGTCGTGAAGAATTAGAAGCTGTTATCAAAAACCTCCCTTCCAAAACAAGTCCAGGACCAGATGGTTTCAATGCGGAATTCTACCAGAACTTCCAAGAAGACCTAATACCTATACTCTTTAATGTATTTCACAATATAGAAACAGAAGAGTCATTGCCAAATTCCGCTTATGAAGCTAAAGTAACTCTGATAACAAAACCACACAAAGTCTCAACCAAGAAAGAGAATTACAGGCCTATATCACTCATGAACATCGATGCAAAAATCCTCAACAAAATACAGCATCAACAAAATACTGGCAAACCGAATCCAAGAACACATTAGAAAAATTATCCATTATGATCAAGTATGCTTCATCCCAGAGATGCAGGGCTAGTTCAACATACGCAAATCTATCAATGTAATCCATCATATAAATAAACTGAAAGAAAAAAACCATATGATCATTTCATTAGATGCTGAAAAAGCATTTGACAAAATTCAACATCCCTTTATGATAAAAGTCTTGGAGAGATTAGGGATACAAGGGTCATACCTAAATATAATTAAAGCTATTTACAGCAAGCCGACAGCTAACATCAAATTAAACGGAGAGAAACTAAAAGCCATCCCACTAAAATCAGGAACACGCCAAGGCTGTCCACTCTCTCCATACCTCTTCAATATAGTGCTTGAAGTTTTAGCAATAGCAATAAGACAACATAAGGAGGTCAAGGGGATTCGAATTGGAAAGGAAGAAGTTAAACTTGCGTTATTTGCAGATGATATGATAGTGTACATAAGCGACCCCAAAAACTCCACCAAAGAACTCCTACAGCTGATAAACACCATTAGTAATGTGGCAGGATACAAGATCAACTCCAAAAAAATCAGTCACCCTCTTATACACAAAGGATATGGAAGCAGAGAGGGAAATCAGAGAATCATCACCTTTCATGATAGCCACAAACAGCATAAAATATCTTGGGGTAACTCTAACCAAGGAAGTGAAAGATGTATTTGACAAGAACTTTAAGGCATTGAAGAAAGAAATTGAAGAGGATACCAGAAAATGAAAGAATCTCCCTTGCTCTTGGATTGGGAGGATCAACATAGTAAAAATGGCAATTCTACCAAAGGCAATTTATAGATTCAATGCAATCCCCGTCAAGGTCCCATCAAAATTCTTCACAGATCTTAAGAGGACAATAATCAACTTTATATGGAAAAACAAAAAACCCAGGATAGCCAAAACAATCTTATACAATAAAGGAACTTCTGGAGGCATTACCATCCCTGACTTCAAACTCTATTACTGAGCTACAGTAATGAAAACAGCGTGGTACTGTCATAAAAACAGAGAAGTCGACCAATGGAATTGTACAGAAGACCCGGATTTATCCCACAAACCTATGAACACCTCATTTTCAATAAAGGAGCTAAAACTATACAATGGAAGAAAGAAAGCATCTTCAACAAATGGTGCTGGCACAACTGGATGTCAACCTGTAGAAAAATGAAAATAGACCCATATCTACCACCATGCACAAAACTCAAGTCCAAATGGATCAAAGACCTCAATATCAATCTGAACACACTGAACCTGATAGAAGAGAAAGTGGGAAGTACCCTACAACGCATGGGCACAGGAGATCACTTCCTATGTATAACCCCAGCAGCACAGACATTAAGGGCAACATTGAATAAATGGGACCTCCTGAAACTGAGAAGCTTCTGTAAAGCAAAGGACACTGTCACTAAGACAAAAAGGCAACCTACTGACTGGGAGAAGATCTTCACCAACCCCGCAACAGACAAAGGTCTGATCTCCAAAATATATAAAGAACTCAAGAAACTAGACGTTAAAGTGCTAATTAACCCAATTAAAAACTGGGGCACTGAACTGAACAGAGAATTCTCAACAGAAGAAGTTCAAATGGCCAAAAGACATTTAAGGTCATGCTCAACATCCTTAGCGATCAGAGAAATTCAAATCAAAATAACTTTGAGATACCATCTTACACCTGTCAGAATGGCTAAAATAAAAAACACCAATGATAGCCTTTGCTGGAGAAGTTGTGGAGAAAGGGGTACCCTCATCCATTGCTGGTGGGAATGCAAACTTGTGCAATCACTTTGGAAATCAGTGTGGCGATTTCTCAGGAAATTTGGGAGCAACCTACCCCTGGACCCAGCAATACCACTCTTGGGAATATACCCCTAGAGATGCCCTATCATATGACAAAAACATTTGTTCAACTATGTTCATAGCAGCATTATTTGTAATAGCCAGAACCTGGAAGCAACCTAGACATCCTTCAATGGAAGAGTGGATGAAGAAAGTTTGGAATATATACACATTAGAGTACTACTCTGCGGTAAAAAACAATGACTTCTTGAATTTTGCATGCAAATGGATGGAAATAGAAAACACTATCCTGAGTGAGGTAACCCAGACCCAAAAAGAAGATCATGGGATGTACTCACTCATAGTTGGTTTCTAGCCATGGATAGGGGCCACTGAGTCTATAATGTGTGATCCTAAAGAAGCTAAATAAGAGGGTGAACCCAAGGAAAAACATATAGTTATCCTCCTGGCTATGGGAAGTAGACAAGATTGCCAGGCAAAAAATTGGGATCTTGGGGGTGGGGTGGGATGGGGGTAAGGGGAGTTGGGGAGAGAAAAGTGAGAAGGAGAGGATGAGGGAATCTTAGGGATACAGGATGATTGGGGATAAAGGAAGGTTGGATAGGGGAGCAGGGAAGCACGTATTTTAGTTAAGGGAGCCACCTAACAGTTGGCAAGAGACTTGAACCTGGAGTGGCTACCAGGTGCCCAGGGCAATGTCCCCAGCTGTTCTTTGTGCAGCTGAGGATAGGGAACCTGAAATGACCTTATCCTGTAGCCATACTGATGAATATCTTGCATATCACTATAGAACCTTCATCTAACGATGGATGGAGATAGAGACAGAGACCCACACTGGAGCACCGGAATGAGCTCCCAAGGTCCCATTGAGGAGCAGAAGGAGGGAGAACATGAGCAAGGAAGTCAGGACCACGAGGGGTGCACCCACCCACTGAGACAGTGGGGCTGATCTATTGGGAGCTCACCAAGGCCAGCTGGACTGTGACTGAAAAAGCATGGGATAAAACCTGACTCTCTGAACATGGTGGACAATGAGAGCTGATGAGAGGCCAAGGACAGTGGCACGGGGTTTTGATCCTACTTCATGTTCTGGCTTTGTGGGAGCCTAGCCAGTTTGGATGTTCACCTTCCTAGACCTGGATGGAGGGGGAGGATCTTGGACTTTCCACAGGGCAGGGAACCCTGACTGCTCTTGGGACTGGAGAGAGAGGAGAAGAGGAGTGGTGGAAGGGGGAGAGGGGCGGGAGGAGGGAGAGGAAAATGGGAGGCGGGGAGGAGGCGAACAAAAATAAAACTCAAGTTTAAAACTCGTAACAAAAAATAAATAGTTAAAAAAAAAGACCCACCCCACAAGATGGACCACATACCTGGTAATGTTAACTGGGCCAAGAATCCATGGTTGGATAAGTCTTAAGCCCTAGATGAGAATCTGTTTTGATTTTAGTGTTATTTGTTGTTAGTGACATAACAATAAATTGCTCTCGAAATAATTATCTTTTAGAAAAAAGTTTATTCACTTATTCATCTGTTTCATGTCTAGGTGTGTTTGCCTGAGTGAGTGTATACGCACGTCATGTACTAGAAGAGGGCATCACATCATCTGGAACTATAGTTACAGGTGGTTGTGAGCTACCAAGGGATGTTGAGCATAAATTCACCATGGCTATGGTACATTCACAAGACTTGGATAAGATTAAGGCATTCAAATTATCAATTTGGATGGGAGGGGCTTACAAAGTCCTGCTCTTAGGAGTTATTGGTAATTGATGACTGCTAAGAAAGGGAGTATTAGTCTTCTTTAGGAATGTAGATCTCGGTAGGTTACCCATGCTCCAGTGGTGGTCCTATGCCCATACACATACCAGCATCACTAACTGGACTCAGTAGTATTTTTTTAATGAGTACATGAAGTTAGGAGGGAGATGTGGGATGGAGGGAAAGATCATATAGAAGTTGGAGAGAAAGCATGAAGGCAGATTTGATCAAAATACATTATATACATGTCACAAATTCTAAGGAATAAAAGTATGTTTTTAAAGAAAAAAGTGAGGGGTTTGTAGTCACTTGCAATTTTATGCTGAAAGATGTTCCCTAAGTGCTTTCTGAACAGAACTTAGCAATTTAGATGTTCACTAATTGTTTTTCTGGTCCTATGTTCTGTGGGATACTGTCAAACTTTTCAGGGTTTATGAACCTGATGTGTAGATAAGAAAATTCAACTCTTGCTGTAGTGTTTGCATTTGTCTTATATGAGAATTGACTCTCTGTGTGCAGGGTTTTGCACTTCCTTTATTTTGAATGGTTTTATCATTCTTTGCCGACACGTGCTGTGGGGTCTTTTGTGATCACCAAGACCAACAGAGTAATGATCCATGGGAGGTAAGAAGGTAGTTTGCTTCAACAGGACAAAGTAGACTGTGTTGGTTTGAATGTTGAGACTCTGACCCTAAATAGTTTATCTTAGGCATATTTAAACACAGCACAATTTGGTGAAAACTTTCCTGGTGGTTATTAACTCAATCCCATGTGCACAATAAAGCATAAAGTAAGTTAAATAAAGATTAAATGTGACTAAATTAAAATACTTTGTAAAGTTCATGTAACACCTTACATAAAAATGGGTTTACTGATTGAGAAAAACAGGTTTGCAATAAGTGTCTGTGGGAGGGTCTGGTGTGATCTTGGCCACTTATAGGGCTCAAAGGTTGCCAGGCTATTAAGTGCATCTGCTGCCAGTCTTCGTGGGGTGGGTGGTGGGAAGGAAGCTTATGTATCCTTTCCTTTGACAGAACAGTCCCATGTGTTTAACATTTTTAGTGCTTATCTATGAGCACAAAGGACCTACCATGCCTTCTATAATGGGCATATGTATTCAAAGGTTATTATTTCCTAACTGATTTTTAGAAATATTTTATACTTTAAATAAGTGATTCTTTTTGGATGTCTCATTGAAAAATGAACAACTTCTTTTTGAGTTCTCTAAATATTGGAGTCTGGCAGGTGGTAGGTGTGGTGAGTTGAAATTAGACACTGTTATGTTTCAGCTTGCTTAAATGTTAGCTGCTCAACTATGCTGAAACAGGTTTAAAGGTCTCCCTCCTGTGTGTATCCTAAACCACTTCTGACCAGTGTTAGCTTTGCATCATGTGGGCAAGTATGGATCTCACTTTTTCCAGACTGTACACACTAGAGTCACAAACGTCTAAGTCAAGGGTTCCCTAAGTGTGTTGGTTGGAGAGGACGCAGAGTCCTGAGAGCTGTTACTAGAGGACTCATCTCAGTGCTTTCTGATCCTGCTCAACACTATACACCCCGTGCAAAGGAGGAGTCTGTAGGGAGTATGAGTTTAGTGTTCTCACTTCCACAACCGGATAACTTCAAAGTCAAGAAGAAGCCCGACTTCTGGTTCAGGGTCACCAATTTCTTATGTTACTCTCTCCTTCACCAAAAAAGTAGAGCTACCTACCAACCCACGATTGAGCTCTTTATTGTCTGAGTTTCTGTATACCTGAGTTTTTCTGCATGTCTTCATTTAGATCTCCTGTTTTCATGACTACTTTGTGTTGCCAGCTCCAACCCAGGGTGTATGGTTGTATATCTTTAGGCTCTCCAGTCTGTGATTTTTTTTTTGTTCGCCATCATGTGTTGTTCATGTTTGCAGATCCACCACCTGAATGGAGTCATGTAGATAATGTAGACTGATCCAATGTGAGGAACTGCAGAAATGTTAAAATATCAAGAGCATGAAAACAAAAGGAAGATTGTGAAACTATTCCGGACTGGGGGGACTACTTAAATGTGGTAACTAAGTGTGATATTGTGATTGTGGGTTGAATTATTTCATCAAAGAAATGTCACTGAAAGATTGTTGAAACTTAGCCAGTAGATGATACATCGTTTTAGTCATAAACTTGAGATTATGATGAGCATCTTGTGGATATGGGGGAAATGTTCCTGTTTATAAGAAACATGCTGAAGAACCCACAATTTGTAGAGCATAAGGCAACAAAATCTGTCATATTGTAGTCAAACAAGACAAACAATCAGAAGAAAAAACCCTCAAATAGTCAACAAAAATATTCTTTGTGGTATTAAAAATGTAAGACTTCAATAAGAAAGATCAGTTTATATAATTTACCCAGAGTTTGATCATATTAAATACATTTTTAGAAAAGGAAACAAGACAATGTGGAAAAGGTTAGAATTGAAATGGCCCAAAAATTTCATGAGGAATGTTAAAATAGACTGTCAGAAATTTTCACATATAGGAAAAGTGCACTTCTGAAGTTTGTTATGACATGGAACTCTGATGGGAAAGATCTGTACACAAAAGGAATAGGAAAATGAATAAACCAATAAAAATCAAATGCTCTAGTTTGACAGGGAGGGGAAGGGTTCATTTTATTTTATACTTCTTTTTTTCTTTCTTTTTTTTTTTTTGATTTTTTGAGACAGGATTTCTCCGTAGCTTTTTTCAGTCTGTCACTGAGGGAAATTCAAGAAGGAACTCAAACAGGAATTGAAGCAGAAAGTATGAAGGAATGCTGCTTCCTGGCTTTCTCTCTCTGACTTGTGCTCAGACAACTTTCTGATACAATACAAGACTGTCTGCCCAGGGATGGCAGTGATCACAGTGGGCTTGAATCTCCTTTATCAACTAGCAATCACGAAAATGTCCTACAGACTCACACACAGGCCAATCCGATCAATGCGATCTCCCAGTTGTTTGAGACTACCTCACATAACTATGGGCCGTGTCAAGTTGACTCCTGAAGTCAACTAGGAGAAGCCCTCAAATGAAAATTTCAATGTTTTAAAATTCTATTTTTCTTCAATTTTTATTGTGTCAGAATTTCATCCATGTATATATATTTAAATTTTATTTATTTATTTTTTTGGTGGCTCATGCACACAGGAGGTTGGTACCAGAGGAAAATGAGTTTTGAGATCAGCTTGAGCTATGCAGTGAAGACCTGCCTCAAAGCAAAGAAACACAAAATTCCCACTATAAATCAATTCATGAAACGCAAAAAGCTGATGGGTGGAGTTTACCACTTGAAAATTCTGGCTTCTGTAGCAGCTATGGTAATCCCATCCCTGTCACTCTCATGCCCCACTTCAGGGCCAGCTGCAGCCGGGACTCCGCTTTGTCTTTGGGTGAAAGCTTGCACAGTCTGTTCCTTACTTGAGACACGTGACCTGGCAGCTGTGGGAGTGAGCAACCCAGCATGCTGTCCGTGTCCTTCTGCGGGAACTTTTTTTTTTTTTTTTTTTTGTCAGCGTCTTCTCTCCCATTTGCTTTCTCCTAAGGTCTGGCAGCTTAAGGCTAGGAGACGGCATCCTGATCTGCAGTCTCCAGGACAACTCAGTTTCATAGGCAGTGGAGGTCATGCAATGATGGACTAATTTATTCTCTTTCATTCTGAAAATTAGGGAAGTTTTTATTAGGTTCTTCACAGGACTTTTAATTCAAACTGAAAAATTAAATATTCTTAAGTGATATGTACATGTGTAAATTCAAAGCAAAAAAATTATTTTAGAAAGGATGAGACAAATAGCAACTTTTTTACTTAAAAGTAAACCCAATACTTTCTAAGTGGAGGGAAGAAAGGACTTGCAATGCACAGACAGGGTTGGTATGACTAGAAGAAACAAAGTTTTTAGATCTCTGTTGGGGGATATAGTGGTTTGGGACCCATGGGTCTCAAAATTCACTTATAGTTCTTAATCTCAAAAGGATTCCCGTGAATAGTCATTAAATACATGACAATCGATGTTTAGTCTGGAAGCCTAGAGCAATATCTGTAATTGTAAGGTTCTTTGGGGACATACTCATGCTAGATGCCAGAGGTAAGGCTTACAACACACAGAAGATGCCAGACTAGGACTCCCGCTTGTGAAGACTAGCAAAGAACATCACAATGCCAACTGTAAGAAACAGCAGTTGAGTGATTGTACCCATTGCATCCTGGGCCACTGTTTAGAGCCACCATGAGTGTGTTACCTGCGTGGATCTACTGAGAAAGAAGACACTCGTACAATTATGTGAAGCGGGTTTATTATCTGTAGACAGGTTGTAAAGGACTGGAGTCCTAGGTCCATTGGGCTCTACATGGTGACCTGAGGCTCATGGGAGATGCCGTGGGAGGATGAAGATGCCCCTGAGTGACCAGTCTGCAGCACAGATGAGGAGCTATGAAAGGCTTCCTGCTGGGGCCATGGGTCGTACTGGAGAAAGATTCGAAGCACAGCCCACTTTTACTGGGACAATGCGTGTTGCAGTGAAGGAGGAGAGGTGGCTGGCAAAGGGGAAAAGAATGAAGAAGGAGACTAAATTTGATGAATGTACTATTGACACTCGTCTCTAGAGGTGTACTCATGGCCTAATGTGATCTGGGAATGCCACCGAGGCCGATGTCCTATGTTTACTGTGAAAATGTGTGAGAATGTACTTTGTCAAGAAAATCAGAATGACTGAGTCTGAAATGGGCACTATCTGCCAAATGAAATAACTTTGCATTCACAGAGCAAAATCTTCGGTGCCCACCTCCAGTTTGTTCTATTTCTGCTGAACCATTATGGTGATTCACGGGATGTTCAACTAAAAAATATTTGTGGGTTTTTTATTGGAGGCTTTCTGATCCACCTCAATTATCTAAGCCAGTAAAGAGTTCTAGGGTGGTCCCGTTTCATATCTGTCTGTGCAGTTTTCTGGGACAGGTCTTTTAGTGGATAAAGATGCCAATTCTAGCAGTAGGAAAACATCTATTGTTTAAAACCATCATCCCCCACCATCCCTTGTCCAAAGTGAGATCCAAACTGAAGGAGCCAGGAAGGATGATGTGGAGTTAAGGAGGGAGCAGGAGAATCTTCCATACATATGGGGCAGAAAGGCAGGATAGGTAGAGTGTAAAGGAAGAAAGACTCCTGGACCTTCTAGAATGAGGTCTGGGGGGATATCTTAGATTTTGAAGTTACAATAATCGTAGTTACAACATTTATGAACATAAGTCCGATTGTTGAAGTTGTATGTCAAGTTCCTGCAGAATCTCTGACACACCATGTATGATATCTGGAGAATGTTATCTGCAACAGGAAGGAACCAAAGATGTTAGGCAGTGACCTCAGTATTCAAGGCAGAATATACCTGGCCTTAACCAGACAGCCTTATGGATAGCTTCAGTGTTCCCTTCCCAAGAGCTCCAATGCATAAACTGCTGGAAAGCCGTAAAATTGACTTGTTTTCCTGTGGCCCTGATAACTCAATGCTATGCACCCATTTAATTCCTTCTCCTCCTAGAAAGCAAGAAAAGCAGGGCTTTGATATCTGCGAAGTAAAAATCTGTGTGGCTGTTTTCATCCTGCCCTGCACCTTCTGCCTGCCCCATAGGTTTGTAGCCTCTGCGCTCAGGGCAGTTTGTACTGTGACCTGGGTCAGAGATGCCCAAGCCCTGCAACTTACTGGAGTAGATCCTTAGGCTCATGCATGTTTCATACTTCTGAGCATGGCAGATGCCAAAGCCTCTTCTGCAGTGGTCTGACGGTGTGCGGAAGTGGCATGTTACACACATCAGTGATGTTGTTTCTGGAGAGAGCACAGAGCTTGACTTGAGCGCAGGGACTTGGCATGGGGAGGGAGATGGCAGAGTTGGGTGGGGCGGCCTTCCAAGGGTGACTGGGCAGGTGAAGAACTGATGGTTGAGTGTTTAGGAAGCGACAGTTGAACCTTTTGTCTACTCTTTTGCCTTTAGTGATGGAGATAAAAGGCCATTGAGCATGGGAAAGGATTCTGTCTTTACATTTTGGATAACTTTCTCTTACTGGTTCAGGGCTCATCTACTTGGCTCAACTGGCTGGCCAGTGAGCTTCAGGGATCTGCCTGTCTCTGCCTCCATAGCACTGGAGTTATAAGGACACAACACAAGATCTGGCTTTGTTTTAAAGTAGTTCTGGGGACGGAACTCAGGTTCTCATTCCTGGGCAGCATGAGCTATCTCTCCAGCCCTTAATTTGTGTAAAGATTCCACTTCTACACACTTTATTCTTCTAGCTTAAAAATGGTAATACACTGAGGCAATGGGGATGTTCTATCAGGAACTCACCAAGGCCAGCTGGCCGGGGTCTGAAAAAGCATGGGACAAAACCGGACTTGCTGAACATAATGGACAATGAGGACTACTGAGAACTGAAGAACAATGGCAATGGGTTCTTGATCCTATTGCACGTAATGGCTTTGTGGGAGCCCAGGTAGTTTGGATGCTCACCTTAATAGACCTGGATGGAGGTGGGTGGTCCTTGGACCTCCCACAGGGCAGAGAAACCTGCTTGCTCTTTGGGCTGAGGAGGAAGGAAGACTTGATTGGGGGAGGGGGAGGGAATGGGAGGTAGTGGCGGGGAAGAGGCAGAAATCTTTAATAATTAAATAAATTAATTAATAAAAAAAAAGGTCAGTCAGGAATACCTTCAGGAGGTTCTGGAAGAGTGAATAATTAAAATATGGGTTCAATTAAAAATTGTTTGCAGAGGCTGGTCAGCTGACTTAGCTGGTAATTTGCTGTCAAGCCTGAAGGACCTGTGTTTGAACTTTAGGACCCACACTGTAGAAGGAGAGAAATTACTTCCAAAAGCTGTTCTCTGATCACAAGCGTACTATGGCATGTGCAACATACATACACACACATGCACGCGTGCAGGTACGCACACATGCACACATGCTAAAAGCTGTTTAAAAATCTCCTCATGGTGCTAAAAATAGAAAGAATGTAATTTTTATTGACCATCTTATTAGGACCATGTTGTTTCAAATTATATCGGATTTAACTAAGCACTGTACTCTGATCTCCACATATCAAATTAGAGAATTCAGGACAGCGACTGGACAAGTTTGGGAAAATCTGTTCAATTCCAGGATATACAGAATTTCTTCTCAAAACAGCTTGTAACTAGGCCCCTGGAATAGCTATCAGAAACCAATGTCTAGGACTAAGACGCTCACAATATTTTTGAATGGCCAGCTCCCTGGGCAACGTAGATTTAAGAGTAGAGTGGATGATTTAAGGAAATTTTCCTAGGCATCTGGATTATGGGGTTTGGCAGTGGAAGAAAGGGTAACAAAATAAAGGCCTACACACCCAGAGAGATATGACAGAGTGCTGGAAAAGACAAAGAAGATGGAAGAAAAGGCAGAGAGAGCATTCCGAAGCCCATCTCCCTTCCTTTCCTCCTAAATAGCTCTGCTCAGATGGCTGCACACATGGAGATTCACCGCAGCTCCCTTGATCCTGCCCTGGAGCTCATCCTTCAGGTCTGGGACTCACCCACAACGAGGCAGAAGAGGAAGAAGAGTGGTAAGACATGCCTGTTCATTTGGGCCCAGATTGTCTTGAGTGGAGCAGAGCTATGAAGGGCTGCAAGCAGAAGTCATCTGGGCTCCAGGGAGAGGCTTTCCGCTCCAGCAGAAGTTGGTGATTATTCATGCCTAAGGGGAGCCGGTCACACTAGGTTTATTTTGAGAGCTCAGGTTCATTGGCTGTGGTCTCCATAGTCTTGAGACCTGGAGTTGGAAGTTGACCAGGTAGTTTTAAGGTAAAAGAACCCTGAAATGTGAACAATTTCTTGGTTGAAAGCTAGAAATGTCTTTGAGCCTGTGAGCAGCCTTGCACTTGCTGGAGACCTAGGGTGTTTGAGGGTTTTAAACTAAAACATCTCTGATTCTGTCAGGGACAGAAGCCAGGGATGGCAGAAAGGTGTGTTTGTGTGTGGCGAGTGGAGATCTAGACTTTCCTGTCGCTTGCCCTGCGAAGGAGTTCTCCTTCCCGGGAAACCGTACAGAGTACATGACTGCAACTCAGAGGCACCTGGACATCCTAATGGCAACTGCACTGACCAGCTCACCCCCGTTCCTCAATCCAGAAAAGTCTTGTTATGCCCAAGACAGGGAGGCTCACGGTATCCCCGTCCAGGGCACCCCTCCTGCTATACAGGGACTCCACCTTTTTCTTTTCTGTAGTAAAACACCTCTTTGTAAAATTTACCCTCACTGGTCTTGGAATTTTATTCTTCAAATTTGCAAGCCAAGAACAAAGAAGTCACTGGCAAGTTCCCAGGACTCTAATCCACTGGGATAAGCCAACCCAAGAGTCAAGAATGCTCTATCACTATCAAAGGCACCCCCAAATTCCCATATAAACAGAGAATAATGATAATGAACAATTGTCAATGTTTCCATGGTGTTAACTTATTTTTACAATATAGTCGTTATTATATTAATCATTGTCCCCCAGCATCAAGAGGATATTGGCTTCAGGCACCTCCACATATATCAAAATTTGTGATGTTCAGTATGTAAAATAGAATAGTATTTCTATATAGCTTATGCATATACTCCTGTAGAGTTTAAAACATATTTAGGTTACTTATAGTACCTCACGATATAGTACTTGTATTATATTATGATAATATAATATAAAATAATTCTACATAAATATTTATTATTACTGAACTTGGGTTCACAGTCTGTCCCCCAAGAGCCAGGTTTGACCACTTCTCCTCCAGAAGCCAATTAAAACAGTCAAATTAATAGTAAAAAGCAGAAAAATGAAATTTCCATTGGGGAGTGGGACAAAGAGATCCAATGGCTCCTCCCATGTATCTTTGGATCCTAAAGTGAGATTGAAGTTTAAACAGAGGGCTAGAGATATGCACGTCTAAGCAGTCCAGGTTTGCTTTTAGCTAATAGTGACTGATTATTGTGTAGGCTTCCAGTTCCATACTGCACATGGTCAGACAAGCTTTGAGAACTGTGTGAAATCTTGTTTGTTGGGGCCAAGTTTTCCCTCTGATGGAGTCAGACTTCAGCCTTCTTCTCCCAGCATTAGGTTTCAAGAGAAAGGGACTCCAGATTCTTGGGGTTCGTTGTTTCAATATCAGAAAGCTATTGTCTGATATGTGAGATTAATGGATGAAAATGCTGTTTAGACTAGTTCCATTTCTGCAGGTTGCTGATGGCATGCTACACGGCTTAGGGAATAATGACAAAGAAAACTGATTTTTTTTTTCTGAAAATTTTCAATATGCAGTTGGATGTGGAAGCTTTCCAGCAGTTTCTGCAGTGAGCAAAGAATAAGCGCACCGGATGACAGTAGGGATCACAGGGTAAAGTCGGGAGGAGAAGTGGAAAGGACAAGAAGAAGGGATGAGAAGAAGGGGATGGGCGATCAAGGCTCCAGCAACACAGGAAAACGGTGGGGAAACATCAGTGATTGGAGGAGTCAGTCACTCAGGTTGACTTTTTTTCTAGTTCTGTCCATTTGCCTGCATATCTAAGTATGTCATTTTTTTGTCATTTTTTTTAAACCATGGAATAGTATTCCATTGTGTAAGTGTACCACATTTTCTTTATCCATTCTTCTGTTGAGGGGTGTCTACACTGTTTCCAAGTTCTGACTATTACGAATAATGTTTATCCATTATTCTGTTGAGGGGTGTCTACACTGTTTCCAGGTTCTGACTATTATGAATAATGTTGCTATGAACATAGTTGAGCAAATGTCCTTGTGATGTGAGCGTGCCTCTTTTGGGTATATGCCCAAAAGTGGAATATATCTGGGTCCTGAGGTAGATTGATTTCTATTTTTCTTAGAAATCGCCATACTGATTTCTACAGTGGCTGTATGAGTTTGCATTCCCACCAGCAATGGATGAGTGTTCCCCTTACTTCACATCCTCTCCAGAATAAGCTGTCATAAGTGTTTTTGATCTTAGCCATTCTGACAGATATAAGATGGAATCTCAGAGTTGTTTTGGTTTACATTTACCTGATGACTAAGGATGTTGAAAATTTCCATAACTGTTTTTTGGCCATTTGAGATTCGTCTGTTGAGAATTCTCTGTTAGTTCTATACCCCATTTTTAAATTGGATTATTTGGTAGTTTGATGTTTAGTTTTTTGAGTTCTTTATATATATTGGAGATCACCCCTTTGTTTGATGTGGGGTTGGTGAAGATCTTTTCCCATTCCCATTTTGTCTTGTTGACCATGTTCTTTGCCTTACAGAAGCTTCTCAGTTTCAGGAGGACCAATTTATTAATCGTTGCTCTAAGTGTCTGTGATACTGGGGTTATATTTAGGAAGTGGTCTCTTGTGCCAATGCGTTCAAAGGTACTTCCAACTTTCTCTTCTATGAGGTTCATTGGGGTTATTTTTATGTTGAGGTCTTTGACCCTTTTTGACTTGAGTTTTGTGCATGGATCTATATCTATCTATCTATCTATCTATCTATCTATCTATCTATCTATCTATCTATCTATCTATCTATCTAATCTATCATCTATCTATGTCTACTTGCATTCTTCTACATGTCAACATTCAGTTATACCAGCACCATTTGTTGAAGATGCTTTCTTTTTTTCTGTTTTATATTTTTAGCTTCTTTGTCAAAAATCAGGTTTTCATAGTTTTGTGGGTTAATATCAGGATCTTTGATTCAATTCCACTAGTTCACTTGTTTGTTTTTATGCCAATATCAAACTGTGTTCATTACTGTAGCTCATAACAGGGCTTGAAGTCAAGAGTAGTAAAGCCTCCAGATGTTCCTTTATTGTACAGGATTGTTTTGACTATCCTGAGTTTTTTTTTGTTTCTCCATACACAATTTAGTATCGATCTTTTGAAGTCTGTGAAGAACTGTGCTGAGATTTTGATGGGTATTGCATTGAATCTGTAGATTGCTTTTGGTAAGATTGCCATTTTAACTATGTTAATTCTAAGTATCCATGAGCATAGGCGATCTTTCTATTTTCAGATACCTTCATCATGTGTTCTTCAAAGATTTAAAGTTCTTGTTACACAGGTATTTCACTCATTTAGTTAGAGTTACCCCAAGATATTTTGTATTATTTGTGGCTATTGAAAAGGGGGATGTTTCTCTGATTTCTTTCTTAGCCCACTTATCATCTGTATATAGGAGGGCTACTGATTTTTTTTTTGAGTTAATCTTGTATCCTGCTACATTACTGAGGGTATTTATCAGCTGTAGGATTTCCCTGGTAGAATTTTTGGGGTCACTTGTATATACTATCATACAATCAGCAAATAGTGAAAGTTTGACTTTTCCTTTCTAATTTGTATCCCCTTGATCTCCTTTTGTTGTCTTATTGTTCTGGCTAGGACTTTGAGTACTCTATCGAAAAAATATGGAGAGAGTGAACAGCCTTGTCTTGTTCCCGATTTTAGTCTAATTGCTTTGAGTTTCTCTCCATTTATTTTGATGATGACTGTTGGCTAGTTGTATACTGCCTTTATTATGTTTAGGAATGTTCTTTGTATCCCTGGTCTCTTCAAGACCTTTGTCATGAAGGTGTGTTGGATTTTGTCAAAGGCTTTTTCAGCATCTAGTGAGACAATCATGTGCTTTTTTCTCCCTCTTTCAGTTTGTTTATTGATGGATTTTTGAATGTTGAACCATCCCTGCATCTCTGGGGTGAAGCCCTACTTCATGGTAGATGATGTTTCTGATGTATTCTTGGATTCACTTTGCCGTTATTTTATTGAGTATTTTTGCATCAGTGTTGATGAGGGAAATCTGTCTTCAATTCCCTTTATTAGTTGCATATTTGTGCGGTTTGGGTATCAGGGTAACTTTAACCTTGTAAAAAGAGTTTGACAGTGTTCCTTCTGCTTCTATTGTGTGGAACAATGGAGCATTGGTATTAGCTCTTCTTTGAAATTCTGGCAGAATTCTGCACTGAAATCATCTGGCCTTGGGTTTTTTTCGTTGGGGGACTTTTGATGACTCTGTTTCCTTATGGGTTATAAATCTACTTAATTTGCTTTTCTGGTCTTGATTTAATTTTGGTATGTGGTACTCATCCAGAAAATTGTCCATTTAAAAAAAGTTTTCCAAATTTGTGGAGTACAGGTTTTTGAAGTATGACCTGATGATTTTCTGGATTTCCTCCATGTCTGTTGTTATGTCCTCTTTTTCATTTCTAATTTTGTTAATTTGGATATTCTCTCTCTGCTCTTTGGTTAGTTTGGATAAAAGTTTGTGAATCTTGTTGACTTTCTGAAAGAACCAGCTCTTTGTCTCATTGAGTCTTTGTATAGTTTTCTTTGTTTCTATTTAATTGATTTCAACCCTCAATTTGATTATTTCCTGCTGTCTACTCCTTCTGGGTGATTTTACTTAATTTGTTCTAGATGTTTAGGTGTTCTGTTAATTCATTAGTGTGGAATTTTCCCAACTTCTACATGTAGGCATTTAGTGCTATGAACTTTCCTATTAGCTTTCATTGTGTCCATTAAGTTTTGGGTATTTTGTGAGGTCATTTCATTGAATTTTAGGAAGACTTTAACTTCTTTCTTTATTTCTTCCTTGATACAGTGGTGATTCAGCTGAATATTGTTCAGTTTCCATGTGTTTGTGGGCTTTCTGGAGTTAGTGTTGCTGTTGAATTCTAACTTTAAGCTATAGTGATCTGATAACATGGGGTTATTCCAATTTGTATCTGTTGAGGTTTGCTTTGTTACCAATTATGTGGTCAATTTTTGAAAAGAATCCACGGGGTGCTAAAAAGAAGGTATTTGTGTTTTGGTGGAATATTCTATATATGTCTGTTAAGTCCATTTGAGTCATAACATCTGCTAGTTCCTTTATTTCTCTGTTAAGTTTCTGTCTGGCAGACCTGTCCAGTAGTGAAAGTGGAATGATGAAGTCTCCCACTATTAGTGTGTGGTGCTTAACATGTGATTTAAGCTTCAGTAATGTTTTTTTTACAAATGTGGGTACCTTTGCATTTGGGGCATAGATGTTCAGAACTGAGATTTCCTCTTGATAGATTTTTCCTGTGACAAATATAAAATGCCCTTCTTTTTTCTTTTGATTGATTTTAGTTTGAAGTCTCTTGTTAGATATTAGAATAGTTACACCAGCTTGTTTCTTAGATCCATTTGATTAGAATTTTTTTCCTACCCTTTACTCTGAGGTAATGTCTGTCTTTGAGGTTGAGGTGTGTTTCTTGTATGCAGTATAAGCAAGAGTTTTGTTTTTTGTATCCAATCTGTTAGCCTTTTTTTTATAGGTAAATTGAATCAATTTATATTAAGGGATTTTAATGACCAGTGATTGCTAGTTCTGGTTTTTTTTTTTTTTTTTTTTTGTTGGCATTGTGTGTGCATTTTCCCTCTTTGGGATTTGCTGCTGTGAGATCATCTCTTGCCTGATTTTTTTGTGAATGTAGCTGACTTCCTTGGGTTGAAGTTTTCCTTCTAGTACTTTGTGTAGGGCTGGGTTTGTGGATAGGTGTTGTTTAAATCTGGTTTTGTCAGGGAATATCTTGTTTTCTCTGTCTATGGTGATTGAAAGTTTTCCTGGGTATAGTAGTCTGGGCTGGCATTCATGGTCTCTTAGTGTCTGCATAACACCTGTCCAGGAACTTCTGGCTTTCATTGTTTCCATTGAGAAGTCAGGTATAATTCTGATAGGTCTGCCTTTATATGTTACTTGGCCTTTTTCATTTGCAGCTCTTAATATTCTTTCATTATTCTGTATGTTTAGTGTTTTGATTATTATGTGACAGGGGGACTTTTTTGGTACAGTTTATTTGGTGTTCTGTAAGCTTCTTGTCTGTTCATAGGCATATTCTACCTCAACAAGGTGATTGGACAGACTTAGTTGACTTCCCAGGAAGGCCTTACCCTCTCTGAGGAGCAGATGGGGGATGAGGTGGGGGAAAGGTGGGGGAAGTGGGAGGAGAGGAAGGAGGGAAAACTGGGAGTAAAAAATAAATAAATGCATAAAATTAATTATTAAAAAAAGAAATCAGACCAATAGTCCAAGTTAAAGACTGGCAAATGATAGATAAGTAAGAACAGAAAAATCTTTGTGTTTCAAATATCTCAAATTAATGCCTTAGTTAGTCATTATCAGAGAGGCTTCCTCTGGCAGCAGATGGGAACAGATGCAGAGACCCACAGCCAGACTTTACGTGGAGAGAAAGTTAAATGAGATGTCCTCTACCAATCCCTCCCCATGGAAGAGGAGGGAGAAGAATTTAAGAGCCAGAATGGATGGAGGACAAGAGGAAGACAAGCCCCTCTGGATCAGCTAACAAGGTGCATATGAACTCACAAAGACTGAAGCAACAAGCAAAAGTCTGTACCAGGTCTCTGTATATATATTATAGCTTTTAGCTTAGTATTTTTATGGGACGACTCCTGAGTGTGAAAACTCTTTCTGTTGGATTACCTTGCCCAACTGTATCTGATGGTTTTTGTTTTGTCTTATTATATTTTATTTTGTCATGTTTGGTTGTTATATCTTAGAATCCTATTCTTTTCTAGTGAGAGACAGTAGATCTGGAGATGAGGAGAGGTGGGGAGGATTTGGGATGAGCGGAGAGAGAGGAAACTACAAGACTATATATCAGGATATATTGTATGAGAAGATAGCTATTTTCAATGAAAAGAATAAATGAAAAAGGTCTCCCTATGCCTGGTTATGTGTATATATGCATTATCTACATGTGTTTATATTTTTGCATGGTAATGCACTGGTTTATAGTGAATGGTCACATAAATGAAATTGTTAAATTAGTCCAAATTCCTTTTGGCAATTGGAGTTTCTGGACAAAATCCCTGGCTCTGACAGTCCCAATAAGTTAAACTTCAATAGAAGTCTTAAAAATGCCAAGGTATTAAATGAGTACACACATAGGTGAGCTGTGCACTTGTGTGTATATATGTTGGGTATAAACACTTTAAGGATGATTGTACAGTTCACTAATGTAATGGCCAGGAATACAGAGGAGAGATTTAATGATGTGGCCATGTTGGTAGAAGCAACTAGAACAGTGTTCTGGCATTTTATTTGTGGCCCTGACATGTTTTATTTTTAAATAGGAAATGAATTTAAGCTGTTTAACTGGGCAGGCTTGATCATTGCTCAGTTGATCTAAGAAGAACCTATTGCTTGAGGGGATGGACTGGTTCTCAAAAGATTTTGCACTTGTTCCAAAGTGCAAAATTAACTTCATGGATGATTGCTCTAATTCAGGGAGTTAACAGCAGTTCCTGGACTTGATCGACTCAGACAACGATTAATTCCTTGTTTAATACGCTTATACACAGAGGCAAGCAGATAACCCAAAGAAAAGGAGTCAGGCACAGAGTGAAGAAAGAAGCCACAGGTTTCTATTTTGCCTTTGGCTGATGAGAAAATAGAGAGGTTTGGAAGAGTATTGACAGGGGCTCCTCAGCATTTCAGATAGCACATTCTGTGTTTTGTTGAGATGCAATTATTTTATTAAGAGAGAAATGTTGGGGGAATGAACAAGAGCCAGGAAAGGCTGGCATGTGGCAGCAGTGGGCAAGAACTACGCTCAGTAGTGCCTCTCCACACCTCCCCGTTCCCTTTTCTGATCCCCAGGTTCCCTGTTAGAAGTGGGTCTTTCTGATATTCTCCCAGAATATGCAGTGGCCAGGAGCCAAGCAACCAGTGGTGGGGGCAGTGAGAAAAGGGAGAAAGAGTCATCAAGGAATCAGAGTGGACACCCACAGGCAACAAGACATTGACTAAGGAGTTGAATCAATGGGTTAATGTTTGTGGATGCTGTGTACAACAATTAAGGAAAATTTAGCAAAGAACCAAAACAACATATAGGAACTTCATTAACTTTATACCATCTGTGGAGACATGGCCAGTTCTATGACCTTATGGAACTCTTCAGAATTGGTAGAAAATCACAGAGGCAAAGTATCAGTTTATAGGTGACATGCGAACAGAAGTAATAATTCCCTGGAGCCTATGACTGCTCTTGTAGCATTGAAAGCTTTATCTTCAGAATGTATTATAGTATTGTCTAGAAAGCCAAAAAAGAGAAGTCACTCAAGTACATGACTTTTATTGTTAATACCTATAAAACTATGGAAGTGCCATTGTGTGAATGTATTTTGCAGATCTATTTGATTGTCTTCTACTTAGAGATGTAAAAGATGGACAGATGACCTCTTCCATCCATGGACATACTGGCTTAAAAACAAGACAGTTTCTATGTCTTTCTGTAACCAAGAGTGACCTGTCTTGACATTAGGTCACATTGTGGATCAAGATGTACCACACTAATGATGACCATTTAGTGCAGCTGGAGAATTCAGTATACTTTGCTTTGAATTAATCAGTCCAGCAGTTCGCTTGCTGTATTTATAGTAACTATTTTTCTTTTGACTGGTTAAGCAAGAAGGGCAACAGTGTGATTTGCCTCCTTTGTTCTCACTTGAAAAGTGTTCCAGGACAGACAGTACTTCTCAGTTCACAGGATCATCATGCCTGACTCCCTCAGGACACAATCCTGGGGCAAGAGTAGAAGCAAGGAAGCCAAGCAATAAAGCTATTGGCTGGTCAAGATAACAATGGCTCAGATGATGACAAGGGCAGTGGAGATAGGGAAAATCTATGCAGCTGTGGAGAAGCCAGTAGGTAGAATGGATGAGGTTTGCTCACTCTCCTTTAAGGATGGGACAAAGGGAGTTCTAACAACCAACTCCAAGATTTGTCAAGCCCTGCAGCCCAGAAACAGGAGCAGGTTTGGGGAATCAGAGAGGTCACAACTTTTAAGATCCAGGAGTCTGTCCTGAGGGAGTCAGGCATGATGATCCTGGGAACTGAGAAGTACTGTCTGTCCTGGAAAATTAATAATGATGTAATTTAGATGTAACAGCCCAAGGACAGGCCAGCCTCTCCTCTCAAGTGAGAAAATAGCCTGTACCTTCCACAGGAAGCTGCTGAAGACGAGGGTTGCAGGATGTGCGCTCTGTTTGTGCTGGGGATGGTTTTTCTGTCTTACCCGTATTGGGGTAAGTCCTGGCAATGAGGATGCAGCTGGTGGTTCCTTAAGAAGTTTCTAGATGCTGGGAAAGGAGGTGTTTTTAAAACTGGCTCTGGGGCTGTGGATGTCTGTGAGACTGTGACAAGGGAGACTGATTTTTCTTCTCTTTGTAGGTGACCTTCAGAAAGTTGGACAAGGTATGCCCATGGCTGTTGTAAAATCTTTGGTAAACAGTTCATTTGTGACATGTTTAGGAGTAAACCCCCCTTCCATGGCATCCTCAGAATCCAGGCTTCTCCTGGCACAGGTACTCTGTTTCTGTTAGTAAGGAGGTGATAATACCTTTGTTTCCTTTTACCCATTACTGACAAAATATTCAGAATCTTGTCATGTAGACAAGATGTTTATTACTTGAGCCCTCTGGGTAAATTCTACAGGAATCCTGATCTCCTCAAATGGTAGACCTTTGGTTCGTGTCTATAAACTTCTCTTTCATGTTCCCAGCACTTGGGAGACAAAGAGAGGTGGATCTCTATGTCTGGACTACATTAAGAGTTTCAGGACAGCCAGGGCTATATAGAGAGACCTTGTATCAAACAGAACAGAACAAAGCAAAGCAAAGCAAAATGTTTCTCTCTCACTCAAATCTTATGGGAGTCCTATTTGGGGAAGGTTAGAAGCAGTGAATTAATATTTAACTTCCCACGGAGAAGGCTCCAATTGCAGAATTTTCTTTGAGATTGCATTCACCAAGTACTTCTTTGTGTATCTCGAAGATCTTGGAACAATGTGTTATAAATGCAAGAAGTATCATCTTGGGCTATGCTATGACGTCATGAGTTCCTGCACCCTGAAGCATAGACAGTCCTGTGCTGCTGAGAACTTTTACATACTCACAAGAAAAGGTAATGTAGGGAATAGAGTGATGGGCAGCTAACCATACCTTCCCTTCTAAATAATAGTGCTCTTTGCGCTTTGGATGAGTGGGAGAGTGGAGTTGATGAGGATGAGTGGTCTTGTACAGGGGTGGAAAGATGGACCTTTCCCTAAGATAACTAAGTGATGGAGGGGTATCAACTTTACTCAACTCTGGAATAAATCCCTTCTCTGGGTTAGCAGTGAGTAAAGAAAGGCTATGATGGTTTGAAGATGAGCTATTACCAGGAATATAGAAGGATTGAATAGTCTTTAAAATTCTTTCTCTCTTGCACTTCCTCAGGCCAGAGCATGTATCATTACACAAGACTGTCATGTATGACCAACTGTGAGGACATCAACTTCCTGAGTTATGAAAAGAGAATAGAACTCATCTGTTGCAAACATAGTAGCTATTGTAACCTCCCAATGGGACTCTAGTTATGAGTTCCTATGGATTTGGCATCATTCTTCAACTTACCACCCACTCCCTCTCCTCCAAAGTCTGTATTTGCTCTCCTCTCCTAACTAATGGTAAATGAGAAAGTCATTTAGCAGTGCAAAGGGGAGTGGTCATGGGAGAAATTGGGCTGGGAGCTCAACCTCATTGCCAAGCAAATATTTGTAAATTGTTTTTCTCAGATCTGACAGAGCACTTGGGTTTGCTGACAATGCTGCTAGTTGTGAATAGGCTTAGAATTAGCTAGCCCCTATATGAAAACATGAAGTCTTGGCTCAAAATGTTATCCTAACTTTGTAAGAGAAATCTGTGTATAATCTCATCTGCTCTGTACCAATTGAATTGGGATTCTCTTTGGACTAGCTCTGAGACTTCCTGGCACAATACTTTCTCTCAAGAATTCTGAAGGTAGGAAGGAGATGATTCCTGCTTTTCAATGTGCTGATGATCTGATACAAATCTTTGCCTGTTAGATTTCATGGGGGGACATCTCTGGTGAGAAAAAGCTAAACAAACAGAGAGATTAAACAACAATACTTTAGAAACTTGCGGAAATTGTCATTGATGCAGAAGCAGTTAGTGTGTGTGTGGATCTGATTCGTATTATCAAGGCTCTTGGTTGAACCAGGTGATTGGATTGGGGACTGAGGCCTTGTTCAAAATTGGCTACTCAACTCCTTCTGATGGGAATGAAGAAAAAAGGGAAAATGGGTTTCTATTGTGGTTAAAGGTAACAGAATATGTAGGGATAGCATGAGGTACCATGTTCTAGCTTCATTTCTGTTGCTGGGATAAAACATTCTAACCCAAACCATCTGAAGTTAGGAAAGGGTTTATCTGGCTTATACTTCTAGATCTTAGTCCATCATGGAGGGAAGTCAGGACAGGAACTCAAGGCAGGAGCCTGGAGGCAGAAACCAAAGAGGAACAGTGCTTGATAGCATATCTGTAGGCCTCTACTTAGCTAGCTTTCTCATACAACCCAAGACCCCCTGTTTAGGAATGGTACTACCCACAGTGGTCTGGGTTGTCTTATGTCCATAAGAATAATCAAGATTGTCTCCCAAAGGCATGTCTACAAGGCAATCTGATCAAAGCAATTTCTTAATTGATGGTACTAAGTTGACAAAGTTAACTAGGACATGGTGTTTGGGTAACAATGTGTGCCACTGTAAGATACTGTTACGAGTAGCAGAAAGAATGAAAGACTAGAAGTTAACACCAGTAAGAGGAGGGATATGCAGGCACTACATGAATCAAGTACCAAGGAATAAACAAAAGCAGAGCCGCACAGACACTGGAGCATCACACATGGGGCCAGGATGAACAGAGGGCAGCCACAGTTCTCTGGTTAGGAAGCTGACTGTAAGTCCTGGTCCTGGATTCTTATGAGCCTTCTCAACTGTATCATGCCACAATAAACTCCCCAATAAACAAATTGTCCTTCTACTTGAAGAATTAAATGAACTTCTATCCTTGTCTTGTGTCTCAGAATGTAGTTTGTTGCTTTTATTTGTGGGGGGAGGGAATCCTCAATTTGGACTTTATAGCCAGGATAGATAAAAACACAAAACAAAAACCCCAAACCAAACCAAACCAACCAACCAACCAACCAACCAAACCAACCAGACCAACCAACCAACCAACCAACCAACCAACCACCCCCTCCAAACCAAACCAAAACCCCAAGACCAAACCAAACCAAACCAAAATCCATGGACACAGTTTTTCAGAATAGACAAGTAGTTTGGAAAAGCCAATGGAATATGGGAGTTTGAGTTTGTGTCCTGGGGTTTTGATGTTCCTGCACACAAGAGGATAGTAGAGGTCAGTGTAGGAAAAATTATTATTTAGCACTGAGTTTCAAAATAACCTTTAAAAAGATCATGAACCAATGTTTAACAAAGCCAAATTTGAATTTCATTGAAAATGAAGATTTGTCGTTAATTAGAAACTTGTCCTGTGCTTCCTGAGTGGACAGCAGGAGCAGGAGCCGCATAGCACTTGGTTTTATGCAGACATGGGTGTTTTTGATGCCTGCACAGACTGTCCTTGTCGGTGCTCAGTTGCATGGATCTTTGACTTTTGAAAGTTCTGTTGCTTACTTATCTATAGATTTTTCTCTCTGCCAAACAGGATTTGCTTTGTCCACTTGCTAAACTCTCAGCTTAGGTGTAGTCATCGGCTGATGCGTGTCTGGACTCTTGGACCAAGGTGTGGATCAGTCTGTGGTATAATTTGTGCCCAACACATTTTATAATGGGACAAGTCTAAAGCCAGTCTGTAACTAAGACCATTAACATTTTCTTTCCTCACTTCTTTCCTTCATTTTTTTCTAAGTTTTAGAGGGTGTGGTATGATGCTGGGAATCAAACCCACAGCCTTATTCTCTAAGTTTTAAGAGGAAACAAACCCAGTCATTGGGAATGGAGCTCTCAAACAAGATGAGTCAGGTTGGAAAATGAAGTTGTGTTTTGTTTCTCTTGAGTGAGAGAGGGTGCAGGGTCTGAATGCATAACTCATGAAAGAGGAGACTCTAATGTGGTAGAGTAGTTACATAGGGATTATTTTACAGATATTCTCTTAAGAGTTGTACTTGGGCCAGTAACCTGTGGATCTGGAATTGACCAACAAATAATTCACACAATTCCATAATTAATCCAAAATGCATTTCACATGTATTAAAAGCTATCATTGTGAAAAAAATCAAATAAACTTTGACTTTAAAAAACGTGTGTTTATTATCACTTAATATATGCTAAACAAATTCTAAATACCTTATATATATATATGTATAGCTATATAATCTCACATGCTTTTCACAGTTTCTATAATCTAGGCAAACTGGTAGATAAGAAATCTGATAGCAGGCTAGTGAAATAAGTAGATAAGTATCAGAAAATTACATTTTCCAGTCCCGACTACCCTCATCACTGTGATCAAGCAAGTCCTTGACTGAAGTAATATTTTATTTTGGCTCTCGGTTTCAGGTCCACAGAGAATGATATGGGCTCATGTGACAGGAGACTTCAGTCTGCACTGTTTACATATGAGAAGGTCAGGGAACGAGACTGCACAGGAGCAGGAATGAGCTACTGACCCGCAAAGCTGTGAGTGGCAGGCTAGGCCCTCTACACCAGTTCCCAAAGTCTCTCCAAACATGGCCACCAGCCTGGAACCAAACATTCAAACATCTGACCCTGTGAGGGACATTTCATGTTGAAACCATAGTACAGTGCTGTGTAACACACTGTTGAGCACACATCGTGTTCACTGGAACTATGTGTCAGAATTTTGTAGGTAAACACTGGGGCTTGTCTCTTCTCCTTGATGTCCAAGGTCTCAGAGGAAGACCAAAGACAGAAAAAAAAAAAAAAAACCAGAGACTGGAGATTGCATCCTGTTTTGTTTTGTTTTTTTCTGCTCCAGCCTTGGGGGTCATGTTTGCTGTACTACACTGATTCCCTGCCTCCACTAGAGGGCAGAAAGTTCTATAAAGCTTGTGATATGGGAGATATGGTTACAATAACCTTTGGAAAATACAGTTTACTACAAATCATTAATGGTAGAGCTAGAGTTTAATTCAAGATCTGTAGAATCCATTCTCATTCTGTCCTCACTATCAGTATTTTTAAAGTGTCTACATATCTAATGGTTGAGGAAAACTTTTCTAAGTCATCAGTTAAAAAGATTGATAGATTTAACCACACATGAAAGTAAATACTTGATAAATTAAAATCATACCTCCTGGAAAAATAGGAATGTAATTAGAAAAAATTATCTGATGGTTTGTCTCCTAAATATACCAAAGTTCTTTCATATAAATTAATATAAGGTTAACTACACAATTAAATAAAGTACACCAAGAATACAAAGGAGAAATATAAATTGTTACTACACATAACACAAAATCCACAGTCATTTATGATACCAGACATGCAAATAAAGAAAACAAAGACCTCAGAACCCTTGATTAATACATTACCAGCAAGAGATGACTTGTGCGCTAGGGATGCTACAACTAACTCTGCTAAATGGACCTAGTAATAAACTGCCCCTAAATTCTTATCTTTACACCCATAGGTTATGCAACTCTCAACCCTTGTCAGAGAAGCTTTTTGTTTGTTGATGTCAACTAATACTGAGACCCATGATCTGTCAATGTGCAGAGTATAAGAGACTGGAATGCCCGACTCTAAGTGAGACATCTCTATCATACCCTCTTCTCCCAAGGCTGAGGGATCATTGCAGAAGAGGAACCAGAAAGACTGTAAGAACCACAGGGCACAGATGTCTGTAGGGAAAAAGCATTTGCTGGACATGACAACATAGTTGCACATATAGACTTTGCATAGGCTGAGACTGTGTGCACAAGACTTACGCAATATCAAGTCAGCCAAAATCCCAGCATGGGTGTGTCAGGAGCTCACAATATCCTATCAGAGTCCGAGGGGCTATTGTCTACTGATAGCTTCTTGGGGAGTGTTTGTCAGTTTTCTTTAGGCATACAGGTCTTGAAAGGTGACCCGTGACCTAGTAGATGATCCCATACCCACGAACATTCAGGCAGCACTAAATAGCGTCAGAGGGTAGTAACAAAAAGAGAGCACACAAAGTTAGGGGAAAAAGTATTGGGGATAAGAGTAGGTGAAGGATTGGGGAGGATTTGAGCTAAATACATCATATACATGTATGAATATGAAAATATATTTAAAATAACAATATATATATATGAACATCACGTTCATAAGCTTAATTTGGGGAAAAAATTAGAGAGGAAAAATAAATGCAAAGATAACAAGCTTTATAGACATATTTTAATATAAAAAAAGCAAAAAGAAGCTGGATTTGGTGCTGGAGAGATGGCTCTGCTCTTCCAGAGGTCCTGAGTTTATTCTCAGCAACAATATGGTGAGAGCTAGTGTTCTCTTCTGGTATGCAAACATATATATGGGCAGAATATTGTGTACACAATAAATAAATGAATTTTTTAAAAAGCTGGATTTGTGCATCCGTGTGTGTGTGAGTGTGTTTGAATATATGTATATATTCATTCTATTAGTTCTGATTCTTTAGTGAATCTTGACTCTATCGTAGTAATAAGGTAGACACCTTAAAGAAAAGTCATACTGGGGTGACTCAGACTCCCTAAAATGTAATCTATAGCTACTAGGGGTGAGAGATGGGCAGATGAGGGACGTCTTGTCTCATAATATTTCTCTGTAGCTTCGCATTAAAAATCTAGTATGGATGATGCCAAATTTCTCATTTAAGCTATCAAAGTAGTTAAGTCTCAGTGAAGCGTGGGAAACAGTCAAGAGTAGAATTTTCTCTAACGTTACAGGCCATGCCTAATTTCACTACTTCAGGCAATATGTGCTATGACCTTAGAACAGAAAGTTTCTGGATAATAGATTAATAAGATAAAACATACAGCACTTTGAAGCCTGAGGCAGGATGATCAAGAGTCCAAGGCCAGGCTAGGCTACATAGAGAGACCCTGCCTCAAAGGGAATGGGTAAGCAAAGAAAGGAAAACATACAGGTATCTTGCTAACATTGAGGACAACCAAATACCTTTATCTAGGTGCAGTGAGAAAGAGCATCTACTCAGGACACTATGATCAGGGGAGAAGAATAGCATGCCAAGAAAACCCTTAACCAAGAGACTGGCAACAGGAAATGACGTGGGTCTCAGTGCTGCACGAGAAGAACAAATGCTAGCTCAGATGTGTGATTTCAAAGACACAGCAGCCATCTCTGTAGTTGAGGGTGAGTTGATTCAGTTACTCCAGAATTTCTCCAGGGTTGACTCGGAGAGGGAGGGACAGAAACCATGCTCCGTCTCCATCTCACAGGGACCTGCCAGTGTCCTCCTCTCCTATTTCATGAGTCTCTATAAAGAAGGAAAACTTACTTCACCCCTAAACAGAAAGCCAAATTTTCAACCTAGGGCAGAACTGCCTAAAACGCCAAAGGCCACAGTAATTTCCTAAGTGCTAGGAGAAAATAAATCACTGAGTTCAGAAACAAATAATAGAAACTAGAATGTCCTGAGAGGGACTCTGCTCAGCTGCTCCACACACTCTCCTTATCAGGAGAGGAGACACGATCCTTATACATGACTCTATCTCCCCCTCTGCCCCTCACCCTGACCAATCAGGCCAGCTTACAGTTCTAAGTTCAAATGCAGCTTCTTTATGACGAGCTTTCCCATGACCCTCTCTGCGCCGCCTTTTCTTTATTCCCTATATTTTCTACACTGTTTACAGGTGTATTTAATTCTAGCTCTTTGTAGCAAGACCATTTTCTAGAGAATTTTCCAGAGCTGCCTGTATGCGAATCAAACACTTGGGGTTTCCTGCATTTATGACTTTGGTAACTAAATTTCATCTCTCGCTGCTTCACTTGTCTCTAACTGTGGATCATTTAGGTGGGAAGCTACCATGGGTGTGCAGGTTTTTCGGGTCAATGAGCCATAATACTGGGTGTGTGAAGTAATAATTCTTACAGGAAAATAACCAGTAGGTTATCAGACTCAAAGGGTCACCAATGCACAGTTCATGACACGAACACCCAGGTGGCTCTGTTCTTTACTTCCTCTCTTACTGTGCGTGTGCACACTCTCTCAGTTTGTTGATTCATAGCTAACTGATTTGATAAGGAGGAAATTAGAATTTACAAATATTCTGTCAATCATGACTGAAGAATTAAACTCTGATCAAAAATGTTCCTGAAAGACAACAATGAAGGAAAAAAAAATGCTAACATAACAATTGGTTATTTGTTTCATTCGTAGCTTTAAGATAATTCAGGGTCATTTGCTAACACTCTGGCTGGAGGTAAACCCTGAGCATCATGGGTAGAAGTTATTTGTACTGGAACAAGCACACATCTTAGATACAACTGCTCCTGGTAACAGTGGTGCTTCTAATGCCATTATTGCAGGCTTGGAAAAGCCCCAGTCTGTGCCAAGACAGCTCACACAGCATCTAAGAACCCATTTTATTACAAAGATGATGCAGTAGTGGGCTCATGGCTGTGAAGAGTACTGATCTCCCATGTATCTCATTAACTGTTAACCTAAGAGATGGGGGCAGGTGTCAATAAAACCTCAGTCAGACTATGATTTGGAATCAAGCATTACAGTGATTGCCTATCAAATAGGATGTAACATATGCTCTAAGATAGGTTAATATATGGCTCTGCTTTACAACTGAACAGGAAGCACAAGGCCAGGAATCAAGATTTAGAAGTCAGAACAAATGATCGTGTTCTTAGCATTTTTACTTGTCTGCAAAGAAATGTTTCCAAGGATTTGAAGTGTGTACTCTAATGAACTAGGGCTCCTTATGTTACCGCAACAGTAAGAATGGAAGTGTTAAGTGTGCACATTCACTCACACTGGATGTCAGAACTTGGTGAGGGGTGGTGAGGGCAAAGTTTTCGTAGTTCGTTCTGGAAAGTCTTCCTCCTTCCTCCACCTTCCATATTAACTTAAGCGAGGGAGCATCAGCTCCTGCCGGATTTAGTCGGCTTCTAAGTCCAGGGATGCCACTGGTTGTTCAATGGGCCCAGTCACTGGGGAGGACCAACCACCCATTCCCTGCTTCAGGGAAATGTTGTGAAGGACATAAGTCAAGGTGATGTGACTGGATTTCTCTGGCTAGGACTGCGGTGTTCCCTTCCATCCATCTGGGCATCAGAGCCTAGAGCAGAGGATTTGCCAAGTCTTCTCCGTCACACTGTGGGTTGCAGAATGGGCCCTATTATAGCTGTACTTTGCTGGGGTTTCAGCATTATGAAGTGGAGTCATGAGTCAGGTGTGGAGAAAGAAGGAACTGTCACCTGGATGAAAGGCCAAAGAGAATGTGACTGTGGATGACTGTGAATGGATTACAAACAAGAAGTGAAACCCAGGAAAGATGTAGTAGCACATGACTGTAATCTTAGTGCTCAGATGTTGAGACAGGAGGACTACCCCAAATTAACAACAACAACAAAAAATTAATACCAAAAAACAACTCCAACACCCCAAAATTTTCAAGTACAATTCCAGTACTTCAGGTCAGTCTGAATATGCTTGAGACCTTGTCTCTCAGAATAAAAACAGTGAAATTTGGAAATACACTAAGGAAAGACAGAATTATCCTTATCTCATTATTATTCATCCGTGTTCTGATCTCCTACCAGACTAACCCTCATGAGTACAGAGACTATGGCTGTCATATCCCAGAGCCTAGCACTACCTGGAATGTGGTATGATTTGAATAAATGTTTGTTAAACAGATTAAGGGAGAGTTTGGAATGGAGTCCTCTCTACAACGGTGTTGTGAATCATCCTCAATCCCACATCACATTTGTTTTACCCCATTTCCCACAGTATGCTAGGATTACACAGCACGGAAAGCCTGAGTGTGTGACAGATGGAAGTGATTGGGAGCTTCATGTAGCCATGGGCATCTATCATCCAGATCCAGAGAGCTTCCTTGCCCTCACAGCTCTCAGTGTCTACAGCAGTGGCCTTCATGCTTGCTTGTCCCAGCTCCTTAGAGGCAACCCTGCAGCTCTTCCCCGCCTATGATCTTTCTCCAGAATCCCACAGACTCCTCCCACAATCCCGTGTCTCCAGTTTATCTCCTTAAAGACAGATGGCAGAGGAGCCTTCTCTCTTTGGATCTCTAGCACAGGTTCCTTTCTGCACCCTAACCTTTCCCTCAGCCTGGCAGAAGCATCAACGAACAAAATTCAGCAAAAGTTCAATCACTGACTTTTTCCACCAAGCACATTCTTTCTCCGAAAGTCAGTGGTACATGCTTTAACAGAAGTGGGATGAGAGGCAGGGAGGAAAACAAGAGAAAGAATTATAAAATATCCACCCACAAAGGGGAAGGTTATAGGACCTAACAAGGAAGCTACAATGGCTGGTGTGGTAAACTGACATGAATAGACATGGTAAACAAACCTGTCCGCTCTCTTTCTAAATAACTGCGTTTGTCTCCAGAGATCAGTACTGCTGCTGGCTTTTTGCAGCAGGGAGTGGTAGCTGCTGAGATTCCTACCTTGTCATAGGAGAACCACAAATATGACATCTGTATCACTACTTCCAAGGCTCAGGGAGCATGGCAGAGAGATGTTGGGAAGAACAGAAGAGCTTACGATTGGGGTGGGGTGCTGTGAAATGCTGTTTTCTGGGGATGGCATTGCTTACCCGGGGAGGGGCTCATGAGGCCCCATTTCTTTGAAGGATTCATAGCTTAGTGGCTATTGGGAAAAGGAGAGATGCTTTCTTCATGCCTGTAAAGAACCTTTCAAAGATGCTCTTCTTTGTGGTAGTTTGAATGTATTTGGCTCCCATAATCTCGAGAAAGAGACACTATTAGGAGGTGTGACTTTTTGGAGTAGGTGTGGCCTTGTGGAAGGAAATGTGTCACTCTGGGGGTGGGCTTTGAGGATTCTTTTTCTTAAGCTTCCCTTGGTGTGACAGTCAATCAACTTCCTGTTGTGTCTGAGTCAAGATGTAGCGTTCTCAGCTCCAGCATCACATCTGCCGGCAAGCTACCATGCTTCTCCTCCTTCATGATCACAATAGACAGAACCCCTGAAAACGTAAGCGGCCACCCTCAATTAAATGTTTTATTTACAAGAGTTGTGGTGGTCATGGTGTCTCTTCACAACAATAGAAACCCTAACTAAACAGTAAATAAAACTACCGAACTGCACACACCCAAGAAGTGAAAGTCGAAGGGGCGGGGTAGTTGAGGAGGTGATGGGTGGAGTGGAGGACAAGGGAGAGTAACGGGGTGAGTTTGATTGGAATACATTCTATACATGTATATAAATGTCACATCAAAGCCAATTATTGTGCATAACAGTTTTACAATGTAATACAAAATTTAAAAAACATTATGCCAAAGGATAGAAGAAAGGAAAAGAAGGTGCATCTTTTGCATTTTAATTATTTCTTTTGTCCTGAGTACTTGGTCATCCAATGGGTTTACTAACAACTCAAACACATGCTGATCTCTATAATAAGGTTGTATTTATTTACTTTTTTATTGATTTCGGAATGGGAAGGCTCTTTAGAGAAAGGGTGCATTTCCTCTTACACGTAGGTGGCAGAGTCGTATGCTTGCAGTCCTTGTAAATGTAGTGCTAGCCACAAGAAGTCCTTGTGGAGAAACCATCCCATCACCCAGATGTTGAAGCACGTCTAAAATGTTTCATTGCACATGTCATAGCCCCGGCAGCACCTGAAGTTTACCAGATAGGGGCCCCACCTTATGTTTTTCACATTGGCACAGTTCTTTAAGCAGCCCATGAAGTTTAACCAGATGGTACCATCCCCTGCAGAAGAGGGAAGAACAGATCAGCAAGCCTGGCAGAGGCTTCTGTAAAGCAACCTCTCTCCAACCCACACTGGCATCTAGGTATCACCATGCGGTGTCATGATCCATTATCCAGACAGGAGGGACTGGAAGGCATTGGAAGCTGGTGGCTACCCAGAAGAAAAAATAGCCGTGCAGTTTTAAGACTTCATTGACTGTAGGAAGGTCATGAGAGAAGGGGTTAACTAAGTGAGAGGTTTCTACAGAGAATCTCAAGGCTTGAGTATCACTGAGGGTATGAAAAAGAGATGCAACCAGGGCATATTGCTGACACTGGCCCCTTTGTTTCCATAGCTTGGAATCCCATTCTTGAAAAAGCCTGGGTAGGTACACATTACCAAATGGCTGCTCTCCTGAGGGTGAGTATTACGTCCTTTCTCTCCTGCATTCTGCCCCCCTGATCTCTTCAGGCTTCTTCCTGTAGCCTTGAGTTTTACGTTAGCTTCAGCAGCCACTTCCACTTCTTCATTATAGTGAATCACGGGAGTGATAGTACGAGCTACCTTAGAAGTGAGGCTGTCTGTAGTAACCGGAAGTTCCCGTGTTCATCCCCGCGGCCCACACATCCTGCTTCCTCTTCCCCATCTTTTCCTCCTTACCACACCACTTACTTTTGTACACCTTTCCCACCATACAGGCCTCTTCTGCTGTTGCGGTACATATTCCTCTTCCTCTGGAGCACTTTTCCCCAGGGAACTGGAGGTGGCACATCCTACACTGCACAATTTCCACAACTTGAAGAGAGACACGAGCGATGACACTACCACGAAACAGCCCCTCCGTTTCAACTTTGAAGCATACTTAGCACTGGAAGACTTTGTCACCATGTCCCGGGCCCCAAACCCCATCCAAGCATGGTTATATGTCTCCTTTAGAATGGGAGAAACCAAAAGTGTGGCAGGAGTTCACATGAAGTCTCAGAAACTCCAGCATGGAAGGTGGTGGGGGCAGAGGGGGGAAGCAGAAGGAAAAAGAAGCATAGTGCCAAGATGGTCAGGCTAGGGTTCCTTTGTACTCACCATTGTTATTTTCACGAACGAGTACTTTATCTGCTGCTCATGTGAGACAAGAGAGCAAGTCGGCATCTCTGTCTGAGATTTACATCACTTGCTTTCCCTCTTCCCCTAGGGCTCATTCTGCCTTCTAGCTTGGAGTTTTGAGAGTTTTTTTTCCTATTAGCCCAAAGCTGCTTATACCATATTTTACCATTTTTTTCTTTTATCCTCTTCATCTCTTAGGTCCCCTCAGATTCTTCTTCCCACCCCTAAGGGATGCAGCACAGACCAGAAGGAAGGGGATAAATACACATGGTTTGTATCTCAGTTTCTTCCTTCTGTTGAACCTCTGTGATAATCTCACTTAAGATCGAATAATGAGAACAGACCTCTGAAATTCAAGAGGTTGTTGCCTTAGATTGGGCTACCTGGTTTCTGCAAACTCCACATTCCACTTCTCTGGTCCCTTGTCTTTGCCTCTAGCTTCGTCAGTTGCTGCTCCAGTTCTTTGTGAGCCCCAAAGATAGCTCCCACCCTGGCTGCATCCTGCCAGAAGAGGCTGCTGAGCATGGGAATTATGTCTGTTTGTGGTTTACTTTGAGCCCTCAGTGCCCACCCACATTCCACTCCCCCTGGATTCTTCCTTCTTACTCATCTTCACATCCATTCTTCTACTCACATTTGTCTATCTCATGTGGAAATGATGCAGAGAAAACTGTTGGAAAAAACCAAAAAGATAAAAATCATACCCTCTGAAGAGTATACTTTTCCAACCCCCATTTAACAGCTTCCAGGAATCTCTCAAACGGTTAGTAAATCATCTACTTTCTCCTGTGAGCAACAGGGCTTTGATTATGGTCCCAGTGATCTAATACAGGGTGAGTGGAAGGCATAGAACACAGGGGCTGCTCATTCTGCTGGCTTACCACGGCTGACCTGCATCATGGGACTTCTCACCCATTGCTGGATCCTGGACTTAGCTCACCAACTGGTGACTCTCAGAACTCACCCTTCAAATAGCAGAGTAAGATGAAACATCCCGTTAAGTGAGGTTTGCCCATTTTGGAGGCAGAAAGGTTCAAGTTAGGGCAGGAAGCGTCACTATTTATATACTGGTGAGGTTGGGCTGCTTCAGTAGGAGTTAGGGGTGGGACACTCAGGAAGTCATTGAAAGGTATGCCCTGGTCCTAGAAAAATCAACCACTCTAATTTCTTTTCTTTGTAACTTTGGGGAAAAGAGACTGACTAGGAAAGTCCTAGACTTTATTTATTCCAACTCTCAGGATTTCTGATACACACCAAGTGCCTGCTTTCCTGAGAGTACCTCTATCCTATTAAAGTGTCCTCATTTACAGTTCATGTGTTAAACACTTCTGTGCACATACATGTGCTACCATGCCTGGGCCAGTATAATTCCTTATCTGGTCTCCTACAGAGATGTTTTCTTTGGTGTGCCTCAGCTCTTTGCTTCTGTCTTCATTGCAGCCCATTTGATCCCTTAAGAGCTTCTAACCCTTTTACAGCCATTCTGCGACACACACACACACACACACACACACACACACACACACACGAGAGACAGAGAGAGGGGGGAGGGGGAAGGGGAGAGGAAGGGAGGTAACACCACATATGCACAACAAAGAAAGAGAGAAGGGAGGAAGGTAGGGAGGGAGGTAATATACACATACACATGAGGGGGGGAGGGAGATAACACACACATACATACAAAGAGAGAGAGAGAAGAAGGGAGGGAGGAAAAGAGAGAGTTATAATGCATGATCTGATAATTAATGTTGGTGATTAAGATTAGAATAAAAGAAAATGTTATTGACCATAGCTGAGTGAAGTCAGGAGTCCTTGGTGAACTACAGCCATGAAATCAGATATAGTTTCCAAATTTATAACAATAAGTTTAGTTAATAAAGTTCTACATTGTGGAAAGAAACAAGTGTGTCCATCTGTTCTTGGCATAGCTCATACATATTTAAAAGAAGGATCCAAGGGGTTCAGTGAGTAAGGTGCTTGCTACCAAGCCTGACGACCTGAGTTCTGGCCTCAGAATCCACATGAAGGACATCCTGCTAGCTGTCCCTAGCACAAATGTGCAGGAGTACACAATGCTTCCCTCTTCCCAACAGAATAAATAAATACATGTAAAAAGGAAGTAAATAAGTAAAATAATAGAATTGCCAAATTGAAATCTTTTATTAAATTTGTCCTTTGGCAAATATGCATGTGTATGTATGTATGTATGTATGCATTTTCATACATATATATGAAGTGCATTTCTTTCTTTCTTTCTTTCTTTCTTTCTTTCTTTCTTTCTTTCTTTCTTTTTTTCTTTTTCTTGAGACAGAGATTTTCTGTATAACAGCTCTGGCTGTCCTGGAATTTGCTTTGTTGATCAGTCTAGCCTTGAACTCACAGAGATCCGCCTGCCTCTGCCTCCCAAGTGCACACACACCGCCACCATCTACTTATAGCGTGTTCTTATTAGTGTCACCCTTACCCCTCTTTTCCTCCCATGACCCCATTACTCCTGCCTTTCTACAAATCCTTTCCCACATTCGTGTCTTTTGGCTTTGTTTGTGACCCTCTTCATTCATCCAGGGCCATTGTGTTTTCGCTAGTCTGGAACTATCCACTGGAACATGGTGGTCACCACTGGGCTCAGAACTTGAAGACAATTCTTGTCTTTCCCTCAGAACTCATTAGAAGAAGTCCACAGCTCAGCTTGGAAGGACAGGACTGCACGGACCACTCCCTAATCTGTGATTTATTGGTGACAGAGGCAGTCTTGTGCAGGCTTATCACAGGTATCTACTTCCGCCAAGAGCTTATGATTCCATTGACTATACTATGTGTTTAGGGGTGAGAACTGGATTGTCATATTCTTAACATTCATATTTTTTAGTTTTCTTGCAAAGTATCAAGCTTCTATATGGCTTTTCAATGCACACATCATTTTGATTAACTCGCCCTTTTGATTTGCTCTCTTCCTCGTTTCTCTACTCTCATACCTGGTTAACATTCTCCGCTTGCCAGCATTACCCTCTCCCTGTCTTCACATCACCTATACTCTGCTGTGCCATCTCCCTTGCGGCATCTTTCACTCTCATGATCCTTTACTAGTTTCCCGGACTCTTTAAAAAGTATTTATTTTATTTTCAATTATGCATATGTATGAATGTGAGTGCAGGTGCCTGAGGAGGTTACCAGAGGGTTTAGAATTCCCTGGAGCTTAGGTTATGTAGGTGGTTATGAGCTGCTTGACATGGGTACTAGGAGACAAATTCAGGTCCTTTCCGAAAGCAGGATGTGTTCTCAACTGCAGGCTCGTTTCCTGCCTTCTACAGGTTTTCTGAGTTAAACTCAGAAGTCTAAAGACTGGAAGCTGGGATCTGCACATGAAGGAAAGCTTGCAGGTCTGTCTTTCAGGCTTGTGTTGTTTGCTCAGGATAAATTTTCCAGTTCCATCTATTTACCTACAAGTTTCATAATTTTGTTTTCCCTTACAGTTGAGTAAAATTTTATTGGTTTCTTACCACATTTTTAATTAACCAATTCTTCCATTGTTGAATGATTGTTTTTATTGCTCTTGTTTGTTTGTTATTAAATAGATCTAAGGTTGGTGAGATGGCTCAATGGGTAAAGGGACTCCCCCTATGAGCCTTGTGGCATGGGTTCAATCTCTGGGACTCCTATAAAGGTGGAAATGGAAGGAGGGGAGAGAATTGATTACACAAAGTTGTCCTCTGACCTCTACGTGCTGTATCATGTACACACATGTGCACGCACATGCACTCGCTCACATACACACACAACCACATCATGCACATACACAGATGTACAATAAAAAATAATTTTATTCTTCATAAGGTATACAAAAATCCGTAGTTTCACTGGTGGTGGAAATGTCTTCGCATAGTGACCTTGCTGGATAGGTCAGTGAGGCTGGCGGTGAACGGTTGATTTGGAGGAATGAGATCTCAGTGTGAACAGATTGCCTGAGTGATCACGGAACAAAGAGAAAGAGCCTCAGCTGTTGTTCCATTGCAATGCCTCAGTTTTCTGGAATGTGCCCAGTGCCCACGGGATATCTACTGATGACCCAGTGTGGGAAAGAACAACTTCTTCGTCGGCAGCGTTTGAAGTAGTGGTCAGATAAGAACAGCCTATGTCATTGCCTCAGGGAAGCAAAGAACATACTTTTGTGTGACAAAGAAAAGAAAAAAAAAAACAAAGAACAAAACCAACAAAACCCAACAAAACCAAGTTTCTACCTTCATGGATGATACGGGGAGTAGAAAATATCTAGATAATATGTACTAATCCAAGAAAGAACACACACGTGTCTTTGGAGAGTATTTATATTTACTTTCTTCTGTCATGAGGTCAGCCAGGTCTCAGACTGTCAGGAACCCCCGAATTGCCCGTCATCTCCACACTTTCACTGAGTACCTTCTCTTGTGCTGAGGACTGGCAAGGATATGAATAACAGCGAGGTGTCTGAGGAGGTAGGTCTGGATTTCAAATATATAAAAGCCCAATGATTTATTTACTGTTCCTGTGATAGCATAAGGATTAAATGAAGTTATCTGAGCTTTTCAATAGAATGTATCAATACAATAAACCTGTGTGTCTCCTGAGAGCAATTTCTAAGGGTGGCCCTGGCTAAGGAGGAATGAAGTGCTCCTCTCATTCAATAGAAAGGGGGTGCCACACCAGACAGCTCTGCACGGCCTGCCAGCAGTTAGCTTGTGAATTTTGATATGCTTCCTTTTCATAATTTCAGTGTCTTTATTAACGTTCTTTACTAGAATTGTTCTAGATTCTTTTAGCTTTTAACTTTAGGTTTTGATCAAAGAAGAAATATTTCAGACAAATTAACCTTATGTTTTACCTTAAGAAGTGAGAAAAACAAAAGCAACTGAAACCCAGGCCAACAAAAATGAAGATAAGATTAGAGATCTGAACTGAAACAAACAAAACATTAAGTAGGAAGGCAATAGTGGGTGGAAGTAATGGCTTACTGATTAAATACACACACTGTTCTTACAGAACCTAGGCTGAGTGGCTCACATTGTTCTGTAACTACAGCCTCAGGGGATCCAGTGTGTTCTTCTGGTCTCCAAAGGCACATTGTTAAACACCCCCCATATATATGCACATAATTAAAAACAAATGAACAAGCTTGAGAAGTCAATGAAAGCAAACATTGGTTCTTTGAATAAAGCAATGTTGAAAAACCTTAAGCACAGCTCATAAAGCTAAAGAAAGAGGGAGAGAAATGTACAATTGCTGACACTGAGAGTGAAAAATGGCATATTATTTCTGACTCTGCAGAAGCAGAAAGGGCTATAAAGGAACATGATCCATAGCCATGCGCAATCGAATTAGACACCTAGGTGAAATAAATATGCTCCTTGAAAGATGAAATTGCCAAATTTACTCAGGAGTAAGTATAAATTTGAAAAATCTTCAACAAGTAAATATACCCAATTAGCAATCAAAAGAGTTCTACAAAGGAAAGTTCAGGCTTAGGCAGTTCCATTGGTGGATTCCACCGGATGCTTCATGAAAAATAAGCATTAACGCTTTGAAAACTCAAAAGCGCAGAGAAGTGGTAAAATCTTCCCAATTCATTATACATGGATAGTGTGGTCCCATCCTTAAACTACAAAAAATTGTAGGAAAAGAAAACTAAATTTTAATAACATTAGTGAATATAGCTGTAACTACCATAAAAATTTCTACAAACCTGATGATAGTCAAATTTATTAAAAGTATTATATATCTTGATAAAAAGGGGTTTTAGCACCAGGTTAATTCAGGATATAAAATTCATCAATGCAATCTGCCTTATTAATAGAATAATTACATAAATAGAATACACGAATAGGGTAAACACAGCAGCAACAACAAAAATAGACGAATGCCCTGTAAAACGTCATGAAATTTGTGGCCTAGGACTCCTGAGCACAAGCTCTCCTGCAACTCATTAGCATTCTTAGAGCTTTTCTTCCTTAATGAACTGTTTCAAATTCTGGAGAAGAAGAAGAAGGAGGAAGAGGAGGAGGAGGAGGAAGAGGAGGAGGAGGAGGAGGAGGAGGAGGAAGAGGAAGAGGAAGAGGAAGAGAAGAAGAAGAAGAAGAAGAAGAAGAAGAAGAAGAAGAAGAAGAAGAAGAAGAAGAAGAAGAAGAAGAAGAAGAAGAACCCATTATTGGATAGCATGAAGAGAAAAAGAGTCTTTGAAATGCTCTGCCCTATACAGGATGTCTACATCACACTCCTCCATGTTAAGTATTATGGGACTTCCCTGATCCCATGCAGAAGAGAAGGTGGAAAGGAATGTGGAGCCAGAAGGTGGTAGGTAGCTCCAAAGACACAACAGAGCTGGTGCACACATGAACTCACAGAAATGGTGACAGGCATGTGCAGTACCTGCCCAAACTCAAGCCAGCATGGAAGACGGGGAGTGGGTATGAAGGCCCACACCTATCCAAGAAGCTGTCACTGGCAGCTGCTGGGAGAAGGAGACTCTGTCTTCTTCAATAAAATCACACTGCGTCTATTACTTGTACTCTTAGGCAGGTCCCATGGTTAGGAATAGTCAGCCAGTACAAATGGGACTCCATACGTTTGTCTTTACACAAGAGAAAGAACGTGAAGTTGGGTATGTAGGGAGGTCATGGAAGATCAAGGAGCAGTTTTAGGAGGGGCAAGAATATAATCAAAATATATTGTAAGAAATTCTCAAAGAAATAAAAAAATTGAAAAAAAATTGAAAAAGTGTAAATGTCAAGGATGTCACCAAGATGACAGATCAGACTTTACTAGTGCTTGTTCTTCACACAAGCTTCCATGAGTACCACAAAAAGGTGTTTTCCAAGGAGGGAAAGATTTAAGGTTTGGCATTACAGCAGTGGGGTGTATCATAGAAATAAATAAGGACAGGTACTTTGCAAAGGGCGTGGAGTTTATCTTCTCATTACCAACCTCGCCTCTCCTCCCTCACACAGAGGAAACATAGCAGAGATGGAGGGAGGGAGGGAGGGAGGGAGGGAGGGGAGAAAGGAGAGCAGAGAGAGTAGAGAGGAGAATGGGAAAGGATGAGTATGACTCTCCTTCTGGGGACAGGAAGGTGGACTGAGAACGTGCCCCAACAAAATCCTGCATTAAGCCGGCCATTATGACTCAAATTCTAGGTCTAAGTACTTCATCTCCAGTACGAGGAAAAAACTCTTAGCATTGTGATCAGGGCAGTGCCTATGGACCCCAGGTCAAGGCTGGCCTTGGACTTCAGGACTGACTCAGCACCAGGGGGGTCCTTTGGCGTCAGACCAGCCACTGTGACCTTTCTCCAGATTAATCCCTATGTCCCATGCAACCATTGATCGGTCACTGGGGATGTTTAACTGGAAAGGTATACTATTTTATTTGAAGAAAATCAAATTTCTTTTTGTGTTTGCCTTCTTTAACTCCATGCAATATAATGTTTCCATCCTAGAGGAAGGGAAAAAAGGAAAACCATAAACTTATTATAAAAAAATTATACAAAAGAATGGTTGCAGGAACTTCGTCTGTACCAGCTCTAAACTGGGAAGAACACTGGCATTCTCAAATGAAGAATGGATAAATGAACAGTGGTATAATGGCAGATTATTCAACAACAAAAGAAAATGAATGATTAATAAGTCTAGCAGAAGTATCATACAGAATGAAAAGTTTTCTCCAAAATGATTATGCATTGTATGATTCTACCTGTAGAATAGTCTCAGAACAGCAAAATTATGAGTGGCAAAGACCCCAGAACTGGAGCTAGGTAGAAAGATTGACTCTAACACCACAGAATTTCTTGATGATGATGGACAGCATGTGTCTTGATTTTAGGGGATTTTACACAAATTCCATAATGATACATCCTAAATGAGTATATGTCCAACTGACAAAACACAAGTAAGTTTACATTTAACACTATTGTATTTCTGTTTCCTGGTCTAGAAGTTGCATCATAGTGTTTGGAGATGTCACTGTTGGGAAAGCTACATGAAAGGAATACAGAAATTATTTTTCAACATTTTGCAATTCTTTTTTCTCTCTAGCCGAGACAGGCTTTCTTTGTGTAGCTTTGGCTGTCCTGGAACTAACTCTGTAGACCAGGCTGGCCTTGAACTCAGAGATCCTCCTACCTCTGCCTTCCCTTCTGAGTGCTGGGATTAAAGGAATGTACAGCACTGCCTGGCTACTTTTGCAATTCTTAAGAAATTTAAAAACCAACTTTAAAAAAATGGATGTATTTATATGATTGATTTCCTGGCCAACAATCATGACCTATTTCTCCATTTATCTTGTTGACTCTTATTATTCCTGTTACTTACCCCCAGAGAGCTTGTCCAGCATACATGAGATTTCTTCATAGATCCTCAGGACATTTTTCCAGGAACGGCCTGGGATGCATGCAGCACATGCTGTTAGGACCAGAACATCCACTCCTTGGGGGCTTGAACTGAGGACACTTTGATGATAAGATTCATATGGGCAGCAGATGAGAGGCAAAATGCTTAACCAGGCAGGAATAGGGACCAGGAACACTCGAACAAGCAAGCACTGGAAGTCTCGGCAGCGTTCCAAGATGTATAGAGGTGGAAAAAGAAGCTGTGAGAACATTCGGGATGTACAGTCAAACCTAAAAGAAGCAAAACATGTCCGGCCCTCCAAAGACTGAAACATGCACCCGAGAGATGAAAGCGTAAGGCTATGGGAGATTACAGCTTTTACTCCTAGGCTGAGAAACTACCCGAGCAAGTATGCCCAGATGCACTACCTAAAAGTAAAACTCCATTGGCTCCGTGCTGGGGTCAAACTCAAGTTCTGTGTATGCTGGTTGAGTTCCCCATCACCATGCTATGCTCCCAGCCCTAGACAGTGAGTTTCTTGTAATATACCTCTCTCTCTCCTTCCCACAGAAGGGTCTAGAATGCAGCTCGAAGTCGCCCTTCTGGTTTGGCTTAAATCTGTTACACTCGGATTGACTGCCACCAAGTACTCAGGTGTCTATAGGAATAAAATTAATGTAATAGTCAAGATATTAATATTGTAAGCCCAATAGAAATATCTATTTTGTTTGTTTTTCTGTGAATTTACTTTTGATTACCTTATTTTCCATCTCTTTGTTATTTTGTTTCCTGTCCCACCTCTTGTCACTCAGTGCCACCACTCTGCCTTTATAATGTGTGCTTTGATTTAGATGTGGTTTGGATCTCTGAGAGTGAGCAGGAGAAATAGTTTCTGAGGGAAGAAGCCTGTCAATGGATTACCCAATACCAAATGGTCAGCTTTGAAAACATATATACAAGAAACATTACACAGAGCAAGCAGGTCTTACTTATATATTTAGGAGTACATGTGTGTGTCCCACTTACTTTCAGCATCCCTTAGATGTCTAGTTCTTTGTGTAGGACTGAGGCCTTGTGGGCTTTCTCCACCCATATTAGCCTATCTGTTGCTGTTGTTCTTGTTCAGCTCCTACTGAGGCAGTCACATTGGTAAAAATTTATGGGTGGAGCTTCAGACACTCCCAAGAGACACAAGGTCACAGAAGTCTGTCCAATGTCTGGCTTTCACAGTTTTGTCCCGTTAACTCTTCCACAATGCTTCCTGAGTTTCACATGCAGGAATTATGTTGTAGACAGATGCATCAGTTGGAGCTGGCAATTCTTAACTTTGATTAGCTGTGGTTTTCTGTAACAGTCTCTGTTATAAAGGAAAGTTTCCTTGATAAGGGGAGAGGATGGCACTTATCTGTGGGCATAAGGACAAATATTAAGGATGTGATTAGGGGTCATACTGGTTTAGTAAAGTGGTGGGTATGGGTTCTCTTCTTTGATTCACGACTTCAGTAGTTCTGGGAAGTTGGCTCGGCTTCCAGGACCAGTCATGATTTTCTCCCTTGAAGCCTCTATGCAGCTGTTTGGTACCATGAGAGCTAGTCCTCATGGAGGAGGCTGTAGGTCAGTTCCAGTTCAAGGTCCTCAAGTCCTGTGTCTGAAGTGCATGGGGTCTTCAGCAATAGGGACTCACCTTCTACCTCGGGGGACAATCAAGGACAATAGCAATAGCTTGTAGTTTTGGGGGAATTTCTTGGACAATCTTGACCAACAATTCTAAGGAGGCTTTCTGATGTGTATGTTTACATGGACTTTGGCTTTTGAAGAAAGCATTTGTAGTGATAGGGTGAGCAGGCCTCTTTCTCGCCGCCTGGCTCCCGGCTAGCTTTACCCAAAATAATTACACAGAATTATTTAAATAATTACAGTATTCATTTAAACACTGCCTGGCCCATTAGTTTCAGCCTCTTATTGGCTAATTCTCACATCTTGCTTTAACCCATATTTAGCAATCTGTGTAGCACCACGAGATGGTGGTTTACTGGGAAGATTCTAACCTGTGTCCATCTTGGAGAGGAGAGCTATGGCGTCTGACTCATGGTGACTGACTCACTTCCCTTCTTCCCAGCATTCTGTTCTGTCTACTCCACCCACCTAATTTTCTGCCCTATCAAAAGGCCAAGGCAGTCTCTTTATTAACCAATGAAAGTAACATATAGACAGAAGCCCCACCTACATCAAGCATTGTCAGCCCAGATGAGAAAATTTCATTTAAACTATGTATGCATATTTATTTATACTTGCACTTATGTGTAATACAGTGTTTTTAGGTAGATAATAATATGCTTCCTTATGATTTTTTCAGATATTCTTACTGTTACTTACCCCTGTCCCTTCTTTTTCTCCCTCTCTCTTTTTAATTAGACCCCCCTGTTTCTATTTCCCCAATCAGATCACTTATGCCTTGTTTTCCCCTTTCTATTACTCTTCAAACTCCTCCCTGCTCCCAGCAATGGTCCCTTTGATTTTTCTGGTTTCTGTGATTACTTCAGGATTTGTACTCACATCTGAGGATTTGGAGGTAGGAGCCTCGGATGAGAAAGCACACGTAGCATTTGTCTTCTGTGTGTGGGTTGCCTAGCTTGCTATAATCTTTTGGAATTCCATCTATTTACCTGCATATTTTATGTTTTCATTTTTTTCTTTACAGCTGACTAGCATTCCATAGTACATATTTAACACATTTTCATTACCTATTCATCAGCTGATAGGAGTTTAATTCTTTTCCATTTATCTATTGTGAAAAGAGAGGCAATGAAAATGGTTGAACAAGTCTCTGTGGAGTAGGATATTGAGTGCTTTGGGCCTATGCCAAGGTGTGGAGTAGTTGGGCCTCATGATGATTTATTTTTAGCTTTTAGAGGATGCTCCACACTGATTTCCAGAGTGGCTGCTCTCTATAAAAACCCCACCAACAATGAATAAGGGTGGCTCTTTCTCCAAATCTATGCCAGCTCTTGGTTCTTTCGTTGATCTTTGCCACTCTTATAGGTAAGATGAACTACCAAAATTATTTTAATAGATAGGAATGATGAACATTTTCTGAGCTATTTCTTAGTTTTTTCTTCTTCTTTTGAGAACTCTCTGTTCAGGTTCCTGGCCCAATTTTGGAATAGATTTATTTCTTTTATTATTTTTTTGTGCATGTTCTTGTGTGTGTATGTATGTCGTGTATGTGTGTGCTCTTCATATATTCTGGATATTTGTTAGATGATTTTTTTCCTTAGTTGTATGGAAACTTTAATGTCATGAATTCCTTTGTCTATTGTTGGCCTTGATTCTTGGACAGACTGTGCTCTGTTCAGGAAGCCCTTTCCTACGCCTGTATCTTGTAGGATACTGCATATCTTTTCTTCTAGCAGGTTTGGTGTTTCAGGTTTCAGCTTTCACAGTAAGTCTTTGATCCACTTGTAGCTTGATTTTTCTCCAGGTGTTAGATACAAGTCTAATTCCATTCTTCTGCATGTGGACTTCCAGTTTTCCTGGTACCATTTGTTGAAAATGTTTTCTTTATCTAGCTTTTGGGATATTAGTTAAATATTAAATAGCAGGATTTATATGTACTCATATTTTCATTTTTGATTTTGTTCTATTTGTCTACATATCTGTTTTTGTACCAGTACCATATTGTTTCTATTACCATGGCTCTGTAACATAGGGCATGAGATCTAGAATGGTAATTGCTCTACCATTCTTCTTTTTGTTCAAGATTGTTTTGGCCATCCAGGGTCTTTTTGGTTCTGTATGAATTTTAGAATATTTTTTTCTATTTTTGTGAAGAACAAAATGGGGATTTTGATTGAGATTGCACAGAATCTGTAAATAACTTCATTTTTACATTATTATTTTCATAAGTCTATGAGTATGGGGTGTGTTTTCATTGTCCTTCTGTCTCTTTCTTCAGATGTTTGAAGTATTCATTGTAGAGATCTTTTACTTCCTTGGTTGGGTTTATTCCTAAATATTTTAATTTTGTTGAGGCTATTCTGAATGGGAGTGTGCCCATGACAACCTCTTTCTCTGAATGTTTATTGTGTATATATATATATATATATATATATATATATATATATATATATAACACTATTGATTAATGAAACTCCTGCCACATTGTTGAATTTGTTTATCATTTCTGGAAGTTTTCTGGTAGAATATTTGGAATTTCTATAGTATAATATGTACTTTAGCAATAGGGATAGTTTGATTTCTTTCCCTATTTGTAGCCTCTCAGTTTTCTTCTCTTGCCTTATTGCTCCACCTAGTGTTTTAAGCAAAATATTGAGAAGGAGTGGGGCTAGTGTACATCCTTGTCTTGTTTCTAGCTTCATTGCGACTGCTTCAAGCTTTTCCCTATTTAGGATAATGTTGGCCACGTGTAGCTTTTATTATATTGAAATATGTTCCTCTAGCCTTACATTCTCTAGAACTTTTATCATGAAGATGTGCTGAATTTTGTCAAGGCTTTTAATGCTTTTATTGAGATAGTTATGTGATTTTTTTTTCCTTTAAGTTCACTTAATTGGTCTATTACAGTTATCCAGGGATAAATTTCAGGGATAACACCAACTTGGTCATAGTGGATAAACACAAAACATCTAGGAAATCTGGGACACCATGAAAAGACCAAACTTGAGAATAATAGGGAAAGAAGGAGAAGAATACCAGTTGAAGGACACAGAAAATATATTCAGCAAAATCATAGAAGGAAACTATCCCAACCTAAAGAAGGACATGCCTATGAAGATACAAGAAGCTTACAGGATACCAAATAGACAAAAGTAGTCCCCTCACCACATAGTAATCAAAACACTAAAAATGCAGACTAAAGGAAGAATATTAAGAGCTACAGAGGAAAAAGGACAAGTAGCATATAAAGACAGACCTAGCAGAATAATACCCCACTTCTCAGTGGAGACAGCGAAAGGCAGAAGGTCCTGGACAGATGTTTTACAGACACTAAGAGACCATAGATGACAGCCTAGACTACTATACCCAGAAAAAACTTTTAATCACAATAGACAGAAAAAACAAGATATTCCATGACAAAACCAGATTTAAACGATACTTATTCACAAATCCAGCCTTAAAGAAAGTACTAGAAGGTAAACTCCAAACCAAGAAAGTTTGCTGCACCCACAAAAACCTGGGCAATGGATAATTCCACACCAGGAAATTCAAAAGAAGGAACACACACACACACACACACACACAGTAGCACCACCAACTGCAAAACCAAAAAATAAGAGAAATTAGCAACTACTGGTCCTTAATATTCCTTAATATCAATGGACTCAATTTGCCTATAAAAACAGAGGTTAACAAAATGGATACAGAAACAGGATCTGTCCTTCTGCTATGTACAAAAGCACACCTCAGCTTCAAAAACAGACATTACCTCAGAATAAAGTGTTGGGAAAAGATTTTTCAATCAAATGGACCTAAGAAACAAGATATCCTAATATCTAACAAAATAGGCTTCAAACAAAAATTAGTTAAGATAGATAAAGAAGGACATTTTATATTCAACATGGAAAAATCCATCAAGATGAAGTCTCAATTCTGAATACCTATGTCCCAAATTACAAGGGCACCCACATTTGTAAAAGAAACATTACTAAAGCTTAAATCACACGTCAAACTCCACACACTATTAATAGAAGACTTCAACATCCCAATTTCACTAATGGACAGGTCTGCCAGACAGAAAATTAACAGAGAAACAAGAGAACTAACAGATGGTATGACTCAAATGGACTTAACAGATATCTATAGAACATTTTACCCAAACACAAAATAATATTCATTTCTCTCAACACCTCATGGAACCATCTCTAAAACTGACCATGTACTTAGTCACAAGGCAAATCTCAATAGACACAAAAAGTTGAAATAACCCCATGTATCTTATCGGATCACCATGGCTTAAAGTTAGAATACAACAGCAACACTAACTGTAGAAAACCTACAAACTCTTAGAAACTGAACAACGCTCAACTGAATCACCAGTTGGTCAAGGAAGAAATAAAGAAAGAAATGAAAGACTTTATAGAATTCAATGAAAATGAATGCACAGCATACCCCAATTTAAGGGATACTATGAAAGCAGTGCTAAGAGAAAAGTTCATAGCACTAAACACTCACATATAGAATTTGGAGAAATATACACTAGCGACTTAACAGCACACCTGAAAGCTATAGAAAAAAAAAGGAAGCAAATTTACCGGGGAGAACTAAATGCTAGGAAACAATCAAACTGAAGGCTGAAATAAAAAATAGAAACAAAACAATACAAAGAATCAATGGAACAAAGAGTTGTTTGCTTGAGAAAAATCAACAAGATAGACAAACCCTAGTCCAAACTAACCAAAGACAGAGAGAGAATATCCAAATTAACAAAATTATAGGTGAAAAAGGAGACATAACATCAGGCACTGAGGAAATCCAGAGAGTCATTATGTCATACTTAAAAAACCTAAACTCCACAAAATCTGAAAATCTAAAAGAAATTAAAAGAGCCTTTGGAGTCCAGCCCCGGGACTCTCTTCATTGTTCAGATTGGGAACTATAATATCAACAAGGGCATTTTTACTCCGGTTGTCTGAGGGTGAATGAACAAGCTCTCTCACACATGCTTTTCTAAATCTGTCTCTTTATTGTTCTTCTGCCTCTATTCCAATTCTATCCTCTTTCTAATTTCTCCTAGCTTCTTTTTATAGCCTTTTCTCCTCTGGCTGAAAAAACTCTCTTTCTCCCAGGAGCCTTGAAGCAATAAAGAAATCACAAGATTTACCTCTCATTGGTCAAAAGCATATTCCTAAGGGTGGGCAATAGGGAGCTAAGCCATTTCCATGGTAACACAGGTTCCAAGGTTGCAGGAGTAAGACCATGATCAGACAAGAGAGAGCTCAGGGCTCAGTGATGAACTTTGAGCTATAAGTCTATTGTTAGTAGACTGGTAAGAGAAAAATTGGCATGCTTTTCTTAGGGTGCTTTGTGTAGTAACCTGGTTAGACATCTGTTACCCTGACCTTGTGCATAACTATATAGTTTTAAACTTATGATCCATTTACAAAAAGCCTTTAGTCTAGTTTGAACTTTCTCTGAGGTAAAAATGAGTTAATTCTGTGCAGTAGTCTTAGCAAAAGGAATAAAGCAGGCTTTTTAAGTGTCTACAGTCCTCGTGGGACAAATGGATCTAGTTATGAAGCATGTCCTAATATATATTCTGTATATCAAAGTTTTACAGACAAATGAAAAGTCATCTTCCCGACAAGCCACAGACATATGTGCCCATAGGATTGAGATGTAAGCATGAGATTACACGTGCACATTATATGAAAATGCATGGTAATGGGGAGCTATCATAACCGTTACTGCACAAGTGAAATTACAGATGAAAGCAGCAGTTTTCAGAGTCAGTGGCCCACAACCTTGCTGTTAGGGTCCCTCATCAGAGAATATTTCCTTTGGTGGGTTGACATCTGAATTATCAATTTCTATATGCTATGACTACATCATGGCCCACAATAACTCATAATAAACGCTCCTGACAGAAATGGACAATTTTCTGGAAAGGTACCACATAACAAAAATAAATCAAGAGCAGATAAATACCATAGAAATGGCTTAGCTCCCTATTGCCCACCCTTAGGAATATGCTTTTGACCAATGAGAGGTAAATCTTGTGATTTCTTTATTGCTTCAAGGCTCCTGGGAGAGAGTTTTTTCAGCCAGAGGAGAAAAGGCTAGAAAAAGAAGCTAGGAGAAATTAGAAAGAGGATAGAATTGGAACAGAGGCAGAAGAACTAAGTCATGGCCCTCAGCCATAGTTCATGCTTACATGTCACCATAGCCCTGGGTGGCAGCATAGATCACCCAGATCTGTATGGTCCTGGCAGCCTCTTGAACTTCAAATACCAACATGGTCCCAGGTGTCAGTCCAGAATACAGGCCTCTGCAGACCCTCTCTGGCAACAGAAGCCACAGACATCACTACAGAGAGCCTGGCTGCAGCAGTACCATGAACCCAGTCATGGTTCTCGGCACCAGTCGGGGCCCTGACATCACCATGGACCAAGGTGGCAGCACAGGATTCCTCGATTGGTATGACTTCTATGGGAGCACATACTTTGGACATATGTAGTCACAGATGGTAGCTCTGCCTCTGGGCATTCGCAGGACCTTCAGTGGTAATAGGAGTCACAGACATCAACACAGACTACCACGGCTGTATTAGGGCCATGGACCCAGACATGGCTCTTGACATCAGCCTAGGCCCAGATATCACCGTGGTCCTGGGTGGCAAGCAGACCATCCTTGTCACCCAGGTGCTCATTGCCCTCAACTCTTCAGATGAGCCTCTGTCTACCATATACTCACTTACTATAATGGTACCTGTGGCACTGGGCAGGCTCATGGTTGATTCCGTCCACCCCCTGGTATTTCATCTTCTCCTGGAGTCATTCTCTTTGCAAGGATTTCCTTCGAGTTTTTCAGTTGGGTTTTTAAACTTCAGTTTCATTTCAGCTGGAATAACCTTCAACTTTCCTCTCTCTTAATCATCTGTACATTTCTGGTACTGGAATGTCTTCGTCATTTCCTTTAGCCTTGTGTTTGTATTTTCTTGGGCATCGCTCAGGCATTAATTATCCCTTTCCTTATTTCTTTGAGCTTTTTATTTGTGTCCTTTTTTTTTAGACTACTTGAATTCTTTGATGAATTCCATGATTTTTCTTTTACATTCTGTGTACTATCTAGGTAATTCTCTGGCAAACATTTCCATAGGATCTTTAGGTTTCAGAGAAGAGATAATGGCTCGGTCCTTCATAATTTCTTTTGCATTTTTTGGGGGATGAGATTTGGGTGAGTGGAATTTTTGTTAGAGTCCTTTGTCTGATAAGGACAAAGCACATTAGAGAAGAAGGGAGGATGTGCAGGGCAGTTGGTCTTAGAGGTTGGAAATGACGTAGTAGAATGAAATCAACTGGATGGAGGAGACTGGGCTGGGGCAAGATGTGTCCTGGCCCAAGCCTGGAGTGTGGGAGTAGATCTAGCAGTGTGTGGAAGGTTAGATTTGGCATAAGAGAGGCTTCTGTGCTGGTGCCTGTAGGGAAGATCCTGGAAGAATCCTAGAGATTGACTATGGTGCAGGCAGGATCGGCTGTACTAGGCCTGGGCAGTGGATGTGGGACCCAGGCTAGATGTGGTGATTGGAGAGGGTGTGTGGAGGGAAGGGCCAAGCAGACTTACTGGATTAGACCCTAGAGAAGGATGTGCAGATTCTGCCCCTGGAGAGAGGTTGGATGTAGTGTGGGAGAGCTAGGGTGTGTGTATGTATGAATGTATGTATGTATGCATTGTGTGCATGCACGTGCACTAAGGAGGACCTAGTTTATGTGCTGCAAGGCTCAAGGCAATGATACATGTAATTATAATTCAAAATCATCTTGAGTCTGGGCAGTAGAGGGCAGTGTGCAGCTGCAATAGGGAGGGAGAGAACTCAGAGGTACCTGGTTAGAGCAGACTTGCTTATCAGTTCTGTCTGGAGTGGGAGAGACTGCAGGCATTGAGACCCATCTTTGGGAGACAAAGAAAGGCAGCTAAGCTTTCTGTGATCTAACAGATAATACACACTGTTTTGAAAGCCAGTCCATCTCTAAGAGTTGCCAGCCCCAAAATAATACTAAGATCTAGAAGGTTGTGTAGAAGAAAACAGAGGTTCTGAGAGTCCTTAGCATCCTCAATCTATATCTTCTCAGATGTATCTTTCTTTCCTGAAACCTAACACGGCCACCATATTGCCTTCCTCACTGTAGTGTGTGTGTGTGACAGAGTCAGTCTCTCTACATAGCCCTGGCTGTTGTGAAACTCATTATGTAGACCAGACTAGTCGCAAACTCATAGAGATCTACTTGCCTTTGCTTCCCGAGACACAACACCCGACATGAATTAAATATTCTGCCACCTGTTGGCCTTTTGTTACCAAGTGGCTCTTGCATTGTGCATCCTTACTCTTGTTCTGGTTTTTAGAACTCAGGGGTTATAGTCTGCTGAATTTTATTCCATCATTGGTTCTTCCAAGGCATTTCTTCTAGAAAGCTCTTTTATGGGAAGCGGAGATCTCTAATATCTCTCTCTTTTAGGCATAACAGTTCCTCTCACCCTTCATCTCCACGAGCATTTTTTTATTTCTTTCCTTTTTTGAAGCCTTATTTTGTTTTTATTATTGTTCATGAGAATGAGTATATATGTGTTGGCACCAGGGCATCTCCATGGATGACAGGAGACAGCTTTGTGGAGTCGGTTCTCTGTTTCCATGCAGTATTGGTAATGATGTTTCCTTAGTTCTGAGGGAGAAGAGTAAAAGCCAGAGTGGAGCATGCTAGCAAGAAATGCTTGCTCATGTCTGCTCATGAAGACACAAAGAAGAAAGAATAGACATTGGAGACAGAAGGAAGTGTGTGTGTGTGTGTGTGTGTGTGTGTGTGTGCATGTGTGCATGTGGCAACAACTAAAGAAAAGAGACTATGAATTTGAAAGAGATCAAGGTGAGGTTTGTGGGAGGAAGGAAAACGAAGAGGAAAGTGATGCAGTTATAATCTCAAAACTAAATTATTAAAAATAAATAGATGATCCCCTTACAGTCTATTGCTGACCACCTTCTCTCAGCAGGGCCTAAGAAGGCAGGCAGGATTTAAAAAAAATATTTACTTAAATTTTATTTTATGTGTGTGGGTGTTTCACTTGTATGTACATTGTCTGTGCACCATGTGCATATGGTGCCACCAGAAGCTAAGAGAGGGCATCAGATTCTCTAGCACTGCAGGCACAGACAGGTATGACCTGCCATGTGGGCGCTGGGAATCAAACACAGGTCATATGGAAAAATAGCCAGTACTCTTAACCACTGAACTATTTCTATAGCCCAGAAGGCAGGCATTTTCTTAAAAGTCCTAGATCAGCCAAATACTTTGTACTCTACACGACTTTATCTGTAGAACCTTCGTCCCCTCTTCCTCAAGACAGTCAGTCTACTGGCTGCTACCACCGCCCCTTACTAACAGGAGCTCTCTGTACTGTAAACAGCATATGTAGAATAATTGAATGGGCTGTGGCCCAAGTCCCACTTTCTTATGGGTTAGCTTAGTCTTATCATCTATGAATTGGGTAGTTACTAAGATGGACTCCTTAATCATTTCCAAACAGCTCCAGCAACAGGAAACCAAGTGTTCATGTATCTGGGTCCATGGTGGCCTTTCATGCTCAAACCACCATAGTCAGTATGTGGTCATTTCAATTCATGCCACAATTTACAGTATATTTTTTGAATGAGTTTAATATAGTGATTTTTTAAAAAAAAGAATCTTAAAGACTGCATGCTTTATTTTTAATACACAGGTAATAATGACTGCACTTTGGTAAAATAAAACTATTCTTTTACAAATACCTCAAATGCATTTTATTATGTTCACACAACAGGAGGCTATAATAGCAGTCATTCCATGCTTACTACAAACCATGACAGATTGTTCCCAAAGACTCTAATTACCAACATTCATGAAGAGGCAAAAAGAGTACCATGTATCTACTGTGTACATTGGCTTTGCCACTAAAATTACTACAGTGAAAGAACAGATCGCTTCCTTGGTGAACTCTATCAATCATGTTCTGGTAGAAATACCAATTTTATAATTTTTTTTTCTGGACTGGAGAGATTGCTTAGAGGATAGGAGTTCATATCCAAGCATTATGTCAAGGAGCTGATAAATGCTCTAACTCCAGCTCAAAGGGATCCAGCATTCTCTACTAGCCTTTCAGAATACTTACACACACACACACACACACACACACACACACACACACACCAAAAACTAAAACACACATAATTAAAAAGGAATTATTTTTTCCTAACTCATTTTATGGGGCCCACATTTTGATAACAAAGACATCATAAAGTAAGACTCTGACCTCCGATCTCTAGGATTTTGTACAACCTTTACCTTACTACAGAATGCCATTCAAAATTCCACTCAGCCAAGCCTTACAGTTCCTGACATCACAGCCCATCACATCTTCACCTCTCTGTGGGTGACTTTAAAACTTGTCTCTCCAGACAAAAAGCCTGTTCTGTACTCTCCTGTTGTAGAATCTAATTCCTCCTTTCAGAATGTTTCACAATATTGTCCATCTACAGGGCCTCAAATATACTCAAGAAAGGAAAAGCCACAGACTTGTATGAAAGAGTAATGTGTATTGAGATGGGGCAAGGGAAGTCACTAGACCCCTAGCAAAAGCAGATCATTTTATCCAGGCTAAAGAGGTTGAGGCTTAACCTTGAACTGTACTGATAAAATGATTCCAAAATAACTTAACCAAAAGACATGCATAATCTGTTACAAGGAGCCGGCCCCTTGTTTGTCCCAGCCGCCTGGCAAGCTTACACCTGAAATAAACACACAGAAACTGTATTAATTAAAACAATGTTTGTCCATTAGCTCTAACTTCTTATTGGCAAACTCTTACATTTTAGTTTACTCCATCTCCATTAATCTGTGTATCGACACATGGCAGTGACTTACCTGAGATTTTAACCAGTGTCCATCTCAGGCAGAGAATCCATGGCTTCTCTGACTCTGCCTTTCTTCCTCCCAGCATTCATTTCTGTTTTTCTCTGCCTACCTAAGTTCCGCCCTATCAACTAGACCAAGGCAGTTTCTTTATTCATTAACCAATGAAAGCAACACACAAACAGAAGGACCTCCTACACCAGTAATCAATCAGTGAGTTGTCAGAAGTGAGAGAGAGGAAGAAAGAGAGAGGGGGACGGAGGGAGAGAGGAGGAAGGAAAATTAAGAAAGGAAAACAGGAAAATTTGTCTTGAATATGGTTTTCTTAATACAGTGTTGTTGTTTCTGTTTACCTGGATAAAACCAAATTGCCCCCAGTTTGCACCTTTAAATTCTCCATACTGTGAGTGACTCCATCCGGTATGGTCATCTTCAGTCAATGTTCTAGACCTAAATGTATAATCTGCCAATGTAAAGAAACTATGAAGTTAGCTTGGTCCTCACTCTCATCTTCATGTACTTCCTTCTCTTTAGCTGAATGTTATATGATATTGATGGGCTGGGGAATCTACTACACTATATGTGTGCCATGCACTGGCAAGCCTGTGAGGTAAAGCTATCATATCCCCCACCCCACCTTGAAACTGGGGTTGTGTCTTGCCAATGTTATTTTCCTGGTCAACATCCCAGCTTGGCTGTGTTGGGAAAGGAAGCAGAACACCCACTCTGCAGAGGCAGAGCCCACCAGCACCAATAAATGGTCCACATTGTTCACAGCCCAGGACATCACTCAGAGTGAGAGGCCAAGGGAAAGGCTCAGCCTCAGCTTCACCTCACATACTGCCCAGGACACAGCTCCTGAGCACTTGCGGGATCCTGACTACCCATCCCCTTGCTTTTTCTTTTATTGTTTTTCCCAAACACATGGACTGGCTCCTGTTCCTCTTGCTCCCAGGAGTCCTCCAGGTTTTGTGTGAGTCTCCTTTAAAGGGTGAGTGTTATGGCAGGGATGCAGGGGGAGAGGAGTTCTGGGATCTGGGAATGGTGTCCTGATCTTCTTGATTGAGAATGGCAGAAACTGCAAAGACAGCTTTGGATCCAGGTCTCTGAATTCTCTGGCTGGCACAATCCCATTCTCCACCTTAGAAGCTTGTCCTGGGGCCTTGAGCCTCTGCTGTCTAGTAACTCCACCAGAATCTAGTTCTAGGGAGGCAGTAAGGAGGGAGTTTGGTGGAGAGAATGATAAAAATTGTCAGGGGAACACAAGATTTCTCTCAACTGAGGTATAGATCTTGGCAAGTAACTACAGTAAGATCTCCCCTTTCCTTGTCCCCACTAGATTCTTGATCTTCTCTCTCAACCTTCCCCCAGCAGCAATGCCTTCTCCATCGTTCTGATACAGTATCTATGCCTTGTAGATATTCTTTGCACTTCTTGCGATGAATATTATGACAAGATGTGCAAAAAGAACTTGGGGGTCTGTCGACCCAAATCTCCTGACTTTGCATGCCAAACCAAAGAAGTGTACTTTCAACTCACGACTGGAGGTGAGGTGGACGCAAGAGGAGGGAGGGGTGGGAGGCTGACTTTATGATTTGGCTAAGGGAGGAGAAGAACATCTGGAATCATATCTGCTTGTCTTAGCGTTGACTTAGCTGGTGGTGTTGGACATGTTCCTTCCATCCCGAGTTCAAGGTTCCCATTTTACACAATTTGGTTTAATAAGAGGCCTCCAAATTCTCAACCATTTCTTATTTTCAGGGACTTACACTAACAGATGGGTCTGCGACATATCTTCTGTGATAAGTGCTTGCTTGTACTGGGTGTGGGGATAAGTCATCACGGAAAGAGACGTTCTTAATGTGGAAGAAGAGACCTTAGCTTCAAGCTCGAGGGGCGGGGGAGGGACAAGTCGGCCACATTTCCTCTCATTGGTTTAACCTGCACATCCATGTCACTTTCTTCAGAATATCTGTACAAATATTCTACCTTGGGCTGTCCAAGAAGATGTATGGAGTATATCCGCTTCATCGATTTGGAGAAAAACGTCTTCTCCTGCTGCAATGAAAGTTACTGCAACAGTTTCCCAGAAAAATATATCCAACTTTTAGAAAAAAAACCACCTAAGCACTTCACCTAAGTGCTTCCCTTGGTTTGTGGGACCTTCCTGCTGGCTGTATCCCACCCACTTCTTCCTGAACAAGCTTCATAGTTTGAAAGTTTCTTCACTCCCATCCAACACCCATACAATCGGCCAAGAGCCAAAGGGCACAAAGTAAATGAGCTGTGGACAGAGAAGAAGGTGGTGGAACTTTGAAATGCCGCCTGGGCCCTATGATATTCGTCAGGCATCAGGATCTGGTACTTTGGCTGGAAACAGACCACAAGTTCAAGTGTGGGTGGAAAGGCATCATTCCGTGTGAGGATGCTTGCTACACCTAACATAAGTTATCAAAAATGTTATAATAAAGAATATGACCTCATGCAGAGGATGCGTGGGCTGTTTTCACATAGACCAGAGAAAAAGGAAAGGGTTCTTGGCTGAAAGCGATCTGTCAAAGGCTCCCCCAGTGTCTTGGATGGTAAATTCTCTTAGATCTGAATCTGGCTGGGTTGGGGAGTTCTTTTTATGAGAATTAAAGAATTTAAAATCAGGAAAAAAGTTTAAGGTGAAACCAACATCAAGTTCACTGGCAAGTATTATAGAATCTGAACAGAGAGAGGGATCTCAGCACTAGATACTGCCAATTCCAAAGGGCCAAGGTTTTAATTTGGGCTTGAGTAGCCCCCTCCTGGTGATCTTCCTGTTCTCCTATTGGGTCTAAGGTGTTTATGCATTCTTAATGCAGAGATGAGGTCCTCTTCTTTCCATGAGCTCAGGAACAGCTGCAGGAGGATCCCTGTCTTGTTGCAGAAGCACCAAAGCAGCTGCAATAGTGGCCTTTGTCTTGGTGCACAGGATGGAGATCGGCTGAAAGTGAAAACTTAAGGTTCTGTCTTTTCCAAGTACAGTTTGCCCCAGGAATGCCCGTGACTTTCAAAGTTCTGTTTCTGCGACTGCTTGCCACTTTCTCTAAGAATTGACTTTGGTTTATTCTACAAGCACTCAACCCCGCCTTAACGTACTGTGTGTCTCCGTAATCGCTTCTTGAAAAAGCTTTTAGCTCTTGGGGCTTTGGTCAAAACTTCCTACTGCATTCCTTCTTCAATTCTGAGTTGGATGGAATAGGTATGAGCACCTTCCACCACTGCTTCAAGTACACGGATTCATTAGGACGAATACACACAAAACAAAGACTGGGGCCAAGATCATTAAAAATCTCAGAACCATTGAACAGTTGATTTTTGTAAACCTTTGACTCTTTCCCAGAATGTTTGTTTGTTTTCTGAGGGGTGTCAGAATGTGAGGTTGGGGTTTCTGTCACTTCTTAAGCCACATTTTTAAACAGTAAAGGAAGAAATTCAGAGTCCAGAGTGCTGACCATTACTAATATAGAATTTTTAGAAAGAAACCCTTCATGTCTATGAATCATTTTTATTTTTTTATTTTTATTTTTTGGTTTTTTCGAGACAGGGTTTCTCTGTGGTTTTGGAGCCTGTCCTGGAACTAGCTCTTGCAGATCAGGCTGGTCTCGAACTCACAGAGATCCGCCTGCCTCTGCCTCCCGAGGGCTGGGATTAAAGGCGTACGCCACCACGGCCCGGCTATGAATCATTTTTAAAGCCTAGAAGTTTACTCTATTTCTGCTGTTTTTACATCCAGGTTAATGATCTTCAAGGCTCTTTAAGTTCTCTGAAATTGCAAGGCTCCTGGATAAGTCTAAATTGGGACATACCCTAACAAACTGGCCAGAAATACAGAAGGCAATGCTTCCCAGGTGTGCATCTTGCTTGCTCCCTGAAGATTTATTTGTGCCAATCTCACCTGAAAAGACCTTGATTCCCAATGTCTGTCTTACCTATTGAGAAAGGAGAGAGTTTACTGTTGCAAGGAGACTGCTTGTTTGTCCTAGCCACCCAGGTAGCTTAGCCCTGAAATAACCACACAGAAATTGTATTAATTAAATCAGTGCTTGGCCCATTAGCTCTAACTTCTTACCGGCTAACTCTTATATTAGTTTAACCTATTTCTATTAATCTGTGTCTCACCATGAGGTTGTGACCTACCAGCAAAGTTCTGGCATGTCTGACTCTGGCGGTGGCTCCACAGTGTCTCTCCGACTCTGACCTTCCTCCCAGCATACAGCCTAGCTTCCCTTGCCTAGTTCTGTTCTTTCCTGCCATAGGCTCAAAGCACTTATTTATTAACTAATAAAAGCAACACATAGATAGACCTCCTAAACCAGTTTCCAAGTCTTCAAAGCTACCTACCCAGCACTGCTCAAGCTTTTTTTTTAGTGGGACAGGAAGCTTTCCGAAGTTATTGTTCTGGATTCAATTGAGAGACCTTATCTCAATTAACAAGGTGGAGAGTAATTGAGGAAGATTCTGAAAGTCAGACTTAAGCTTCCACCTGTACACACACACATATGCACGTATGCACACACACACAACCACCACATACATGTACAAATAGATAGGACAAAACAAAGAGAAAGGAAAGCAAAAAGAGAAAACACAGTGTCTTCAATAAAGAGTAACACACAAACACACACAAAACCATGTATTTTCACTTGTAAATGAATAAAAATTGCCAATGAATGAAAGGATTAAAGACCTACATGTGAGGAGCTGAGACTAAAAGATTCGTAGCAGAAAACATAGACATGAGACAGAAACTCTGAATTTTTCTTTTAACAACATGCTTGAATTTAGAGAACAGAGCAGTTGTCCAATTAGCCAACTTTGATTTTTAAGTGAGTCATGACTATTATTATAGTGGGTAGCACACACACACACACACACATATATATACATATATATATGTATATATATATATATTCAGTGATTCTTACCTCAGATGACCTGTCTTCATAAGTCATAATGCTCTTTGCTTGTTGATTCTATCTGGATAATTATCTTTTCCTCTTTAGGCATCTAGATGTCCAGGGTCTTTTAGAGATGAGTATTTTCCTGCAAAGATAGCCAGAACCTGGAAACAACCTAGATGCCCCTCAATGGAAGAATGGATAAAGAAAGTGTGTAATATATACACATTAGAGTACTACTCAGTGGTAAAAAAAAATGACATTTTGAATTTTGCATGCAAATGAATGGAAATAGAAAACACTATCCTGAGTGAGATAACCCAGACCCAAAAAGATGAATATGGTATGTACTCACTCATAAGTGGATTCTAGCCATAAACAAAGGATATTAAGCCTGTAGTTTGCAAGCCTAGAGAAGCCAAATAACAAGGTGAACCCAAAGAAAAACATATATAGATTCTCCTGGAAATTGGAAGCAAACAAGATTGCCGGGCAAAAGTTGGGAGCGTGGGGGTGGGGGTAGGGGCGGGGATAGGGTTGGGGAAGGGGAGAGAGGGAGAGAGAAGGGAGAAAGGAAAGACTGGAGAGAGCTTGTGGGAGTGGGAGGGTGGAGGTGGAGGAAGGGTGGATATAAAAGCAGGGAAGAAGATATCTACATTAAGGGAGACATTTTAGGGTTGGCAAGAGACTTGCCTCAAGAGGGGATCCCAGGTGTCCATGGGGATGTCCCCAGCGAGGTCCTTAGGCAACAGAGCAGAGGGTGCCTGAACTGACCTTGCCCCACCATCACACTGATGATTAGCTCGAATATCACCATAGAATCATCTGGCATGGATGGAGATAGAGACAGAGACCCTCATCAGAGCAACGGACTGAGCTCCCAAGGTCCAGTTGAAGGGCAGAAGGAGGGAGAAGATGAGCAAGGAAGTCAGGACCTTGAGAGGTTGGTCCACCCACTGAGACAGTGTGGCTGTTCTAATGGGAGCTCACCAAATCCAGTTGGACAGGACCCAACTCTCTGAATGTAGCTGGCAATGGGGGCTGACTGAGAAGCCAGTGATAAAGGCACTGGGACTTGTTTCTACTGCATGTACTGGCTTTTTGGGACTCTAGTCTACATGATGCACAGCTTCCTAGGCCTGGATGTAGGGGGAAGGGCCTTGGACTTCCCACAGGGCAGGGTTCCCTGCCTTCTCTTAAGGAGGGAGGGGGAGGGAGGAAAGTAAGTGGGGGAGTGGGAAGGGAATGGGAGAAGGGGAGGAAGTGTAAATTTTTGAATGGAAAAAAAATGAAAAATAGAAAACTCTTTCTTTAAACCTTTGATATTGACATGATGTTTCTTATCAAATTCTGAGACCTTCAACACACTTCCAATCAATAATTGATCAATTTCTGCATTACCTTGTGCTAGAGGACCTGGCTGACCTCTATGGGATTGGATGTGTGTTATGTATATGGGACAAAGCTTATTCCTGATTATATCTTGAACCTGTATGAATAATGAAGTTAATTCTGTATCATCTGGTATAACTTCAGTCGTTTCAATATGCAAGACAACTCTCTGCAAATTGTGATTCAGTAACTGTATTGAGAGGTTCTTTAAAATCTATTAGTACCATGAGACTAGCATATAATTCTGCCTTTTGGACAGAATTATAAGAGCTTTGTTCCACTTTACTGAAATCTTCTGATTTGTAACCTGCCTCTCCTGATTTATTTGTGTCAGTATAAAATGTATGGGCTCCAGTTATTGGTGTGTCTGGTACAATGTGGGGAAGAAAGTTCTCTTTATAAGGTTAATTCTATCACTTTTGGGATGATTGCTATTAATCTCTCCTAAAAACTCAGCACAAGATTTGTCAAGGTTCATTGTCTTTCCATATATATATATATATATATATATATATATATATATATATATATATATATATATATATTTTATTTCATCAGTAGTAAAAGGCACTATAATCTCTGCTGGGTCTATTTCTGCTAGTTGACGAAATCTCAATTTTCCTTTTATGATTAATTCAGAGACCTTTTTCACATAAGTTTTTGAATTTTTAACTTGGTTTATGTGGCAAAGAGATCTATTCTAAGATAATATCTTTCCTTTGCATTAAGATTCTTGTTGGGTATTATACAATGGCAATGTTGGTTATAAATTAATAACTATTTGGATTATTTCCTTCTAATTTCTTTGACTTGGTTTGGTTTTTGGTTTTTTAAGACTGGGTTTCTCTGTAGCTTTGGAGTCTGTCCTGGAACTCGCTCTGTAGACTAGGTTGGCCTTGAACTCACAGAGTTCCACCTGCCTCTGCCTCCCAGGTGCTGCCTAGCAAGAGCACTTACTTTTTTTTTCTGTGGTTGTTTTTTTGTTTTTTGTTTTTTGTTTCTTTGTTTGTTTTTGTTTTTGAGACAGGGTTTTTCTTTGGAGCCTATCCTCCTCCTGATTTCTTTTGTTTCTTTCTGTCCTGACTGAACTCTCTCGTACATGGATACCTAGAGTAAACTCTAAAAGAGGGTACCTTTTACACTTTCATGGTAAGAGATGCTTCATCCGAGTCCTTATTAGATACCTTTTATCAAGTTCTACTCCCATTTTTCTGACTGTCAATTTCATCTAATTTTTCCTACTCTTCTAGCCATAAATAAAGGACATTGAGCATATAATTTGTGATCCTAGAGAAGCTAAATAAGAAAGTGAACCCAAAGAAAATCATATAGTCATCTGCCTGGAGAGGGGAAGTAGACAAGATTGCAGGGCAAAAACTGGGAACTTGCGGGTGAGGTGGCAAGGGGCAAAGGGGAAATGGGATGAGAAACATGAGAAGGGGAGGATGGGAGGAGCTCGGGGGATGGGGATGGTTGGGATATAGGAAGGGAGGATACGGGAGCAGCGAAGTATATATCCTAACTAAGAGAGCCATCCTAGGGTTGGCAAGAAACTTGACTCTAGAGGGGTTCGCAGGTGTCCAGGAATATGTCCCCAGCTGGTACCTTGGGCAACTAAGGAGAGGGAACCTGAAATGACCCTATCCTATACTGATGAATATCTTGCATATCACCTTAGAACCTTCATCTGGCGATGTATCGAGGTAGAGACAGAGTCTCAATTTGGAGCAACGGTCTGAGCTCTTAAGGTCCAAATGAGGAGCAGAAGGAGGGAGAACATGAGCAAGAAAACCAGGACCACGAGGGATGCACCCACCCACTGTGACAGTGGAACTGATTTATTGGGAGCCCACCAAGGCCAGCTGGTCTGGGACTGAATAAGCATGGGTTGAAACTGGACTCTCTGAGCATGGCGGACAATGAAGGCTGATGAGAAGCCAAGGACAATGGCACTAGGTTTCGATCCTAAGACATGAACTGGCTCTGTGGGTGCTTAGCCTGTTTAGACGCTCACCTTCCTGGACATAGATAGAAGACCTTCGTCTTCCCGCAGGGCAGAGAATTTGGACTGCTCTTCAATATCGAGAGGGAGGGGGAATGGTGTGGGGGGAGGAGAAGAGGAGTGGGGATAGGGGGAGGGGAGTGGGGGGAGGGGGCAATATTTGGGAGGAGGGGAGGGAAATGGGAAACGGGGAGCAGGTGGAAATTTTAATTAAAAAAGAATAAAAATAATAAAAAAAAAGATTCTTGTTGGGGAAATTCTGGAAGGCAACATGACTAGAATGCAATTAAGATTTGGATTCACCCTATCCACATGTGCCTCCTGTAATTTTTCTTCAAAGATAATAAATTCCTTTTCTGCTTCAGCTGGTAATCCCCTGGGACTATTTAGGTCTTTGTCACCATCTGAGGTTCGGTTTAAATGAATTATTAGATCAGGTGCTATCCCAACAGCTGGTTGTAGACTGAAAATGTCTCCTAACAATCTTTGAAAGTCATTAAGAGTCTGCAATTGCTCCCTCCTAATTTGTGCCTCTTGTGTTCTAATTTTCTGTAAACATATTTTATAACCTAGGTAATTGACAGAATCTCTTCTCTGTATTTTTTTTTTTTAGGAGCAATTTGTAATTTGCATTCTGGCAAGACTTTCTTTACTTCTTCAAACATTTTTTTCTAATGTATCTATGCTTAAATCAGATAGCAAAATGTCAACCATGTAATGGTAAATTTTAGATTTAGGCAATTTTTTTACATATTATTTCCAATGGCGGACTTACAAAGTATTGTCACAGGGTGTGGCTATAGATCATTCCCTGTGGGAGGACGGTCCACTGGTATCTCCTAGCAGACTGAGAATTATTATAAGTATGCCCTGTGAAGGAAATTTTTTCTGTCCTTTTCTTGTAAAGGTATAGTTGAAGAAATAATATTTTAAATCAATAGCTAAAAGAGGCCATCCTTTTGGTAATAGAGAAGGCAGAAGAATTCCAGATTGTAGAGGGCCAATAGGTTGAATTACCTTGTTGATACCTCTAAAATCTGTCACCACTCTCCATTTACCAGCTTACTTTTTAATAACAAATACAGGAGAATTCCAAGGGCTGGTTGATTCTTCAATGTGGTGAGCATCTAGTTGCTCCTCTACCACCCGTTCTAATGCCTACAATTGGTCTTTTGTCAAAGGCCACTGTTTAACCCATATTGGCTTCTCAGCCATTTTAAAGGTAGGGCTGTTGGTACCTCTAAAGGTTTGCTAGTTGCTTTGTGTTATATACAGCCTGAATGGCTGGTCACATTTGTATATAGTACCTTATAATATGCTTCACAGAAATGTAAGTTTCTGGGACTGCAGAAATCTTAATCTGGGTATTCCATTGTTGCAGCAGGTTATGACTCCATAAATTCACTGCAATATTAGCCACATATGGCCTCAGCCTTCCTCTCTGTCCTTCTGGCCCATCTACGCATTCAATCTACTGCATGCTTTGTTTCACTTGAGATAGGGTTCCAATTCCTAGAAACTGAATATCTGCCTCTTGAAGAGATCAATTTGGATGCTAAGATTATGGAGTAATGACACTCACGTACATACCCATATCTATAAAACCCACAGTTACAATGCTGTTTATATCCACTCTTAGCTTTGGTCTTTGATCACTTATAGAAGTCTACCAGAATATACGTTTCCTATTTCCTATTGGAATTTTTGATTCATTGTCCATGTTTATTCCATTATCCAGAACAGTATGTTTTTTTTTTTTTTTTTTTTTTTTTTTTTTTTACAGAAGGCTCTGGATTTTTTCATTTTCCTGGTGAGACATGTCTTCTACAGTGACTGGGGATGACTGCATGCCTTTGTCACCCCTTCTACATAATCCAGATGGTTGATACCTTTTATTTTTGCCATTCCCAGAGGAGACATTATTTATAGGAATTCCTTGTCTACAATCCCTTCTTAGATAGCCTATTCTACCACAATTAAAACATTTGGCAATTTGATTTCTCTTTATACCTTTGGAAGTTTCTTTTTCTACCCAAGGTTCAGTAAGGTCTCAATGTTCATTTTATGCAGGATCCATTCATCCATGGTCTGATCTAATCTTTAAAGGACCAAGCATCTTTTAGAATTCTAAATAGGCATTTTCAAAAGCTGAAGATTCAATAAGTGCTTGTCCAGCTTCTGTGTCTGTTACTCCTATTTGTACAGCCTTAGTTAATCTTTGTAAAAAGTCACTAAAGGGTTCTCTCTGGCCCTGTTTAACCCTGGTATATGATCCAATTTATTTTCCTGATTCTTGAATCCTGTCCCAAGTATTTAAGGCTGCTTTGTGGCATAGGGACAAGATTTGTTCATCATAAAGAGCTTGAGTCTATGGGTCAGCATAAGAGGCCTCACCAAGAATTTGATTTTGGGAAGTTTTAAGTCATTTTGCTTTTCTTGTTGTTATAAAAGTTTTTCCTCTTCTCTCAAATAACATTTCCACTGTAATTGTTGCCACTGTAATTGAAGCCAGTTGTGTGGGGTTGTCTTATTGCTAGAAGCCCATGTCTTTACCATCTTCTTAACAAATGTTGAATGCAATGCCATAAGATACTACTGCTTGCTTAATTTCTTTTAGATCATCCATTCCTATAGGTATCCATCTACCTTCTTTGGATCCTTTTGAGCATTTAGAACTTGATGCTTTTTCAGAGTGGATTACAGGGTAAGCAGCCAAAACCCTGGGTAAGTCATCTCTGACAGGTACTGGAGATCTTAAATCCTGTCCTTGTACCTTCTTTCCAATCATTCTCTCCCTACTCTTTCATAAGCTCCAACAATTTTCTCAATTATTTCAAATCTTTTTATTTATTGTTTTTTGTAAAGCCTGAATCTCCTGGCCTGTATACATTTCTAGTGATTTCATTGAGGCTCCTAGCCTCTGGTCTCATTCTGCACATGTGATTCCAAGGTCTGAAGTCTTTCCTTTAAAGATAATATTTCATCCTTGGACATTATTTGGATAGCATGCAGAATGTCTTCCTAGAGAGATACTCTATCTGCTAACCTATCATAAATTTTTAACAGATTTTGATTGTCAAATTCAACAGTATGAATTCTTTCAGATAATTTCTCAGTACCCTTTGACATGGATTAAAGTTTGTCTGTCAAATTAATGTTATCCATTTCAATAGCATTAATTTTTCAGGTAACTTTTGATTTTTGATTGTATAAATTCTGTCAGCTAGCTGTTCATTATTAGTCTGTTAGGACTGTAGTATTTCTAAAAGTGCCTCATTCTTGACACTGTTACCAAACCATTTTCTTAAGGATATAATATGAAGAAATAACTGAGTCCCAACATCCAATAAATAGATGTATCACTATAACCATATAAGCCTTGCATAATACAATCCATAGTATCAGCAAAAAGGTTATTAAAATTATGCATGGTAATATTGTCTGCAATTATATAACTTTCAAGTTTATTTATTTATTAATCAAGTAGTCACCTTCGTTAAGAGATTCAGTAAATTGTTTTAGGTGTAATAATCTTTATTGTACAACAGGTGTCTCAGTTGCAGCTGTGTGGCAAAGAGTCACAATTGGTGGTGGAATGAAGAGTCTTGTGCTGGTTTGGTTTTCCCCTTTGGTGCCTGGTTAAATACTGACAAATATGCTTTGCTTGATAAATTAAAAGCAATTAAGTCAATTTCATATAGGGAACAAGAAGCTCAGAACTTAGGAGCAGGGAGCACGAACTAGAAGCTGTGCAAGGTGCCGCATGGTGGCAGGGAACACAGCAGTGTGGTGCAAGTTGCCACATGGCAGAGAATGCAGCAGTTGAGGCGGGGGTGTGGGGGGGGATGTGCGCGAATTTGGGAAATGTCCAAGTAGCTGCTTGCTTAGCTCCGCTGTGGCGGGGTTTTACAAACAAAGCAAAGCAAAACAAAACAAAACAAAAAAACGCTTAGTATGTGAAAGCAAGTCAGGTGGATGGGGTTGAGTGACCTTCAGGGCCATGGACCATTTGGGCCTTTTAGATGAGTCCACCTGGTACGTGTGGAGAGTTCAGATGCATGTGGGGTGCCAGATGAAGACGGATGCTTAAAAGAAATTCCACACTAGCTCAGAATTGAGTATAATGGGGGTTATTTGTTTAGCGGTAGACACACAGATCACAGTCTGCTGCTTGAACAGGGAACAGCAATCAAATCCAGCAGCTGGAAGAGAGAGGGAGCACATGATTTACAGTAGCATTTATAGTAAATGAGGCTACGTCCAATTGGGCAGGTAACTTAAAGGCTACTGGCTGAAGGATTTCCTACAGGACATCACCCTCTAGTGTGTACAGAGCAGTTACACAAAAGGTAATCAAGTAAACAAAAGGTTCATGGCATTGTAAGTCAGACCTGGTGGCATAGTCCTGTAATGCCATGACTTGGGGGGACCAGGCAGGAGAATTGAAAGTTCAGAGCCTTCCTGGAATACAGAGAGAGCTCAATGCCTACCTGGAACACTAAGTGAGACTATCTCAAAATAACAAGTTGAAAGAAGGAAGCAGATATAGCTCAGCTGTGGAGCAGTCATCTAGCATTCACGAGGTTCAGGTCCAATCCACGTTACGGAGAATGAGAGATCACAATAACGAAAACAAACCTAACAGATGATACCCCATCCAACAACAGCAGAATGCGTAGTCTTCTCTGGTACACATAGTCTCCTTAGTAGATCACAGAGTATATGCCTGGGAACGGAAGTGTCTTGTGAATAGTTTGTTGTCTGTTCATCAGTTGCCCCTTCCTCCCCATAGTATAAGGTATTTTGTGCATTTAAAGCCATGATGACATCTCTTTTTCAGGTAATAAAAGCACTGATTAAATTCAAGACTCGACTCGATTCATGCGAATTGTAGGCAAAATAGCAAGGATAAGAAATGAACTGTGTTATCTTTAATAGTAATACCGAGGAGCTTTAGACCTTGGGTTCTGTAACTCCTGCATGTCTGATGCTTGGAGAAGCCTTTAGCGGAGAGTAAAACTAAAACAAGCAAGGGGATCTGACACGAGATTTGAGGGAAGGGAGGAGACAATCTAAATGCATCCCCAAGGCAAGACATTATAATTGGTAATGAAAGCATTGCAAAAATTGCAAAATTACAGCAGGTTGTGAGCACGATGCAATCACCAGATAATCCCATTGGTAACTCGAGATCATTGCAAAAATCACAAAATCACAGCAGGTTGTGAGCATGATGCAATCACCAGATAATCCTACTGTAGTCACGGTTCTTCATGCACTCGCACTCTGCGAGCGGTTGGGCAGCCACTAGAAGAGAAAAGCAGAAACAAGTTGGCATCGTGTTAGCTTTAGATCCAAGCTTGAGTAACCAAGGGAATTGTTTTTTTTTTTTTTATTCTTTTTTAATTAAAATTTCCACCTGCTCCCCGTTTCCCATTTCCCTCCCCTCCTCCCAAATATTGCCCGCTCCCCCCACTTCCCTCCCCCTATCCCCACTCCTCTTCTCCTCCCCCCACTCCATTCCCCCTCCCTCTCGATACTGAAGAGCAGTCCAAATTCCCTGCCCTGCAGGAAGACCAAGGTCCTTCTATCTACGTCCAGAAAGGTGAGCGTCCAAACAGGCTAAGCTCCCACAAAGCCAGTTCATGTATTAGGATGGAAACCTAGTGCCATTGTCCTTGGCTTCTCATCAGTCTTCATTGACCGCCATGCTCAGAGAGTCCGGAATCAACCCATGCTTATTCAGTCCCAGACCAGCTGGTCTTGGTGGGCTCCCAATAAATCAGTTCCACTGTCACAGTGGGTGGGTGCATCCCTCGTGGTCCTGATTTTTTGCTCATGTTCTCCCTCCTTCTGCTCCTCATTTGGACCTTAAGAGCTCAGACCGTTGCTCCAAATTGAGACTGTCTCTACCTCGATACATCGCCAGATGAAGGTTCTAAGGTGATATGCAAGATATTCATCAGTATAGGATAGGGTCATTTCAGGTTCCCTCTCCTTAGTTGCCCAAGGTACCAGCTGGGGACATATTCCTGGACACCTGCGAACCCCTCAAGAGTCAAGTCTCTTGCCAACCCTAAGATGGCTCCCTTAGATAGGATATATACTTCGCTGCTCCCGTATCCATCCTTCCTATATCCCAACCATCCCAATCCCCCGAGCTCCTCCCATCCTCCCCTTCTCATATTTCTCATCCCATTTCCCCTTTGCCCCATGCCACCTCACCCGCAAGTTCCCAGTTTTTGCCCTGCAATCTTGTCTACTTCCCCCTCTCCATGTGGATGACTATATGATTTTCTTTGGGTTCACTTTCTTATTTAACTTCTCTAGGATCACAAATTATATGCTTAATGTCTTTTATTTATGGCTAGAAACCGATTATGAGTGAGTACATCCCATGTTCCTCTTTTTGGGTCTGGGATACCTCACTCAGGATAGTGTTTTCTATTTCCATCCATTTGCACGCAAAATTCGAGAAGTCATTGTTTTTTACTGCTGAGTAGTACTCTAATATGTATATATTCCACACTTTCTTCATCCATTCCTCCATTGAAGGGCTTCTAGGTTGTTTCCAGGTTTTGGCTATTACAAACAATGCTGCTATGAACATAGTTGAACAGATACTTTTGTCATTTGATGTGGCATCTCTTGGGTATATTCCCAAGAGTGGTATTACTGGATCTTGGGGTAGGTTGATCCCAAATTTCCTGAGAAATCGCCACACTGATTTCCAAAGTGGTTGCACAAGTTTGCATTCCCACCAGCAATGAATGAGTGTGCCTCTTTCTCCACAACCTCTCCAGCAAAGGCTATCATTGGTGTTTTTGATTTTAGCCATTCTGACAGGTGTAAGATGGTATCTCAAAGTTGTTTTAATTTGCATTTCCCTTATCGCTAAGGAGGTTGAGCATGACCTTAGGTGTCTTTTGGCCATTTGAATTTCTTCTGTTGAGAATTCTCTGTTCAGATCAGTGCCCCATTTTTTTATTGGGTTCATTAGCATTTTAAAGTTTAGTTTCTTGAGTTCTTTATATATTTTGGTGATCAGACCTTTGTCTGTAGCAGGGTTGGTGAAGATCTTCTCCCAGTCAGTGGGTTGCCTTTTTGTCTTAGTGACAGTGTCCTTTGCTTTACAGAAGCTACTCAGTTTCAGGAGGTCCCATTTATTCAATGTTGTCCTTAATGTCTGTGCTGCTGGGGATAAATGTAGGAAGTGATCTCCTGTACCCATATGTTGTAGAGTACTTCCAACTTTTTCTTCTATCAGGTTCAGTGTGCTCAGACTAATATTGAGGTCTTTAATCCATTTGGACTTGAGAACCAAGGGCATTGTAAGTGGAGATTATTTCTTCTATAAGAATTACTAGCCCCACACTGGCAGTCCTGCCATGCATTCCAGCTGTATTTATCAAGACTTCTTCTCCAGAAGTTTTATATCCTTGGTGCTGAACTTGAGGTTCTAGGTCAGTGGTTCTCCACCTTCCTGATGCTGTGACCTGTTAATACTGTGCCTCATGTTGTGGTGACACCAACCAGAAAATTATTTCACTTCTACTTTATAACTGTAATTGTGCTACTGTTATGAATTACAATGTAAATATCTGATACCTAGGGTATCTGATATGTGACACCAAAGAGGTCTTGATCCACAGATTGAGAACCACTGCTCTCGATGGTGGTATACTCAGTAACCCATCCCTTTCAGGCAGACAGGCACAAAGCTCATGCTGAACTATTGATGGGTTCCAGTTTCTGTGCAGATCTCCAGAGATGGGCAGAGCAGGGAGACATGGGAAGCATAGAGGGGAGCCATATACACCAGGAGTAGGCTTGCAGGACATCAATATCTGAGCAGAGACTGAAGTTAGATCAGCATTAGAATAGTGGGGGAGGACAAAGTGTGAGGAGTGAATGTTTAGACTCAGTGATTGAGATAGATACTTTGCACCCTGAAGAAACAGCTGTGATTTTGGAGACTCATAAAGAGATCACGAATACAATGGTGGGAAAATCTATCAACTCACAGATCTCCTTCTTATTAGAATTATCAGATCTGTGCGGGAGGGGTGGCTAAGGGCACTCACTGCTCTTTAAGAAGATCCAGGTTCAGTTCCCAGAACCCACTTGTCAGCTCACATTCGTCCATAACTTTAGTTCCATAGGATCTCATGCCCTCTTCTGGCCTCTCTAGCACCAGGCATACATGTGGTACAGATACATGTATGCAGGCAAATACCTTTTATGTAAACAAAAAGTAAAAAAAAGAATTGTCTAACAAAGACTATGATGGAGGGCCACAGCCTCAAACAAAGCCCTCATTTACCTTTTTAAGGGAAGGTAGGTGTTGACTTCTGAACACGGGAAATTCCAACAACTTCACTGGCTCACTGAATACACTTACAGCTTTGTGGTCCAAGCCAGACTCTATGTTTCATACAAGATTCATATCAGTCCATGCACACAGACTTGTTTCTATAGATGCTACAATATCTACACAGAAGGAAGGCTGTAAGAAAAATGAGACTGTGTTTAAAGGAGAAAGGAAACATTACTGTCACATCCAAAGAGAGCAGAGACTAAAAAGTTTTTTTTAACCCAAGAGACACATTCCAAGCTGCAGGCTAAGAAAAGCAAGGAGAGGGTTGTGCAATCCTCACCTGCAAGTGACAAGGGAACCCCAAACTGGCAGGCAGGAGCACTAACGGCACTGCTTAGAGCCACCAGCCCCAGGATTATCTTGTGGTTTACTACAGTGACTGCATGTAGAATGAAGAGCACAGACCATCTCTTAAATTTCTAGAACCTGAGCTAAATTTCCAAGAATGTTAAGAGGGACAGTCACCTCAGGTTGAACATGAGTTTTTTATTCTTCTCTCCTCTGCCAAACCATAGTTTATGGAGGAGAAAGTTTATTATCTGACATTTTCAGTGGCTGACAGAATTTGGGAAGGATCTGGGAAAATAAAAATATAGAAGAAATCAGGTGGCCAGTGATGAGACCTCCATTTATACCATGTTCTTCATAAATTAACTTTGAAGTCATAGGCCTAAGAGCATTGGGGATTGAAGATCCTGCTTAAAAAATACACCAAGGTTTACCCTCAGCTGACAGTTTAACTATCACCAAACCAACGTCGAAACATTTACCAATTTCTATGCAATGAAGGAGACTCTAGCTCAGTAGGTTCCCCATTGGGAATCAATTGACTCTTGAAGCAAGTTGTGTTAGAGGTGGGGAAGCTCTTGAGCTAGATGACTGTAGGTCACTGGCTCTAAGATCAACCTCCAGCTATCTTATACTATACTCAGGCAAGGGCATTGGGCAGGAACTGCAGGAATGGCCAGAAGCACATCCTTCAATACTGTCAACACTCTCCCATGACCCGTTTCTCTCCCACACTCAGACTGCTGGCTTTATTTAGTTTAACCTAAATATAGATGAACAAAAAGGCAATTTCGGTTTCAAAATCTTTATGGATATCGCATAAAATTCATACCTTGCTGCTTTAGGCTGGGTGTTAACTTCTAGAAGAAATATGTATTTCAACTCTTTTCAGAAAATAGAAACAAAAAAATTTATTTCCTTGACCACAAGGAAATAAAAAAAAATCTTTGAGGGTCAAGGAGTCAGATACATTCCAGAAAGTCTGGTGGCGGACTAGACATGCCATTGTGTTCCTTCTTGGTACAGCGAGCATGAATTGAGCTGTGTAGGTGGTCAAGATTAAAGAATGGAAGACAGTGTTCCCACAAGGTCCCTATTTCACAAAAGACTAAGCAGGAGATGGAAATTATAGCAACTGGTACATACAATGACCATTAGAGGCCAGAGAATTATTTGCCTTACTAATGTGCCCCTTGCTATGAAGAAATGACACTGTTGGGCCAGATTCTGTTTTCTGATCAGGACTCTAAGAAGCAGGTTTTCTCTTTGTCTCCTCTCCACCAAACTTCCCAATCCCTCTCTCTTTAAAAACATAGTCTCACTGTAGCACAAATTAATCTATACTTAATGATGTAGTCCAAGCTTATAAGTCAGAAATCTTTCTGCCTTGACTTCCTGAGTACTGGATATATGTACAAACATGGTCCACGCACTAGGCTGATGAGACTAGGATTTTGATGTATGTTGTATTAAGTATATTTTCATGTTCAAAAAATAATCATTTTAAATCTATACGTTTCTTTTGATTTCTTTCCCCACCGTTTAACACATTTTTTTTCTTGTATTTTTCTAAAAACTGGATCATTAGTGGTCTGAAAGATGGCAGAGATACCCAGCACTCTCCTGTATCTCTACTAGATTAACACCAAGGACATATGCCGCTACATCATCAACCAAGGGTTTGCAGAAGACAGTGAGATGCTGCAGTAGAGAGCTGTGGCCGGGTGAGATCCAGAAACACCACATTAAAACAAAGCACTAAGAACAGACAGTGTGCTGCTCAGGAGTAGGGCAGTGAGACGGGAAGAAGCTTACAGTGGGCCTATAGGTGAAAAGAGAAGCATAGACTCAGTGTGTTCTTGCAGGCGCAGAATCTGACACTGTGTGTGTGCACTTGTTTACATTCTAAGCACGCTTGAGATACGGGAGCCACATAGGGAACTGGTATTGGAGAGCAGGCTCCCTGTACCTGAGCGCTTATCATACAGTGGCATATCTAGGAATCATCTTAAGAAGGGTATTAGCATCTGACCTTCCTGTCTGACAGATCAGAGATTCCTGCATTCTTGCATCTTGGTACCCAGAGTGTGGGTACCAAGACAGACAGCGTGGGCCCAGAGCATTAACTGTTACATTGAAACAAATCTTTGAAAAATCTTTTTTTTTATTTATTTTTTTCCATTCAAAAATTTACACTTCCTCCCCTCCTCCCATTACCCTCCCATTCCTCCCCTCTCCCTCATCCCTCCCCCTCCCTTCTTAAGAGAGGTCAGGGAACCCTGCCTTGTGGGAAGTCCAAGTCCCTTTCCCCTACATCCAGGCCTAGGAAGCTTTGCATCCAAATAGACTAGGGTCCCCAAAAGCCAGCACATGCAATAGAAACAAGTCCCAGTGCCTTTATCACTGGCTTCTAAGTCAGCCCCCATTGTCAGCCACATTCATAGAGTCAGGTTTGATCACATGCTCGTTCAGTCCTGGTCCAGCTGGATTTGGTGAATTCCCATTAGAACAGCCACACTGTCTCAGTAGGTGGACCAACCCCTCATGGTCCTGACTTCCTTGCTCATCTTCTCCCTCCTTCTGCCCTTCAACTGGACCTTGGGAGCTCAGTCCGTTGCTCTGATGAGAGTCTCTGCCTCTATCTCCATCTGTGCCAGACGAAGATTCTATAGTGATATTCGAGCTAATCATCAGTGTGATGGTGGGGCGAGGTTAGTTCAGTCACCCTCTCCTCTGCTACCCAAGGATCTAGCTGGGGACATCCCCATGGACACCTGGGATCCCCTCTAGAGCCAAGTCTCTTGCCAACCCTAAAATGGCTCCCTTAATGTAGATATCTTCTTCTCTGCTCCTACTTATGTGGAACAAAGTACAGGCTGTCATACAAAGGCTTATTATTACTTATAAATGCCCGGCCTTAGCTTGGCTCTTTTTTCTAGCTAACTTTCCTTAACTTAAATTATCCCATCTACCTTTTGCCTCTGGGTTTTACCTTTCTCCATTTCTGTATATCTTTTCTTTCCTTCTTATTCTGGTTCTGGCTGGGTGGCTGTCCCTCTGTTTGCTTGTTCCTTGATCTCTCTTGCTTCCTGGTCTCTCTTTTTCTCCTATTTGTTTTCTCTGCCTGCCAGTCCCTCCTACCCTTCCTCCTGCTTTAGTATTGGCCATTCAGCTCTTTATTAGACCAATCAGGTGTTTTAGACAGGCAAAGTAACACAGTTTTACAGAGTTAAACAAATGCAGCATAAAAGAATGCAGCACATCTTTGTATCATTAAACAAATGTTCCACAGCATAGACAAATGTAACACATCTTAAACTAATATTCCACAACAGAAAAACCTATTAGAAATCTCATCTCCCATAGGTGTCTGAGAACAGGGCTACAAGTCAGGGATCCTGTATTTAACCTGCTATAGATCCAGGGCAGGTGACTGCCTAGGACGCAGTTGTTGGGAGCAGGAGGGCTGGATGTGACAAACTGAAATGTGAAGGTGACAGGAGGCCAGACTCAGTCAACTACGTAAGGAAATGTAGTTCTGCCTATTGCTTCTGGATGCAGATACCTCCAACTGAGTATAATGGTGCAGTTCGATACCCCTGAGTCTAAGATTGGCTCATTGACCAACTTTAGGTTTCATCATAATATCACAAATAATATGGTCAAACTAACTGTTGATTTAATAGAATCCTTTAAAACCATATACAAACATGTAGGAATAATAGAGAGGCTATGATATTCCCACTGACAAAGTAAAGCTAAAATATGAATGCACCTAATAAGTCTTATTGAAAATGGAGTCATTTAAACACGTTATTCTTCCTTGATAACTAGGAGAATTAGAAGTAATTAAATACTTCAACGTGTTGATTTGATAGAAACATGTAGAAATTATGCTCTATGTTGCATGTTATTTACTTTTATTAATGTATTAATTATGCCTACTATGAGAGTTCAGAATATGCATACAGCATGTACAACCAAATCCGGATCTCAGTGCTTCACTAACTCAGCATCCATTTTTTGCTTGGAACCTGCAAGCTTTTGTCTTTGGATTGTTGACAAAACATATACTGGATTCTTATAAAATAGACTTGTCTTGCTATGCCGTGCACCAAAACTTGCTCATATAGTCTTACTAACATGTGGACTTCTGAGAGAAAAAGAAATGTCAAGAACTTATATTAAAATAATATTTATCATAGTGTTTTACTCTTTTAAAATATCATAACACTTTTATTACATTTGTGTGTGTGTGTGTGTGTGTGTATGTGTGTGTGCACCCACTTGCATAGTACCTAAGTGGAGGAGTTCAGAGGCACACTTTAACTTACAACTTTATGCTATGTGGGTTCCAGGGACCAAACTCAGGTCATCAGGCTTGGCAGGAAGTGTCTTTGCTCACTGAACCATCTCTTCAGCCCACTTTGATTAATTTCACTAAAGGTAATCACCCTCAGAAAAAGAGCCTTTGCCTTCATTTATTTCTTTATTATGTAAGAAACTTGCATACCCATGTTCATAGGATAAACAGGTAAGTGGAAAGGTATGGTGGGCATGTCTTTATTCCTAACATTGGGGAATGTATAACGTGTTATCAGTGTGAATTTAAATCCAACCTTATCTACGCAGCAAGTTTCAGAGCACTCAGGGTTACACACACACGAGAGAGAGAGAGAGAGAAGAGAGAGACTCAGAGAAAGGCAGAGACAGAGAGAGACAGAGATTCCTCTTCTAATTTTTAAATTCTAGGAATCTAGTAACGGTGTTGTCTACAGTCACAGATAGAAAGAGGGAAAACTGCTCTTACTTTGCGAAGCCAGTGGTATTTGCTGGACTGTCACACTGGGAGCACAAAAGGATAGTGTGTAATGTGGGAAGACATCAGTCTTAGTGGTTTCTGGATTGACTGCAGTGTTAAGCAGGATTAAAGTTTCATGTCAAAGAAAACCTTTCACATTCTTAGTGCAGTGACTTTATTGTCTGACAACATTAGTAACTACTGAACAGCGGCTTTCATAGTTATATTAATTTAGCTGTTATTATCCCAACTCTTTGTGATTCCTCAGTCCTGATTGTCTCTTCAGAAGACATATATTTGTGTTAGTAGAGTATGTTAGCCATATGAGTTCTAGGCTTCAGGAACGTACACCCCATTACATAGAAGAGGAGATAGGATATATGTTCAGGAGGGCTCTTCTAATTCCAAATGATTCTGTCCAGCCGTATGTCACTTACCTCTGCACAAGTCCTCTATTTTCCCACTACTGGTCTCTGTACATCTCTAGTTTAGGGATCTGTTTGGTCCAGAGGCAATCACTATGGAGTCATCTGGGGATTTGAGGATGGACGAGAAGAGAAGGACACATTGGAAAGAATGTCCAGGATTCTAGAAGAGCTCCATGCTTAGGACTGCAGCCAATTCTCAAAAGGAGTTTCATCTCCTGAAAACAAGTTTCAGAAGATGAGTGATGGTGGTAGGGCGATAATTTAACTTGAAGAATGACTGGCATGGGAGCATGAGGATCTGAATTTGGATCCCTAAATCCCGTATAAAAGCCAGCACAGTAGCATGTATGTGTAACTCCAGCACAGGGGAGCAGAAACAGGTGGATCCCTGAAGCTCATTGGCAGCCAAACCAGCCAAACTAACAAATTCCAAGTACAGTTAAAGACCCAATCTCAAAAAGTAAGGCAGAACTGTGAAAGACCCCTGACATTTGAACTCTCCAATATCAGCAGTTTTTCCAGATCCCTACTCAATGCCCCATTTCTTCATTCTTCACTGAGACTTTCGTATTCTAAGAGTCTAACAAATTAAAGTCTACAGATAAATTTTCAGGTTTCATGCAGTAAGTGAATATTCCTCATTGTATCAAACTGTATGCAGTCTTTAAAAGATATTTGTAAAGCAACTTCTTTTGAATCAAAGATGAAAACAATGGGAGATCACCCCAAAGTCAAAAGCATACACCTGGGACATCTACATTCATAGAAATATTTGGAATGGTTTTCATAGAGCACAGATTTGATGGATCTTGAAGGGGCACAAGTGTACCATGTGGGATAAACTTTCCTGCAGACATCACATTCCATTAGAGATGAAAAGGGGATGGAGAACACAATGGTTGGGTTTGTGAAATCCTTCAAAGTCCACAGAATCAGTTGAATTCCACTGTATACCTCTGGGTACTTGAAATCATAGCACTCTGGTGTAAGATTCTTTTGTGCTTTGTGATTAGAGATATATAAGTATGGTACTTATGTGATCACATGTATCAATATCAATATGTATATATATACCAATATCTATCTGTCTGTCTATTATCTATATCTAATAATCTATCATGCATCTATCTATCATCTATCTATCTATCTATCTATCTATCTATCTATCTATCTATCTATCATCTATCTACCATCTATCTATATCATTTAATCATCTATTTATCTATCACCTAATCATCTATTTACTATTATCTATCTATCTATCTATCTATCTATCTATCTATCTATCTATCTATCTATCAATCATCTAGTCATCATTCATGTATCTATATATCCATCATCGAATCATCAATATCTTGATCAATCTATCATCTATCAATCATCTAATTATCTATCTATCTATCTATTTATCTATCTATCTATCATCTATATTGTTTTCTTGCTTTAATCAAATGCCTGACAGAAACAATCTAAGGAAAGAGAGTGTATTTCTGGTCCATGGTTGCAGGATTTCCATTTGTCATTTCAGGGATGGCATGGTGGAGAAGCACAGTTAGGGACACAACAGCCTAGAAATCAGAGGAAAATGGAATCCTGATGAATGCTCCAGTAGTGTTCTCCATTTCCCCATCTATTCCACCTGCATACCAGACTGTGGGAAGGTGCCAGCCACATTAAGAAATCATCTCTGGAAACACCCTCCCAGGCACACCAGGGACATGTCTCACAATCTCCTAGTGGTACAGATCCAAAAAAAAAAATCCACAATGAAGATTAATCATCACAAGAGCAATCTGGAAACAAACATTCTTGTTCTTGCTCCCAGGCAGATACACTCTTAAAGTCTCAAATCTCTATACCATTTTTCTCAACTTTGTATGAGGAATATGGAATTGTGTTAACCATCAATATGGACTGGGAATGAAATAAGAGATTTTACACATTGTGCTGCCATAGTGTTTCTAGAATTGTCAACAATCTCTGAGTTCTTTATTCACTTATGTTTCTTTGTTCTACCAAACCCTTAAGTCTGTTGTCTCAACTTTCAACTGTACTTTCTTTTTATATATTAAAAGTTGATTTCTTTATTATTGTGTTGAAATTTGAAGCCATATTCAATAAACATTATTACAAACATAGGCACCCAAGAAAGACACATATGTACACACATATAGACATAAACACACATACATACAGATACGTGAATTTACACACACACCAATACAATTATTCATACTCATACATAGAGATACACAATGTACACTCACATTTACATGAGTACACAGAAACAAAATTCACACACATACACAGAGCCCATTTGCACACTGGGAAGGTCAATATTTAGAAACCTACCTTCCAGTGTGCATACCTCTGTGAATCACCTTGGCTTGAACTTTCATATCTGTGCTGCTCATGCATGTGAGGAGAACGAGATAGTCCAAAGGATGATCTGTTCACCCAATATATAAGAACGTTCCATTTTTCAACTCTGATAAAGCACAATAGAAGATTTCCTCCTTCCTTGCCCTTTGTGTTCCTGTAATTACAGGAGCATGAACTGAGGAGATCAGAGAGCAAGTTTCACAACTGAACCTTAATTGCTCTCCATTTTAGGGATCCAATGCCCTCACTTTTCCACCAAGAGTTGTAGTTCTATCACGATCAAATTTGGTTAGCACCAATTACCTTGTATTGGCTATGTTTTCCTCATTGGGGAAGTGCCTCTACCATATTGGCCTGTAGGCAAGTGATGGGCATTTTTAAAATTGAATTTTGATCTGAGTAGGCCTTGCCCACTCTATGTGGTGACATCTGTAGACAGGCGGTCCTGACGAGTGTAAGAAAGCAGAATGAGGAAGGCAGAAGGAACAAGCTAGTAAAAGAACTCTTCAGTCCTACCTTCATAGAAGTTTCCAGTCCTGATTTCAGATTCCTTCCTTGAGTTCCCATCCTTGTTTACTTTCTGATGGACTAGCTGATGTAAGATGAAATAAACCTTCTCTCTCCAAGTTGTTTATTGCAACAATAAAAATCTAACTAAGAAAGAAATTGATATTAGGTTTAGAGAACAATGCTGTTGCAGACCTGACCATATTTTTGGAGGATTATCAAAAGTCTTTGGAATTTTGGGCTGGGGAAAAAAAAACCTTTGAATGCTTAATGGGCTGTTCTGGGAGAGCTTGGAAGATAAGAATGCTACAACATATGGGTATAGGAGAACACTTCCTACGTTTATCCCCAGCAGCACAGACATTAAGGACAACATTGAATAAATGGGACCTCCTGAAACTGAGTAGCTTCTGTAAAGCAAAGGACACTGTCACTAAGACAAAAAGGCAACCCACTGACTGGGAGAAGATCTTCACCAACCCTGCAACAGACAAAGGTCTGATCTCCAAAATATATAAAGAACTCAAGAAACTAGACTTTAAAATGCTAATTAACCCAATAAAAAAATGGGGCACTGATCTGAACAGAGAATTCTCAAGAGAAGAAATTCAAATGGCCAAAAGACACTTAAGGTCATGCTCAACCTCCTTAGCGATAAGGGAAATGCAAATTAAAACAACTTTGAGATACCATCTTACACCTGTCAGAATGGCTAAAATCAAAAACACCAATGATAGCCTTTGCTGGAGAGGTTGTGGAGAAAGGGGCACACTCATCCATTGCTGGTGGGAATGCAAACTTGTGCAACCACTTTGGAAATCAGTGTGGCGATTTCTCAGGAAATTTGGGATCAACCTACCACAAGATCCAGTAATACCACTCTTGGGAATATACCCAAGAGATGCCCTATCATATGACAAAAGTATCTGTTCAACTATGTTCATAGCAGCATTGTTTGTAATAGCCAGAACCTGGAAACAACCTAGATGCCCTTCAATGGAAGAATGGATGAAGAAAGTGTGGAATATATACATATTAGAGTACTACTCAGCAGTAAAAAACAATGACTTCTCGAATTTTGCATGCAAATGGATGGAAATAGAAAACACTATCCTGAGTGAGGTATCCCAGACCCAAAAAGAGGAACATGGGATGTATTCACTTATAATCGGTTTCTAGCCATAAATAAAGGACATTGAGCATATAATTTGTGATCCTAGAGAAGCTAAATAAGAAAGTGAACCCAAAGAAAATCGTATAGTCAGCCGCCTGGATAGGGGAAGTAGACAAGACTGCAGGGCAAAAACTGGGAACTTGTGGGTGAGGTGGCATGGGGCAAAGGGGAAATGGGATGAGAAACGTGAGAAGGGGAGGATGGGAGGAGCTTGGGGGATTGGGATGGTTGGGATATAGGAAGGGTGGATACGGGAGCAGCGAAGTATATATCCTAACTAAGGGAGCCATCTTAGGGTTGGCAAGAGACTTGACTCTAGAGGGGTTCGCAGGTGTCCAGGTAGATGTCCCCAGCTGGTACCTTGGGCAACTGAGGAGAGGGAACCTGAAATGACCCTATCCTATACTGATGAATATCTTACAAATCACCTTAGAACCTTCATCTGGCGATGGATCGAGGTAGAGACAGAGACTCAATTTGGAACAAGGGTCTGAGCTCTTAAGGTCCAAATGAGGTGCAGAAGGAGGGAGAACATGAGCAAGGAAGTCAGGACCACGAGGGATGCACCCACCCACTGTGACAGTGGAACTGATTTATTGGGAGCCCACCAAGGCCAGCTGGTCTGGGACTGAATAAGCATGGGTTGAAACTGGACTCTCTGAGCATGGCGGACAATGAAGGCTGATGAGAAGCCAAGGACAATGGCACTAGGTTTCGATCCTCATACATGAACTGGCTTTGTGGGTGCTTAGCCTGTTTAGACGCTCACCTTCCTGGACGTAGATAGAAGACCTTCGTCTTCCCGCAGGGCAGGGAATTTGGACTGCTCTTCAGTATCGAGAGGGAGGGGGAATGGTGTGGGGGGAGGAGAAGAGGAGTGGGGATAGGGGGAGGGGAGTGGGGGGAGGGGGCAATATTTGGGAGGAGGGGAGGGAAATGGGAAACGGGGAGCAGGTGGAAATCTTAATTAAAAAAGAATAAAAATAAAAATTAAAAAAAAAAGAATGTTGAACAATGCAGATGACAGAGACCTGGCTTATGAAATTTCAGAGGAAAGCAAAGACTGTATCAGGGTTGTTCATGTAGTATTTTGTGTTAGGCATCAATGGAAGTAAAATGTGCCTCTCTGGGATGATAGACACTGGCCAGTTAAGGCTGAAGGATTGGTTGTGTTTATTTAGCAAGAGCCCAGCATCACTGAGGTAAATTTCCCGGGAAGTATTTCCTCAGTTTCAGCCATGCTGTGGATGGTGTAGCCAAGAAATGTAGCTGCCCAAGGCCTGTGGAACCCAGAAAATCATGAGTTAATCCCAGGTGTGGAATATTGAATTACAGGATATGATTTATACTGCTGGATGTTGGTTTTGCTTTGATTATGAGAGAGCTCTGATTCTTTCCTTTTGGAGTAAGAAAGTATTTATCTTGCTTTTTATTTTCAAAGAAATCTACAATTATGAAGACTTGTTTATTTTAGAGAGACACTGGCATTCTAAAGAGACATTACATTTTAAAGAGAGCTTGGACTTTTAAAGTGTTGAAATTATAAAGATAGTGGGACTTTTAAAGTTATGCTTTGTGTTGTATTCTAATATTAATATTAACATGACATATTAGAGACACTCAAGAAGTGACAGTTTATGGTTTAATAGAGATGTGATTGTGTGTCGAGTTGACAATTATGTTGGCTATTATTATTTTTTTTGTCAACTTGACATAAACTAGAATAATCTGAGAAGAGGGAATTTCTTTTGAGAAAATGTCCTGATCAGATGGGCCCATAGGCAAGTCTATGGAGTAGTTCTTCATTGATGATTGACGCATACATACTTGCTCATTCCCCTGTGATTAGTATCATCCATAGGTGGGTGATCTGGAAGTGCATAAGAAAGCAAAATAAGCAAGGCACGAGGAGCAGGGTAGCAGGCAGCATTTCACCGTGAAATTGGATTTCTATTGCTGTGATAAATCACCATGACCAAAAGCAACATGGGGAAGGAAGGATTTATTCCAGCTTCCAGTCCTTCATGAAGGGAAACTGAGTCAAGAACTTAGAGCAGGAGACTGGGGGCTGGAACTGAAGAATAGATCATAGAGCTTGCTGGTGTGTTCCTTGTGTCTGGTTCAGCTTGCTTTCTTGTATAACCCAGGAATATCTGCTCCAGGATGGCACCATGCCCAGTGGTTACAACCCACACATATTAATCATTAATCAATAAAATACCCTACAGATCTGCAAATGAACAATCTGAGGGAGGCATTTTCTCGGTTAAGATTACTCTTCGCAGATAACTCTAGATTGTGTCAAGTTTACAAAAAGCAAACAGAACAACTAACCCTTTGTCAATGTGACACTTCATTTCTCTATTTCTCTCCAAGAGCTCAACACAAATAAAGTAAAACTTCCACTCTTTAAAAACAACACAAACATTATAAAAAGGATATTTTCAAAATAACCAACATCTAAGTCCAAAGTTTCTCAACTGTGGGTTTCTGTAAAATCAAAATTAAGGATGTAACTTCTTATTAAAAGAGAGAAGAATCAGAGTCACAATCCAATCAAAGCAAAACCAAAACTCAGTCGTACAAAATGTTCTGTGTTTGCTGTCTGGGACCCACTCATGATCCTCTGAACTCCAAAGGACTTCTGCCTAGGCAACTCGACTGTGTCAACTGTTCTTTCACAGAGCATATTGCACTTCTCAGCTGTTGCTGTCCTTGGAAGTCTCCCTGTAGTATTGGTAGTATGATATGTCCAATACGTGGGGGTCTCCATGGGGACTGAGGCTGAACCTTTACCAACAGCCTTTCTTAGCCTCTCTTCAGGAACTTTAGCCCCACCACACAGTGACAAGCTGCAGTTGCTCTTCACGATGTCTTCATCCTTTAAAGCCAGTACCACATGGGTGACTTTTACACATGACCAAATTTGACTTCCAGCATGAGATGCAGCCTTGATCACCATGGGCCATAGATATTCTGTGCTGCCATTAAGGAAATATATCCCCAAAGATTCGCCTCACTGATGTTGGTCTCTTCTTAATCCTAGCCGGACCCCTCAGACCCAGCTCCCCAGTATTAATTGTCTGGTTAAAGAAAAGGTTTTACTTCAGTGCTACTGCTCTCTGTGCCCCACAGGTCTATAGCTGAACATGAGCAAAACCAAGGGTTCTTAATTCAAAACTTGCAGAAGTCATCATGGTAGAGTCTGTGCTTCTTGTTGAAATTTTCCAAGCCAGGCCTCTACAGTCTGCATCCCTTTTAGCTTTGCTATCTTTCCACATACCACAACATCCCATTATCATTACATAGCCAGTGTCTTTCCCTGTCTAAAGTTCCAAAATCCTTCCAGATTCTTCCCTAAACAGTGAACTTTGGTCTGGTCACAGCAGTATCTGATAAGCTCAGTACCAATTTCTGTCTTAGGTTTCTATTGTTGTGGTAAAACACATAACCAAGAGCAACAGGGGGAAGAAAGGGTTTATTTTACCTTGTAGCTTACAGTTTTTCAGGAGGGAATGTCAGGGCAGGAATCTGGAGGCTGGACCTAAAGGAGAAGTCCTGGAGGAATGCTGCTTACTGTTTTCCTCCATTTGATTGCTCAGTCTGCTTTTTTATTTTATTTTATTTATTATATATATATATATATATATATATATATATATATATATATATATATATATATAATTTAGTACTACCTGCCTGGGATTGGCACCACTCTCTGTGAACTGAACCCTCCCTTATCCATAAAAATAAAAAGCCCTTCCAATCAATTACTGAAAAAAGACATTACAGACTTTCCTACAGAAATTCTGATGAAGGCATTTTTCTCAACTGAGGTTAATTTTTCTGGATCTTTCTAGGTTGTGCCATGTCAACAAAAATCTAAGCAGGATAATTCTGCCTTGGTGAAAATAGCTGTGTGCATGCAGGGTGTTGACCCTGGAATTTAGTGAGTTGTTTCTGAATTAAAGTGCTACTTTCAAAGGCTAGTTCAGGGTTATGGAGTATGTCTTCAGCCAAGATTCTGATGGTTGCCTGCAGCCTCTGTGTCCTCATAGGGACTATAAAGTTTTTTTTTTTTTTTTTATAACAAGGATTCCAGGAGAAAAGAGGCAGTATCACTGTCTAGCAGCAATCTCAACTGCTCAGCAAAGAACATCCTTCACAGCTCAACAAATCCTTTTGTGGATTCATTGTCTAATAGCAACCTAAGAACAGATAATATGTGGACGATTTTCCATTTAGATCATATTTGATGCTCTGACATTGGACTGGGGTTTTCTCCACCCTGATTTCACTCAGGGAGTGGAGGCCCTCAAGAAACCTTCCTGCATCTGTGGTAATGAAAATGAATGATGAGTTCCAGGCTTTTCATTTAAAAGCTTCACTTTCAAGGGTGAGAAAGTCTTCATTCATGAAACAGGACGCTCGCAAATTATGATCACTCATTCTCCTTAGGCCAGCTTCAGAACATCTCTACGCAAGACTGGCAATCTATGCCAGCTACTTGGTTCAGTTGTGCTCAGAGCCCACAGCAAGTGTCTGGGTTGGAATGAAATCTCTCTGGCATGACACAGAGGTATTGAGGAAGGAGAAGGTAACAAAATATTAGGTAGGAAATGAGTCAGGCATAATTTCCCTGTTAGGATTATCATATTACTTTTTTTAGAGGTGAACAGCCCATGACCAAGCTAAATTCATACTGGGGAAAATCAGTTCCACATCCTCTGCTGATTTTCATACTGGGATTGACATTGGACCATTCCCGCACCCCCCCCCCAAACTATAGCCATTAGTTAAAAATGGAGCTTTAATCACCGTGTAACAAACATACCACGGTTGGTATGAGTGCTTCAGGTTTTGATGGCTGCCATGTTAACTATAAGAATTTTTTTCAGCTGTGCATGCACCAGAGGAGGAATTGTTAGAAAGAGAAGGAAAATAAAAACTCACACACTTGCGCACATTCTCTAGGCCTTGCTCCCCAAATAACCAACCCAGCGGACTTTCCTCACCCCATTGCCATCTGCACCATGTTTCCCCTCGCTTCCTACTTTCTTCCATTTGATGAACACATTGTTTGGTGAGTCTTGGGTTCTAAACACATGCATGGGGTCTGTTTATCCTACCCAGCAGCTGTTCTCATGTTCTGCACAGTTGAAGGTTCCTTATTCTCAGCATCCACAGGGCCATCTTTTCTCGGGGTAGTGAGAGAATTGACTGAAAGCAAGAGCCATCTGTAGCAAGAGTTTTAATTGGTCTTAATAATAAAAATCCGGACTCAGATATAGGGGTAAATGCTGAAAGATCAGAGAAGCAAAGCAGCCAGCCGTTAGTTCTTACTTTTAAATTCTCAGACCAAAGGAGCGATCTGGTCCCTATGAATCCTCAGACTGAATGGTGTCTCTACGAACCTCAGATTGAATGCCTGCTCTCTTCTCTTCTCTTCTCTTCTCTTCTCTTCTCTTCTCTTCTCTTCTCTTCTCTTCTCTTCTCTTCTCTTCTCTTCTCTTCTCTTCTCTCCTCTCCTCTCCTCTCCTCTCCTCTCCTCTCCTCTCCTCTCCTCTCCTCTCCTCTCCCCTCCCTCCCTCCCTCCCTCCCTCCCTCCCTCCCTCCCTCCCCTCCCCTCCCCTCCCCTCCCCTCCCCTCCCCTCCCCTCCCCTCCTCTTCTCTTCTCTTCTCTTCTCTTCTCTTCTCTTCTCTTCTCTTCTCTTCTCGCTTTATATTCCTCTCTCTGCCCAGCCATATCTCTTCCTGTCTCCACTGTCCTAGTGCGGGGATTAAAGGTGTGCACTAGGATTACTAGGATTAAAGGTGTGAGCAATCACAGCCTGGCTCTGTTTCTTTTTTTTGCCTGACTCAATCTCGTGTAGCCCAAGGTGGCCTCGAACTCACCGAGATCCATCTGCCTGTGCCTCCTGAGTGCTGGGTTTGAAGGTGTATGCCACCATTGCCCGGCCTCTGTGGCTAACTAGTGGCTTAGCTCCACACTCTGATATTCAGATAAGTTTTATTTGTTAGATCACAAGCAAAATATCACCACAGTCATCTATGTTTATAACGATTTACAGGGAAACAGTAAGAATAAGAAGTGATTTGTACAATTACTTAGTCTGACATGAGACCAGGTAGCCTCTGCTCTCAGATTCAGTGACATAAATTTATGATGCTGGAGATGTCTCTAGTCTTAAGCAAAAATGAAACTTAAGGAAGGTTGAGAAATAAGATGAGGAAGGCAGGAAGGAGCTGTAAGATAATCTGAGGACTCTTCAGTACCAGTCATCAATGGGTACTCTGATATCATTGCAAAAGTCATGGGAGGTACAGCAGCTTATCAATACTGCTTGATCGCTGTAGTAGTACTCATCTTCTGTACAGTTTGTCTGGCACCCAGAATATCCATCTAGTGGGTTGTTCACTGTGAGAGATAGAAATAGAGTCAATAGATTGTTTTGAATGAAGCAAGGCACAAATTCAAGTAAGAGTGAACCAAGACTACGTTAAATGATAAACTACTTCTTTATAGTATCTATTAATCCAGCACTGGCTTGACAGTGTAGATATTGAAGCAAACAGGGGCTGTTCCTATCAGGCAGACAGGCAGGCAGGCAGGCCGGCAAAAAACATTTGCTAAACATTTACTAGGTTCCAGGCTCTGCGGAGATCTTGAGTTCAAATGATTCTATTCTTAGGGCTACCATATCATAGGAAAGCATTTGAGCCCTGAAGAGAAAGAGGCAAGGTCACTGGTCTTCCATATTAATTGAGTTCACTACTTACCACTGCCAGGTGGAGCCCACATTCTAGTAACTATACAAGATTCATCGGCTTCTGCAATGCATGTTTCCGCTTTGTGCTTACATTTCTTGTGTAAATAGGATGAGCATACTCTACACCTGAGAGCCAACACTGCAAACAATAAAGACTGTGCTGAAAGGAGCAAAACATCCAATCTCCCAGACACCTTGACTTCATGAAGGGTTTGCATTACAGATACATTCCAGGCAGCAACATGTTTTAAACCATGAACAGGATAGGAGAAATGGGTGATCTTATCCCCTCCCTATAGAAGCCAAGCAAAGAGCAGCCATGGATACAGAGGATTCTCCACTGCTCTTGGTTCATCTTCTACCTTACCACAGTTACTGTAGGTAGATGGAAGATCACAGGGTTACCCTCGAGCTGCTGGAGTTTGGGCTACATTCTAGGTTCAGATTAGATAGCAGTCCTCAGAGTCCTGCAGGCTCCTCACTCCAAAGATTGAACCATCATCCAGGGAATATAGAAAACATAGAGGTAATGTCAGGTGTCTAGAGAAGAAGTTAAAGAAAGACCCATGGAAGTCCAAATAGAAGCTGGGTGGTCAGGACTGGGACTTCTCTTTGAGTGAAACTGGACATTATTCCTCAGAAGCCCAGTTAACCAAAGGTTTTACTAAAACTATGTCAGGGTCCAAACTTAGTTGATCCTGTAACTGTTATGAGTCCACTTCCCCACTATTTACCAGTTTGTGTGCATAACAGCAGAGCAATGGCCAGCTCCCGTAAGTTTCCCATTGAAGATCCACTAACTTTTGCAGCCGGGGTGGAAAAGAAGTACTTGAGCTAGATGATGACCTAGTATGGACTGCTAACTAGCCCATTATTTTATAACCCTCTTCATTGGCCAATATGAACAAGAAAGGCAAAGACAGATTCTGATCTAAGTCATAGGACCCTGGCGTTTTTCCAGATCCTTCTTCCGTGACCTTGTTCTTTCCTTGTTCCTCTTCAGATCTCTGGCTTTAGGTTTCTAAAACTGTAAACAACCAAAGAAGTAATCTCACCACCAGAATTTTTATGTACAGTATGCAAAATACGAAGCTCACATAGTCGGTCTGTATGGGGATCCTTGAAGATATTTGTAAACAATTCCTTTCCCCCATCACAGAAGACAGTGATCAGTCAGTAAGGAGAAAGTGGGAGTCACAACAGAGTGAGCTGCTCCCACTAGAGTCTCTGTATTCAAAGCCATGAGGGACTTCATACAGAAACTCTCAACAAGGCTTTGAAGACAGTAGAAAGAATGGAAGACAGTGTTTCATTAAGATGAACTCAGTGTTGGTCATCATTCTAAAAGGGAGAATGATGGCCCTTGACACTTACAAGTTCTGTTGCCTTCTAATGTTGGCCCTTCATACTTGAAACCAGAACGGATATTTTAAGCTCTGGATAAAAGCTATCTGGGAAGAGAAATTATCCCTGCTCAAAGCTGCTCTCAGGTACACCTCAAAGAATAGCTTCTATTGTAGCCTTTTCTGATGTTGACAGGAGAATGTGGGACTATATTGCTCTCCAAGGGGGGCAGGAGTGAGACAAGAGATTACACACCTTTATTCCACCCTGTGCCTGTGAGATTGTCAACAGGTTCTGATTCCCTCATTCATCATTGTTCTTTTAAACCTTGAAGCACCTGTCTCATCTTGAAGCTGTGATACCTTATCTGTACTGTTCTCCCATGTGAGAACTGGGTAGTCTATCATAGTCCTCCATGAGATGCCTTCAGAAGGTTCCTTTGCTGAACCTGATAAAATGCCCTGTGAAGATGAACCCCTTTTCCCACACCATGCGCTTCTTGTAGTTGTAGAATCATGAAGGAAGTAGAGATGAAGAATGTGTTTCCACAATATCGATCATCGTCCCTTCTAGGTGAAAGGTTTTCAGTGTCATTGGCTTCACAAATATGGGTGGTCTAAGTACTCTGGGATAACCATACTATCAATGACTTGAATTATTGTGGATCCAGAAGGCAGTCCTGTGAGGAGCTTCTCTGGGTCTGGTGAGAAGCAGTAGTTTTGCTATGACCACTAACTAACTGCTGCCTCTGTCATCAGAGACATTTGACTCCTTGTTTAGTCACTGAATTATCTGAACATAAAGGCTCTAAATCATCCACTGTCCATGACATAATCAGTATAGAGTCTCTTGTACAGCTGTCTATCTCATGCTTGGCGTGAATTTGTGAAGGAGTTTTACGGTTTGTCTTTGAACATGGAGAAGTCAAGCTGGAGCCTGATTAGAGCCTTCACCATAACTGATTAGTGTTCATGGTGCTGGAAGGTACTCTTCACACTCCCAGAGAAGAAAGGTAAAGGCGAACCAAGCTACAAACCATTTGATTTACAACGATGACCTGTCTGAGTGATACACCGGCACAACAGTGGCACAAAGGGTGTAGAAATAACCAACCACTATTTGTTCAGCTTTATGGTCCACTCCACGACATGAAACTTATACCTGATCCTGGTTAGGTAGTCAAGAACCTGAGACTAAATAGGCCATGGACCTAGGGGAAAACCAAATCCTATTGATCTGCTAAAAGAACATAGCAATAAAATGACTCCTAACGGCATTCTAATAAACACATCAAACCGTGTCTCATTCAGACAGCAGAAAGGCTTCCTCTTGCGGAGATGGGAACTAATACAAAGACCCACAACTAGACAAAGTGCAGAGTGAGAGACCTTGAATTCTCAGTCCTGCAGGAAAGGAGAAAAGGCTATAGGAACCAGTGGGATTGGAAGACATCAAGGACACAGTGTCTACAGACACAGCAGGAGTGGTGTATATATTAACACAAAGACTGTGGCAACTAGCCTAGAGCCTGGACAGGGCCAAGCCACATGGAGTTCCAGCGCTGAGTGGGGAAGTGAACACCACCCAGAAGTTATCTTCAATTGGCAATCTCTGTCAAAGAAAAAAAATTAGTTTTCTTTAATGGAGTCTCACTGTGTATGTAAACCATATTTAAGGGAGGCGCCATGCCCAGCAGTTTATGGGAAACCCAAAATAAACTCAATTACATTTTTGGAGATTTTTTTCTCATAATTCTTTGTTTGGGCATTAGTTACCTTACTTGTCTTTTATGGATTCCAACTGTGTGTGTGTGTATGTGTATGTGTGTTTGTGTGTGCATGTGTGTGTGTGTTTGCATCTGCATATGTATGTGTTTCTCCTGAATTTTTTCTGCCTGTCTCTCCGTTTGGTTTCATTCTAGTTTTCTTGGGTTTTATTTTTTGTTTATTTGTTTTTCTAAGGAGAGAGATAAAGAAGGCATAGAGTTGGATGGGTAAGGAAGTGGGGAGGATCTGAGAGGAGATGAGGGAGAAGAAAACATGATTAGAACATACTCCATGAAAATTTTTTTTATTGAAAATAGATTTTTTTCCTTACATAATATACTGTGATTTTGGTTTCCCCTTTTTCTACTCCTCCTAGTTTTTCCCCACTTGCCCTTCCTTCTAGATCCTATTCCTTTCTGTCTCTTATTAGAAAATAAATGGGATATAAGGGATAATAATATGAAATAATATAAAAATAATAGTATAAGGCAACATCTAGCACATAATAGTTGGAAAAGACAAATAAAAAATAAAAGAGCCAAAGAGAAGCCACAGGAATCAGAGATCCAATCATTTACATACTCCAGAATCTCATAAAACCACTAAACTGGAAGCTATAATATATATGCAGGTAACATGCACAGACTTGTTCGTGCACTGTGCACGCTGACTCAGTCTGTGAGTTCATATGAGTTTTGTTCATGTTGATTTAGAGGGCCTTACTTGTTGTCCTCCACCCCCTGGCTCTTATACTTTTTTGTCTCCTCTTCTGTGGTGTTCTTTGAGCCCTGAGGAGAAGGAATTTATGGAGACATCCCATCTAGAGTTGTTGAGTCTTCCGAGGTCTCTCACTCTCTGGATAATTTCTGGCTGTAGACCTCCGTATTTGTTTCCATCTGTTGAAGGAAGAAGTTTCTCTGATGATGGATAAGCAAAGCACTGACCTATGAGTATATCAGAATGTCACTAGGAGTCATTTTATTGGTACTTTGTGTTTTTGTTTTTAGAACATTAGTATTTGGTTTTTCTGTAGGTTCTTGGGCTATATAGTTTCTGGTTCTTGGTCATCCAAGCAGTGTCAGATGTGAGCTCCAGTTCATAGAGTTTAAATCAAACCAAATACTGGTTGGTTAACTCCACCAGTTTTATGCCACCACTGCCTTAGCATGTCTTGCAGGCAGAATAGCAAAGGTTTTGTGGCTGGCTTGATGTTTATGAGGTGTATGTTTACTTTTGATAGTGTTCAGAGTACCTTCCTATACCAAAGATCCTAGAAGATAGGGGTCAAAGTCTTATGTAGGCACCAATTTGACTTCTATATTCAATTAGTTGTATAGGTGTTGTCTTCAGCAATGGGGCTTTGCTGTCAGTTTGTGGAGAGCAACAGCTTGGGTTGTTTGGGGATTCCAATTGAACCCATTTGATCAGCAATGCAATTGGATGTAACCTAGTCTTGCTTCTTGAAGCTTTATTTGGTGACATGCGATGTCCAGTTGGGACTCTGTCTCCCCATTATTTGGCGATTTTTTAAAATATCACATTCATATACATATATATTTTAGAAAGCTTCTACTGTGTTAGTTTTCTATATGACCCCTCATAGTCCTTACTTTGAACCGTCTTTCCTGTACTCCCCCCTTGTCACTCTGTTCCCCCCCTTCCCAGTTGATGCTCCCATTCAAGCCCCCCATCCATCGATCTTTATTTATTATATTTCTCTTTCCTGGATCTATCTAGTCCTTTTCTCTCTTCCTAACCTCTGTTACTGTATGGATTATAGATTGGTTGTCATTGATTTAATGGTTCATACCCACAGATAAGTGAATACACATCATATTAGTCTTTTTGGATCTAGTATGCCTTTCCAGAATGAATTTTTCTATTTCCACCCATTTACTTGTAAATTTCATGATTTTAATTTATAACTGCTGAGAAATTCTCCATTGTGTCAACATATAACATATTTTATCTATTGTTTTGTTGAGGGACATCCAGGTTGTTTCCAGTTTTTGGTATTATGAATAGAGAAGCAACGACAATAGTTGATCAAGTGTCTCTGCAGTAAGACGAAGCAACATTTGGGTATATGCCCAAGAATGGTATAGATGGATCGTGGGATAGACCCATCCCCATCTTTCTGAGGAACTGACACACTGATTTCCATAATGACTGTCAAATTTTTCACTCCCACTCCCAATGGATGAGTGCTCCCCTTTCTTATTCCACATTCTCACCAGCACGATCTGTCACATGTGTTATTGACTTTAGCATTCTAACAGCTGTAAGATGGAATCTCAAAGTAATTTTAATTTACATTTCCCTTATGGCTAAGGATGTTGAACATTTCCTTAAGTGTTTCTCAGCCATGTGGGAGTCCTCTACTGAGAGATCTTTATTTAGATCTGCACCACATTTTTTAAATTGTATCAATTGTTTTTTTTTTAATATCTAGGTTTTTGAGTTTTTATGTCTTTTGGACATTAGCCCTCTATCACATGTGTAGTGGGTAAAAACCTTTTCCAATTCTGTAGGCTGCTGCTTTGTCTAAATGATGGTGTCCTTTGCTAGGCAGAAGCTTCTCAGTTTCATGAAGTCCTATTTATTAATTCTTTGTCTTAGTGTCTGTGCTAACAGTGTTTTTTTCCCCCAGGTGTTTTTTCTTGTTCCAGTGAGTTCAAGGATATCCCCTACATTTTCTTTTATTAGATTTATTGAATCTGGTTTTATTTTGAGTTCTTTGATAAATTTGGAGTTGAACTTTGTATACAGTGATAAATGTGGATTGATTTGTATCAAACTATCCAGTTTGACTAGCATCATTTGTTGAAGATGTCCTTTTTCTTCAGTGTGTTTCTGGCTTCTTTATAAAAAAAATCAAATGCCAATAGATATGTGGATTTATATCTGCATTTTCAGTTAGACTCCACTGATCAACGTATCTGTTTTTGTGCCCATACCATGCTGTTTTCATGACTATAGTTCTGTAGTTTAACTTGAAATAGGTAATAGTGATACCTCTAGTAGTTCTTTCATTCTTCAGAAATGTTTTAAATATCCAGTGTTTTTTTCGTGTGTGTGTGTTTCCATATGAAATTATAAATTTCCCTTTCAAGATCTGTGAAGAATTGTATGGAAATTTAGATAAAGATTGCATTGAATCTGTAGATTGCTTTTGGTAGGATGGCCATTTTGATTATTGACCCATGAGCATGAGAGGTCTTTTAATCTTCTGATATTTTCTTTAATTTCTTTCTTCAAGGACTTGAAGAGTTTTTTTAATCAAATATGTATCTCACTTGCTTGGTTAGAGAGTTGCCAAAGATATTTTATATTATCTGAAGCTATTGTGAAAGATGTTGTTTCCTGATTTCTTTTTTAGTCTATGTTTTTGTTTGTATAGAGAGAGTGGGCAGCCTTGTCTTGTTCCTTATTTTAGTGGAATTCCTTTGAGTTTCTTTCCATTTAATTTGATGTTGGCTATAATCCTGCTACAAATTACCTTGTATTTAGATTTGTCCCTTGTATCACTAATCTCTCCAGGAACTTTATTTAGGTTTGTCCCTTGTATTGCTAATCTCTCAAGGACTTTTTGTTTTGAACGGGCATTGGATTTTGTCTAAGGCCTTTTCTGTATCTACTGAGAAGGTCCTGTGGGTTTTTTTTTTCATTTTAGTTTGTTTATATGATAGATTACATTTCTCTTTTTATGGATGTTGAACCATCTTTGAATTTCTAGGATGAAGTCTACTTGATTGTGGTGAACGATCTTTTTGATGTGTTCATGGGTTCAATTTGCAAGTATTTTATTGAGTACTTTTGTATTTACGTTCACAAGAAAAATTGTTCTTTCCTTCTTTCTTTCTTTCTTTCTTTTTTTTTTTTTTTTTTTTTTTTTTTTTGGTTTTTCGAGACAGGGTTTCTCTGTGGTTTTGGAGCCTGTCCTGGAACTAGCTCTTGTAGACCAGGCTGGTCTCGAACTCACAGAGATCCGCCTGCCTCTGCCTCCCAAGTGCTGGGATTAAAGGCGTGCGCCACCACCGCCCTGCAAATTGCTCTTTCCTTATTCGATCTTTATGTGGTTTGAGTATTAGTGTAACTGTGGTCTTGCAAAAATGAATTGGGCAATGTTACTTTTGTTTCTATTTTGTGGAATAATTTGAGGACCACTGTCATTAATTCTTTCAAAGTCTGGTAGAATTCTGTGCTAAAACCACCTGGCCCTGGGCTTTTTTGTTTGTTTCTTTGTTTGAGAGACTTTGAATTTCTGTATCTCTTCCAGCTGCTGGACTCAGTTGTTATTTCCCATTTGAGCAGAGGACTGTGATCTATGGGTCTACTCCTAAATAGATAACCCTTTATTATACTCAATTCTGAGCTAGTGTGGGATTTCTTTTTAGTGTCCCTCTTCAAGCAATGATAACTCATTCAAAAACACAGATCACACCAGTCAACTGCTAATGTGAAAGAGCCAAACCCATAGAGTCGTTGTCTGCCTTATGAAGAAATAATGAAAATAGGCTTCATGGATGATCCTTGGCAATATTCTTCCAGCAAAGGAAGCCATGGTAATCCTCTCAGACTGTACAATGGTATTCATTATAGGATGTTGGAATGAGTCAACTTTGTAGAGACAGAGACTCATGGTTCCAGATTGTGGGGAGAAGAATCACTAGTCCTTACCAGGTATGGGGTCTGAGAAACATAATGAAAATAATCAGTAAATGCATAGTGCTTGCAGTTATAGAACAAGTTAATGAACTGGACTACTTACATTTATGAGTCTATCTCACCTGAGTTATATATTAATGAAAAGACTATTATTTGCATGAACAGAAACATATCCTGTACATGTGTGTTAAGAAAAATTCTCTCTTAGGGTCCTCATTGTTGTCTAGGTTCTCCGGGATTGTGATTTGTGGGCTGGTTTTCTTTGCTTTATGTTTAAAAATCACTTATGAGTGAATACATGTGATAATTGTCTTTCTGGGTCTGGGTTACCTCACTCAAAATGATGCTTTCTAGCTCCATCCTAAGAGAGACATACATAGATCTAATCTACATGGGTAGTAGAAAAGGATAAGATCTCTTGAGTAAATTGGGAGCATGGGGACCTTGGGAGAGGGTTGAAGGGGTGGGAAGAGGCAGGGAGGGGAGCAAAGAAAAATGTTGAGCTCAACAAAAATCAATAATTAAAAAAAAGAAATGCAAAAAAGAAAAATCCTCAATTTTCAGTTTAAACTTCCTTCTTGATTCTTCTTTTAAAAACATCTGGTTTTGAGTCCTATAGTTCAGGCAATAGCGTTTTTTAAAAAATGAATTTATAGTTTATCTTGAAATGCCATTATGAGAGATAAAAGACTCTTCAACATGAAAATTTGCAAATAATTGCTGTAAATATAATGGTGGTTGGTGCAAATCTTACATAAAACACATTTCAAAAGTCTATAAGGAAGATAAACCTGAGTACTTGTAATGCAATGATCTGTTCTAGTCTGGCTGGTATTTTAAAGAGTTATTCATATATTAGAAACAAATACATTAACAGAACACTAAAGACACATTGAAAGAATATGTAAGGCATTTCTATTAAATAATGGGGAGCAAGATTTATGGACATAGACTGTCTAAATAATTAATAACATAAATTGCATATTTCACTTAGTTTTTATTTTTATAAAAACGTTCATTTATTAAAGGAGATCTTAGAGAAATGAGCTCACAGCATACATATTTTGATATGAGGATTTTTGAGAAATTGACATCCATTTTCCCACCTAAAAAAGAAATGCACATGAACTCAAAGCTCTTTCTCTGAGACGGAGTCACTCCATATATCTCTATATTATAGAACATTATGTGTAGAAATATACCAAGAAATTATGTAGCATAGTTAAATGTCTTTAACTCTCCACTATCCTGCCTCAATTTAATGAATGCTGTGTTTCCAGGTGAGAACCACAACATCAACCTCAAAGACAAATAAATTTCATTTATTCATGTGTTCTTTGAATATTTCATAAATGCATGCAAATTATTTCAACTATAGTCACGTCATTCATTCTTCCCTCCAATCCCTTCTAGACTATCTCCATGCCTCCTATGTCATGTCGTGAAAACAAAACCCATTGAGTCAAATTGGTGTGGTTCAAACAAATGTGGTTATGGGGACATCTATCAGAGCATGGCCAACTTGCCAAGGACCAAACCTCTGAAGAAAACTGATTCTGCTTTTCCTTCTAGTCACTAACTGTTGGTAGACTCTCAGCTAGTTTAGGAAATGATGCTCCTCTCCTCCCTCCATGCTGGAATGCTGACTGCCTCGATCCTGTGAAGGTCTGGTGTAGGGAACCACAGCTGCTGGGAGCCCATGAGTGCAATGACCCCGTCATGTCCAGGACACAGCGCTTCCCCAGGCCTACACCACTTCTGACTCCTTCAGCATTTCCACCCTCTTTCTGTGGTGGTCACTGAGCCTTAGAAGAGGGACATGTGACTTATATGCATGACTAAGCACTCCGCAGACACTCTTCCCCCTTCCCACCCATGATGCTACAATATGTCCAACTAATAAATGGGAAAATGGTCTGTAGTTAATAACTATTTAAAAATTCTAACAGGTTTTGCTAAATCTTTTAACTACTTACTGATTTATGTGTATATCACACACATAGAGAAGAAATCTGGTTCCACTCAGTGTGAGCAAAGTGTAATCATTCGGATCCTGGGCTTAGATTGGGGGAGGGAATGAGATCTTACAAATAAAATCACCTCTTAATGGTACAAAGGCAACATGGTATAGTATTACCTTCCTAAAATAGGTAAGATTCAACACCATTTTCACCCATGAATCTGCATGTTCGGAAAGAACATCTTTCCAAGAGCAGGGAACATTTAGTGGGTGTATTTTCTGGCAGCAATATAACAAACCTTAGGTAGAGAGTTCATCACCGGCTCAACCTTGGCACTACAATCTCACATCTGTCGTTTCCTCATTCTTTTAAACAATGCCATCCAGATGTCTTTCTTTTCAGTTGTGGGACCCACATAGTGAGAGCGGGCCACTGAGTGTATTTCATTGGCATCCATGTCTTGCCCCTGTCCCCTCTCGATCTTGCTACTTCCTGGACACCATGAGATGAGTAGTTTTGGTATGCCGTGGCCTTATTCTGCCATGATGTTTAGTTTCAACACAGGACCATAGAAATGGAGTAAGACAATGAAGGACTGAAACTATGATCCATAATAATCTTTCTTCCTTTAAGTTGTTTCCTGATGAAACTAAGTTCCTAAAGCATGTGCTGTACAAAGGATACTCAGCTTGTCCATCGTCTTTCTGACCCTCTACTATCCTTTTATCTGTTCATCTTACTTGCCAATCCACACTGAGGTGATGAATGCATTGATAGAAACTCAGATTCAACTATTCTCAGAGTGGTGAGGGCAGGGGATACCAAGGGTTAAGAATTAGGCTTTATGGTCACATATACACTCAGAAGACCAAGAAACTTCCGTCTTTCCCCGGGTTCTGTGACTTGCACAATTCTGAGTCTCAGATAAATCTCTAGTCCAGAGTAAAAATAAAGCCAGGAGGAAGAAATCTTAGACCCGGAGGAGAGGAAGGGGCTGATGAGGTCAATAGAAACCAGCTCACCTTAAGTCATCATAATTGGTGAATTGATGTCATTACAGAAATCTTCATCATTGCAGCACTGTGTGTGTATTGTTAGACCATCAGAAAACTCTTCATCTAGTTCACAGGATTCATTGCACCCAGACTCTGCACTTTGCAAATTCTCATCTCCGGAAGAAGGAAGCAAACACATTATTTATATATAATTTTGAGAACCAGAAAATGACCTCATATTCAAGTACATTTGAAATGAAAATGCCTTCACGGAAAGAATTTTCCTCAGTAACAGAAATTATATATGTATATATTATATATTATAATGTACACATGTAAATTATATATTATATATTATAACTTACATATATAAATTATATATATATTATATATTGTTCTACATTGGCCATTGTGCCACGTGCTCCAAAGCCACATCTGGAAATTCTGTTTCCTCTGAGCTTTTCCTAGGAGAAACATGCATTTAATGTTGAGCGTTAGGTTCTGGATGTTGAGGCATATAGAATCCTCTCACTGTCAAGTAGATGGGCACAAAGGATTTATGCACTATATTCTGATATTCAGATTCTGTGGTCAGCAATATGTCAGGCAGAGAATAATGCCATATTAGCTCTCGATATGGAATGACAAGAAGGATGCACTATGAAAGATGCCAAGAGACAGATGAAGCAGGAAGATTTGAGAAGCACCAAGGTGTCCTTTCGATAAGAAACTGTTTTGCAGAGAAGGTGACTCTAAGATAGAACTCAACAAACATTAAAAAGCAGAAGCCATCATAACAGATGATGAGAAATAATGTATTTAGGTACTTTGATAGTTTATAGCCTTTGGGCTATGTGGTGGCTTCAATGAAAATGGCCCTCATAGGCTTGGCTATTTGAATGCTTGGTCCCCAACTGGTTAACTTTTTGGGTAGGATTAGTAGGTGAGCTCTTCTTGGAGAAGGTGTGTCACTGGGGAGCTATGTTTGAAGTTTCAAAAGCCAGTGCCATTCTCATTGTCTCTCACTCTCTTTCTCCCTCTCATGGTGGATCGCAGGATGTAAGCTGTCAACTATTATCCAGCACCACATCTGCCTGCCTGCTATCATGCTCCCCACCATGATGGACAAGAACTTTACCCCTCTGGAACTTTGAGCCAACCCCAAATTAAATTCTTTCTTGGATAAGTTGTATTGGTCATGGTGTTTTGTCATGGTAATGGAAAGTTAACCAAGACAGACCCTAAATAGCAGAGCTGTTGGGAAGCAGAAGACTGATGAATATATCAACAGTGATGGAGAGAAGCCCCACTCACTCAGCATATTCTTAGCTTTACCATTGACAAGTGTTGACCCCAGCACAAGGTTCAGAATATCATACCTGAATATCAGTTGACCCCTTTTCTTTAAGTACTATATCTTAGAGATGGTACTTAAAATCCTGAAGGAGAAACGAATTCTCCAGAGCATAGAGCACATACTTACAATCAGATGCATACCAGGTTCTGCGGATAATACAGACTTCATCAGGTTGTGCAGTGCATGTCTGATTCCCATCAACACATTCCCTGTTTTTGTAAGACTTACACAGTATACACTGTAGAGTGAGAGCTGCAAAGATAAAGACTGCTTAGAGGAGACGGGTGACACAGTCACTTCCTAACAAAATCATAGGTCACTGGACCTCTGCGTCGCTTGGCTGAACCCATGTATTGCTAACATGTGTTCCAGTCAATATGTCCTAACACCACAGACAAAAAGAGATGCTTTACTTGCCTTTCTTCAGTAGATAAGGGAGCAACCTGCAGGCAATACTTACCAGTTTCAAAGCAGAGAAGAAAGAGACACAGCTTCAGTAGATTTTCCATTTCTCCTTAGACTCTTGCAGCAGGCTATGTTAGTGCCAGACAGCTTGTGGTCAGAGATCACTTGCAGAAAAGATTAGACAGCCTCTAGTGAATTTATAGTCCACTCAGACAACGACAATGAATACTGGGTGCCTAGAAGCAGACCTCAGAGCAAGCTACTCCCACATTCATTGGCAATACACCAAATCCCTCTTCTACGATTTAAAAATTATTTCCTTATCCCGCTCATATTTCCTTGCTTCAGGTGGTGCTAGTGACGTCCATGACCTGTAAGTTAATCTTACCATCAGCAGCACATGGTGATCACTCTGGTTTCATGCTATGATCTCAAAGTGCCCTGCTAATGCTAGACAACAAAACTAGGCAAGGAAAGACTTTTGGAAGAAGATTTTCATTGAGCCTGGATTGTAGCATGGTGGGGTGGCACTGAAGAGTGTCTCCTGGATGTTGGAAAGGTAAACATAGCAGACTGCTTGTGTAGACAGAAACTTATCTGTGAAGGGCATGTGTACATGCCTCATCTAAAGGAAGGACCGTGTTAGCACCTAGTTTTTAATACTAAACAGAGGACTTGGGTGGAGCACCTCAGAAGTTGCTCCTTGTCTGGCTTGGCTGTGAATAGCTGCTGGGCTACTTGGCTGAGAGTTTCCCTGCTCAAGGCTGCTACCCATCAGTGAAGGGCCTGTTTAATTGCCTGTTGCTGAATGTTGTGATCATGCACAGAATGCATCAGATGGTGTTAGCAAAAAAGAGTAGCCAGAAGGTCAACATAGAACACTCAATTTTAATAGCATTGAATGTACTTTACAATATAAAATTATTACATTACATATTGATATATTACATATCAAACACACACACACAGACACACACATATTTGAGCCAAGGTCTTACTAAGTAACCCTGACTAACCTGGAACTCACTATCTAGACCAGAACAGTCTCAAACACATACAGATCTGTCTGCTGTGATATCCATATTTAACATGTTCAAAATTCAGAGCTTTATTTTTCTATTGAGTCCCCAGTTGGTCATCTTGTTAGTTGCTAAACTATTTTAATTACAGGAGGAATTACAAGTTTTGTTGTCACATGCAAGGGTGTTCTAGGCTATACTGTATACTTCTTTTCTCTAGAACTGGTATCATGTCTATATCTGAGGAGTCAAGTTCATGTAGCTAGAAGACTATTAATAGTTTACAATTGAGGTGTCACAGTCATTCATTATAATAAGTTGGTCATTATTTCTATATTTTGTCTGTGGAGAGAGATAAAACATCCTTCTATCTTATTTTATTTTTCTATTTTGTTTTATTTGAACAGAATCTGTGGTACAAGTCTGAATAGTGTTTGAATTTTGTTATTAAGGATAATGTCTTTATTTTTTATCTTGTATGAAATTTCCATATGTAAGTCAGCACCATGTATAATCAAATTACTTATTTAAAAGGTTCATATACTAACAATTTTACACTTAATTGTATTACTGTGGGTTTCTTCTCAGAGTTGTTTTATTAACTCAGTGAATTTTTAAAAAATATTTATTTATTTATTATGTATACAATATTCTGTCTGTGTGTATGCACCAGACCCCATTATAGATGGTTGTGAGCCACCATGTAGTTGCTGGGAATTGAACTCAGGACCTTTGGAAGAGGAGGCAATGCTCTTAACCTCTGAGCCATCTCTCCAGCCCCCTCAGTGAATTTTTGTTGATACTTCTTTTCCAAGATTTTTTATGAAAGGGTGGAAGTCAGTCTATCAGGCAAGTGAAAGATGAAAACAAGCTGATGTAGCTATCCAATAGAGTCCAAGCAAAATTAGTCAGAATAGATAAAGAAGTCCAATATATAATGCCACATTCAAAGAATCCATAACACTTGCAAATATACATTCACCAAGAGTTGGGGCTCTCAAATCATAAAATAAACATGAATGCACCTAAAGGTCTCATAGACACAAGAGTGGTAGGTTACTTCGATACTCCACTCCCATCTTCAGATAGATCATTCAAACTAAACATCAACAGAACAAGGTCAGTGAGATGGCTCAGCAGATAGACACTTTCTGTCAAGCGTGGTTGTGATGGTCTCTGCAAATGGCTGGGTCAGCAGATTCATGATCCATATGAGTTAACATTAACACTTGGATTGGGTTTAAGTCTTGCAGTTTCTAAAAAAGAAACAGTTGGAGCACATTATGCAGTGTCAGATAAAATATTCAGTGGCTGAGAAATATCTAATAAAATTTGGTTGGTATGACAAGTTCAGACGGTTGACCTGAAACCCATGGTGAGTACAGTGTTTCTTAAAGAGCAGGTAAAATTTGTGTACAAAATATGATCTTCTTGATCTTTTGAAGAGTCATCTGTAAAAGCATTTAAAGCAATCTTTGTAGAAGTTTTAGATATGATTTTAGGCAATACACATAAAGTATCTCCAAAAAATATTAAAAGGGATTTTTAGAATAATGATTATTTATAGATCACATGTAACATGCTAACACAACCTTCCAATTATTATCAATATGGAACAAGTGACCGACCTGAATTTTATTTAGTGGCACAGTGATATCTATAGTAGGTTCTTTACCAGTAAGTTGTTTCAGGCATGTTCTTCCCATAATTATTAAATCTATAATTTCTTATAAATAAACAGTTACAGATCATTGTGGATAATTATGACGTGCATAAATTTCTGTAATACTATTAACTTGTTGATACATACTTTCAGTAGGAGATGAAGAGGAAGGAAGGATAAGTAACTGATAAAGAGGTAAATGATTAATTCTATGAGTTATCACTTTAGCAGCAGCATTATTTTTAATAAACTAATAACCTGCTCTGCTTCAGGTATTATACTTCTTGTAGAATTTTAAGTGAGCGTCTCCAGAAAGTAACTTAAAGGGTGGTGTCAAGCCAGCCGGTTGTGGCGCACGCCTTTAATCCCAGCACTCTGGAGGCAGAGGTAGGCGAGTCTCTGTGAGCTCCAGGCCAACCTGGTCTACAAGAACTAGTTCCAGGACAGACTCCAAAGCTACAGAGAAATCCTGTCTTGGAAAAAAAGAGTGATGACAAATCTTCAGTAGTGATAGGCAGGTAAGGATGTACCCAATTGACAAGGCCCCAAAACATTTTAAATGACATATTCTGTTAGTCTTCGAAGGTTTGAAGAATAAGTATACATCTGAAATAGATCTCTGTACATCTAGAAAGCCTAACATGACTACAAGCTTGACAATTATAGATGACTATCTATTAATCTGTATTTCTTAATTATATATTACATTTTTAAATGAGCTGCACAAACACAACATCTTAATCAAAAACAGAAATATACATATAACAAAATTGACCTTAAATTTCTACCAATAAACCAAGATTCATTACGTTGGGTGCCAATTTGTTGGGAGAGACAGCTTATTCATTTCCTGGCTGCCCAGACTCCCAAAATAATCACACAGAGACCATATTATTTTCAATACTGTTTGGCCAATAGCTTAATCATATTTCTATCTAGCTCTTATATCCTAAACTATTGGAAATGACTCAATCAGAACCCATAAATATTTTCTCAGATAGCCACTGTGCCACACAAGCATGCAAAAATATTATCTTTTACAAAGCTAAAGTCCCCAAAGGATTCCATCTCCAAAACCATGCAAACTAATGAAGACTTATTACAGTTTAGAGTACACCCCTGACACATATCCCGTATCAGATTACATACAGGATTGCCAGGAATGCTAGCAACAGGCAACCATAGAGTAGACCACATAATTATGACCATGATAGTGTCCTTGTATTTGCTGGAACAGGCTAGGCTCCCCCATTAACAATTTTACTTGTCCTCTCAAAATTTGCACAAGCTTTTACCTGGTTTACCCTTGCCTAGATGTAAACATTTAATCAGAACCTATGCAACTTAACACAAGTCAAGTCATTGGATTTGTCTACCACTTTCTTTGTCCAAGAATGGAAAAGCAGCCAGAACACACTGGGCGAGCAGCAACAACTGCATCTCAGTCCCCATGCTCAGCTCCAGGGTCAAACTAGTGAAAGTAGCTGCCATCTGAGTAGAACATTCCAATCCCAGATGGTAAAGGGGATTCAACCACAGTCGAACAGCTAAAGCCTTTCTGTGAATTAAGAGATTAGCTACCATCCTAATGGCTCTTAACTGGTTCACATAACCAGATTTTTTGAGAAGAGAGACTAGGAGAGGAAGTCCAACAGTCCACACTCCATGGAGCAGCCAGGACTCCCCATAAAACAAGAGATCCTTTAGACAATCCTGGAGAGTGGCCTTAGGCAAAAGTCATCAGTTGCTCTCAGGCTATGAGGGAGTCAGCTCGAGGACAAGGATGGAAGGGAAACACAGGCTAAGCCTGTTGCTTATAGTTAGGTTGCGTTTGTCTGCTCACACAGTGTCTCCGGGTGAAAAGGACTGGTTGGAGGGCCCTTTGTTGGTTCTACCTCCTGGGTGGCCAGCTCTTATGTGGAAGTACTGGGAAGAACCGAGTCAGGATGGAGAGTTCCTAACCAGGAAGATAAATGGAAAAAGAAAAGAAAATGTAGGGATAGAAAAGAAAGCCCCAACTCACCAAGGGCTTAGAAAACAAAAATAGGGGTCAACTCACTGAAAACAGCCAAAGGGGGTGAACTCAAGATACTGGTGGAGAGTTGGGATAGGGCCAGCAGTGGGGGCAGCAAACAAACAAACAAACAAACAAAAAAAGCCCAAAAAATGCCCCAAAAAAAGCAAAAGGGAAAGGTCCATTCACGTTGGGTGCCAGTTGTTGCAGGCTTGTTGCTACTGCCTGTTGTGCTATTCCCATTTCCCAGGGGACAGGGGGTGAGAAGATGCAGAGGTAATGACACAGACTCTGAGAGATTCCAATACAGAAGTTCTTTATTGTAAAAAGGTCGGAGGTTTTTATGGGTTAGGAAAATTAAATTGCCACAGGAATGTTTTTGGTTGGTCCTTTTGAAACTGGCAGTTGCTGCTGGCGTGTTGTGATTAGCTAGGAGTACCTGTCATTAGTTACTGTACTTTTGGTCCGCTGACATGTTGTTTTGGTCAATTTTGCTTATGCATTGTGACTTTGTATGCACTTGCTTGTGCTATTGCCCTGCCTCAAGCTACATTTGTGGTGATGAGGGCTAGAGAATATCAAGAATAAAAAATAGACAATATAATCAGATATGCTTACACAATATCAAGGACTTTCTGTCCAGGTTCTTTGAATTGCAAAATCATGAGACTTACAAAAATCTCTAGCCCAGAAAAATATGAAACCCCAGGGAAGAAAAGAAAGAGAGGAAGTGAAGGAAATGAATGATGAAGTCAACTGAAGCTAACTTACACTAAGTCATCATGATTGGAAAATCAATGTCATTGCAGAAATCTTCAGAATTGCAGCAGAATGTATGTATTGTTAGACCTCCAGAATATTTTTCATTAAATTTACAGAATTTTGTGCACCTCATCTCTGCACTTTCCAGCTTATTATCTGTGGAAGAAGATAGAAAAAAAAGATATAATTTTGAGAGCCAGGATACAACCCCATAGCTGAGTATTTTGGGATGGAGAAAGATTTCAATAAAAGAATTTTCTTCAATAGCAGGCAATGTTCCATGTTGACCTTCCTGTCACATGCCTTTAGGCTACATCTGGAAAAAGCCCCTTTACCCAGGAGACACATGTGCTTAGTGGTGAACTTGAGGTTCTACATGTCAAGGTACATAGCATCCTCTCCACTCAATCAGACATACACAAATCACTTCCTAAATATATGTTGGGATCCAGACTCAGTGGTGAGTGATTGGGCAGAGAGAGATGACACTAATATTAGCCAGCAAGAACCAGATTCTATGGAATGACATGAAGGACGCACAATGAGAGATGCCAGATGATAGATGAAGCAGGAAGACTTGGGAAGCACCAAGGTGTCATTTTCTAGAGAAGGTGATTCCAGGCTAAGATAGAAGGGTCAATGAGCATTAGAAGAGCAAAAGTCACCAGGGCAGAGTGTGATAAATGGTACATTTAAGGACTGATAATTTGTTCTTTTGAACTCTGTTGTGGCTTGAAATAGAACAGCCCTAATTGGCTTGAATATTTCAATACTTGGTCCTCAGTTGGTCAAAGTGTTTGGGAAGAATTAGGAAGTGGGGTCTTGGAGGAGGTGTGTCACTGGGGAAGAGGCTTGGGGTTTCAAAAGTCAATGCCATTCTCTCTCTCTCTCTCTCTCTCTCTCTCTCTCTCTCTCTCCCTCCCTCCCTCCCTCCCTCCCTCCCTCCCTCCCTTCCTCCCTCCCTCCATCATGGTTGTGACTCAGTATGTAAGTTCTAGTACCTGCCCCAGTTCCATGCCTTTCTGCTTGCCGCCATGCTATCTACCATGATCATCTTGGACTTTACCCCTGGGACTTTGAGTCAGCCCCAAATTAAGGGTTTTCTTCTATAAGTTGTGTGACTGTGCTGTTTTGTCATGGGAATAGAAAATTAACAAAGACAAACCCTAAAGAGCTGTTGCAGATTAAGGACTGATGAATATATCAATACAATGGTGGAGAGAAGCCCCATTTACTGAAGATATGCTTAGCTTTACCATTGACAAATGTTGACCCGAACGCAAGGTTCGGTATATCATACCTAGATATCAGTTGACCCCTTTTCTTTAAGTACAATACCTTAGAGATGGTGTTTGGAATCCTGAAGGAGAAATGGCAATTGTCCAGAGCACAGAGCACAACTTACGTTTACTCGAATGCCAGGTTCTGCGGATCATACAAGTTTCACCAGGTTGTGTAGTACACGTCTGAATCCCACCAACACACTCCTCATTTTTGTAAGACGGACACAGTACACACTTTATCGTGAAAGCTGCAAAGATAAAGACTGCTTAGAGGATATGGGTGACACTCTGTCACTTTCCAATGGACGCCTAGGTCACCGGACCTCTGGATAGCTTAGCTGCACCCGTGTGTTTGCCTAACAGATGTGCTCAAGCCAACAACATGTCTTAACACCACAGATAAAGCAGGGTGAAATAGGGGGCAGTTTTTAGCTTTTAAAATTTCTACCAACAACAGATAAGGGAGTTATTTGTAGGCGGTACATACTGGTTTCAAAGCAGAGAAGGAAGAGGCACAGCTTCAGTAGATTTTCCATTTCTCCTGAGCAGACTCTTGCAGCAGGGTATGTTAGTGCCAGATAGCTGGCGATCAGAGATTGCTCCCAGAAAAAACTAGACAGCCTCTAGTGAATTTATAGTTCACTCAGACAACGACAATGGACACTGGGTGCCCAGAAGCAGACCTCAGAGTAAGCTCCTCCCAATTGGCAATACACCAAATCCTTCTGTGACTTAAAAATGATTTCCTTATTTCCCTTATATTTCCTTGCTTCAGGTGGTGCTTATGATGTACGTGACCTGTAAGGTAATGTTACTATCAGCAGCACACAGTGGTCCCCTGATTTTCTTCCTGTTTTCATGCTATGAGCTCAAACTGTTCTGCTAATGCTAGAGATTGAAACTAGAGAGGGAAAAACTTTTATTGAGCCTGAGTCACAGCAGGAGGGGGCTGCCCTGGAGTGTGTCTCCAGGATGCTGGAAAGGTGAATGCAGGAGTCTGCTTGTGTAGATAGAAAATGCATGAAGGGTATGTGCACATCCCTCATCATGGAATGACCATGTTAGCACCCAGTCCTTAATACCAAGCAGAGGGTTTGTGTCTGGCTTGGGTGTGAATAGCTGCTGGGCAAGAATTGTTGTCTGTGGTCCATGCTCTTTTGTAAGGCTATGCATGCTGTCTGAGCACATCCTTGATTGGGGCTGTAGTGACCATCTTCAGTGACTGTAGAGAGTCAAAGCAGCCAGGTTGCCATGAGAGAGTCTGGTCAATTGCTGGCAAAGGGGCTACTTGTATGATAGTTTCCCTATCGAGGTTGTCATGCATCAGTGGCGGGCCTGCTTAATTGCCGGCTGCTGAATGTTGTGATCAGGTACAGAAAGCATTAGATGGTATTAGATAAAGAGTTGCCAGAAGCTCAACATACAGCACTCATTTCTAGTAGCATTAAATGTACCTTATCATGTAAAATATATAATATATATATATATATATATATATATATATCATGAGCCAAGGTCTTAATTACAGTTTCATTTTTCTCTGTCTTTTTTCTTGTGTGTGTATGTGATGATCTTTAGTATAGATTTTTTTATTTAAGTTTTTTTTTTTCATTTTACATACCGGCCCCAGTTCCCCCTCCTTCCCCTTCGCCTGACCCTTCCCGCCTCACCCCATCCACTCCTCAGAGGGGGTAAGACCTTCCTATTGAGTCCCAAATTGATCAAATACCTTCACCTTGCTGGTAAATTGTTTTAATTACAGAATAATTTATAGCTTTGTTGTCCCATGGAAGGGTACTCTTGGCTATATTTTATATTTCCTTCTCTAGAACTGGTTTCAGGTATTTATCTGAGGAGTCAAGTTCATGTCAGTGGGAAACTTTATAGTTTACAACTGGGGCATCATAAGCATTCATTGATACGAAGTTGGTCATTATTTCTATATTTTGTGGAGAGAGATAAAAAATCTTCTTTATTATTTTATTTTTCTATTTTGTTTTAACAGTACCTGTTGCACAAGTTTGAATCTGGTTTGAATTTTGTTATTAAAGGTAACATCTTATCCTATTTTTAACTGTATAAAACTCTCCTTATGTAACTCAGTACCATGTATATTCAAAATACTTAAAATATACACATACTAAGAATTTTACACTCAAGTATATAACCATGGGATTATTTTCATAGTTCTTTTACTAACTCAGTGGCCTTTTTGGTATTCTTTTCCTTACACTGACAACAAGATTTTGTATCGAAGGATCTATCAGTAAGTCTATTGAGTGAGTGAAATCTAAACACAGGCTAAGGTAGGGGGCTGTTCTGATATCCAATAGGGCACAAGCAAAAATTAGTCAAAAGAGATAAAGAACGCCAATGCATAATATAAACAAAATAATTTTTATAGCAGCTATAATGGTGGTAAATATATGTGCAAGAGTTGGGACTCCCATTTTCATAAATAATCACAAATGGGCATAACAGTCTCATAGACCCAAGAGTAGCAGGTCCTTCAATACCTCACTCCGATCTTCAGATAGATTCTTCAAACTCAACTTCAGCAAAGTAATCCCAGTGAGATGGCTCAGCAGGCTTCAGAGACACTCCACAGACACTGGCTTCCAAGCCTGGTTACCCAAATCCAATTCTGGGAACTCACATGGTATGATAAGAACAGAATGGATTCTCAAATGTGGTCCTCTGACATTTTCCACCATGACCTATATTTCATACTTGCACACACACACAGACACACACAGACACAGAGAGAGAGAGAGAGAGAGAGAGAGAGAGAGAGAGAGAGAGAGAGAGAGAGGGAGGGAGGGAGGGAGGGAAGGAGGGAGGGAGGGAGGGAGGGAGGGAAGGAGGGAGGGAGGGAGGGAGAGAGAGAGAAACTAAATATAACTTTAAACGTTTAAATCAAGAATTTAAGACTACCACTGCATCATAGTGTACCTAATCGTTATTTGCAGAATATTTCATTTGACAGAAAAAAGTTCATATTCTTTTCCATGCCTGTAGAAACTTCTCTAAATGAAATGTCACTTAAGGAACAAAATGAGGTTTAAGAAGTACCAAAAATCAAGATAACATCTTATAATTTTTAGGCCTAGTATAATAAAACAAAAAATCAATAATCATAAAAGAGAAATCATAAATACTACAAAATACTTGAAGGTGTTGGGTGGGGCTTATCAAAGCTTGGTAACGGAGAGTCCCAGGACAACCAGTTGTATGTACAACAGTTTCTATCCTGTCTGCTGCCCTCCGTTCCCAACACTATGTGGAAGGATGTTCAAGAATCAACTCTGTAAGCCTTAGCATTGGTTTATGTTTATCCTTGGATGACCAGCATCCTGATGATCAGCTGTCTTTGCTGTGTGCAGGACTGCAGGGTCTTTGCCCCTTCTTACAGATAACACTTGCCGCACACAGAAATGTATCCTAGTGAGACCTGCTGTTCTTTCAGATAACAGCCACTTGGACACTCCAATCCCGACTCCCTCACATCACTCCTTGGTTTTCCCAGAGTTGTGGGAATGTTCAAAAAAGAGAAAGAAGATTCTTTTTGGGGGGAGGGACAAAATGTTAAACATTAGTTTACAATTTAAAAATAAGAAAATTGAGAATTTTTCACACATTGACTCTATTCACATTATTTTCATCCTTCCTCTTCCTCCTCCAGCTCCTCTGGTGTCCCTCCTCCCCAGCCCCATTCAAATTCACAAACTCTGATTTTTTAATTAATATTGTTATACATACACAAGTACATATACATATATGCATATATGTGTGTACGTTTGTATGTATAGCCTGGTGAATCTCTTTAGTTTTGCTTGCATGCATTAGTATTAAATGCTGTCCACCTGGGATTGGATAACCCATCACCTGGCTTGAATATGGAGAGAACTGGCTCTTCCTTTCTCATTGGACACAGTTACCTGTAGTTCTTTATCTAGGGGTAGAGCCTTAAGAAATTTCCCCTTTACCCACTGATAGGTTGACTATTGTCATTGTACAGGTCTTGCTGAGGCAACCCTACTCCTGAGATCTCATGGGTGCATCCACCCTGTCATATAGAGAAGTTAACACCTCGGAGCAGATGTTCTGGTCCTCTACTCTTACCATTTTTTGGTACCCTCTTGTGTGATGATTCCTGAGTTTTAAGAGTGGGTGTTTGTAGGTGTAACAACTGTCTGTGGGAACCCCATTTTTTCCTCTTTGCATTTTGATCAGTTCTAGGCACTCACGAAACACGAAGAGTGTAAGTTTATGTATTTCACCACACTGCTTTCTGCATCACTCCAGTTTGCTCCCCACCCCAAAGGAAGGGACACCAGAAGTTTAGATAATTGATGAATACTCATAAGGACCCCAGTTACAACCCAGGATAGGTGCTGTCACCTAAGAGAGGAAAGCTAAGTGGTCTGTGCTTACCCAGGACACAAGAAACACACACTGTCTTCAGCTAAGTGCTTCTTGTCTTGGTTCAAGCAGGGCCACAGCCAGACCCAGAACCTTATGCTGGAGTATCCACAGGGGAGGTGAAAAGTGAAACATGCCCCCAACAATGCTGAAGCATGCATGGGCATCCCATTTATATTGTTTCATGGTCTGAGTTGATCTACTGACCGGGTCTGTTCCTCAAGGAACAGGTGTCAACGAGATATGAACTCAGATTGCTGGATTCAGAGTTCAGAATGTTAACCATTATACCATGGGAGCTGGTACCAAGGTGAGATAGGATGACTTAATTTTTTTCTCTTTTTTTTTTTGAGCATTCGCTAAAGTATATTTTAGATAAAACACCAATAATAAAAAGTCATATTTTTATGCAATACTAGCCTACTCTTTTGCTCCATTGACTCTTGGGTAGAAGATTCCCAGCTCCCTTTGCTTCTGTTCACATTGATATAGCCGGGAAGGAGATGCTGCAAGAGTGAGTTTTGTTAAGATCTACACTGGTCTAAGTCACACCAGGTGTCTGAGACTTTCTTTGGGCCTCAAAGGAAATTTGACATTCAATATGCACAGTCTGGGCTCCTATAAGATTAAAAATGTATTTTATAAGATATGTGTTTTACACTAGTGTCTACATGCTTGTATATTATTGATGAAAATAGATACCCCGTGTCAAGTTAGACTGCTGGTCAATTTTGGTGGTGTTTTCAATACCTTTTAACTTTACACAGTTTGATTTATTTAAAAAATTCAAAATCCTTCAGTGAGTTCAATTGTATTTCCATTCTGATTCCCCTCTAAGTAATAGCTAATGATAGCATAGCATAGTTGTCACAAATAATTACCCAATACGTAGGTATGTGTTATATGCAATTTTAAGTAAATATAATATGATTCCTTATGAATTTTCAGACATAATTATTGTCATTTTACCTTTTTCCTCTCTTCTTTGTGTAATTTATATTCTTTCCTCTTCCTCATGGAAGTTCCTCCTCCTAGTCCTCCCTCCTTCTTCAAGTCACTGCGTTCCGCTATTCACCTTTCTCATCTTCTCGCTAAGGATCCTTTTTTAAATCCTCCCAGATTCCATGTTTACTACAGGTCCTTGCTTCTTAATAACAGCACTCGGATTTTACATGAGGAACATTGGAGACTGAGAATACTGAAATGGAGGGAATTTGGTTTATGACCTTTCTAAGTTGAGCACCAGCGTAGAAGGGCAAGGTGCTCTAGCCAAGCGCACAGAACACTCTATAAACTGAATGTGTGGCTCTTCCTGCCTTTTCTGAATAACTAGGAGGGTACGATCTTATGAGAAGTTTATTTCATGCTGAACACACAGAGGGAAACAGAGAGATGACTGGAAGAAGAAACAGGGTACAGGTACATGGTTGTTATTGCTGAAGGAATTGGCAGTTAGTGAAAGTCCTTATTCACTACTTGGCCAATATATCTGTTACAGAAATCTTCACCTTTGCAGCAAAATGTAGAAATCTTCAAACTTCCATAATACATGTTTTCAGCCAAACACGCATTAGAACAGTCCAGTTCGGTGTGATTGTGGACCCATCTACCTAGAAGAAATAAAAGCATTTATACTTAGTGCCCCAAACAACACTTGGCATCCACAGTGAATGAATTCACCATGAGACTTTCTCCCCAAGTACCAACCCTGTTTTGCAGAGCAGGAATACATGAACCTCTTAGCAAGGATGGAACGCATTACCTGTTTTTGAGAATATGAAGAAATTCCTGGTTCTGCATCCAGGACTGTATTTCGTAGTGCAGTTGCTCTTGCCTACCAGACAGTGTCCTCTTTTAAAAGACTTGCAGACCATGCACACTGTGGCCTGAGCTAGGGAAAGCAGATGCAAAGGGTGAACAAAGAACTGAAGCGATTACCAATGCTTGAGGATGAAGGCATTGAAAGATAGAGTAGAACCCTTAGGAATTTTCCTCATGCAAAATCAGGTTCTGATATATTGCATCAGATTGGGTCCCTGGCTTCCTTGAAAAGCTGAGAGTTTGGCACCACAATGTTGATTGCATAGGAAATAAAGTGATAGGCCATTTTTTGTATACAACATTGTTGTGTAAAAATGTATTAAAGTATTTAAGTTAATCTGGCACCTAAAGTTCTTTTTGAAGTGCGTGAGAAGAGTAATAATAACATCATGGGACTAACACAAAAATAGACCTGCAAATCAATGGAATAGAATAAAGGGCCCAGATATATGGCCATGTAACTATAAGCGTGTGGTTTTTGACAAAGGTATCAAAAAGACACATTGGAGATAAGACAGAATCCTCAGCAAATGATTCAGAGAAAACCAGATACCTTCATGTAGAAGAATTAATTAGACCATTTTCTCTCACCTTGCACTGACATCAGCTCCAAACTGAGTAAAGACCTCAATGTGAAAGTGAACCTGCTAGAAGAAAAAGTAGGAGGTACACTCCAAGAAATAGGCGTAGGTAAGGACTTCCTGAGCAGGAAGGACTCCAGTCCCTAGGGCAATAATGTCAACAATCCGAAAATGGAATTTAGACAAGATAAAAAATGAGGGCTTATGGTGGCACAGGAAGAAAACACCAAGACAGGGATAAGTTGTCACCCCAAGATGTGACCTGATTGTACCCCTGAGAAAGGCAGAGAATTCTGATTCCACCAATACAGATGAATGGCCACAGGCACGATATGTGTTTTCCGAAAGACAACTTGTGAAAGGTAAAGAACAAATTGTTTGCTTAGTGTTAGATGATAAATTCCAAGGGACGCTTCAATCAAGGGTGTTATGGATGAGTGTGCTTACTCAGACGGTGGTGACTATAACAAGGACTTCTCATACACTCCCCCCCTTTCCTCTGGATCTTAATAGTACCTTCCATAAATCCATCTTCCAACTTTGTTTATTGAGAAAAAAATCTTAATTTTATTATAAATACTTGGCAATGCTACAAAGAAGGAAGGCAGGATACTATTAGAGATGTAACCGCACAGCTGCCCTGCCCTGTTACATGCCTGTAGGAAATGGTGTCTCTCTTTTGAGAAGCCTACACATTCCTTATACCTCTCTCTCTGTCTCAGCACCTCTTTTCCTATTTTAAAAAATCCACCTTTGATTTATGCTGAAATTAATTTCTTTCTTCGACCCACAAATGCCAGTTTTGCCTGGGGAAGCAGTCTCTGAAGCGTGCCTCACAGGCAGCTGCAGGTAGAGTTTGCAGCTCTGCCCCTGCCACTGGCAGGAGGAAAGCATGAAGCTGAAAGTCTAACACAGCCAAGGGAATTACCAGTTGAATGAAGAATGAAGAGGCAGCCTAGGGAATTAATAAAACCTTTGCAAGATATGCATCACACAGAGGACTGATATCTAAAATAGAAAAGAAAAAAAATCCTCAAGAAATCAGTAAGAAAACAAACACCTCAGGCTTTAAAAATGGCACTGGATAGAGAGCTCTCAAAAAGAGAATATAAAGCACTGATAAGTATATATGTATTTTTAACATGTTGAACTTTAATACAAATAAAACTACTTTAGGATTTCATCTCACATCAGCAAAGGTGAGAAAAGAAAAGAAAAAAAAACGCTGCTGCGGATTTGAGCAAAGAGAAGCCCTTACACTTTCAGTGAAGATGAACTGGTACAGCTCCGATGGAAATCAATGTATAGGTTTTTAGAACAGCTAAAAGCAAGAATACCACATGGTACAAACTTACGACTCCTAGAACATACCACCCCAAACCATACACTGCCTTAGAGATACTGGCATGCTCATTGCTGCCCTATTCACAATAGTTAGGAAGTAGAATCACCCTAGCTGTCCCGAAACTGCCATGGCAGTGTGGTTTAAAGATACAATGGATTTCATTCATTTACAAAGAAAAGGGAAATTTACAGGAAAATCGGGATTAAACTAAAAATAAAATCCTCTAATGAATGTTTTGAGTAACTCAGCCCCAGAAAGACAAACAGCATATGTCCTCTCTGTTACATCCAGCCTGTCCTCGAATTTTTAGATTTATGTGTTTGTAGAGGCCAGAGAAAATAGAAAGGGAACACTGGAAGATGGTAATAGTAGAGCATATGTGGCATGCACATGGAGGAGGGGAATACTGGGGTTGGAAATACTTAAGCAGATGGAGGGATAGAGGAGAAGGTTATGTAAAACTAAGAATATATGGATAAAGTCTTATGGAAACCCAATATTTTGTAAGCAAATAAAAAATACAGATAAAATGGAAACTCACTACTTTTTAAGCTAATTAAAATGTAATTTAAAAAAGAGTTTAAACAAAAGTACAACACATGGATGGACAACGCTTCCCAGAGGAGATGGGTTATCACTGAGTTACTTCAGTGCTAGGTGTGGAGTATCTCCCTCTGAGGTATTGCTCAGGAAGATCTCAGAGGTCCCCAGAACAACACAGGCCATTGCTACCAGTCCTGGTCTTCCCATCAGAACTGGATGGGAAGACCCCATTGTTGAAGATACAATGTGCTTTAGCTGTGGGCCATAAAGAAATCAAACTGGAAGGATCTGAAAACTTGCTTCATGCTGGCTAATGTTTCAGTGCCAGAAGGGCTCGGCAGGCTTTGGGGCTACAATTCATCAATTGCATTGTCCGCTAGTGAGCCCTACATGGTCCATTACTGACGTGTCATGTGAATGTGCTCAGCGGTGTGATAGTGCAGCAAAGGGTATATGGGTAACCAACTGCTTTCGATTCACTCTAAAGATGGTTTCACTGGAGGAACTTCGTGCCTGATGCCATAAAACTGGACAAAATCCCGTGTCTCAAAGCGTCAGAGGTCTTAAGGGAGAACCTACTACTGTTTTTTTACTTTTTCATGTTTTTGCTTTTTTGTTCGTTTGTTTGTTTTGCTAAATGGACTTGTCAAGCTACCCTGTTAGAATTTATGTATGTCACCAAAGATCAGTGTTGCCCTAGCCCTTGGCCAGAGAAACTTCCCTTTTCAGTTGTCAATGGTCAATGTGGAGATTCACAACTGGTCAAAGTGCGAAGAATAAGTGACTATTGAGAGTGCAGCCCTGAGTGGGATGACTGTATCACTGCCCTCACCGTGTTCAGGAGCACTGTGGGAGAGGAGGTGAAAGAAGTGTGAGAGCTGGAGGGTGGGAAACAGGCTGTGAAATGTCACCTCCTGGAGACGCCATGTTCAATGCACTCGAGCACTCATAGCGGCTGTGTGTACTGGAGCAAGACCTGTACAGTTTCAAACCACTCCACAGTCCATCGTGGACTCGGGGAGGGATTATGAGGTCTCCTGCCTCCCTGAGGAACTACTGGCCATTAACATGCTACAAGGTAGGGAGTTGGTTTTTTCCCAGTGATGTAGCTTCTGAAATACCCACCACCCATGCTCATAGCAGTGAACCAAATGAAACTCAGTGGTTTATAAGAAAAAAAGAGACATAAACAGAGGGGGAAAACTTGTGGAGAAACTCTTTAGAAGGAGTGAGAAGGCAACAAAAAAGTAACCGGACATGGTAAAAATAAAATAAATAGAGATCAAAACTAAAAACACTCATGGAACCAGTGAGATGACTCAAGAGGTACCTGCTGTCAAGCCTGATGATTTGAGTTCAGTCCTTGGGAACCACTTGGAAAAGCAAGAGAATCAACTCCCAGACATTGTCTTCTGGTCTCCACATGTATGCTATGTCATGTGCTTCTGTACACACACACACACATACACATACATGCATACATACATGCACACACATGTACACTCACATACACAGATAAATACATAAATGTAATGAAAATAATATGCATGAGGAATATATATTGTCTTGGCACCAAAGAAGGGAGGGAAGCTTACAGCATTTCATAGCGTATACCCTCTCCCCAAAGACATCTGATAATCAGATCTACTGATCAAAACAATGCACTTGATATGAAAAACTGACTTAAGATAATCTCTTCAGTGGCCTCTTCCCAACAGATGATAGGCGGCTTGTACAGTCTTAAGCTGCTACTGGGGGTCAGGCAGGGAGATTTGAGGATATAGATGTATGAGGACACACAAACTCATTCTTACCTACGGAGTGACTGACCCCACTCGGACAACTGGGGAGAGACCTGACCTCTTACTCCAGTGGGAGCGCGTGGAATCAGCCCAAAGATCCTCATCCTACTAAATCAGCTTGTGCCAGCATCCTGACCTTGATTTCCCTCTGCTCCCACACACTCCTAGCCCAGCCATCCAGGACATCATCCCAGGTCTGCTCCAGCCATCTCCAGTCCCTGTCCTTGCCCCATTTCATCCTCTCTCACCTTGGAAGAACACAAGAGTAAAAGCCCCCAGCAGTAGGAGAAGGAACATGAACTTGCCCATCTCAGTCTGTGCTGGCAGAGGACACAGCAGAGCAGGGGCAGCAAGTACTCAGGAGAGACCAGGGTAATGAGAGCAGGCTGCAGAGTTTGCTCTGAGCTGCTCCCAGGATGTGGGGAAGAGCTTCCTTCCACCTGCCAGTGGGTGTTTTGCCAGTGCCCAGGTTCAGGAAAGCATCCCACAGAACCAGTTCCTTCAGAGCTCCAGGGGGCAAAGGATGCCCCTGGATCCCTCTCATATTCCTTTACGGGTGAAACTAGGATTGTTCATTTCCTAAGTGAGATCCCTAAGGTAGAGTTCAGAGCAGGACCATGGGCCTTTCATTCCTTTCTAGTCTTGGCAATGGTGTGGTGATTAAAACAAAAGAACCATGTTCAATATGTTCTGTAAACCAGTATGTGTACCACAGCCATTGTGTCTCATTTATAGGAGATATTTGGGACTATAGGAGACCACAGTAAAACTCAGCAAATGGCATCCAGATAACACATGTAAAAGGGACATTGTAAATTCTTGTTTTATACAGAGCATAAAACAATTTCTCCTCATGTAAAGTCTTAGCTGCCTAGTTTCTAAATACCTTTATTAGCCAAGTAGGATTTTCCCAAACATAGACCAAATTTCTAAACCACACTCAGCTAAAATACTCATAATTTGTACATGTTTCCTGACAGCCTAGCCTGTGTCTGTGGCACACAGGTCATAAAATACAAAATAGTCCCCTAATTTTTAAAATTGTATTTCTACTGATATTCCCTAAGGTGTTTATGGCTATGCCATCATACTTAAAAATCCAACCCCCCACCACCAGATACTCAGCATGCCTGTACATCAAGCCAGGGGAAGAAGAAAGAGTACTGGGCAAGTTCATCAGCTGAACACACTGGGACTAGGAAACATCTCAGGTGGCAGGAGCTGTCTTATGCTCCCTCTGGCATCTTCCCTATACATGAGCCCTTCATGACAGAGCTGTTCAGAGAGACTTGCTTTGCATAGTTCATGAACAATGAGCAGATCAGGTACCCCATCCTCATTAATGACTAAGCAAAGAATAAAAAATGAATGACTAGCTGGCTGGATAGATGGATGGATGGATGGATGGATGGATGGATGGATGGATGGATGGATGAATAGATGGATGGATGGATAGATGAATGGGTGGATGAATGGGTGGATGGATGAATAGATGGGTGGGTGGATGGATGAATGGATGGACAGATGGATGGATGGACGGATGAATAGATGGATGGATGAGTAGATGGGTGGGTGGATGGATGAATGGATGGATGGATGGACGGATGGATGGGTGTATAGATGGATGATTGAATGGTTGTCTGTGTGTAGAAGACAATGACTGGAGAGTGATAGCTAGGATCACAGATTCACCCCACTCTGAGAACCTGGTGCACATCATGCTTTATGAGTATGACTAGTAGACATGAGAGCTCTTTGCCTAGCTTCCCAACACAAAGACAGTGCATCAAACACTGGAGGATTCCAGACACAAACTGATTCCCTGTGCTGTATCACCCGATTTACCACTGTGTCCTCCATGCCTCTCTAACACTAACAGAGGAATTCTGAGTTCTCACAGTTCTTAAGTCTCATTACCCCCGTTGCAATCATTCTAGGAAACAGCCTCCCCAAAAAACCCAAAGAAGCAGAGAGGGAAACAGGACTTGTCAAATTAATGCTGCTACTAACGATATATTTGTCCTTGTGAGGCATCAGTTTGTTAACCAGCTATGATTTTATGTTCTTTTTCTTTTAATATAAAACTTATTTATTTATTTATGTGTGTTTGTGTATGTAGATGTGTGTATCACAGCACTTGTGTAGAGATTAGAGAACAACATTTATTGAGCTGGTTCTTTATATCTTATACATGAGTTGTGGGGATGAAATCCCAGCTTTCAGGCTTATGTGTTAAATGCTTTTATCTGTTGAACAATTTCATTGATCCTAGATGAACTATTTTTAAAACTGGAATACACTTAAGAGCTATAAAAGAGACTAAGCATCCTGAGGTTAAACTCTAATGTAAAAGTGACATTCAAGGGGCCAGCTGAAATAAGTGGGTAGTTCGCCTTGGAACTATTTACTATTTCTGAAAAACTTGGGTATTCTTTAAAAACATTATGTGTATGTGTAATTGTGTGCCACATGTGTGTGCATTGCTTACAGAGCTCAGAAGAGGGTGTCCGATCCTTTAGAGCTGGAGTTACAGGCCTTTGTGAGCTCCTGACATGGGTCCTCTGGAACCTGTGCTCTCAGCTGCTGAGCTGTCTCCCCAGCTCCTTGAGTAATGCTTTTGTGTCCTTGTGGGAAACCGGGGGTAGAACACAAAACCACAGGGTCCACATGCCTGACTCCCAGACTCTCCTCAAGTCAGCTGAGGTCTAGTTATCCAAATTTATGCCTTAAGTCTAAACTTAACTACCAGTAAAGGTCCCTTTCCTCCTACAAAGAATCCAAGACTTCAGTGTATTTCATGGCCAGCCTACACTGAGGCCACCAGACAAAATATCCCCCACAATACAGAAAGTCCCTTCCATTCCAGACAGTGGGTGGCCAGAACCACCGCAAGCTTCCAGGCCTACACTAACCATACAAAATCTTCCAATGATGGATCCTTGTCTGAGACCTAACAAGGCTAAGTGTTCAGGTCAGAGCACAGAACTTTCTAGACACATTTAAGTTTGAATCCCTATTCCAGCATTTTTAAAACCTGAGATAAGTAAGTCATTGAGAATCCATCATTAATGGGTTAAGCCCATCTCATGAAGTCTCATGGATGTGTGTGTGTGTGTGTGTGTGTGTATTTCAGTGCTGGTGATAAGTATGTTAGAAAAATGCTATACCAGTAATAAGCCACAACCCCAAACCCACTTCTGTGTCTCCTACCACATGTCCTTCTCTGAAAGAAGACCAGTTCTACCCTGACACCTGCTATTACGGTTAAGACCAAAGTTGCAAAGCAGGATGCTATTTCCTGAGAGGATAAGCAGGTTGACCTTATAACTTGCCTGGTATCTGTCATCAGACAAGCCCAGTGAATGGGTATCCTTTTATGAATGTGTTCTTACATGGACTTGTTTACTCATAGAGTATATTCTGGAAGGAGACTTGCTTAGCCTGGAACATGAGGTAAGATCCAGTTACAAATGATCAGGATCAGGCCCTCCAAGCTCTCCTGTCTGACTCCCTGTATCTCTTTGCCAACACAATGCCCTGTTTCATTCCTCCCACCACAGCTGGCCAAACCCAGTGAAACAAATCTACTCTACACTTCTCTTTCCTGTATCTGTTGGACAGTTACTGCTCAGAAGTCAGGACTTTTCAGTTTACACGTAGGTTTAGGGCATAGGTGAATGATGCCTATAGTCAATCCTGAGTCTTTGTGCGTATTTCTCAGGGGACAGTGAGAAAGATTTTTGTCCCAAGGTAAACACAAGCAGTATGCCTTCTTTTTATCTCTTTGCAGTTGCTTCCCATATGACAGACTCACAAGAAGAGAGAAAGGACCTATTCTGAGAACACGCCCAGGGGCCCACTTGATAGAAAGAATCACCCCAGCTCTTATCTGATTCCCAAATCAGAGGTTAGGTTCATGGTGTTATCCTACTGCAGGACCAGTAGGTGACCTGTTCTGCCAGAGTCTATCACCATTATAAACCAAGGTCTATCCCTCAATACTAAGGCATTGCCTATGCAGAAGATTGGATGCCTATGTGGTTGCTAGGCTTCGTAAAATATCCAAAAAAGCATTATTGGCTAAATCCATTATGTTTTGTGAGTTGGACTGGCTGCAGGAACCTGAATGACATTGATGTACTTTAAAATACTACAGTTTTTCATTATGATCTTTAGGGAAGTGGCCCATGTTAAGTAAAACAGACTAAAATGCTTTGAAGTTTTCTGGAAATTTTTGTAATTGAGTAAAAGAGCTGGGAGGGATCTTCATCAATGGAGGGGGTCTGACTTTATTTTTATCTTTCTAAGGATTTTTTTGTGGCCACTTTTGCTATTGATTTTAAGATTTTGAACTTCATGATATAAACTTTTCATTTAGAGCATATGTAGTTTAATGTCTTTTAGAACATGAGTGTGCTACGCAAATTTATTGATCAGTTCTTTCAATTTCAAGGTGGTAGAAGCCACAATGATTTTAGCAATGGCAACAGTTGCTCCAAACGTGGGCCCTACGAGGGGAGGTAACTTCGAGGGGAGGTAACTTCGAGGGTAAAGCTTGGAAGCCTGTAATGATGGGGGCTAACACTCTGGCAAATTGAAACCAAGCTGGCCACAGCCATTCAAACACAATTTGCAGCAGCAGTTGCTATGGCAGTGGTGAAGAATAAAAGATGCTGGAGAGGTAGAGAGGTAAAGGGAAAACAGCAGACCTGTGACGTTAGTTGAAGCAGGGTGGTAACTATAAAGAAGAGATGAGCTAGACAATGCCTTGTATTGGCCAAAATCTCCAAGGACTGTGTTTGTCACTAGTGGAATAGTGTATTATTTTGACTTCTGTTCTGTGGAAAGGGTTAGGTACTCCAGTAGAGGACTTTAATGAAGGCTTCTATTTTGTCTCCTGTGCTGTTGAATGTTAAACCTGAGATTTTGATCATGGTACTTGATACATGCACATGTTCCTAAAATATGGCATCTTACAAACCAGGGAATAGGGCCCTCAACAGGTAACAGGACAACGGGCTTCTGGATCCTGGACTTGTCACCTTTAGGACTTATAGAAGTAGATTTCTATTGGTTTAAAAATCACATAGTTTATGCTACTTTGTTACAGCAGTCTGGGAGACTGCTATTTTAAGTGAGTTGTTTCAGGACTAGTTTTATTTATTTATTTATTTATTTATTTATTTATTTATTTTGGTTTTTGAGACAGTGTTTCACTGTAGTTTTAGAGCCTGACCTGGAACTAATTCTTGTAGACCAGGCTGGCCTCGAACTCACAGAGATCCACCTGCCTCTGCCTCCTGAGTGCTGAGATTAAAGGCATGTGCCACCACTGCCTGGCTCCAGAACTACTTTTAAATGTTTGAGTCTGGAGAGATAGCTTAGTGGACAAAAGTTCTTGCTGTACAAGCATGAGGACCCGAGTTCTGATCCCAGCACCAATGTAAAAGGCCAGGTGAAGAGGCCTGTGTTGGTGTCATAGTTTGCCAAGCATCAATCACAAATTAAGAAAATTTCCTACAGGTTTGCCTACAGCCAGGTCTTATGAAGGTGTTTTCTTGATTGAGACTCCCTCCTCTTCAATGTGTTAAGTTAGCACAAGAAATGAGCTGGGAAACATGGTAAGGAAGGAATAGAAAATTAGGAAACAGAAGCTATCCAAATTGCTGAAACCGCCAATGAGCAAATCTGTTGCATAGTATTAACTTAATGAAGATACTCTCTTCTTTACTTCAAGAATGTAACAACAGCAGCAGCAATTATCACATGTACTCACTCATAAGTGGTTTTTAAACATAAAGCAAAGAAAATCAGCCTTCAAACCACAGTTCTAGAGAATTTAGACAACAATGAGGACACTAAGAGAGACTTACATAGATCTAATCTACATGGGAAGTAGAAAAAGACAAGATCTCCTGAGTAAATTGGGAACATGGGGACCTTGGGGGGAGGGTTGAAGGGGGGAGGGGAGAGACAGGGAGGGAGCAGAGAAAAATGTAGAGCTCAACAAAAATCAATAAAAAAGGGATATTCCAGAGCTTGCCAAGTAGTCAACTGAGCTATAGAGTTTCCAGACTCTACAGGAACTTGATAAACTAGCCAATACCAGTCTTAGGGGTACCAAACTCCATCATTATTATTAACTGAAGATGTTTGAACCCAGAAACCACAGGCAGTGCTACTTTTCCTTATAGGGTTCACTGCCTGGATCTGGCCTCCTGCCACTTTCACATTTTAGCTTGTCACATCCAGCCGTCCTGCTCTCCACTGATGGCTTCCTAGGCAGTCACCTACCCTGGAACTATAGCAGGTTAAACTTGGGCTCCCTGACTTGTAGCCGTGTTCTCAGGAATGTGTGGGAGCTACATCTATGTACTGTTTGGGGTGATCTTCAAGAGGTTGTTTTTGCTAGTTTGTTGTTTTCATGTGCTGCTGCCCAAATTTATTTTTCAGTGGACTGCTCAGGTTTCTCCCGGCTCTAAAGAGTCTCCAGCTCTAGTTCCAGGACAGGCTCCAAAGCCACAGAGAAACCCTGTCTCGAAAAAAAAAACAAAAACAAAAAATAAATTAAAAATAAATAAATAAATAAATAAATAAAGAGTCTCCAGCTCTTATATTCTAGCTCAAGAATGTTTCTTAATCTCTCTCTCTCTCTTTCTCTCTCCTCTCTCTCTCTTATCCCCCCTCTCTCCTCTCTCTCTCTCTCTCTCTCTCTCTCTCTTCTCTCTCTCTCCTCTCTCTCTCTCTCTCTCTCTCTCTCTCTTCTCTCTCTCTCTCTCTCTCTCTCTCTCTCTCTCTCTCTTCTCTCTCTCTCTCTCTCTCCTCTCTCTCTTCTCTCTCTCTCTCTCTCTCTCTCTCTCTCTCTCCTCTCTCTCTTCTCTCTCTCTCTCTCTCTCTCTCTCTCTCTCTCTCTCTCTCTCTCTCTCTCTCCTTGTGGGATTCAGGCTAGATCTGGTGGCTTTCAGCAAAACAAGAATCGGTGGGGGATGAGTACTCATGAGGCTAGACTCTGAACAAAGACATAGAATATCTATGATGGAGTAAGGTGGTGGAGCTGGCTCAAAAAGTCCTGTGGGTAGGTGCAGGGAGGGCAGGTCTATGAATCATACAGAAGGAGAAAAAGAATTCTCTGTCTATTGCTGACCATTCCTGAGAGGGACCACTATGTCACCAACACTAGGTAGCAATCAAATAAATACATTCTTTCTCCCAGGACCCTCTGACACCAGACACACGAGAGGGTAAATTTTAAAGTGCTCAAATTGCATATATTCTGAATTCCTTAGTGCCTAGAAGAAGGGGTGAGGAAAAAATGAGATCTGTGCTGAGTTGATCAGCTTCTAGAATTGAGTGAACCAGTAGCCTGGACACTCTGATCTCTGTTCCAACATCAAGGAAATCCACCCACATTTGGCTCTGCTTTTCAAACTTACACCATCAATTTTAAGCTATAGCACCTCTCATCCCCTTTGTATGACAGCCTGTACTTTCTTCTATATAAGATTTTTCAAACACTTGTTTCGAAGTCACAGTCAATGCTCTGGGCCCACACTGTGTCTCTATATTTTAATATCTCAGTGTCTTCTGTGGACCCTTGATTGATGATGTGTGTTCTCGGTGTCAATCATAAGAAACATATTGGGTTACAATGACTATTTGGAATATGAAAACAATGACAACAGAGAGACATTGGATAATAATTTTTTAAAAAACTTCTAAATTAAATCATCTGGTGTATTTCAAGGATGTGTTGACTTCAAAATGGAAAACAGGAGATATGCTATGTTGGGAAAGGGATTTAGTTCTTGTTTCCACAGGAGAAGAAAAGCTATGGATACCATCAGAATTAATAAAGATTCAGTTTAAAAAGGAAAAACCTCTTGGTAAAGAGAAATGACAGCTCATCCACAAAAGTAACAGTACCACAGGTTATAAGGAAACCTAATAAGGATCAGGACAGAGTTCTGTTCTTGTCTTTACAGAAAAATACTTATTTTTGAAAAGTGAAGAGATTTTGGATATCCAGATACCTAAAGAGAAAAAGATAGCTATCCAAAAAAAAAAAATCATGGATTGGGAGGAGGCCATGAGGGTCTGGGCAGGGTCCAACAATGGCGTAGACTCAGACCATGTGAATGCCAATTTGTTGGAATACAAAAGAGATCCACAATAGCCCAGAATGGAGTATATTTTACATTCCATTTATTTATGGAGTTTACTTATTTGTAGATAAACTCATAGAAAGAGTAGCAATCCACAGTCCTCTGCATGCGCTGGGAACTAGAACTGAATCCTACAGCCAAGAAGCCCATGCATGCTTTTCACCCGCATTTATAATACATGAGACCACACCCAAAGTGGGCTGGTGTCTTAAAGATTATTGGCTGAAGGAGTTCCCACAGCAGTTTTGCTCCTACTTTTCCCTATCCCCCAAGGACACCCACGGGGACCCTGCATCAGTATTGAATTAGATAGACTATAAGTAGGCTTCTGCCATAGTAAATTGGAACACTTTCTATGAAAAAGGAGTTCCCATGAAGTTGGGCAAGTAGTGCAATGGGAAATGTATAGATTCACCTGACGATCAAGAGACCAGAAGAAGTAATTGAGAAGATAAAGATGAGGAGGTCTGAGGGAGAGGCATGAGGATAAATATGTGGTAATGCACACTCATGATGAATCTTCTTGTCTCATTATACCAGAAATTTACAATCAATGGTCAAGATGACCTGACAAAATGAATGTTTCCTAGAACCTGTTCTATGCAGTGAGTTAGAAACCTAGAACCTGTCTATACAGTGAGTTAGAAACCAAGAATCTAAAGGGAAGGATAGTCCAACAGTATGACTGCATTTCATCAAATGTGATTAAGCATCCTATGCTACACAATATCTACGACATCCTGACTTTGAACCCTCAGTAGTGGACCTTTTCTGGATTATTTGAATCAATTGTAACATGTAAAGTTGGTGACCCTGGGTTCCTTTCACCCTAGAATGGATGGTTATCAATATTTAGCTATGGAGATCTGCTCAGCATCATGCTTCCTTTGTGGTCCTTCCTGCTAAATATGGTAGATCATGGTATTGATCATCTACATTGGTGTCTGAGCTTTGGAGATATAAGATAAATAAATGTATATTTAACTATTTAATTCTCTTCATAGAAATAATGAGCATAGTTATGAATGCAGATGGAGGATGACAAAAAAACCAATCACAGAATTGACAGAATCAGGAGATAGATGGAAATGAGCACATAGAAACCTGATGTCAATCAAGGGTCACCAGAGGATCATGAGAGTGTGAAACTCCTAATCTCATTTATGGACCACAGTCTGAGGTCAACATAATTTCTAATTCTTAGAGCAAAGAAAGAAATATAGAAGCTGAGATAGAAAACTATATTCTTGTGTTTGTGATTGGTTTTGAGAATATCTGTCTAATAGGAAGAAATGTGTCTATTTCCAGCCTAGTGTTGGCCATGTTTGTACATACATCCAGTACTTGGGAAACTGAGGCAGGAAGATTTCTGTGAGTTCCAAGTGAGCTTGGACTACAACATAAATTACAGTTTAGTTTGTGCTTCAGTGAGACTCTACTTTTAGGGTAAGAAGATGGAGGCAAAGAGGAACTCCACTTTTGAGAACCCTGATCAGAAAACAGAAAATAATCTGATCCAACAGTGTTATTTCTCCATGTATCAAGAAACACATTAGTAAGGCAAATAGTTATGTGGCCTCTAATGGTCATTGTATGTACCAGTTGTTATGATTTCTACCTCCTGCTTAGTCTTTGATGAATAGGGACTTTGTGAGAACACTGTTTTCCATTCTTTAATCTTGACAACCTACATAGCTCAATTCATGCTCACTGTACCAAGAAAGAACACAATGGCATGTCTAGTCCATCATCAGAGTTCCCTGGAGTGTATTTGGCTCCTTGACACTCATCGATTTCCTTGGGGTCATTCTAGTTTCTTAAGAAAGTTGAAAAACAAGTCTCTTCTAGAAGTTACACCCAACCTAAAGCGGTGAGGTATAAATTTTATGTGATATCTATAAAGATTTTGAAACTGAAATTGCCTTTTTGCTCATCTATATTTAGGTTCAACTAAATAAAGCCAGCAGTCTGCGTGTGGGAGAGAAACGGGTCATGGGAGAGTGTTGACAGTATTGAAGGATGTGCTTCTGGCCATTCCTGCAGTTCCTGCCCAATGTCCTTGCCTGAGTATAGTATAAGATAGCTGGAGGTTGATCTTAGAGCCAGTGACCTACAGTCATCTAGCTCAAGATCTTTAATACAACTTTTTTTTAAAGAGTCAGTTGATGCCCAATGGGAAACCTACTGAATCATGGTCTCCTTCTGTTCTGAATAGGAATTGGTAAATATTTGGATGTTGGTTTAATGATAACTAAGTCATCAGTTGAAGGTTTGCATTTCCTCATGCTCTTGGGCCTATAAATGCTAACTGATCCTTTAAGAACTATAATCTAGTGTAATGTAAGGAAGGTCCCATCCCTGTCACCCAGATTTCTTCCATTTTTACTTCTTTGGCTCCTTCCTATTTCCTCTCCTCCACTGAAACCACGAGACAATAAATTTTATACTCCTTCAACTGATTTAGCAGAGAAGTGAAGAATAAGACATTGCTCTTCAATCTGAGGGGATTGTCCCTTTTATCATTCCTGGACATTTATCCAGGGAAATTCAGGAGATTTTCTGTGCTCTCCATTCCTTGTGTAGTCACTATAGGAAGATACAAAAGAATCTAGGGGCCCATGGCTCTATGCAGGGTGCTTAGTTCTCCTGTCTGCCTGTCTTTTGTTCTCTTCTATATTAGAATGAGAAAATTGCATAATACTTGGCTTATTTTTCCCCTCTCTGTGGTGTTATATTGTGTTTCCTGGACTGTTTTTCTCAGGTAAAAATTTGGTGTAGCCAAGCAGGCAAAGAGGTTGGGTTGTCTCTGGCTCTTTGGAATGTGACAGTAATATTTCTTTTCTCCTTGAAGCAGTGTTTCCCCCCTCATAATCTTCATCTTCCAGTGTAGATACTGTGGTGCCTACACAAATAAGATATGTGCACAGACAAGATACTTGGCTGAAAAGAAGGAATTTTGTATGACCCATAGAGTGTTGATTGGGCCACAAACCTACAAGTGTGCTCAGTGATCCAGTGAAAGTTGTTAGAATTCTTATTCAGGATTCAACCCATTTTCCTTAAAAAAATGTGAACAATGGTCATGTTTGAGACTGTAATCTTCTGCGAAGATAACAGTTAGATGGAATTCTTTTTTCTTTTTCTGTTTTTACGTATATGTGTGTTTTGCCTATAGAGGCTAGAAGAAGGTATAGGATGCTCTGGAACTGAAGTTACAGATGGCTGTGAGCTGCCATAGGGATTCTGGGAACTGAACCTAGATCTTCTGCAGGAGCAGTGAATGCCCTTAGCACTGAGCCATCTCTCCATCACAGATCTATAATTCTAATAATAAGAAGATATTGAGTTAATAGGAGATTTTTCCAACATTTCAATCATAAACTCTTTATGAGTGCCCAGCCACAACCAGTTCTTCTACAACATTTGAGTAACAAAGTGTGCCTTTCTCGTACTACTTCCTGGTGGTCCTTCTCCCACTATACTATTGCACAACTGTCTTTGATCTTAGCTCAGACTCAGGAAGCCTGGAAACCTTCTAATCATCCATAGGACTCCAATCAATGCTTTCCAAGTCTCCCACCTTGTGACATCTACCACAGTGCATTCTGATCACTTGGAACTGACTTGATATTGCTTTCCACCTACCCTGGTGCTTACCACAGAGATGAAACACACCAGGAGTTCAGCATGGGTTTTTTTTTTTTTTTTTTTTTTTTTGCAACCTATCTGTCAGAGAAGGATGGGTTACTATGTGTGTCACCACCTACATCCCCAAGATCAGCACCAAAGATATAAAACAAAACTTCTGCAGAAGGAGTCTTGTTAAATACAGTTAGAATGAATAGCAGGACTGCCAGTGTGGGACTGGTAATACTTACGGAAGAAATAGTCTCCACTTACGATGCCCTCTTGTTACTCAAGCTTGGATCTAGAGCTAACACAATGGCAACTTCATTATTATTTTATTTGTTCTCTCATGTATCTTATTCCCCACTGAAGTTTTCCTCCCGCCTCTCCTCCCAGTGCTGCCCCCCATTTCCCCTCTCCCATAGATCCACTCCTCCATTTTCCTTCAGAAAAGGGCAGGCCTCCAAGGGCATATCAAATTGCAATAAGACTTGGTACCTCCCCTCATATCGAGGCTGGGTTAGGCAATCCAGTAGGAGGAAAGGGCCCCAAAATAAGGTCAGAGACAGCTCCTGCTTCCACTGTTAGGAGTCCCATGTTGGCGGAGACTGCTTGTTTGTTCCCCACTGCCCAGACCCGAAATAATAACACAGAAACTGTATTAATTAAGTCACTGCCTGGCCTATTAGCTTAGGTATTTTTCTACCTATCTCATATCTTAAATCAACCCATCTCTATTAATCTGTGCATTACCAAGAGGTCATGGCCTACAAGCAAGTTTCCCAAGTCTCTGATGGCTATATGGCATCTCTCTGCCTTTTGACTCCATCCAGTCCAACATGGAAGAGGTCTGTTCAGTGCCAGCTCTGCAAGCCATGCTCAGATCCCCATTTTCAGGCTCACACTGGGTCTATGTTGCCAGTTGTACTATTCTGCTCACAAACCCCATTTAAATGCTCTATAGCCAAACCTCCCGAAAGAGTCAGAGTTGTGCACACAACTAGCACAAACCAGGAAACCCTTTTAAAGGCGTGCACAGTTTTTGCTGTTAATGCTGTGTAGGAAACACCTCTCTTAAAGGAGCCGTGGCATCTTACTTGCCTCCAGCAAGCAGACCCTTTCTGAAAAAAATTGCAACTACCCAGAAGCTATGCTAAACTCTTTTTCTGTTGTGTGTGTGTCAAGAATTTCTTTTTAAGCTCTCTCAGGTTTTTAATGTGGATGTAGTAGGCACACATTGGTGCAGCATTCTGTTGGCAGAGACTGCTTGTTCATTCCCAACTGCCCAGACCTGAAACAATTACACAGAAACTGTATCAATTAAGCCACTGTGTGGCCTATTAGCTTTGGCGTCTTTACAGCTAGCTCTTATATCTTAAATCAGCCCCTCTCTATAAATCTGCATCACCACAAGGTTGTGACCTACCAGTAAGGTTCCAGCATCTGTCTCCTCTGGTGGCTACATCACATCTCTCTGTCTCCACCTGTTTTCTCCTCTATCTCCTCTATTCTGCCCTATGATAGACCCAAGCAATTTCTTTATTCATTAACCAAACACATTCACAGCATACAGAGGGGAATTCCACATTAGTCCCACAAGAACACCAAGCTACACAACTATAACATATGCACAGGGCCTAGGTCAGACCCGTGCTGGCTCTCTGGTTTTAGGTTCAGTCTCTGTGAGCCCTTATGAACCCAGGTTAGTTGATTCTGTGAGTTTTCTTATGGTGTCCTTGTCCCCTCTGGCTCCTATACTCCTTCCTCCCCCTCTTTTATAGGATTCTCTGAGCTCTATCTTATGTTTGGCTGTGAGTCTCTGCATCTGTTCGTACCAGCTAGTGGATGAAGCCTCTCTGGTCCATAAATGTAGCAGAGTATCAATAGTAATTTTATTGACTTTTTGTCAGTCGTGCTTGATTCTATTGTAGGTCTCTGAACTATTCAGCCTCTGGGTCCTGGCCCTATAGGCAGTATCAGGTGTGGGCTCCCTTTTTGTGACATGGGTCTCAAACTGGGCCAGTCATTCTTTGGCCACTCCCACAAATTCTGCACCATCTTTACACCAGTACGTCTTGCAAGCAGAATACATTGTAGGTAGAAGATTTTGGTGGGCTGGAAAGATGACTCAGGGGTTAAGAGCACTGATTGATTTTCCAGAGGTTCTGAGTTTAATTCCCAACAACCACATGGTGACTCACAATCATCTGTAAAGAGATCTGGTTCCCCCCTGCTCTGGTGTGCAGGCATACATACAGGCAGAGCACTGTATACATAATAAATAAAGGTTTATTTTTAAATAAAGGTTTTGTGTCTGGGTTGGTGTCCCAATATCTCCACTGGAAGACTTTCTTGGTTACAGAAGATGGATGGCTCAGGCTCTGTATGTCCAATTACTAGGAGTCTTAGCTAGGGTCATCCTTGTAGATTCTTGGGAGATTCCATTGCCCTAGGTTTCTACCTCAGCCCTGAAATGCCCCCCCCCAATATTTTCTCCCTCCATCCTCCCCCTACTTGATCCCTCCTGCTCCCATCTCCTCCTGTCTCCAGTGTACCCTCAATATCTACTCCATTTCCCCTTCACTGGGAGATTCATATATTTAGTCCTTGAGTCCTTCTTGTTACTTAGCCTCTCTGGGCCTGTGCGTTAGAGCATGGTTAAACTTTAATTTACAGCTGATATCCACTTATAACTGAGAACATATCATGTTTGTCTTTCTGGGTCTGGGTTACTTCACTCAGGATGATTTTTTCTAGTTCCACTCATTTGCCTGAAAATTTCATTGTGTTATTTTTTAACAGCTGAATAATGCTTTGTTGTGTATATGTATATTTTCTTTATCTATTCTTCAATGAGGAATATCTAGGTTGTTTCCAGATTTGTGCTATTATGAATAAATCTGTCTATTGAGCAAGTGTCTTTATGGTAAGATGGAGCAAGCATCCTTTGGGATATATATATCCAAGAGTGGTATAGCTGGGTCTTGAGGAAGATTGATTCTCAATTTTCTAAGAAACTTCCAAAGTGACTGTACAAGCTTGCTGTTCCACCAGCCATGTAGGAGTGTTCCCCTTATTCCACATCCTCACCACCGGCAGCAAAACAAACAAACAAAAACTTATGTTTTTGATCTTAGCCATCCTGACAGGTGTATCAGAATGATTTTGATTTGCTTTTCACTGATGGCTAAGGATGTTGAGCATTTCTTTAAGTGTTTTTCAGCCATTTGAGATTCCTCTGTTGAGAATTCCCCATTTTTAAATTGGATTGTTTGTTTTGTTGATGTGTAGACTCTTGAATTCCTTATATTTTTGGGTATTAGCCATCTGTCAAATGTGGCATTGGTGAAAATCTTTTTCCATTTTATAGGATGCTATTTGTCCTATTGATGGCATCGTTTACCTTACAGAAGGTTTTCAGTTTCATTAGGTCCCATTTATTAATTGTCGATCTTGGTGCCTGTACTATTGGCGCTCTCTTCAGGAAGTTGTCCCCTGTGCCAATGTGTTCAAGGCTATTTCCCACTTTTTCTTCTATCAGGTTCAGTGTATCTGTTTTATGGTGAGGTCTTTGATCCACTTAGACTTGAGTTTTGTGCAAGGTAAAGGATATGGATCTATTTGCAGTCTTCTACTTGCCAATAATCAGTTAAACTAGTATCATTTGTTAAAAATGTTTTCTTTTTTTCATTGTATAATCTTGGCTTCTTTTTAAATTATCAGGTGTCAATAGATGTGTGACTTTACAACTGGGTCTTTGAGTTGTTACATTAATCCATCTGTCTGTTTTTTATGCCAATACCATGCAGTTTTTTTTTATTCTTTTTTACTTAAAATTTCCAACTGCTCCCCGTTTCCCATTTCCCTCCCCCTCCTCCCACATATTGCCCCCTCCCCCCGCTCCCCTCCCCCTATCCCCACTCCACTTCTCCTCCCCCTAGTCCACTCCCCCTCCCTCTCGATACTGAAGAGCAGTCCAAATTCCCTGCTCTACAGGAAGACCAAGGTCCTCCCACTTCTATCTAGGTCCAGGAAGGTGAGCATCCAAACAGGCTACGCTCCCACAAAGCCAGTTCATGTATTAGGATCGAAACCTAGTGCCATTGTCCTTGGCTTCTCATCAGCCTTCATTGTCCGTCTTGTTCAGAGAGTCCAGTTTCAACCCATGCTTATTCAGTCCCAGTCCAGCTGGCCTTGGAGAGCTCCCAATAAATCAGTTCCACTGTCACAGTGGGTGGGTGCACGCCTCGTGGTCCTGATTTCCTTGCTCATGTTCTCCCTCCTTCTGCTCCTCATTTGGACCTTAAGAGCTCAGACGGTTGATCCAAATTGGGTCTCTGTCTCTCTCTCGATCCATCGCCAGATGAAAGTTCCTGTGCCATTCTCCTTGGCCTCTCATCAGCTCTCATTGTCCACCACATTCAGAGAGTCCGGTTTTATCCCATGTTTTTTCAGTAGCAGTCCAGCTGGCCTTGGTGAGCTCCCAATAGATCGGCCCCCCTGTCTCAGTGGTTGGGTGCACCCCTCATGGTCCTGACTTCCTTGTTCATGTTCTCTCTCCTTCTGCTCTTCATTATAACCTTGGGAGCTCAGTCCGGTGCTCCAGTGTGGGTCTCTGTCTCTATCTCCATCCATCGCTAGATGAAGGTTCTATGGCGATATGCAAGATATTCATCAGTATGATTATAGGATAGGTTCATTTCAGGTTCCCTATCCTCAGGTGCCCCAATGAACTAACTGGGGACATTGCCCTGGGCTTCTGGTAGCCATTCCAGGTTCAAGTCTCTTGCCAACCCTTAGGTGGCTCCCTTAACTAAGGTATGAGTTTCCCTGCTCCCCCATCCAACATTCCTTTACCCCCAATCACCCTGATTCCCCCAGTTCCCCTATCCTCTCCTTCACACTTTTCTCTCCCCATCTCCCCTCATCCCCATCCCACCCCACCCCCCAAGATTCCCATTTTTTGTCCATCAGTCTTGTCTATTTCCCATAGCTGGGAGGATATCTATATGTTTTTCCCTGGGTTTACCCTCTTGTTTAGCTTCTTTAGGATCACAAATTATAGACTCAGTGGCCCCTATCCATGGCTAGAAACCAATTATGAGTGAGTACATCCCATGATCTTCTTTTTGGGTCTGGGTTACCTCACTCAGGATCGTATTTTCTATTTCCATCCATTTGCATGCAAAATTCGAGAAGTCATTGTTTTTTACCGCAGAGTAGTACTCTAATGTATATATATTCCACACTTTCTTCATCCATTCTTCTATTGAAGGGCATCTAGGTTGCTTCCAGGTTCTGGCTATTACAAATAATGCTGCTATGAACATAGTTGGACAAATGCTTTTGTCATATGATCGGGCATCTCTTGGGTATATTCCCAAGAGTGCTATTGCTGGGTCCAGGGGTAGGTTGATCCCAATTTTTCTGAGAAACCGCCACACTGATTTCCAAAGTGGTTGCACAAGTTTGCAGTCCCACCAGAAATGGATGAGGGTACCCCTTTCTCCACAACCTCTCCAGCAAAGGCTATCCTTGGTGTTTTTGATTTTAGCCATTCTGACAGGTGTAGGATGATATCTCAAAGTTGTTTTGATTTGCATTTCTCTGATCGCTAAGGAGGTTGAGCATGACCTTAAGTATCTTTTGGCCATTTTAACTTCTTCTGATGAGAATTCTCTGTTCAGTTCAGTGCCCCATTTTTTAATTGGGTTAATTATCCTTTTAAAGTCTAGTTTCTTGAGTTCTTTATATATTTTGGAGATCAGACCTTTGTCTGTAGCGGGGTTGGTGAAGATCTTCTCCCAGTCAGTAGGCTGCCTTTTTGTCTTAATGACAGTGTCCTTTGCTTTACAGAAGCTTCTCAGTTTCAGGAGGTCCCATTTATTCAATGTTGCCCTTAATGTCTGTGCTGCTGGGGTTATACATAGGAAGCGATCTCCTGTGCCCATATGTTGTAGGGTACTTCCCATTTTCTCTTCTATCAGGTTCAGTGTGTTCAGATTGATATTGAGGTCTTTGATCCATTTGGACTTGAGTTTTGTGCATGGTGATAGATATGGGTCTATTTTCATTCTTCTACAGGTTGACATCCAATTGTGCCAGCACCATTTGTTGAAGATGCTTTCTTTCTTCCATTGTATACTTTTAGCTCCTTTATCGAAAATTAGTTGTTCATAGGTTTGTGGGTTAAAATCCGGGTCTTCTATATGATTCCATTGGTCGACTGCTCTGTTTTTATGCCAGTACCACGCTGTTTTCATTACTGTAGCTCTGTAATAGAGTTTGAAGTCAGGGATGGTAATGCCTCCAGAAGTTCCTTTATTATATAAGATTGTTTTGGCTATCCTGGGTTTTTTGTTTCTCCATATAAAGTTGATTATTGTCCTTTCAAGATCTGTGAAGAATTTTGATGGGATTTTAATGGGGATTGCATTGAATCTATAAATTGCCCTTGGTAGAATTGCCATTTTTACTATGTTGATCCTCCCAATCCAGGAACAAGGGAGGTCCTTCCATTTTCTGGTATCCTCTTCAATTTCTTTCTTCAATGCCTTAAAGTTCTTGTCAAATAGATCTTTCACTTCCTTGGTTAGAGTTACCCCAAGATATTTTATGCTTTTTGTGGCTATCGTGAAAGGTGATGATTCTCTTATTTCCCTCTCTGCTTCCATATCCTTTGTGTATAAGAGGGCGACTGATTTTTTGGAGTTGATCTTGTATCCTGCCACATTACTAAAGGCGTTTATCAGCTGTAGGAGTTCTTTGGTGGAGTTTTTGGGGTCGCTCATGTACACTATCATATCATCTGCAAATAATGCAAGTTTAACTTCTTCCTTTCCAATTTGAATCCCCTTTATCCCCTTATGTTGTCTTATTGCTATTGCTAAAACTTTGAGAACTATATTGAAGAGGTATGGAGAGAGTGGACAGCCTTGGCGTGTTCCTGATTTTAGTGGGATGGCTTTAAGTTTCTCTCCATTTAATTTGATATTAGCTGTCGGCTTGCTGTATATAGCTTTAATTAAATTTAGGTATGACCCTTGTATCCCTAATCTCTCCAAGACTTTTATCATAAAGGGATGTTGAATTTTGTCAAATGCTTTTTCAGCGTCTAATGAAACGATCATATGGTTTTTTTCTTTCAGTTTATTTATATGATGGATTACATTGATAGATTTGCGTATGTTAAACCAGCCCTGCATCTCTGGTATGAAGGCTACTTGATCATAATGGATAATTTTTCTATGTGTTCTTGGATTCGGTTTGCCAGAATTTTGTTGAGGATTTTTGCGTCGATGTTCATGAGTGAGATGGGCCTGTAATTTTCTTTCTTGGTTGGGTCTTTGTGTGGTTTTGGTATCAGAGTTACTGTAGCTTCATAAAAGGAATTTGGCAATGACTCTTCTGTTTCTATATTGTGAAATACCTTAAGGAGTATAGGTATTAGGTCTTCTTGGAAGTTCTGGTAGAATTCCGCATTGAAACCATCTGGTCCTGGACTTTTTTTGGAAGGGAGGTTTTTGATAACCGCTTCTAATTCTTCACGACTAACAGGTCTATTTAGGTTGTTCACCTGGTCCTGGTTTAACTTTGGTATATGGTATTTATCTAAAAAAGTGTCCATTTCTTTTGCATTTTCCAGTTTTGTGGCATACAGGCTTTTGTAGTAAGATCTAATGATTCTCTGAATTTCCTCTGTGTCTGTGGTTATGTCTCCCTTTTCATTTCTGATCTTATTAATTTGCAAATTCTCTCTCTGCCGTTTGATTAGTTTGGATAGGGGTTTATCAATCTTGTTGATTTTCTCCAGGAACCAGCTTTTTGATTTATTGATTCTTTCAATTGTTTTCTGTGTCTCTATTTTGTTGATTTCAGCCCTCAGTTTGATTATTTCCAGTCTTCTACCCCTTCTAGGTGAGTCTGCTTCTTTTTTTTCTAGAGCTTTCAGGTGGGCTGTTAAGTCTCCAATGTGTGCTTTCTCTGTTTTCTTTAAGTGGGCAGTTAGTGCTATGAACTTTCCTCTCAGGACTGCTTTCATAGTGTCCCATAGGTTTGAGTATGTTGTTTCTTTATTTTCATTGTCTTCAAGGAAGACTTTAATTTCTTTCTTTATTTCTTCCTTAATCCAGGTATGGTTCAGTAGTTGACTATTCATTTTCCATGAGTTTGTAGGCCCTCTGGGGGGTAGCATTGTTGCTGAATTCTAGCTTTAATCCATGGTGATCTGATAAGATACAGGTGGTTATTAATTTTTTTTGTAACTGTGAATGTTTGCTTTGTTACCGAGTATGTGGTCGATTTTTGAGAAGGTTCCATGAGCTGCAGAGAAGAAGGTATATTCTTTCCTATTTGGGTGGAATATTCTATAGATGTCTGTTAAGTCCATTTGATTCATTACCTCCATTAATTCTCTTATTTCTCTGTTAGGTTTCTGTCTAATTGACCTGTCCATTGGTGAGAGAGGAGTATTAAAGTCTCCTACTATTAATGTGTGCGGTTTGATGGCTGCCTTGAGTTTTAACAATGTTTCTTTTACGTACGTGGGTGCTTTTATATTAGGGGCATAGATATTCAGGATTGAGATTTCATCCTGATGAATTGTTCCTGTTATGAGTAGAAAATGTCCCTCTCCATCTCTTCTGATTGATTTAAGTTTGAAGTCAACTTTGTTAGAAATTAGTATGGCCACACCTGCTTGTTTCCTAGGTCCATTTACTTGATAAGCCTTATCCCAGCCCTTTACTCTGAGTAGGTGCCTGTCTTTGTGGTTGAGGTGTGTTTCTTGTAAACAGCAGAATGTTGGATCCTGTTTTCGTATCCAATCTCTTAGTCTGTGCCTTTTTATAGGTGAGTTGAGTCCATTGACATTAAGTGATATTAATGACCAGTGGTTGTTAACTCCGGTCATTTTTTTAGTAGTAGATTTTGTGTGTTTCCCTTCTTTGAGATGTGCTGGTAAAGGGTCTCTAGATGTCTGAGTTACTGTGGTCATTGTTGGACTCCTTGATTAGTGATTTTCCTTCTATTACTTTCTGTAAGGCTGGATTTGTGGCTACGTATTGTTTAAATTTGTTTTTATCCTGGAAAATTTTGTTTTCTCCATTTATAGTGAACGAAAGCTTGGCTGGGTATAGTAGTCTGGGCTTGCATCCATGGTCTCTTAGTTTCTGCAGTACATCTATCCAGGACCTTCTGGCTTTCATGGTTTCCATAGAGAAGTCAGGTGTAAGTCTGATAGGTTTACCTTTATAAGTAACTTGGCCTTTTTCCTTTGCTGCTCTTAGTATTCTTTCTTTATTCTGTATGCTTTGTGTTTTGATTATTATATGGCGAGAGGATGTTTTTTTTTGATCCAGCCTATTCGGTGTTCTGTATGCTTCTTGAACCTTCATAGGTATATCTTTCTTTAGGTTGGGAAAGTTTTCTTCTATAATTTTATTAAATATATTTTCTGGACCGTTGAGCTGCGCTTCTTCTCCTTCTTCTATTCCTATTATTCTTAGGTTTGGTCTTTTTATTGTGTCCCATATTTCCTGAATGTTTTGTGATGAGAATTTGTTGGCCTTGCTGTTTTCTTTGATCAGCGTGTTTATTTTCTCTATGGTATCTTCAGAATCTGAGATTCTTTCTTCTATCTCTTGTATTCTGTTGGTTATGCTTGCTTCTGTAGTCTCTATTCGTTTACCTAGATTTTTCCTGTCCAGCTGGCCTTCTGTTTGTGTTTTCTTCTTTGCCTCCATTTCAGTTTTTAAGTCTTGAACTGTTTCCATTATTTGTTTGATTGTTTTTCCTTGGTTTCCTAGGGTATCATTCACTGATTTACTCAATTCTTCAAACTTTCTGTTATACTTCTCATCCATTTCTATAAGGGCATTTTTTACATGCTGTTTAAGGGCATCAATCACTTTCATAAATTCGATTTTATCTACTTCTTCATGATTAAGGTGTTCATGTCCTCCTGTTGTGAGGTCGCTGGGTTCTGGTGGTTTCATATAGTTTTTCAGATTGTTGGGTGAATTCTTGCATTGGCGCCTGCCCATCTCTTTCTCCGAATGCTCCCTTATGGATCTTCTTTTAACGGATCAGGTCTCCTTGCCTACTGATGTACTTGATGTACTTTCCCAGTGATGGCACCCTGCAGTGATAGCTCTCCTGGTGCTCCAGTGATGTCTCTCCTGGTACCAATATCAGATCTCCGTGCCCAAAGACGGCTCTCCTGGTACCCAGATTAGCTCTCCCACTAGTGGCTCTCCTGGTGCCAAGATCAGATCTCCGTGCAGGTTGGGTAGTTCGTAAACAAAGCTCCTACCTTGCTTGGTGCAGGCAGGCCAGTGAACCAAAGGAAGTCTCGCCTGCCTACTTGCCCTGAGGATTTGCCCCCAGCGCCAGACAGACTGAGCTGGATGGTGTTATGTGCCCAAAGAGAAAAGGGGGCAGAAGGAAGAAGGGTTCTGGATGCAAGCTGGGTGGGACAAGAAGAGAGAGGCAGTATGCAGGGTGTAGAGCCCCTGCAGGGAGCCCAGGGAGTATAGGGTGGGGGATGAGGAACTTCAGAGTTCCCTGTCCAGGGCTGCTTCCACCGCCGCCAGTCGGGTCACAAACTCACCCCACTGTCTCTCCTGGTGCCTAGATCAGATCTCCGTGCAGGTTGGGTAGTTTGTAAACAAAGGCCTTACCTTGCTTGGTGCGGCCGGCTGGAGAAACAAAGGAAGTCTCGCCTGCCTACTTGCCCTGAGGATTTGCCCCCAGCGCCAGACAGACTGAGCTGGATGGTGTTATGTGCCCAAAGAGGAAAGGGGGCAGAAGGAAGAAGGGTTCTGGATGCAAGCTGGGTGGGACAAGAAGAGAGAGGCAGTATGCAGGGTGTAGAGCCCCTGCAGGGAGCCCAGGGAGTATAGGGTGGGGGATGAGGAACTTCAGAGTTCCCTGTCCAGGGCTGATTCCGCCGCCGCCGGTCAGGTCACAAACTCACCCCGCTGTCTCTTCCGGTGCCTAGATCAGATCTCCGTGCAGGTTGGGTAGTTTGTAAACAAAGGCCTTACCCTGCTTGGTGCGGGCCGGCTGGAGAAACAAAGGAAGTCTCGCCTGCCTACTTGCCCTGAGGATTTGCCCCTAGCACCAGACAGACTGAGCTGGATGGTGTTATGTGCCCAAAGAGGAAAGGGGGCAGAAGGAAGAAGGGTTCTCGCAGTTTTTATTACTATAACTCTGCAGTTGATCTTGAAATCAGGATGTTGATGCCTCTAAAAGTTCTTTTATTGTACAGGATTGTTTTAGCTATCTCTGTTTTTTTTTCCTATATGAGCTTGAGTATTGTCCTTTTAAGGTCTGTAAAGTATTATGGTTGGATTTTAATGGGATTGCCTGGAATCTGTAGATTGCTTTTGATAAGACTGCCATTTTTACTATTTTAATCTTACCAATCTATGAACATAGGAGATCTTTCCATCTTCTGATAGCTTCTTTGATTTCTTTATTCAAAGACTTAAAGTTATTTTCATACAGATCTTTTATTTGCTTGGTAGAGTTACCCCAAGATAGTTTATATTATTTGTGCCTATTGTGAAGGGTGTTGTTTCTCTGATTTCTTTCTCTGCCTCTTTGTGGTTTGTATGTATGATGGCTACTAATTTTTCTAAGTTAATCGTGTATTCAACCACTTTGTTGAAGATGTTCATTAGCTCTAGGAGCTCCCTGGTAGAATTTTTGGGACCACTTATGTAAACTATCATTGCCTCTGCAAATAGTAATACTTTGACTTCTTCCTTTCCAATTTGTATCCCCTTGATCTTCTTTAGTTTTCTTATTACTCTAGCCAGAACTTCAAGTAGTATATTGACTAGATATGTAAAGCGTGGACAGCTGTTTCTTGTTCCTGATTTCAGTGAAATTGCTTTGAGTTTCTCTCAGTTTAACTTGATGTTGATTGTCAGCTTTATGTATATTGCTTTTATTATGTTCAGATATATTCCTTGTATCCCTGATCTCTCCAAGACTTTTGTCATGAAGGGTGTTGGATTTTGTCAAAATGTTTTAAGCATCTAATGAGATGATAATGAGTTTTTTGGTCTTTTAGTTTTTTTATATGGCGAATTACACTGACAGATTTTCATATGTTGAATCATCCCTGTATCTCTGGAATAAAGCATATTTGATCATAGTGGATAATCTTTTGGATCTGTGCTTGAATTCTGTTTGCAAATATTTTATTAAATATTTTTGCATCAATGTTCATGAGTGATATTGGTTCATAAGTCTCTTTCTTTGTTAAGAAAATTGTCTATTTCTTTTAGATTTTCCAATTTCATGAAGTACAGGTTTTTGAAGTGTGACCTAATGATTCTCTGGATTTTCTTGGTGTCTATTGTTATGTTCCTCTTTGTATTTCTGGGCTTGTTAATTTGGATATTCTCTTTTTGCTTTTTGGCTAATTGGAATAGGGTTTTGTCTATCTTATTGATTTTTTTCAAAGAACCAATTGTTTGTCACATTGATTCTTTTCATTGTTCTCTTTGTTTCTAGTTATTGATTTCAGCCCTGAGTTTGGGTTTTACTGCCCTATTCTGCTCCTTTTGATTGTGTTTGTTTCTTTTTGTTCTAGAGCTTTCAGGTGTGCTGTTAAATTGCTGGTATGAGATCTCTTCAAACTCTTTATGAAGGCATTTAGCGCTTTGGACTTTCCACTTAGCACAGCTTTCACTGTGTCCTAGAAGATGGAAATTGTTGTGCACTCATTTTCACCAAATTGTAGAAAGTTTTAATTTCCTTCTTTCTTTCTTCCATGACTCAGTAGTTATTCAATATAGTGCTGTTAAGTTTCCATGAATGTGTAGTCTTTCTGTTGTGTTTATAGTTCTTGAAATATAGCTTTAATTCACAGTGGTATGATAGGATTCAAGGGGCTATTTCAATTTTATTGTGTCTTTTGAGACTTGCTTTGTGACCGAGTATGGTTTCAATTTTAGACAAAGTTATATGAACTGCTGAAAAGAAGGTATATTCTTTGGCTTTTGGGTGAAATATTTTATAGATGTGTGTTAGGTCCATTTGAGTCTTAACATGTTAGTTTCCTTAATTTTTTTTGTTTAGTTTCTGTCTGAAAACCTGTTCATTAGTAAGAGTGGATATTGAAGTCTCCCACAATTAATGTGTGGGGTTCAATGTTTGATTTAAGCTTTGGTAATGTTTGTGTTACATATGTGGGTCTCCTATCATTTGGGGCATAAATGTTGAGAGTTGAAACAATATCTTGGTGGATTTTTTTTTTACTCTTATGAGTATAAAGTGTCCTTCTCCATTTCTTTTGGCTAATTTTCGTTTGAAGTCTATTTTGTTAGACATTAGAATCACTATACCAGCTATCTTCTTGCAGTCATTTTCTTGGAAAAATTTTTTCAACAGTTTACTCTGAGGTGTTGTCTATCTTTGATGTTGAGGTGTGTTTCTTGTGTGCAGCTGAAGGATGGATCTTGTTTTCATATCAATTCTGTTAGTCTGTGTCATTTTATTGGGTAATTGAGTCCAGTGATATCGAAAGATACTTATGACCAATGATTGTTAATTCCTGTTATTTTGTTGTAGTTGGTGATGGTGGTAGTGTGTGTCTCTGTGTGTTTTTCTGTTTGGGGTTATGCTAATGTGATATTACTTATTGCATTTTTTCATGGGTGTAGTTAACCTCCTTGGGTCAGAATTTTCTTTTTAGCACTGTAGGCCTGGTTCTGTTGATAATATATTGTTTAAATTTGATTTTATCATGGAATATCTTGTTTTCTCCGTCTATGGTAATTGATATTTTTGCTGGCTATAGTAGTCTGGGATGATATCTGTGGTCTCTTAAAGCCTGCAGGACATCTTTCCAGGCCATACAGTTTTTAGAGTTTCCATTGAGAAGTTGAGTGTAATTCTAATCGTATGGCTTTACATGCATCTTGGCAAGGGAGTCTCAAACAAACCCCTCTTAAGGATAGGCCCCGTAGAAGGAGCGGCAGGCTGCATTCCTGCCACCCAGCTCCAGGGTGCCTGGCTAGCTTATGCCCCTAAATAATTACATGGAAACTGTATTCTTTTAAACACTGCTTGGCCCTTTAGTTCTAGCCTCTTAATGACTAATTCTCATATCTTGCCTAACCCATATTTAGTAATCTGTGTAGCACCAGTCTTACTGGAAAAGATTCAGCATGTCTGACCTGGCGGCTTGCTTCATCGTGTCTGCCCTAGAGAGGAGAGGCATGGTGTCTGCCTCATTTCCTTCCAGCACTCTGTTCTGTCTACTCCACCCATGTAAAGGCTGGCATATCAAATGGCCTTGGCAGTTTCTTTATTAACCAATGACCTTCCTCCATCAGGCCCCAAGCTCAAAAGTAAATGGCTAACACAAAACAAACTCAATGACATCTTTGGAGGTTCTTTGTCTCATAATGTTAAGTCAGGACATTTTTGTTTTTATGTTTTTCTAACTTACAATCATATATATATATATATATATATATATATATATATATATATATTCTGGTTTCCAATTTTGAGTTTTTATTGGTCTCTTTTTTCTCATTAAACTTGTTTATTATTATTAATAATAATAATTTTGCATTTTGACAACAGTTTCCCCTTCCTTCTCTTCTCTTAGTCCCTCCCCTACCCCCTCTGCCTCCCCACATCCACTCTTCTCCCTTTTCTATTCAGAAAAGGGCAGGCCTCCTATAGATATAACAAACAAGTGTTTTGCAGACTTTTGGAACCCTGTTCCTTATACTGGGGTGCCTTTCCCAGTCTTAATATGAGATGAGGTGCTTAGTCTTATTACAAGTTGATATGTCATGTTTTATGGGATTCTTAGGTGTGCAAACATGTGTCTCTTTGTCTTAGACTCTTTTTCTTCTGCTTTTTGTCCCATTCTTATTTGATTGTTTTTGCTTTATTTTATTTTAGTATCATTTATTAGAGGCCAATTTTCTTTTTTTCTTTCTTTTCTTTCTTTCTCCTTTATTTCTTCCTTTCCTTTGCAAGACAGTGTTTCTCTTTGAAGCCCTGGCTGTCCTGAAATTCTCTCTGTAGACCAGACTCACACTCACAGAGATCCACCTGCGTCTTCCTCCCAAGTGCTGGGATTAAATGTGTGCACCACCACCATCCAGCACCTGTTTGTTTTCTTACACTAGACAGAAAGGATGTGGATCTTTGTGGGATGGGAGATGGGGATGAACTTGGAGGAGTAAGGGGAGAGGTAACCATAATCAGAATATGTCAAATGAAAAAAAAATGTCTATTTTTAGTAAAAGAAAAAATGATCTACTGTAAAAACTAATCCCAAGGACATGGATAACCCAGCTTGTTAAGTGGGGAAGGAGAGAGACATGCAGTTTATTGTTTAATAACATCTTCTTATGAGGGAGTCAATTGTTTAGAACCCTTCAGGGGATAGTAACTTCTCCAGCATAACTTCACATTCATGGAGACTGCCTGGTAAAAAAGGGGTGGTGGTAGTCAGAAGACTTTGCCCTTGACTAGTTGTCTCATGGAAGTTGGAATGGAGATACTACAGATAAGATCACATAGACTGCACAGAATTAAGCTGACTGAGGACTCTCTCTTTTGAGGAAAACACCTACCCTCTGAAATGTAGAGATGACTCAGTGGTTAAGAGCACTGATTATTCTTCCAAAGAACCTAGGTTCGATTCACAGTATTCACATGGCAGTTAATAATTGGCTGTAGCTCTGGTTCCAAAGGATATAGTGTGCTTCTCTAGTCTCCACATGTACTAGGCATGCAAATGATACATAAAAATACATGCAGGCAAACCACCCATATACATAAAATAAAATAAAATTTAGATGAATAAATAATAAAAACCCTCATCTGCCTTCTTAAGCACTGAAGGGAGAAGGTATCCAGCAGAAGACTATAAGGGAGACATACACATTAATTAATTACTGTTTAATGATTTATTTCTTAAAATTATAAAATAATCACATCATTTTTCTCTTGTTGTTCCTTCCTCTCATATACACCCACCTTTTCTCTCTCAAATTCATGGCCTCTTTTTCTTTAATTGTTGTTACACACATACACACATTTATAATATTGATATTTTCTTTTGTTTTCTGTGTCTATTCTTTCTTCCTTGGGTCTGCATAAGTAGTTTTCTTCCTAAGGATTCCTTTCTAGTACTCTCTATCCATCCTGGCTTTCACTCTTCTCCATGAGAACTAAGGAAATACAATTACCAATACCCCAGGCACTAGAAATCAAACAGATGGCTCAAAAGGTAAAGGTGCTTCCACACAAGCCTGAGGTCCTGAGTTCAATCTCTAGGACATAAAGAAACATGGAAGGAGAGAACCAACTCCACAAAGCTGTCATCTGTCATCCACAGGTACTGTGTTGCCTAAATACACATCATATACATGCATGAGAGAGAGAGAGAGACAGAGAGAGAGAGAGAGAGAGAGAGAGAGAGAGAGAGAGAACTAGAGACCTTATTGTCCCATAAAATAGCTGTGAGTTCTGGGAGAAATGCCTCTGTAGCAGTAAAATGGCCATGGTAGGATAAAATTCAGTGGGCGCTAACTCCTGTGTTCTGAGAACTGGAACAAGGGTAAGGGTGTACATGGCAAGAGTCATTTGATAACAAAGGTCAACGGGGATCGGAATATTTTACTTCCTGATTCTACACGTGTGATGGGGGTAATATGGTGGCCATATTGGATTTGAGAAGGTATGACCTGAGGGTGCAAGGACGCTCAGAACCCCTGTGCTCCTCTACACAACCTTCTAAATCTTCAGGAGCAGGGGCTCACACCTCTTGGGGATGGACTGGCTTTCAAAATGGTGTGTATTACCTCTTAGATCACAAATCATCTAGCCACCTTTCTCTGTCTCCCTGAGATGGGTCTCAGCCCTCCCATCCTGCCATCTGTTTCTAGGCCAACAGAGTGGATAAGCAAGTCTGCTCTAACAGGTACCTCTCAGAGTCTCTTCCTCTCTCTTGCAGCTGCAGCCTGCCCTCTACTGCTCAGATCCAAGACAACTTCTTAATTATAACTGCTCCCCCCACTAAACATGTTTTATTTATTAAGACAAAATTCACTTATGAAGAGTTTAAAAGTTTTCTATTTATTATTATTTACATGTGATTTTTTGTATTTATTATTTATTACATGTGATTTAGTAAAAAAAACAAAAATAAATGCAGATTCGAAGATGAACAATATCAGATCTTTTCTATGACACGACGTCTGGAGGCCATTATTTGCCATTTAAAAACAAGGTGAAGGTGAATGTAGTTAGGGATGGAGCAAGCTCTGTGAAATACAATTTTAACTTTTACAAAATTAGTTTGATTTTCTTGGATATATGTATTCATTTTCCCAAAATATTTACTAAAGACATCCAGCCATTCTGTCTAGAGATTTTCATTGCTCAGAGTTTTCCAGGAATTTGTAACAGTTTATTGCAAATATTTATCATAAATATTTTTTTGTAAATATTTAGGATTGTCCTTTTATTTTAGCACAGAGGAATAATGCTCAGCAAACCTGTTTCACAGTGGTGGGAACATCACCACACCCCCACACTCAAAAAGGATGTATTACAGCAATGAAGTTTGCTTGGGCCACAATCATTTATGGAACAAGCGATAATAATGATAATAATGAAACCTTCTAAATAGAGACCGTAATTTTTAAAAAGGTTTATTCTGTGTGCGTGTGTGTGAGCACTCATGCGCGCACACCCACACACTTGCATAAGGGTGCCTGTGGAAACATGATTAGGATGTTAGCTCCCCTAGTGGTTGTAAACCACCCATTGTAGGTACTGGAGACCAAATTCTGCTCATCTGGGAGAATAGCAAGCATTCTTAACCATCAGGGTATCTCTTCAGTCCCACAAGGAATGGATGTTAAAATAGCAGCAGGGAGTACAATTTACTTTTATCAGTGCCTGAGGACTTACATCCTATAAACTATGTCCTCACCAACATGCATAATGCATGCACACTTGTATATACACACACACACAGACACACACACACAAATGCACACACCATGAACTAGCCCTGAAACACATCCAACCTCTTCATCCAGCCAGAACCTGTACCTCCATCCCCACAGTCTAGTCCAGTGAGCCTGCCTGATTTTCTTGTCCATGCACCCTTTCCAACCCCTAGATCTAGCCTAGGTCCCATATCTAGGACCCTGGTCTAATCTGGCCAACCCAGACTATACCTCACCAACTTTAAAGATTCTGCCAGTGCTCACCTGCAAACCTAACAATAAGGCTCCTCCCATGTTACTTCCAGCCTCTTCACAGGGCCAAATCTACTCCTAGACTCCAGACTTGGGCTAGAACACACATCCTACACAACAGCCCAGTCTCCTCTGTCTACCTGACTTCATCCCACCTAAACTATTTCAACCTCTAATCCCAGCTCTTCTGCACATCCTCTCTACTGCTCCAACCATGTGCTGTCCATACTAGACACAGAGCTAACAAGAGAAATCCATAGACCCTGATCTCATGGCAAAAGTAGAAACAATATAAAAGACCAAGCCAGGATCTATCCATGTTTGCAGATAATGTGATATTATACATTAGAGATCCCAAATATTCTACCAGAAAACTTCTACAAATGATAAACAAATTCAGCAGTGTGTCGGGATATGGAATTAACTTGCAGAAATCAATAGCTTTTCAATACATCAACAAAAAACATTCAGAGAAATATGATGGACACACCCCATTCACAATAGTCCACCTAATAAAATGTATAGACATAAACCTAGCAAAGGAAGTGAAGGACCTCTACAAAAAGAACTCTAAACTTCTGAAGATAAAAAGGCACTAAAAAAAGACATTCCATGCTCATATACTGGTGGATTTAATAGTGTGAAAACAACCATTTTACCAAAACCTATTTATAGATTCAATGCAATCCAGTCAAACTCCCCACTTACTCTTCACAGAAATGGAAAAGATACTGAAGTTTATACGAAACAACAAAAGATCTGCAAAGTTGAAAAATAGTTCCTATGTACCTTTCATGTAGTTTTCCCAACAGTGCCATCTTTAATCACTGCCATGCAATTTCTAAACCAGGAAACAGAAATACAATGGCGTTAAATGTAAACTTATTTGTGTTTTGTCAGTTGGTCATATAGTCATTCAGCATGTATCACTATGGAATTTTATCACATGTATAATTTGTATAAAATTTCAAAAAAGCAAGAAAATCTGCAGTGTTACAGACAGTCCAACCTGGCTCATCTTATTTGTGAGGTTCCCTTCCCAATGATGGGGATGTTTCCAGTTAAAACTTAGAGTAAGAATAGGGGTTGTGGTGTATCTCAGTGGTCACATACTTGCTTAGTATTCATAAGGCCTTGGGATTGATACCCAGTATCATACTGCACACTCTAGAACTTGGAGAAAAATGAAGGAAAGAAGTAAAATTAGGAGGAAAATGTTAATAAAAATGTGGTTTCAACTATGGGCTAGCTTTAGCTTTTTCCCATTTATAAAATGTGTTGGGCACAAATTATGCCACAAACGGATGCACAACTTGATCTAAGAGTCAGACAATCATCGGTTGATATCTAATACCCAAGTTTAGCAAATGGACAAACGAAGCCATGATCAGTAGAAAATTTATAGATAAGTAAGCAGCTGAGCTTTCAAAAGCCAACAGTCCATGAAACTGGGTACACTGGTCAGGACAGAGAATTTGAACTGGCCACCAAACCACCATCACTTACATAAAGTCTATTGCTGTGAGGGAAGCTTCCAATCCCAGTATTTATTCATGAAATGGGAAGGAACAATTCTCTACAACTCTCTTCTTGCTCAATAAAGCCCAAATTTGCCCTTATTACACACTGATTTAGGATATTTTTACAGGTTATTTTAAAGCTGTATGCTACATAATATTTGTATTTTTCCCCCTAAACTGACCTTGACAACCCTCACACTTTAAGGTTAAAAAAGCCCGGCTCCATCAAAATTCCATGACAGAAACACAAACACCCATGTTACATTGACTTTTCCAGCCTGTTTATATATTTTGAAAAAATGTCTTTCTGTTTTTTTTTTTTTATTCATCCTGGCTGTAGAGCCCAAATTCAGAAAGAAGTACATTCTCAAATACAAGATTATGTCAAAAGGTACATTTAACTTCTCAAGCAGTGGAGCAATTTGTTCACTGAAGCATTTCATATATGTCATAATACAGGTGAGAAAGTTCATGGGATTCCAGGTCCAGGAGCTTCAGTAAGCTTCCTATCCTGAGAAACATGGTTACCTTCTGTCCATCTTGGTCCCACATGTGTGTGATGTTCCAGTATCTTTGCCACTCTGGTTCTGTTTGTACTTTGTTACTTGATTCAGTTCTCTTTCCATTGTTGTTTCCTTTCTGCTCTCCTATGCTCTCTGCTACTTATAAGTTCAGCTTACAATGGGGCACATTATTATCCAAACATCATGTTCCAGTTAACTTTGTCAACTTGGCACAGTCTGCAGGCATCTGACAGGCGAGCCTCAGTTAAGGAATTGCCTAGATCAGATGGCTCTGTGGACATGTCTGTGTGAGTGGTGGTGGCCGGGCTTGTCTTAATTATACATATTGACTTTAGGGCTCAGCCCATTGTGGGCTCCTAGATAGGTGGTCCGATACCGTGTAAGAAAGCTACAAAGTGTCAGCTTGTGGATGAATTAGCAGGCAGGATTCCTCTACAGTTCCTACCTTGAGTTCTTGTTATGACTCACTCCAGGATGGACTGTGAACTGGAAGTGTAAGTGAGATTAAAACCGTTCTTACCCTCAGCTGTTTTGGTCAGAGTGTTTTGTCTCAACAGCAGAAAATAAACTAGAACTGGTACCCCATGCTACCACTACACAGTCTGTCAACTTCAACTACAATAGAAGACCATTTTCATTTTTTCTTTGTTTTCATCAAAACCAGAGTAGCCAGGCTTGAACAAGACGTCACTCCCTAATCCAATCACTTGGAAGTACATTAGTGATTAACTCTTCTCCAAGTTACCAATAATGCATTGCTGTCAAATTAAGGAAAGAAATCCAAAACACTTCCCCTTTGCGTCATTTAAACAAGAGTGAGTTCAGATTTGAATTCTATACTTCATGCTCCCTGTGACTTCTGTCACCTGTCTGTCTCTTGTGTGAGCCTCTTAAAGGCTGTCTTATGAATCTGTCCCTGTGTATGCTCTTAGCAAAGAGCAAATAGCTGTCTTATTAAAACAGCATAAACAGTGTCACCTGGGAAATGAAGGAGTGGTACTTCACAGAAATCCTTAACAGAGTTTTATGTGGGATTAAATCACTGTCACCAATTGACCCCAACTGACCCAGACAACAAATAGTACTATAAACATCATTATTTGTCATCAAATATCCAAGTGTTGTATTTAACTTTCATGGTAGATCTTCATTTTAGAAGATTTATTTCAATCTCTATTTTTGATGATTTTCACAAATGATTACTATAAAACATCTGCATTATTCTAGGCCAGGTATACGGAAGAGTGTTGGGGAGGCTGCTTGTTCATTTCCTGGCTGCACGGGCCTGAAATAATCACACAGAAAACATATTAGTTTGGCCAATAGCTTAGGCATAATTCTAGCTAGCTCTTACATCTTAAATCAACCAATTTCTATTAATCTGTGCATCACCATGAGGTCATGGTCTACTGGAAAGATTCCAATGTCTGTTTCCTCCAGTGGATACATGGTATCTCACTGACTCCACCCCCCTCTCTCTTCCAGACTGGCTATATTCTGCCTTTCTATAGGCCAAAGTGGCTTCTTTTATTAACCAATGGTAGTAAAACATATTCATAGCATACAGAAGAAAATCCTATATCACCTCCCCTTTTCTGTCTAAATAAAAGGAAGGTTTAACTTTAACATAGTAAAATTACATATAACAAAAAAGGTATCAAGCAAGAGTTACATTACAATATTTATATGTACCTTATCTTTTATCATAAGTAAGGAAAACTGTAATTATAACTACCTATTCTTCCACTCCATCAAAGACTCCAGAAGGATATAATATTGCCTAAGTTAACAGGAAGTGCATTGTAAGCAACTTCCAAAACTCTAGAAACAGTAGAGACACCTTGCCACCTGATAGTCACTCAAAATTCTTCTGTACCATTATGGCATCCATCTTCAGTCTACAGGCCCATAGTATCCAGCAAGGATTTGTAACATGATACACCCTGCCATTGGGGGTTTTGAATATAGAAAACATCTGCTAAATGTTTGTGTGATGGATCCGTGATAGTCTCCCCACATGTGCATTCGCATTCATCTCGTCCATTCTCCACAGGACAATCAGATTCATCATAATAGTTTAAAACTATTAATGAGGTTGCCAAAGTTAGATGCCTTCCACTTTCTAGCTAAGATACAAAAATCATAGATTAGTAAACATTTTTGTAGTGAGGAGCTGTGGGTTGTGTTCCTGCCGCCCAGCTCCCAGCCACCGGCTAGCTTTACCCGAAATAAAAACACATAAAGTGTATTCTTTTAAACACTGCTTGGCCCATTAGCTCTAGCCTCTTACTGGCTAACTCTCACCTCTTGACTAACCCATTTCTAATAATGTGTATAGCACCATGAGTTGGTGTTTTACTAGGAAGATTCTAGCGTACGTCCATCTTGGGCTGGAGCTTCATCACATCTGCCCTAGAGAGGAGAGACATGGCATCTGCCTAACTTCTTCTCTTCCCAGCATTCTGTTCTGTTTACTCCACCTACCTATGTTCTAACCTATCAGGCCAAGCAGTTTCTTTATTAATTAACCAATGAAATCAACAGATTGATATATGACACTCCCACATCACATTTTTATATTTAAAAGTTAAATAGCTATTTATTGTAATATCTACATAGAAAAATCAATGAAAGGCAGATTTTATATACTATCTCTTGGATCTCCTTGGTTGTAAAATAGTTGTTTACTTTCAGAAAATAAAGTAGAATGGGATTGTTTTGTGTGAGTGACTATCCTTCATTATGCAGCTAAAACTATTAGCTACAACTAGGGAGCCTGCATGGGACTGACCCAGGGCCTCTGCATATATGTGACAACTGTGTAGCATGATCTTCTTGTGGGACTCCTAACAGTGGGAACAGGGACTGTTTCTGACTCTTTTATTTATTATTGGAACTCTGTTTCTCATACTGGGTTGCCTTGCCCAGCATTAATGCATGGGGAGGTGTTTAGTCTTACTGCAACTTGATATGCCATGCTTTGTCAATATCCATGGAAGGCCTGCCCTTTTCTGAACAGAAAGGGAGGATGAGTGCATGGGGCCAAGGGGACGTGGAGAGAGGTACTTGGAGGAGAGAAGGGAGGGAAAACTGTGATCAGGATGAACATATATATATATATATAAAAAATTATATATATAATTTTTCTAAGGAGAGGAAATACTATCCTCAGCAAAGGGCAAATAAGAAGTGTCTTTTTTAAAATTCTAATTTGTTCATGGACTAGAGCTAATCTCCCAGTAAACAAAAGAAATTTTCAGACATGGTGGTGTACTCTCATAATCCCAGCACTCGGACCCTACTTGTCACAGTATTCTTCTGCCTCAACTCCCTCCTGAGAACAGTCATCTCGGGAATCTTTTGGAAAATTGATAATCAATCTAACTCTTCCTTCAGTTTAGGGCTGTATAGTCTGCCTAAAATGGCCTCAAAGCTTCCTAATGTGTATTGCTTGGAAAGGAAGTCTTGCATTCCCTGTGGTAGAAACTGTCTAAAATCTCTGTGTCACAAATAGTGTAGTCTGGAATTGTAGCCCAGAAGGCACAAAGTTTGTAAGGAGATTAAAAAAAAAAACAAGATTTAAGTGAGAGTAAAGTCAACCAATGGCCCCGAAAAGAGGAAAAGCCAAGAAACACATGACCATGCATTGCTCCAAGAAGATGATCCTTGTGTAGCTTGTTCCTGTTGGTAGTACCCCTTGGACTGTAAAAATAAACTTAAACTAAAGAAAACATCAAGGATTATATATTGAGAATGTGATAAAGCAATTCCAAGAAAGAATTCAATGAAGTAGATTAAAATAAAATTTGTGTGAGATTGTAATTATTGAGTATATATTATACAGTAGTGTCCAAAATGGGAAAAAACAATGAAAACCAAAACACAAAGTAGGCTTACAACTACTAAAAAATTTATAAATATTTTTTTTTCTGTATTTAAGACATTACAACTTTCTTTTTCTTCTTTGAAGGGAATTTGCTTCTAGCTTTTTTAAAGCTTTCAGGTTAGAAGGTGTGTCTTTAAGTTATTTTTGAGACGGTGAAGACTTGGAAGAGAATTTTTTCTAGAAAATAATTTTTGTGTCCTTTTATTTTGTATGGGAGAAAGTTTTCATACATCTTCAGAGTTATTAGCACAGATCAGAAGGTATTTATAGTCTTGACAAAGAGTGTGAGCAACATCAGCTATCTATGGCATTGCAACTGACAGTGTCACTTAACAGTCATCCAACGCATTCACATGCTACACAGTCTTACATGGAGAAGTGAGTGATGGGTCAAAGGATGTTGCCTAACTTTGGGTAAGGACGTCCAGTGTTGTATGTTGTCATCATATCACATACAGGGCAAGTTCACAGGCAGAATACAACAACAGGAACTTCTTCAGTTTGAGATATTCACACCAACACTTGTTAGTATGCAAGTTTATTTAGCAAGAGATTCAAGGTTATTAAGTCAAAAAGAAAAGTTTCCACTTTGAAAAGTTTCTTTCCACAGTTGAAAAGAAAATTAGCATTCTTATCTATCATGTCAAGAGTTACTTGACTGTTGTGGTTGGCTTTTTTGTTGATTTAATGGAACAGTCGTATCTGAGAAGAGGAATGTTAATTAAGAAAAGTCTGCCGTTCGATTTCCTGTGGACAAGCCTGTAAAATATTTTCTTGCTTAGTGATTGATGGGCAAGGACCCAACTCACTGTGGCCAACCAGGATAGGTAGTATGGCACATGTTGATCCACAATGTAGCCTAATGTCAAGACAGGTCACTATTTGTTACGGAAGCACATAGATACTGTCTTGTTTTTAAGCCAGGCATATGTCCACACGCAAAGAAAGTTGTTCTTAGGAAGAACTTTCAAAAAGTAGCCTGGAATGCCCTGGGTACTTTCTGAAGCTCTCCATGATGAGGTGCTGGGTGAAACTGAAGAAATGAATATTTTAGGCTTTCATCTACTTCCATGATTCCATGATAACAGCAGCAGTTATGCCCTAAAAATGGAGACCACATTTTAATTATTTCACCAATCTATTAGAAGCTGGTGAGCATGAGAAAGTAGCATAATGAGAAGATGAGAGGTCCTTCAACTAGTTGCAGCACTGTTGAATAACTGGCCTTTGAGTGCTACCGGCTCAGCAGCACTCTGTACAGACCCAAACATAAAAATCTCCAACTTTAAGTCACCACATCTACCACTTCCAGATTCCTATAGTAGAGAATTCAAAGAAAGTATTCTTTTTGAGAACAAGATATCCAAAGAGATTCAATTATTTTAAGAATAAATTGTTCCTATAAGTCAGTTGAGAAATAATAACCCTCAAACAGATACACATGAAAGCAAATAATGAAGAGACCATTTAAAGGAAGGGAATACAAAACCCTGCCCAAAGATAATCAGTTCTTATACAAGGCAAATGCAAACACCACAGCAAGAGATGAGCTTGGTTTTCTATACCTCGGGCTTTATAAGCATTGAAAGGTTTGACGACACCCCACATCACACAAGGTATAGAAACTGGAGCATACAGACTTTTGATGAACATCTCAACTGCTAAGTTTTGTTCATAAAACTGAAGGCTACTAAAACCACTCACTTCTTTCTTTAAAATTCCTATTTTCATTCTTTTTAAATAAGTTTTAAGATTTATTTATTATGTATACAATGTTCTGCCTGCATGTGTCCCTGCAGGGCAGAAGTTGGCACCAGATCTTATTACAGGTGGTTGTCAGCCACCCTGTGGTTGCTGGGAATTGAACTCAGGACCTCTGGAAGAACAAACAGTGCTCTTAACCTCTGAGCCATCTCTATTTTCATTCTTTAAAACTTGTGGCATGTATTCAATGTGTTTTGATCAAATTCACCCTCTAGTCCCTCTCTCCAGCTTCTGTCAGATCTCCCCACACACACATCGTCCTCCTAACTTCATTTACTCTTTTTAAAAAAACTACAAAGTCCAGTTAGTTTTGCTGATATGTGCATTGGGTACAGGGACACCGACTAGAGCATGCACAACCTATCCAGATCCACATTCCTAAAGAAAATTGATGCTCCCTTCACCTGCAGTCATCAATTACTAATACTCCCTCAGCTAGGGACAGGGTTACTCAAGTCCCTTCTCCATCCAGAATGGAGATCTGAATGGTTTGATGAGGTCTTGTGAATGTACCACAGCTACAATGAATTCATTCCTGACACCCACGTGGTAGCTCACAATCACCTTTAACTATCGTCCAGATGATATGATGCCCTCTTCTGGTGTGTGTGAGACAAACACACATAAACATGAAATAGACGTATAAATTAGTAGATTTTTTTCCTAAAAGATAATTATTTAGAAATCTGTATTATTATTATTATTATTATTATTATTATTATTATTATTATTATGTCTACTAACAACAGATAGTTGTAGATTATCCTCTATGGCTTATGACTTACCCAATCATGGAGTCTCAGCCCAGGTGTTTGCTCCGTTTTTCAGGGTAGGTTTTAAAGGCACTCAGAAAGTGATGGGCTACCACACAGCATTTAAAACTCTTGTACCAGTGGCCTCTCTCTGTGCTATATGGCAAATTCATATTGGTCTAATGTAAATGATTAGTTATGTTTACAAATTACAAGGGTTCTCTGAAGTTCTTTTTTTTTTTTTTTTTTTTTTTTTTTGGTTTTTCGAGACAGGGTTTCTCTGTGGTTTTGGAGCCTGTCCTGGAACTAGCTCTTGTAGACCAGGCTGGTCTCGAACTCACAGAGATCCGCCTGCCTCTGCCTCCCAAGTGCTGGGATTAAAGGTGTGCACCACCACCGCCCGGCTCTGAAGTTCTTTCTTACACTTTCTGTTACAAAGCTGTGTTGATAGATAAAACCTACCTCTTAGCATTGGTTGACCAAATGCAAGGTAATATTGAAATATTCTGAAGATTGGATAGCTCACATATGCCTCTTAGAAAAGAGTAGTTGGCCAATACTCAGACAGTTGTTCTCTTTGACATACTCATTTTTGGCTATGAGAGCACAATAAAACGGTTAGAAATGTCATGACCAGAAGCAGAGTGGTCAGGGGTGGCTATGGTCAGGTGACTTCCCCAAATGATGGCAGGCATTGGGATTCATAAATACATTGACTATTGTTTTGTTCCTAAGTTTCAGAAAGTCTTCTAACTTCACATTGCCTTCCACTCGAGTAATACACTCCTTTCCTCCACCCCAACCCCATCCCCATCCCCAGTCATTCCTCTGGAAATATTTCTTAACCCCATTTCTGTGTGGCCTGCTTTTCTTGATCCTCTGTAAGAAGCTCCAGCAGAAAAATACCTGTTACACAGTTGTGTTTTTAACATAGTTAAGCATCAGAACAGAAGGGTGAATGGAGATTGTTAGGAGGTACCAGGGAGCCAAAACTAGAACAGTTACCAGAAGACAGAATTGAGGTTTGTGTGACCCATGCCTTTCTCTTTCTTGTTAATTGAAACACAAACACCGATAAGACCAGTTTTGCATGGGAATATTTACTGGCATAGAGAAGTATGGGGCTTGGTTTTTATAAATGCCAAGACTACAGAGACATAGGCTATTGAAATTTTATTCAAGACTTATTTTCTTGTCAGTCATCATTCAACTCTTTCCTCTCCTTTATATCCTCAAAGTATAACGACGAGGTCTCTAAGGTAGCTAGGCCGTCATTACAGAAGTTCTTGTGGTTACAGCAAAAGGTATCTCTCAGAAGGTCATGGAATACCTGAAACATTCCTTGTCCACAAGGTTTACAGGACAGTTTTGAATATCGAAAGAGGTATAGCCCTAAAGAGAAGAAAAGCAAATGTCATCACCACAACTCCCTCCAGAACCTAGTCAGTTTCCCAAAGAATAGTACAATCCCAAAGCTGTAACTGCATCTCATCTCTTTACCTCGAACTACATGTAGTCAGGCAAAGGGTGCCTGCCTCTGACCAAGCGGACCCATGCTCTGGTCTGTGTCTTCCCAAACCATGGAATCCCAGCGCCCTCTGAACCTTAACTCCAGAAATAATGTATGTGTCTCAAAGACTTGCTTACCTGTCAAACGGTTATTAAAATAAAAGTTTTCTGTGGTACAACTCCTGTTAACTGGAAACACGTCAAACTTCCAGCAACTTTTCATGCCACTGAGGCATTTGAATCCGTCAAAGTGTTCACATAGGTTGCAACGTCTGATCACTAAAGGAAAGGGAGGTTGTAAAAGTAAGATCTATAGAAAATAACTACCTTATAAAGCTAAGATTGTACGAAGCCCATAAGAAGCCATTTGGCACTTTTGCCCCCCTTTGACTTTATTAATGACAGCAGTGTTGCCCTCCAAGAATTGTCCCACCTATCCACAAGTCAAAACTAGAGAAAGAAGACCCTGGAATAGTGAGTGAGGAGTGGACAGGGACAGTGTGGAAAGAGCTAAAGGATTCCTCTTCTCATGGTAGTCTCATGTTTTACCAAGACGTGCAAAGGAAATATACCGTACATTGGATTGTCAGCACTCTTTCACCTGTGAAGAGAAGGAAAATTCTCCTTACGTCATTTCATAACAGTCCCCTAGCCAAGCACAGTAGCTTCTTCTTCTTGTGCCTCATCATTCTCTCTCTCTGCAGGCCTTACCTGAGTCCAGGAGGAGTATTATGGATATACCCAGCAGAAACATTCGAAACATACTTGAGCCTCCTTCTGACAAAGTCCCATCGGGAGGTTCCAGCTACATTTATTCCCATTGTCTGCCCTCAGGCATTCCACTAGGATCAAAGAATCATAAATTTAAGCCAAACCAATTGGATCTTTTCTATGACATTCCAAGAAGAGGGTACATCCTGTCTGTGTTTCCATTCCTCCAACCACTTGGAAGGCAGCCTACACAGACACCCTGTGCCATTTTATTAAATCAATTGTAGGACACCAGTTCTTATTGGAACAGAATCTCTTGCCTCTTCATTTTACTGGTGTTGAGTTTTTTAAAAACTGGATGAAACACACGTTAGCTTTGCATCTACATGGCATATTTTCAGATGTAATAAACCCAAGGTAACAAAGCGTTTCTGGGTGACTAAATCCACCCCTTTGAGAGATCGCAGTCTTCCTGACTCGGCTATGCATTCGATCCAGCAGGCCCTCAGTTCCTTGCAGAATATGAGCCTAGCACTTCATCTGTGGTCTGACTACTCAGCTTCTCTCTGAGGGGGTAGGACAGTCTTGGGGAAAGAGACAAGACAGGGAAGGAAAGATGATGTCAGCCTTTTATGAGCCTAGTTCATTCATTTTTTTTTTCCTGAGGAAGACAAAGCCTATAATGATGACAGTGGCAGAGACTCACACCTAAAGGGAGGTGTGACTGAATTGGTCTATGGAAAGTAAGTTGGTGAGAGCTCCAGAGATATTACAGTTTCCTGACAGCCTCCATTTTAGTACCAGCTCCCACCATCTCAGCGAAGTCACAATATGTAGATGACCACCTTTCTCTCTGCCTTCCCTGCAGAGTGCCTAATTAGTCTTGTGATCCCAGAGCTTTTCTTACTTGTATTCATTTTATTCTTTGCCCCACAGATGCTGGCTTCATGTGTTGAGTTCCCCACTTTCCCTTCCATGACTGGATGCCACACCCAGGAGCGGTCAGAGAGTGAAGCAAAGGTGTCCACACTGACCCACAGTCCCTGATTACAAGCTTGTAGAATAAAATTCCTGCTCTCCGGTTTGCAAATAGTCACTGCAGAGTTGACAGTAGAAATGACAGGTTGTTCCGTGGTGGGAAGAGAGTGGATAGAGGATCTGCTTATTTGAGAAGGTTCCCAAAGCCTGATTTATGTACCATCCAATGCACTCCCTCCTGTCACGCTGGCTAATAAGGTACCCCACCACACACAGAGTAAGGATAAAAACCTGAGGGTCCTGCCTGCCTTCTCTGTACCTCTGTGCCTCTAAAAGTGAAAAGATCCAAGACAGCTCTATACAACCTCTGAGGCAGTTGTTAGGACTCAGTAGCTTGTACGTGGGTGAGGAGGAAGTACATATTTGACAATGCCTTGTTCAACTTCCGACGTTTTCTACCATGTCGCTCACTTCTATCTTTGAACTCTCTCACAGTGTCATGGGTTATAAATGACTGACCTAGTCTTGCTGACGAAGACCATGGGGTATTAGAGGTGAAATGATTTTCCATCAAGACGACAGCAACGGGCATTCTTTCTACAGGGCAGTGCTACACTTGTAGCCTAGAGTCAGTCAGGTCCCAGAGCTAAAGCACAGGATGGGTCTAAGTCAGTTAGATACCAGGGCTCAAGTGCAGGATGGATTCCACTCTAGGGTCATCACAACAATGGTGAATGAGAGAGAATGGGAAGACTTCCCCTAACGAGGAAAACTGAGTTTCCCTCTGCCCGGAAGAAACAAAGGTTACTAGTAGATCCCACTGGTACTACAAGGCTCCACGAATCTGGCTGGCCTTTTGATTTTATGAGCCATTTGTAAGAGAGAATTCCCATTCTGGTTTTCGTGCCCTTTTCGTGTGTCTTATATTTGGAACATGTGACACTCAGTCTAGAGACATAAGCCCTTAGAGGATTCATGCTAAGTGCATCAAGCTCATTCCTCCCAGCAAAAGACCTCTTGTCCCAGACCAGAAAGATGTCTTGGGTGTCCTATGATTAAACATGTTGATGGAAAGCCTAGCTCCAACCAGCCCGCATCTTCTATAGCTTCTCTAAACAACTTGGAATACTTTTCTCAGAATAGGAGTAATAGAAAATTTAGAAATATATACCAAAATTATTACATAATAAATGAAAATCATATTTCTGTCTCTAATTCTGAGGAAAAACAAGGTACTTTGCTGTCTTTTCCTTGAATATTATTTCCCTACATATATCATGTCTATGTTAACATGGTTGATATATTAATAAATGTATGGTTCTGATTTGTGCACTTAATGAATTATTTTGTAAGTTACTGCATAAAGTCACTATCTCTTCTAGAAATTGAGACCTTGAATTGAGAAAGTATTTCTTAAACCAGTAGTGAGAGGAACCCCATGAAGGGCAGATGCACAGGCTTGCCCTTGAGAACATTCACTCTAGTGAAGTTTGTAGGACCATAGACAGTCCTGCAATACCCAGGGACCCCTCTTCCTCCCACGGAGAAGAGACTTACTGTCCAACCTCTCTTCCCCACCCCTTTTCCTAGGATTCCAGAATCGCCCTGGCCTTTCCTTGAGCCTTCTCCTAAGGCTGGAAAGTATAACCTTCTCACCCTTAAACTGGCTCTGACCCAAAGCCTCGTCATTACTCACTGCTCTTCCTTAGACCAGGGGTTGTAGAACAAACTGTTCTGTTCTGCTCTCCTCCTGCCCAGAGCTTCCCCTCACCCATTCCTCCTCTGCTGTCAAGGGAGGGTCAAGTGGTAGATTTGAAGTCTTATTAGGCTCCTTTGTGTTTACCTCTGTAGAAAAGCAGGGGAAAATAAACTAATACTAATGCCCTCAAAGAAAGTGTTATGCACCTATTAATTAAATCAGGTAGGAGATCTGAAGAGTAGATCCGTCACACACACAAGGGGTGCCAGAGGGGAGGCTCCACCAGAGCCTCCACACAGACAGAAAAAGGAAGCAAGTGTCCCGGCAGCCATATTCCTTCTGCATAGTATCTCACCTGTCTCACTCTCAAGCCTGCAAGGCAAATGGAGCCAGGACACTTAGGTATCCTTACCTGTAGCCCTCCCCAGACCCAAGCATCCTCTGGCAGCCAACACTCACCTGGGACATTATCCTGTCTGCCTGAATCCCAGCAAGGAGCCCTTCACCCTCCATTTCCTCATGTCCCTTCATCCAAGGATAGCCTCCTGCCAGAGTCCTCGGGATCCTTCTCCTATTCACCCTCCAAACCTGCTGTCCTTGGACGGTGTAAATGTACCATGGGCGGTAGTATTTTGTCATCTGTGTAAATAAAGGAGTTAGGATTAAAAGCCACAGAGTTTAGCATCTATTTTACACATGAGAAATAGGAGTCAGTTAAAATGTGACCAACACATGAAGGCAGGGGGAGATCATGGTCTGTGTCCTCTCAGTTATCAGGCCAGAGAGCAAGTGAGAAATTTAGCTTTAGGTAAGGATTCTGAGTCACCTCTATTCGCAGGTCATCTCACCTAATGACTTGGTAAATGGAATTTGGGAAAGCCCAAAACCTCAACAATTAACCTCCTCAGGAAGGTTTCCCCCAGCAGGCTTCTTCCACGACCCTTCCTGTGTCTTTGCCTGGACTGAGACAGCAGGATCTCAGTGTGCCAGGGTGGGATGCTATGCCCTGCCTGATTCTATTCTCACAAACTGTTTTAACACATGACCTCCTGTCTTGCAAGCTCTCGATCTGGTTGTAGCCGCCATATGCAGTAGGCTCATGAGCAGTTGTCCATTCACTGTCTCAGTTGCAGCTACACCAAATGTTCCTCACTCTTCCCACAGAAGTATGTACAGTCAGGCTAGTGTAAGGGAAAGGGAAGACACCCACAGTATAACACCTGACTACCCCTCCTGCTCAAGAAAATCTATACACAACATTCCTGAGAACAACCGTGTGGACCTTCCATCTCTACAGAGTTCTCACACACGACCCTGGGGGGAAGAAAAATGAACCATTGCCACGCAGCATCATCCCGTAGGACTCACGACATTGTTCCTTGAATACATGAGCCCAGGGGATGTGTCAGCCTTGCTCTCCTATGCCACAACATGGGGAAACAAGAGATGTGAGATCATGGAACATTTGTCATTTGGGATTCTCGGGAAACATGTAGAACCCTAGCAACAGTACTGCCCAGAGCTCGTGTTGTAGTGCCCATCTTTAAACCCAGCACTCAGGCGACAGAAGCGGGCAGATCTCTGATTCATGACCAACCTGGTCTATAGAGTGTAAATTCCAGGATTGTTGTGCTGCAAAGTGAGACCGTGTCAAAAAAAAAAAAAATAGGACTCAGATGCTTCATTCAGAGACCACTTAGAGGTCACCTCTGAGGTGTGGGGGCAGTAGCCCAAGGCCTATGGGTGACACCGGCATGGGAAAGGGAAGAACCTGGCAGCGGGGTAACTGTAGGAGTTGTCTGAAAAAGGTCACAGCTTCAATGTGGTTTGCATGTTGGAGTGGGCAGGAAATCAGGAACAATTTCTTCTAGACAGCCTTTGAAGTCTGGGTTGAGGTTCAGAACAGGCTGAATTCTCTCAGATAGCTGAGCAAACAGATTAGCTAACAGATTAGTTTAACTATCAGTCATGAAGAGAAGCCTGGAGCTATACCTCCTGCAGCCCAGAGTAAGCAAAGACACACTCGGAGGGCTGTGGCCCTCAGAGACCTCCACACACGTGTCTGGAGCCTTGCTTTCTTCCTTCATCTCAGACTTTCCTTCTCCTGGGGATGTTCTGAAAGTCTCCGAGGGTCATCCCTCTTAGAGGCAAGCTCTGAGAGTCAAGTAAACTTTCTTCTAGAATAAAAGCTCTAGTCCAGAAAGATTAAAAGAGAACCTGATCCCAGACCAAACCCAGACTCAGGCAGTTCACATGTTCAGAGCGCTTCACCAGGCCTACCAATCCCTCTGTGTTGTCCCAGAAGCAGGCTCCTGTGCACTGCCATGGCATCCCTCTAGGGAGGGGACAAACACTCTACTCAGTTCTTCCCTCATCAAGAGCCTAAAAGAGGGGTTACGATGCAGACAATGAACCTCATAACAAATGAGCACAACCCTTAAATACCGCAATTCAGATATCCATGACAATTCTCCACATTAGTCTGCTGGGGCCATGACATAACATTGTGAACTTGCTGCTCAAACCACAGACAACTGTTTTCTTTTGGTTGAGAAATCTAACAGTCCCACATCAAGTGGCAGACAGGGTGGGCTTTTCTGAGGCTCCTTTTCTTGGCTTGCAGATGTCCACCTTGCTCTGTCTTTTCCTTTGCATAATGAAATCCCAAATTTCTCTTTTCTTCTGTAACGATACTAGTCATTGAGTCCCCATTTGGTCATAATGATCTCTCTAAAGGACCTATCCCCAAATATAGTCACTTTATAATATGCTGGGTTAGGAACTCAACCTGTAAACTTCAAGCATACAAGATAATGGTAATTCAATACATAAGAAGGACCCTTGCGGAGTAAAGTAACATGGACCATCAGCAACAGCATTTACATGACATAGAAGTGAGGCTGCTAACATAGCCCTCTTACTCTAATATCTACTTAGGAGAAAAGCAGCCTGGAGTAGTGCTTAAGAAACATTAGCAGAAAGCAGGGAAATCAATATATTAATTTGTTCCTAGGTCAACCCACCGCAGTGTGGGCAGTGATGAATTCATGGCAGAGGAACCATCAAGCATGAAAGAGAGTTAGCCTCTGGATGTGGACTAGACATTGTATGTGGTTTCAAAGCAAATATTGCTAATCTCTCAGAAGATCTGAAATGAGTATTGACCTCATAAATAATGACAGAAAAAATGCTCACTGTATAGGTATTAATTGAGGGATGATGCTGGGCGGTGGTGACACACATCTTTAATACTAACACTCAGGAGGCAGAGGTAGGCGGATCTCTGTGAGTTTGAGGCCAGCCTAGTCTACAAGAGCTAGTTCCAGGACAGCTAGGGCTGTTATACAGAGAAAACCTTTTTCAAACCCCACCCTTCCCCCCCAAGAAAAGAAAAGAAAAAATATTGAGGGATGGTTTTACAGATGGAGGAAAACACAAGAGTTGGAGAATTTAGCACATAGCACTTATTAGAAAAACTAATAGCTGATTAGCTCAACAAAATATCAGTAGATAAACTTAGATCTGAGTTTTTTTGAAGTGGCTAACAGTATCTGCAGAGATTCAAAACTGATGAACATGCTAAGAATACATCACTATTGCATTTGTAGCTGTCCGAGAGAGGGAGGAGTGATAATATGAGCAAAGGGATCAAGACCATGATGGTGATACTCACAATAACAACTGACCTGAGCTAGTGAGAACTCAGTGACTCTGGACCGATAGCTGGGGAACTGAATGTCGGGGACAGTTATGAGACTTGGGCAGTCTGTGGGGCCACTGGCAGTGGCACCAGGATTTATATTTCTTATTTTTAAACATTTAAGCATCCACTTAATTTTAAATTATAGAATAACACAGAGCTGCTGTAAATAATATAAGAACATTAAAAAATGGTCAATGCTTGGCTCACATACTCTCAAATCACACAGCTCCTGGATGACCAGTTAATAACCTCATCACACCACATTATGGGGACTGTGTAATATACTAAGTCAGGAATCCTTGTGTAACTAAGACTATCAGGATGGAGACTGCACCAATCTCAGCTCTGAAGAATTTTCTCTTCTGCCCTCTGCTGGAACATGCTTGTGTTTTTTACGGTGAGGCAGAGGAGCCCAGACAGAACCTCAAAGATTTCATTCATTCCACGGGTATTTATTTGTCCCACCTCCCAGACACTGGACTAGGAGGTGGGAAAAATGTATATACTGTTGCAGTGTAGAGACCCAAAGACCACTCAGTCTGATCAAAATTCAAATTGAGAGTCTGTATTAAGCTGGCCTGTGACTGCCTGGAGAGAAACACACTACTCATAGAGCAGCCTCAAATGCATATTACAAGGAGATTTTAAACACAAAAAAACACAAAACAACTATATTCTTCTTGGCAGTTGCAGGGGAAACAAGCAAGCAGTTTAATAAGAGCCAAGAACATGCAGTTAGCTGAGCCACAGGCCTGCAGTTAACTGGGGCATTTCAATCCCGAGTTTCTAGAACAGGGTTGGATGCTTTCCTGGACTTTACATGGTAGAGAGCGTAGAAATGGGAAGTCAGTTTTAGTTTAAACCAACGATGACTCCATCTGAGACAAGATGGATGAACATTTGCCATGTCACGTTCAACACCGGTTTTAGTGAGTGAGTCAAATTGTGTACTCATCCTATTCTAAAGAGGTGTAATTGGCACTAAGAACCATTAACTGAACTAAATCAATCCTTTCCCAGGTGTGTCCATTTGACCACCAAGACGAGCCATCAGAGATATTTAATCAGCATAGCCATTTTAGGGAAAACAGAGGAGGCTAATGGTCCCAGATTTTAATCTGGGGGGTATTAACATGAGCTTTAAAGTTAAACACACACCATGCACACACACACACACACACACACACACACACACACACACACACACTGTGATTTAAATGAGAATGAACTCCAGAGGCTCAGGTGTTTGAATATTTGGTCACCAGTTGGTGGTGCTGTTTAGGTGGGTTTAGGAGGTGTTGCCTTACTGGAGGAAATATGTCACTGGGGGCAGCCTTTGAAATTTCAAGGCCATGAGCTATTCCTAGTTTGCTTACTCTGCTTCTTGCTTGCAGTTCAGAGTGTGAGCTCTCAGCTTCCAGATCCAGTCACCATGCCTCTATTCCGTGTCTTAAGTCACATGTTGGGGCTACATCTGTTGAGGTCTGACAAAATTCACACATTCCAGGGTAGGATCCTAAGGATTAGAATTATCAATCAAAAGGAACAGAGATATGAGAGAAATAAAAAACAAAAACACAGAACAGCCCTGGGAGGGAAATTCAGTGAATACTGAATCTACCAATGTTTGTTTTCCACGTGCTTATATACTCCACTCAGAAAGGAGATGGGAGGCAACAGACTTCATTAACATGATAGACTTGAATGTAGTTAGGATTATGCTGGTTTGGTAACTGGTGGGTGTGGGTTTGTGACTTCACTAGTTCTAGGGAGCTGGCCAGGTTTCCAGAACCAGGCATTGTTTCCGTTTTGTTGACTAGATCTCAAGTTCAATTAGAAAGCTGTTGGTTACTGTCAAAGTATGCATGGAGAGACACTACTTTTAAAAGCTTAAGACGAAAAAGGAATATAACTGATATGCTAAGAGTGATACAAAATGTTTGACACAGACCACAATAGTCATAGAAAGAATGAAAGAAAAAGTAAGAATAAAGCATAGGGAAATGAATAGAAAATAACAACAAAAATTATTTTAATTAATTTCTGTCAACAGTCATTTTAAATACAAACAGTGTCAGGGAATGAACTGAAGGATTTCCAGAAGTATAGAAAGAAAAAACCAGGTTGCATGTGTTTACATGACATCTCCATAAGTTTACTGACTGGCTAGTGATTGACTGATTGATTGATTGATTGCTATTTTGGGTTCAGTCCTTCATGGGTACTCTACCACTGGAGTATACTACCTAACCCGAGAAATCACATAGACATTTAAAATTGATTAATGTACAGAGAAAGGTATACCATTCTAGCACTGACGAGAACAAAACAGGAGAATATGTTAAGTTTAAACATGGTGGACTTCATACCAAGTAAAATCATCCAGGATAAAGTTTCATATAAAGATAAAAGAGTAAATATGCAATAAGACATAAAAATATTATGCACCTTACAATTAATTATAAAATTCAAATCAAATGCACTAAAAAGTATTTCACACTCTTCTTAAGTTCAAATGGAAGACATACCCAATCAGACCACATCCTAGACTATAAAACACAGTTTACCAAATTAAAAAATAAAACAAAACAAAACAGCTATACAATGCTCTCAGATCACAATGCAATCAGACTCAAAGGGTAATAGAGAAATTACCAAATGTATAGAGATTAAATATGCTACAATAACAAATGAATCAAAGGTAAATGTAAAGGAAATGAAAATGTGTTTAGAAGTGAAAAAATATAACTTATCCAAATTGTTGTAATGTAATTAAAGTAGTATTAGTAAGGAAATTTCTTTTATCAAAAGCAAGTGTGGAAAGGAAAGAGCCAATATAGATCACCTAAGCTTCTACCCCAGCAGCTAGAAAAAGACAAGCTGGTTTTAAATGACCAAAGAGCTCTATGTGCACCTCAGCCAAAACAGATGCACAGATGTCAAATAAATACATGAAACATGGTCACATCATATTCCATCAGGAAAATGCAAATCAAACTAAGAGGATGGCACAACTTCAACATCTATTAGCATGCTGACAATCCAGAACATGCCGTACTAATTGTTCATAAGCTCGTGGAGAGACACGGGCTCTCATTCACTGCTGGTGGACATACAAAATACGACAATCACTTTGGAACATAATTTAACAATTTCTTACAAAACTAAGGCACTTTCAATTCTTATCATATGATCCAATCATCATACTCTTTGGCAAAGAGACTTATAATTTATGCCATCCACACACAGCTGTTTATAGCAGCTTTAATCATATTTGAGGAAACTTGGAAACAGCAATGCCCTTCAGTAGAGGAGTAGACAGTAAGCATCAGAGAATGGAATATGGCGGCACCATCCTGTGTGCTTGGGTCCTGGACTACATAATGGAACCATGAGGACTCATCTCTCTTTCTTCCTGACTTCAGATGCAATGTAACCAGCTGTCTCCTGCTCCTGCTGCCATGATTTCCTGCTATAATGGACTGAACCTTGGCATTGTGAGCCCAAATAAACTCTTCTCCATTGGGTTGTTTCTGTCAAGGAATTTTTATCACAGCTACAGGAAATCAACTGATGAAAATGAACACTACATCAAGAGTGCATCTCACCACAACTGGATTATTTTTCATCTTAGTTTTATGCATGTTGGTGTTTTGTCTGAGTGTATTTCTGTACACCATATGCATCTGGTGCCCAAGAAGGCCAGAATCAGATCCCCTGTACCTGGAGTTACAGATGGTTGTGAGCTGCAATGTGGATGCTGGGAATAGAGCCCTGGTCCTCTAGAAGAGCAGCCAGGAACTGCTGAGGCATCTCTCTAGTCCCTAGTTGGCTTATTTATAGCCAAGAAAACAAACAATAAATGGAAGAGGGAAGACTGCAGGGAGAAGTCAACAAGCTGAGAACCAAGGAGAATAAAGGAATGGAGATATTGAGTGAAGGGATAAAATATAGCCATTCTTTATTAGCTGAAAAGTAAACCCACCTACAATACACAGAACCAGAGAGACTAGGTAACAAGGAGGGCCCGGGGTGGGGGGGTGGGATGCATGAATCTCTTTGGGAAGGAAAATTAGAAGAGATCTTTTGGGTGGACTGTGGTTGGGTGGGGACCGTGAGGGAATGAACTGGGGAGTGCATGTAAGGGGAGAGTACTGAAAGAGATGACTGGAAAGTGGGGGGGGGGGGGTTGGTGCAAAGGAAACTCCCACGAATCTACATGGGTGATTCCAGTTAAGACTCCTAGCAATAGTGGATACACAGCCTAGACTGACCATCTCCTGTGATCAGATTGGTGACTACCCCAGTTACCATCAGCGAGCCTTCATCCAGTAACTGAAAAAACAGGTGCAGAAGCCCGCAGCCAAACATTAGGCCGAGCTCAGGGAATCCTGCTGAAGCGAGAGGAAGGATTGTATGAACCAGGGGTTCAAGGACATCATAAGAGCACTGACAGAACCAACTAACTTGGCTCATAGGAACTCACAGAGTCTGAAGGGAGCCTTCTGGGACCAACCTAGGCCTTCTACATATATGTGACAGTAGTGTAGCTTGAACTCCTTGTGGGACTCCTAACAGTGGGAGCAGGGGCTGTCCCTAATATTTTGGCTGTCTCTTAGGAACCTAGTCCTCATACTGGATAGCCTTTCTCAGCCTTAATACAAGGGAAGGTACTTAGTCTTAGTGCAACTTAATGCACCATGCTTTGTTGATACCCATGGGAGGCCTACCCCTTTCTGAACAGAAGCAGAGAAGTGGATTGAGGGGCATGGGGACGGAGGGGAGGTGGGGAATGGGAGGAGAGGAGGGAGAAGAAACTGCTCTCAGGATGTAAAATAAAGAAATAAATTAAATTTAAAAGTATCGTCGTCCTCCTAAGTAAACATTCTTCAAAGGCTTCACAAGGAAATGGATTTATCCTAGCATTGTGCTATTGATGGAGTCCAGTATGTCTCCCATGAACAACAGGAAATTCTTCTTTTAATTTCACATATAACTATCATATTTTCTTATGATCCATTTTTTTAAAAGCAATATTATTTTCTCTCTCAGGCAACTGCCAACTGTTTCTGAATTTCCAGGAATTATTTCTAAACAGACAAAGCAGAGTAGACAGTATGGATGGAGGTATGGATCAAGGATTCTTAAATGTTCATCATGTCCTTCCCTGATGGATGTGCTCACTATCCCCTTGGTAATATGTCCTTAGACTAGTCACCTAATGCCACAGGTCATAAGATCACATTCTAGAAAGGCTGTTTCTAGGAACACAGTACCCCTACCAGGTTTACCCATGAACTCCCAGTAGAGTGCTTGCCCTAATTCCTAAGTGTTGTGATGAGCGGCAGGCTAAGTTCCCGGCGCCCTGCCACCCATATGGCTAGCTTATGCCCCAAAATAATTACACGAAAACTGTATTCTTTTAAACACTGCTTGGCCCATTAGTTCTAGCCTCTTATTGGCTAGCTCTTACATATTGATCTAACCCATTTTAATATTCTGTGTAGCACCACGAGCTGGCTTACCAGGAGAGATCTTAACCTGCGTCTGTCTGGAGTGGGAGAATCATGGCGACTCACTGACTCGGCTTCTTTCTCCCAGCATTCTGTTCAGTCTACTCCGCCTATCTAAATTCTACCCTATCAGAGGCCAAGCAGTTTCTTTATTAATTAACCAATGAAAGCAACAGATAGAAAGATGACCCTCCTCCATCACCTAAGTTACTTGAAAGCCATTGCACAAAATGCCCTATTATAGCTTTGTACTATTTATTATAAAATTCTCCCTAGGATTGAACAAAAATCTCTACCCTTAAATTTCATACTCATTAATTAATTTTCCAACTGTATCATTCAGTAAGCTATCATTGATCACTTTATTAAGTGTGATACTGTCTGCTAAACCAAGACACTGGTTGAGAACCTCACAGGATGTGAAGTCTTCTCAATGAGATCACAAGTGTGTCAAGCATAGTTGGCTGTCGAAAACCAGAAGGGATTCAGATTAGACAAGCTTGCCAGGGAAGGTTTTCTTCAAAAATAAGGACATTGTCTGACTGCTCAATGTTATGTAGCCAGTCAAGAAACTCATCCCCAGCAAAAAACAAATTCTTCTTCTCTTAGCAGTCATTGGTTACCTGTAGTTCTTCATCTGGGGGTGGGTACTGTAAGCTTTTCCTGGTCCATGTAAGTTTGTATATTGGTGTTAATCATTTCTCATGTCTTATATGGAGCCATATTGTTGAGGCATCATGGGTGTAGTCTGTCAGCTACGAAATCATTCAAACAACACTCAAATGACTCAGCACGTTGTTTTTCTATAGTTATAAATTTACATATGTGTAAAAATACTAATCAAATAAAAATAGGTGAGGCCATGAATTTGAGAGTATGTTGGGGGAGGGAAGTAGGAGGGGTCAAAGAAAGGAAAAGGGAAGGAATAATTATGCAATTGTATTTTAATTAAAATAAAATAAATTTTTAAAATAGAGAAGAAAAAATAGTTTGAAAGATAGTAATGAAGTAGCTGAGTAAAAAGACAGTTGATGAGAGTATAAGAGGAGCAAAAAATGTCAAAGTAAAGTAGTTTTAAATAATTGGCCAGGCTGTCAAAGAAGCAGGTACTTGCTCCTGCATAATGAAGTGGTTATAAGTATATGAGTATACAAGAAGGTCAGGCAGAGAGAGATACACCTTATTGCAAAGTAGCATTTGGAAAAAACAGAATCCCCATAGAGATGGTGTCATGGTCTTGACTCTGAGAGTATGTGGTGGACTGTGTTTTAGTTTCCAGATAAAACACTGTGACTGAATTCAACTAGGGAAGAAAGGTTTATGGTTTACATTTCCAGGTCATGATCAATTATTGAGGAAAGGTCAAGGCAGGACTTCAAAGCAGGTATCTGGAGAAATTCCATGGGGAGTACTTCTTTCTGTCTCATTTACTAGCTCTCCTGGCTTGCTCAGAGGCTCGAGCTGAGCAAGTTTCCTTATCCAGCCCAGGATGACTGCATAAGTATGGCACCACTCATAGTGGGCTGGACCTTCCTGTATCCATTGATAAGACAAGCCCCCATGGCCACACTTATAGACTAACCTGATGAAGACAATTATCCAGTTGATACTCAGATAATCTAGGCTGTGTCTCATTGGCAGCACTAACTAGGACATATTAACCTCTAACAATCTTCACATCCCAATTGCTGATGTCTGGAGAGAGAGAGAGAGAGAGAGAGAGAGAGAGAGAGAGAGGAGAGAGGAAAGAGAGAGAGAAAGAGATTACTGAAACACCAGAAAACTGTATCTCTTGTACACACAGAAGATGAGATAAGGCAGGGAAAGCTATCTGATTCAGCTGTAGCTAGATAGCTGAGCAGTCTCTACTTCCTACATTGTTGTACATGTGGTTTCTCAAAAGTAAATAGAAAGGGCATTTTCTCCTTGTGCTGATGTTGGAGATTTCTTCCTGTTCTCCAGCTTTATAAAGGATGAGTGGTCATCCTTTACCTCAAGCCATCTTCTACCATGCAACATGAATTCAGCAACAATAATCAGCACACTGCTCATCGTAACCATATCTCTTCTCTGCTCTGTAGAGGGTAAGTTGTAGGTCACAATGTTTATATGAGGGTGATATTGGTGACTACCTTTCTCCTTCAGAAGTGTACACAGTACCTTTAAGAACCATGAATACTAGTCAGTAGGAGTGAAGCACCTATTTGGGTAACAACTGGACTTCTCCATGGCCCATGACTAAGTAAGTGTTGTGATGTTAGATTCCCCTCTGTATGCTGTGAATACCATTGGTTAATAAACTGATTTGGCCTGATAGGGTAGAGTAGAGCTAGGTAGGGAAAACTAAACTGAATGCTGGGAGAAAGGAGACAAAGTCAAAGAGAAGCCATGGAGCAGCTGCCAGAGACAGACACGCTGAAACCTTGCCGGGAGACCACAAACCTCATGGTAAAATATAAAATAATAGAGATGGGTTAATTCTAGACATAAGAGCTAGCTAGCAATATGCTTAACTAATGGGCCAATGAGTGATTTTAATACAGTTTCTGTGTGATTATTTCAGGTCTGAGTAGCTGGGAACTAACTAGTGGCCTCCTTTCTACAGTGTTGTCTTCAGCAATGAGCCTTACCATGAGGGTGAGGAGAGTAACCAACAACCTTGGTAGTAGTCTATGTTGGTGGAGGCAATTCCATGGGATGTCCTTGGCTAAAGATTCAACAAGGTGTAACCCATTTCTTGCATTGGAGGTTTTACTTGGTGGCAATAGATGTATAGTTAGGTCATTGTCTCTTCTATCATATAACTCCACTTAAATTTCTCTCATATATGTATTTTAGGAAGCTTCCACAGCAGTAGATTTCCATATGGTTTTTCAAAAGGCCTTTAGTGATAGTTGTCACTCCATATGTTTTCCCCTTTACCCTTCACTTCCATTTACCCCCCGTTTTAATCCTACTCTGATTTTACCTTTATCTCTCTATAACATTCTATTCTATTTTCCTTTTATTGGGAGATTCTTTCTTCCTCTCTGGTTCTTTATTAAATATCTAACTGCAAAGGTCATTTTGATTGTAGCACACATATCAAAAACTTAAAAGGTAACATTGACTTATAAGAGAAAACATGAAATATTTGCCGTCTGGGGTCTGGGTTATCTCACTCAGAGTCATTGTTTCTAGGTTCATGCATTCACCAACAAATTTTATAATTTCACATTTTTCTCAACAGTCCAACAATGCTCCATCATGTAAACATACCTCATTTTCATTATTTGTACATCAGCTGATGGACATCTAGCCTGTTTCCAATTTTTGTCTATTTATGAATACAACAGTAATGAACAGGGATGAACAAAAATCTCTTTAGTAACATGGGAAGTCCTTTGGATACATGGCATAGAGTACTAAACCTGGATCTTGAGGTATATTGACTCTCAGCTTCAGTAGGAGCTTTCACACTTATTTCCTACCAGCAATGAATAAGTCATTCCCTTTCCCTGTATCCTCATCAGCATGTACTATCATTTGTTGTTTTGATCTTTGCCATTTCGACTAGGGTAAGATAAAATCTCAAAGTTGTTTTCATTTATATTTCCCTGATGACTAGGCTGTTAAATATTTCTTAAAGTTTTTGCAGCCATTTGTGATGTGGGATTCCCCTCTGGAACAATGTGTTTTGTTACCATTGGTTAATAAAGAATCTTCTTTGGGCCCGTGATAAGGCAGAATAGAGCAAGGTGAGAATTCCAAGTAGAGATAGAGGATAAAAGGAGGCGGAGTCAAGTAAATGTCATGTAGCTGTCAAAGGAAACAGATGCCAGGAACCTCACCAGTAAACCATGAGCCTCGTGGCAATATATAGAATCATAGAAATGGGTTAATTTAAGATGTAAGAGTTAGTTAAATAAAATCCTAAGCTAATAGGCCAAGCAGTGTTGCAATTAATATAGTTTCTGTGTGATTATTTTGGGTCTGGGTGGCTGGGAAATGAACAAGCAGCCTCTGCCTACACATTTGTGTTTTGGTTTAAGAGTATTCTCTGCTTAGTTTTATACCCCATTTTTTAACTGGGTTATTTGTTTTCTTGATGTTCAGTTTTTTTCCAGTTCATTATATAAGCTAGATGCTAACCATTTATCAGATGTATAATTGGTAACAATCTTTACCCAGTCTTCAGGCTGCTGCTTTGCTTGAATGATGGCATCATTTTCTATGCAGAAACTTTTTAACTTCATGAGGTCTCTCCCATTCAGTAATTGCTGTTCATAATACCTGTGCTATCAGATTTCCTGCTCAAAAAGTCTTTTGCTGTACCAATAATTCAAGTTTGGTTCTCACTTGCATGTTATCCACTCTGCCCTCAATTCAGTTTTTCAAGACAGACTTCCTCTGTGCAATAGCCCTCACTGTCCTGGAACTTGCTTTGTAGACCAGGGTGGCCTCTAACTCACAGAGATCTGCCTGCCAGATCTTTCCATCTTCTTGTGTTTTCTTCAATTTCTTTTTTCAGTGCTTTAAAGCTTTTTTGTTATACATGTCTTTCACTTGTGTGATTAGAGTCATCCTAACATATTTTTGAGGCTAGTTTACAAGGTATTGTTTCTATAATTTCTTTTTCACTATATTTGTAATTTGCATATAGAAAGTCTACTGATTTTTGTGCACTAATTTTGTATACTTCTACTTTGGTGAATGTGTTTATTAGCTTTCCTGGTGAAGTCTTTTAGGGTATTTAATGAGTGAAAACATATCAACTACAAATAAGGATACTTTGATCTCTTAGTTGTCATGTTGTTCTGACTAACACTTCAAGCACTATATTGAATAGAAATAGAGAAAATAGGCATCCTTATCTTGTTCTTGATTTTAGTGGAATTGCTTTGAGTTTTTCTCCATTTAGGATGATATTGATATTGGGCCTCATATGAGCTTCCTTTATTATGTTATATCCATGGTCTCAATTATCATTAAGGGATATTGCTTTTGTCAAAGGCCTTTTCTTCATCTCCTGAGATGATCATGTCAATTTTGTCTTGCAGTCTGTTTATATAGTACATTATGTTCATTAATTACATATGTTGAGCCATTCTTGAATTTCTGGGAAGAAGCTAACTTGATCATGGTAGATAATAATTTTGATGTGTTCATGAATTTGGTTTGAAAGCATTTTATTGGGAAGTTTTGAATCTATCTTCATAAAAAATATTGGTATATAATTTTCAACTTTGTTGGATTTTTATGTGTTCGGTAGATTAGGAAATCTTTCTCCAGTTTCTATTGTGCAGAATAATTTGGAGAGTGTTGGTGTTAGCTCTTTGAAGGTCTGGTCGAAATTTGTGCTGAATTCACCTGGCTCTGGGCTTTTTTGGCTTCAGAGAATTTTAATTCCCACTTTTGTTTCATTAGGGATTATGATTCTATTTAAATTGTTTATTTCATCTTGGTTTAATTTTAATAGGTCACACGTATCAAGAAACTTGTCCCCTTCCTTTTTGGTTTTTCAGTTTTGTGGAAACATTTTTTTTTAAGTATGTCCTCTTGATTCTTTGAATTTCCTAAATGTCTGCTGTAAAATCTTGTCAGTTCTTATTTTATTCATTTGGGTGTTCTTTCTCCATCTTTAGACTAATTTGCCTAAGAATTTTTCAATCTTGTTGATTTTCTCAAAGAACCATCTTTCCACTTGATTGACTTTTTTGTATGGATTGATTTATTTCTATTTCTTTAATTTTGGTCATGAGTTTCATTTCTTTACACTGATTGTATCATAATATTTATTCTTGTTTTTCTAATAGTTTAGGTATTTCATTAAGTTACTAATATAAGATCACTCTAGTTTGTTCTTTGTAGGAGCTTAGTGTTGTGAACTTGTCTCTTAGAACTGCCCTCTTTGTGTCTCATAGGTTTGCATATATTGTGTTACCATTTTTCATTCAATTTTGAAAAGCTTTTCATTTCCTTCTTGATTTTTCTCTTGACCCATTTTTCATTTTGTATTTAGTTTTTCAATTTTCATAAGTTTGTGTACTTTCTCTTTTTTATTGCTGTTGATATCCAGCTTTAATCCCTGATGATCAGATAGAATGCAGGATGTGTTATTTCAGCTTTCTTCTATCTGCTGAGATTTTGTTTGTATTCTAACATGTGGTCAACTTAAAAAATATATTCCATGAGCTTATGTGAAAAAAGTATATTGTTTAGTGTTTGGGTGGAATGGTTCTATAGATTTCTGTTGGATGCATTTGAGTTATGGCATTATCTAATGCCAGCATCACTCTGTTAAGAGTAGAGACCCTAGTCACTCTGTACCACTGTGTGAGGTTAATATGTGATTTTAGCTGTAGTAGTATTTCTTTTATGAACTTGAGTGCCATTGTGTTCGGCACATAAATGTTTAGAATTATAATATCCTCTTGGTGGACCTTTTCTTTAATGAATATGCATTATCCTTCCCTATCTCTTCTGATTAGTTTTAGTTTGAAGTCTACTTTGTTGGATATTAAAATATCTATTTCTGCATGTTTCTTGGCTCCATTTTCCTAAAATACTCTTTTTCATCTCTTTACCCTAAGGTGATATCCATCCTTGATGTTGAGGTATGTTTTTTTTAGCTATAGCAGAAAGATAAGTACTTTTTTCTTATTCAATCTGTTAGGTTCCTTCTTTTTGTTGGTAAATTGAACCCTTAAATATTGAGAATTATTAATGAGCAGTGTTTAGTTATTTACATTATTTTGTTGTGATGGTATGGGGTTTCCCCTTCTTGATTATTTATTTCTTATGTCATCTTGATTTCAGTTAACTTCCTGAGAGTAAAACTTTTCTTTTAATGTCTTCTGTAGAGCTGCATTGGAGAATATAATTGCTTTGATTTATATTACAGAATCATTTTTTCTTTGTCAATTGTAATGGATAGTTTTGCTGTGTATAGTCTGGACTGGAGTCTGTGGTCTCTCAGAGCTTGTAAGAACATCTAAATAGGTCTTTCTGACTTTCAGAGTTTCCATTGAAAAGTCATGGGTTATTCTAATGAATATACCTTTATATGTAACATAGTGTTTTCCCTTGTAATTTTTAATATCCTTTCTTTTTTCTGTACATTTAATGTTTTGTTATTATATTTTATGTTGAGTTTCTTTTCTGATTTTGTCTATCTTGGGGACTTGGTTTTCCTTGCATTCAAGGAGTTCTGGGTCTGCAAACTGGCTCACATCTGGAAATTTGTTCATTGGCCAAGATTCCTTCTTATCATGATTCAGTGTAGCATTTCCTCCATTTGTTTGAAAATTTCTCTTCACATAAGGATCAAACACAAATACAGTAGCCTTCTTATCCACTTCATGCCTGGGAACACCATTATTAGACAGTACCAAAGTCCACAGGAGTCATGCCACCATAAAATTAACTTTGCCTGCACTACTCATTATGATAAAAACAATTGTTGGGGTCCAGCCTCAACGGGGCTCACATGTTCCAGGGTAGGAGCTTGTAGATTAAAAATATTAGATAGGCAGAACAGAGATATGAAAAAAAGGAACAGAGATTTTGCAGAATCAAATTAGGAAGGCAATCCCAATACTGAATCTGCCCGTGTTTATTTTCCATATACTTATATACCCCAATCCAAAAGGGGGGTAAGAAGGAAAAAGACTTCACTGTTTTAACATGGCACAAAAACAAGTAAATCAATTATCTGTTTTAATATCTGAAACACCAAGCAATCATATCCTGAGTTAAGCATTCTGTTTTTTTAGGCAGGGCATACAGTGACTACTTCTTAGACCAAGTATCCTATAGGCAGCCACTCCCTGGGTCAAACTTCCTATCATATCCTTGAATGAGCAGGAATAGGCATGAATTCTATGACCTTTAGTCATGGTGGAACACCTCTGTGGGCCTTCTCATGTAACCATACTCTAGGTCAAGATATCTTATTGTAGCCACACCTTAAGTCAGCCATCTTGTCAGTAACCTTGAAAGAGCAAGAGTAGGCTTAAACTCTCTCACCTTCAGCCAAGTTAGAGTGAACTGACTTCTGTGGGCCCCCACATATTCCTCTCTTTTTAATTCATTTAATAAAGTCTGTGCTTCTGCTACAGGACAAATGACTGTGTCTGTCTTAGGCTGTCTTATTCCACTTTCCAGACTTACCTGTCATTGGTATGTACATTCTGTCATGCACACCATGTCTTAGATTGTTTAGAGGAAAATAGTCTGTAATTGATTATCAAACTCTGTAAATAAAGGGTTAAGGGATGATGCAAAGCTAGGTATTATATACCTCTGAGCCAACTTTCCATTGAGAGAGTTCATAGACAACTGGGCAGTCATATACAAGCAAATAATGCTTTGGGATACATATACTCCAATGGATACAATATCTCCTAATAAAGTAGTAGAAGATGACCAGAGGTGAAATTGCCTTTTTAAATTGGTCTCAGATGTTTTTAACAGTTTTTAGTTGCAATCAAAATCCAAATTTGTCCTTTTAAATGTATCAAATCTAAGGACTCATTGACAATGCCAAACTTGTCTTGAACAAACTCTTACCTTTTTCTGATCAGTAACATCTTCAATGTGAACTAAAGAAGTTACAAATATTAGCAGGTCAATACCATAATTCTATAATAAAAATTAACAATAAACACACAATTTCTCAAGTAACAAATCTCTTAAATCCATTCTAATCAGAAGACAAGAGAAGGTTTTTGTGATGGATGAGCTATGAATATTTTTCCTCTCCTATAGTCCATCAGCATTGCTGCTTCTAACTTTCAAAGATAAGTTCAAACTGTCCCAGTCTCTGAGCAGCAGCAAAAACTTTTAGGTGATTCCTCATTATTTCTAAAGAGGGGTTTCAGTCACCCTTTGTCTCCATGATGAGTCTCTTTTCCACAGAGGGATAATTTGAGGTCACAGTTCTCGTGTCCTTTATTGCAAGAACAGATTGAATACCATACTGGCAAAATGAGGTCTGTATCCCATGATATAGTATGGATAATCCAAACCTTCTTTCAGCATTCTTGGACCTGCTCCAAGTAAGAAAGACACATTGATGCAGTAAGTCCACCAAGAAACTAGGAATCACCAATCATCACTACCATCTTCTTTCCTTTCTTAGACTGCAGTATGATGGCATAAGAAAGTCAGAAACACAAGTTCAGAAATTTCACCCATAGTCTTCTCTGAGGCTCTGGGGGCACCAGTGACTATGATGTCATAGGGGCTGGCATTCTTCTGCTGCACACATCAGACCAGATGTCCTGGAGGCCATCTTGCTTCATTCTCCTCTTGTGGAAAAATACAGACATGCCCTGGACTCCATATTGAAACAGGATCAGGTCTTTTCCAAAATCTAGTGCAAGGGTCTTTTCAACATAGACAACATAGACTGAGGGCATAATTCTCCTTATTTATTTATTTTTTGAAGCTGTGCTTTCAAATCTCTATGGGCATGATTATTGTATGCTTTTCCTTTTAGAACCAATATTTTGTTTAGCAACTTCCATGAGCTGTCTGGGGAAATCAGGATCATTACTCCCCTTTAAGAAAAAAAAAAAGAATTTCACTGAGGGGTGCAAGATCCCCTGTAAATAATAATAAATAGGACCATAGTCATTGGACATCTTTTTTAAAGTTTGTAAATTGTCTTTTTAATTCAAACTGCAATTTCACTATCTGATAGATTTTCTCAGACACCTGGTTCGGGGTACATTTGCATTTCAACAGATACTTGACTGCTTGAGATTACTTGACTGGCAGGCTGGGAACCAGGGACCTTGGCTTGCAGCTGAAGCTGGGAGCAGGGAAGGGCACAGCTGTGCTCTCTGCAACTTGCCTGTCTACCCCTATAAGCTTGTTTGGTTTTGTGGGCCATACTGCCTCTAGATAATTCCTGTTCAAAGCACCCGCTGTGGGAGGCCTCCAAACTTTTCTGTCTCCTGACTTTCCTCACTCTGCAGCATGGTGCAGGCCAGACTCAGCTGGCTAAAGCACATGAGCACAGCTGACTTGCAGCCATTGCCAGGCCATGTGCCCCACCCATGCTCCCTTCATTTCCCTACCTGCTCAGCAGTGCAGAGGCAGCTGCTCCAAGGCCACAACATCTGCAGGTCAGCTTGACTGGAGCACCAATAGGGCCACACCTTGGCCTCTCCAAATCCCAGAGCTGTCTGTAGGTCAGGGCTGCTATGCCACCAGGATGGGAGCAGGGGAGTAGAGTATTTAATTTTCTACAAACTCTAAAATTCTCTGCATTTGTTTCTGCTCTATGCCAGTTCCTCTGGCTTTCAAAATACACCCAAGTAAATGTACAAACAATTGTTTACTCTTTCCTTGTCCCACACATACAGTAATATATAGCTTTACTCCTGATATTTCATCTCCCACCTTTTGACCATTATTATCTATTATTGTCTGAGCACTCAGTTCTTACCCTACACCTGTGGTGTAATATTCATATGCAGGCTCCTGTACTTTTTTTTCTCTTATACTGCTGGCCAGATGTCAATATGTTATCTGTCGTATGTCCTGCTTTGAGGGGCATCTGTTGGCATCCCAAGTTCGGCACCATCTGTCATAGCCACACTTTGGGGTTGCATTTGTCAGGGTCCAACCTCAATGCATTTGTACATTCCAGGGTATGAGTGTGTGGATTAGAAATGTTAGGCAGAACAAATAGCAATACAAAAGAAATACAGAGACATAGGATGGTCACGGGAGGGCAACCCAGGAATACTGAATCCACCCATGTTTGTTTCAAATGATCTTTATTTATTTTTTTTTTTTCGAGACAGGGTTTCTCTGTGGCTTTGGAGCCTGTCCTGGAACTAGCTCTTGTAGACCAGGCTGGTCTCGAACTCACAGAGATCCGCCTACCTCTGCCTCCCAAGTGCTGGGATTAAAGGCGTGCGCCACCACCGCCCGGCTCAAATGATCTTTAAATACCCCAATCCAAAAAGGTTAAAAAACAGAAGACTTTTTAATGTGATGCAAGAACAAACAAAGTGATTATTATCTTAACACCCAAAACACCAAGCAACCACACCCCAGGTCAAGACATCTTTGTGAGTAGCTACACTGTAAGTTAAATCTCCTGTCAATAACCCTGAAGGAGCAAGAATAGGCTTAAACTCTTTGACATTTAGTCAAGGTGGAACGGATCTACTTCTGTAGGATCCCACATTGGCTCAGGTAGCCCACATCAGATCTTTGATATTCATCCTTCTCATATGTCTATTCCCAAAATTTAGAGTAGAGAGAATTTTTTGCTGTTCTGAAGCCATCCCTTTCCAGAGACCTGCAGGGGTTAGCAATACATACAACCCAATCTTTCACTGGTCATTGTTTCTTCTTCTGTGCCACAGCGTGATGCTTGAAACTGACCCTGAATAACCCCCCCATACTTGGTTTTGCCTTTCAGCTCTGCAATGCATCAAGTGTAAACATTTCCCATTATCCAAGGGTTGTAAGACACCAGAGCACTACTGTGAGGCAAAAGATGGCCAGCAGTGTCTCCTAATGACTGCCTTTAAAGGTATGTGAGGTCTCAGAGGTTTTAGAGTAATCATGCTTGCCCTTGAGGGATACAGCCTTCCTTAGCTTCATGGGCAAGGATGGAGAGTGTATAAAAGTATAAAAGTAGAAAAGGGCTCCCCTACTTTGAGTACTGGTTGCCAATAATGATAGTTCAGACAAACAAATAAACTAAGGTAAATAATAATTTTTAAAGGCTCTCTTGGTGGTTCTTGCATATTCACAGGTGAATTCAATCAGGAATGAAGAAATTTTATACACTAAAATTCCACTAAGTACCTTTGTAAATAGAGTACTCTCTGTGTGTAAATCAACAGATGAAGGATTGACCATCTAACTGGGATCTTCTCATTGATGAAGTAATGATTCATTCTAAAATGCTTATGGTTTGCCTTTTGCCTTTCTTCCTCTGCAGGTGAAAAAACAATTTTTGGAATACAGGAATGTGCTAGTCATTGCATTAACACTACTCTCTCCAAGGGAGCTGTTCTATTCCAAGTTAAGTGTTGTGATTCCCATTCTTTATGTAACAAGCCGAGAGACCTAGTCCTTTCTTGGTCTGCTCTACTTGGGTAAGTGTAACGGGGCAGCCGAGTCTCAGGCAGGTGGGAGGTGGTGGGTGAGAGACCTTGGTGAGTCAGTGGGACAGTCGGTCCCATGAGGAGCTGTAATGGGTGAGAGATGGATAGACACCACGTAGAGAAAATGGGTATAGTTTATTTAGTGGGTTATAGAGGGAAGTGGAAAGGGGAGATGGAGAGAGAGAGGAGGAGGAGGAGGAGGAGGAGGAGGAGGAGGAGGAGGAGGAGGAGGAAGGGGAAGAAAAGGAGAAGTCCCAGCTACCTCTTCCAAAGAGGGATGGATCAGAGAGGGCACAGGATGGAAGCAGAAGGAAAGGAACCTGAGAAAGATGGATGCTGGTCACATCCTGGGAAAGTTGGTCTCTTTGCTCCTGTCTGGTGTTTGTGGTATGGAAATTCCAGTGTCTCATCTCTTAGACCTATTTAAGATATTGGCAAAACAGAGGACAAAGTTAAGTTTAGGGAAAAAAAATTAGGACCAGAGAATTGAGAGGGGTGTATCTGACCAGTTTAAAGTAGACCCTTTAATTTGTCTCCCTGGAACTCACAAGAATTTTTTGGGTTTGTGGAAAATATAAGATTAAACAACAGCATATTTATAACAGAATGATTGTGACAGATATTTTTGCATAATGGAAAGAATCTTTAAGACTATGAAAGGCAGACTATGAGAGAGAATTTTGTTAACTTGTATCTTATAGAAATTTGCTTGGTGAGGTTGTCCTTTTAAACAATAAAACCTCTCAGCTGTCAAACTGCATCAGAGAACTTTGAGAAGAATAAAATTTTACTTGAGATATTGATTTAAAAATGACAGAGAACTTACTTGCTTGGCACATAGAGCTACTCCTCAGGGTCCTCCATGGTTGTTGAGGGTCATATTTTTCTTTTGCTGTTTAGTGTAGGGCCTGCCAGGCTTCAGAAAATCTTGTGGGCTAAGATATCTGTAAGAAGACAAGGCTACCTTGACCTGAACAACTAGACTTTTTTTTTTTTTTTTTTGGTTTTTCGAGACAGGGTTTCTCTGTGGCTTTGGAGCCTGTCCTGGAACTAGCTCTGTAGACCAGGCTGGTCTCGAACTTACAGAGATCTGCCTGCCTCTGCCTCCCGAACAACTAGACTTTTGATTCTGGTGATTCTCTCCACTGTCTGGTGATCTTCAGTTTAGATGAAAGGCAGTTTTATCCAGTGGTCAGCAGTTGGCAGTTGAAGCAAAGTGCAGATGGACGTTGTTTTGTGCCCAACTGTCTTGACAGAAAAGAAAGTAGAGTGTTTCTGCTAAGAGCCAACCTGTCTCTGTTATGAAAGGGTTTTTTTGTTGTTGTTGTTGTTTTTTTTTTGTAATTAAGCATTTAAATGCCATATTCTCTAGATCTCTGAGTAGTTGAGAGCTGTTTACTGGGTATAGATGAGTTATAACTACAGTATAGAATCTGTCTGGAGAGCTGGGCCTAAGCTTAACTGTACAGGTAAGATTTACACTTGTAATAGACAGAAAGAAGAAAACACTGCTTGTAATAGAAGCTTAATAGCAGAACTGAGAATAATAGAGACCAGCTTAATGTATTTTAAAGCAGGGTTGGATTAAATATATAGTATTTTATGTAAGAGACTTAAAAGTACATACCAATTCAAAACATAAGACTTATTGCTTTGGTGCAGGCCCAAGTGGCGGAGACACCTGCACGCAGACGCGGCGGATGCGGGATACTCCAAGCATGAAACAGTGAAGCCCACACCGAGAGCAGATCACCCCCACTACAATTAAATCAAGTAGGTTTTATGGGGCCCAGCTTGCAGAGTGGTAGGCCTTTTAGTGGCGAGGTCCACGGGCGAACGGGGAGCCTGGTCCTTTCCCTGAAGGCCCTACTGAGTGGGGAGAGTGTTCTTGGCCTGCGGCGGGACACAGGAAATGGAGCGGGGGGCATTCCCTGACCCCTTTGATCCCCCGGTTAGTCTGTGAGGGCTGGTACCCTCTGCTGGGGCTGCTCCTCCTCTACTATGACCTCTCTCTCCCTGACCCATCCCAGCTTGCATCCAGGGGCCTCCTTCAATCCCCTTCCCTTCTGTGGGGCCGCGGGATCACCCAGTTTAGCCTGTTTGGGCGCTGGGTCGGGAGCTCGGGGCAGAGCGCAGCAGGAGTTTCTCTGTTTTGGTGACTAGCCTGCAGAGTGGTAGGCCTTTTGTTGGTGAGGTTCCTGGCAAACGGAGAGCCTGGTCCTTGTCCTGAAGACCCTTCTGAGTGGTGAGAGGGATCTTGTCCCACGGTGGGAGCCAGGAAACGGATCGAGGACATTTTGTAAGCGGGCCCCTGGCCAGCAAGGAAACCTATTCCTGTTTTAAAAGACCCATTAGATAGCATCGATAGGAGGAGATGGGCAGACACAAAGGCAAGAATTCACCCAACAATCTGAAAAACAACATGAAAACAACAGAACCCAACGATCTTACAACATAAGGACTTGAATACCCTAACACAGAAGAAGAGGAAAAAATTGACTTTATGAAAGCAATATAGTCCCTTAAACAACATGTAAAAAACGCCCTCATAGAAATGGATGAGTATAACAAAAAGTTTGAAGAAATGAGTAAATACGTAAATGATACCCTGGGAAACCAAGAAAAAACAATCAAACAGGTAATGGGAACAGTTCAAGAATTGAAAACTAAAATGGAAGCAAGGAAGAAAACACAAACTGAGGACCAGCTGGATATGGAAAATCTAGGTCAACGAGCAGAGACTACAGAAACAAGCATAATCAATAGAATACAAGAGATAGAAGAAAGAATCTCAGATTCCGAAGACACCATAGAGAAAATAAACACACTGATCAAAGAAAACAGCAAAACCAACAAATTCTCATCACAAAACATTCAGGAATTATGGAACATAATAAAAAGACCAAACCTAAGAATAATAGGGATAGAAGAAAAAGAAGAGTCACAGTTCAAAGGCCCAGAAAATATTTTTAACAAAATTATGGAAGAAAACTTTCCCAACATAAAGAAAGATATTCCTTTGAGTATTCAAGAAGCATACAGAACATCAAACAGACTGGATCAAAAAAATCCCCTCGCCATATAATAATCAAAACACAAAATATACAGATTAAAGAAAGAATATTAAGAGCTGCAAAGAAAAAGGGGCAAATAACTTATAAAAGTGAACCGATCAGACTTACACCTGACTTTCTATGGAAACCATGAAAGCCAGAAGGTCCTGGATAGAGGTACTGCAGAAACCCAAACTACTATACCCAGCCAAGCTATCGTTCACGATCAATGGAGAAAACAAGACATTCCAAGATAAGAACAAATTTGAACAATATGTAGCCACAAATCCAGCCCTACAGAAAGTAATAGAAGGAAAATCACAACACAAGGAATCAAACATTGCCAACACTGCCTACAATACCTCAGGCATCTAGATACCCTTCACCAGCATGACTCAAAGAAGGGAGACACACAAACTCTACTATCAAAAACAATAAGAATAACTGGAGTACACAACCACTGGTCATTAATATCACTTAATATTAGTGGTCTCAATTCACCTATAAAAAGGCACAGGCTAAGAGATTGGATATGAAAACAGGATCCAACATTCTGCTGTTTGCAAGAAACACATCTCAACCACAAAGACAGGCATCTACTCAGAGTAAAGGGTTGGGCAAAGGATTTTCAAGCAAATGGTCCTAAGAAAAAAGCAGGTGTGGTCATACAATTTCTAACAAAACTGACTTCAAACTAAAATCAATCAGAAGAGATCGAGATGATCACTTTATACTCATAACAGGAACAATTCATCAGGATGAAGTCTCAATCCTGAATATCTACGCCCCTAATATAAAAGCACCCACTTATGTAAAAGAAATATTACTAAAACTCAAGGCAGACATCAAACCACAAACACTAGTAGTAGGAGACTTCAACACACCTCTCTCACCAATGGACAGGTCAATCAGACAGAAACCTAGTAGAGAATTAAGAGAATTGTTGGAGGTAATGAATCAAATGGACTTAACAGACATCTATAGAACACTCCACCCAAATAGGAAAGAATACACCTTCTTCTCTGCAGCTCATGGAACCTTCTCAAAAATTGACCACATACTCAGAAACAAAGGAAACCTCCACAGATACAAAAAAAATCAGTGTCCACCTGTGTCTTATCAGATCACCATGGATTAAAGTTAGAAGGCAACAACAATGCTACTCCCAGAAAGCCTACAAACTCATGGAAACTGAACAGTCAACTACTGAACCACACCTGGGTCAAGGAAGAAATTAAAAAAGAAATTAAAGTCTTCCTTGAATTTAATGAAAATAAAGAGACAACATACTCAAACCTATGGGACACGATGAAAGCAGTGCTAAGAGGAAAGTTCATAGCACTAAGTGCCCACTTAAAGAAAACGGAGAAAGCATACATTGGGGACTTAACAGCACACCTGAGAGCTCTAGAAAAAAAAAAAAGAAGCAGACGTGCCCAGGAGGAGTAGAAGACAGGAAATAATCAAACTGAGGTCGGAAATCAACAAAATAGAAACACAGAAAACAGTCCAAAGAATCAAGGAAACAAAAACTTGCTTCTTGGAGAAAATCAACAATATCGACAAACCCCTATCCAAACTAATTAAATGACAGAGAGAGAACATGCAAATAAATAAGATCAGAAATGAAAAGGGGGACATAACCACAGACACAGAGGAAATTGAGAGAATCATTAGATCTTACTACAAAAGCCTGTATGTCACAAAACTGGAAAATGCAAAAGAAATGGACATTTTTTTAGATAAGTACCATATACCAAAGCTAAACCAAGACCAGGTGAATGATCTAAATAGACCTATTAGTTGCGAAGAATTAGAAACTGTTATCAAAAATCTCCCTTCCAAAAAAAGCCCAGGACCAGATGGTTTCAATGCAGAATGCTACCAGAACTTCCAAGAAGAGCTAATACCTATACTCCTTAATGTATTTCACAATATAGAAACAGAAGAGTCATTGCCAAATTCCTTTTATGAAGCTACAGTTACCCTGATACCAAAACTACACAAAGACTCAACCAAGAAAGAGAATTACAGGCCTATATCACTCATGAACATCGACGCAAAAATTCTCAACAAAATACTGGCAAACCAAATCCAAGAACACATTAGAAAAATTATCCATTATGATCAAGTAGGCTTCATCCCAGAGATGCAGGGCTGGTTCAACATATGAAAATCTATCAATGTAACCCACCATATAAATAAACTGAAAGAAAAAACCACAAGATCATTTCATTAGATGCTGAAAAAGCATTCGAAAAAATTCAACACCCCTTTATGATAAAGGTCTTGGAGAGATTAGTGATACAAGGGTCATACCTAAATATAATAAAAGCTATTTACAGCAAGCCAACAGCTAACATTAAATTAAATGGAGAAAAACTCAAAGCCATCCCACTAAAATCAGGAACACGCCAAGGCTGTACACTCTCTCCATACCTCTTCAATATAGTGCTTGAAGTTGTAGCAATAGCAATAAGACAACATAAGGGGATCAAGGGGATTCGTATTGGAAAGGAAGAAGTTAAGCTTTCTTTATTTGCAGATGATATGATAGTATACATAAGCGACCCCAAAAACTCTACCCAAGAACTCCTACAACTGATAAACACCTTTGGTAATGTGGCAGGATGCAAGGTCAACTCCAAAAAATCAGATGCCTTCCTATACACTAAGGATAAGGAAGCAGAGAGGGAAATCAGAGAAGCATCACCTTTCACGATAGCCACAAATAGCATAAAATGTCTTGGGGTAACTCTGACCAAGGAAGCGAAAGATCTATTTGACAAGAACTTTAAGTCTTTGAAGAAAGAATTTGAAGAGGACACCAGAAAATGGAAGGATCTCCCTTGCTCTTGGATTGGGAGGATCAACATAGTAAAAATGGCAATTCTAACAAAAGCAATCTATAGATTCAATGCAATCCCCATCAAAATCCCATCAAAATTCTTCGCAGATCTGGAGAAGATAATAACCAACTTTATATGGAAAAACAAAAAACCCAGGATAGCCAAAACAATCTTATACAATAAAGGACTGTCTGGAGGCATTACCATCCATGACTTCAAACTCTATTACAGAGCACTGGCATAAAAACAGAGAAGTCGACCAATGGAATTGAATAGAAGACCCTGACTTTACCTCCACAAACCTATGAACACCTGATTTTCGATAAAGGAGCTAAAAGTATACAATGAAAAAAAGAGAGCATTTTCAACAAATTGTGCTGGCAAAACTGGATGTCAATCTGTAGAAGAATGAAAATAGATCCATATCTATCACCATGCACAAAACTCAAGTCCAAATGGATTAAAGACCTCGATATCAGTCCGAACACACTGAACCTGATAGAAGAGAAAGTGGGAAGTACTCTACAACACATGGGCACAGGAGAACACTTCCTATGTATAACCCCAGCAGCACAAACACTAAGGGCATCATTGAATTAACGGGACCTCCTGAGACTGAGATGCTTCTGTAAAGCAAAGGACACTGTCACCGAAACAAAAAGGCAACCCACTGACTGGGAGAAGATCTTCACCAACCCCGCAACTGACAAAGGTCTGATCTCCAAAATATATAAAGAACTCAAGAAACTAGACCGTAAAAGGCAAATCAACCCAATTATAAAATGGGGCACTGAGCTGAACAGAAAATTCTCAAAAGAAGAAGTTCAAATGGCCAAAAGACACTTAAGATCATGCTCAACTTCCTTAGCGATCAGGGAAATGCAAATCAAGACAACTTTAAGATGCCATCTTACACCTGTCAGAATGGCTAAAATAAAAAACACCAATGATAGCCTTTGCTGGAGGGTTGTAGAGAAAGGGGTACACTCATCCATTGCTGGTGGGAATGCAAACTTGTGCAACCACTTTGGAAAGCACTGTGGCGGTTTCTCAGGAAAGTCGGGATCAACCTACCCCTGGACCCAGCAATACCACTCTTGGGAATATACCCAGGAAATGCCCTATCATACAACAAAAGTATATGCTCAACTATGTTCATAGCAGCATTGTTTGTAATAGCCAGAACCTGGAAACAACCTAGATGCCCTTCAATGGAAGAATGGATGAAGAAAGTATGGAGTATATACATATTAGAATACTACTCAGCAGTAAAAAACAATGACTTCTTGAATTTTGCATACAAATGGACAGAAATAGAAAACACTATCCTGAATGAGGTGAGCTAGACCCAAAAAGAGGAACATGGGTTGTATTCACTCATAATTGGTTTCTAGTCATAAATAAAGGACATTGAGCCTTTAATTCGTGATCCTAGAGAACCTAAATAAGAAGGTGAACCCAAAGAAAAACATATAAGCATCCTCCTGAATATTAACCTTCATCAGGCGATGAAAGGAGACAGAGACAGAGACCCACATTGGAGCACCGGACTGAAATCTCAAGGTCCAAATCAGGAGCAGAAGGAGAGAGAACACGAGCAAGGAACTCAGGACCGCGAGGGGTGCACCCACACACTGAGAAAATGGGGATTCTATTGGGAACTCACCAAGGCCAACTGGCCTGGGTCTGAAAAAGCATGGGATAAAACCGGCCTCGCAGAACATAGTGGACAATGAGGACTACTGAGAACTCAAGAACAATGGCAATGGGCTTTTGATTCTACTGCACGTACTGGATTTGTGGGAGCCTAGGCAGTTTGGATACTCACCTTACTAGACCTGGATGGAGGTGGGTGGTCCTTGGTCTTCACACAGGGCAGGGAACCCTGATTGATCTTTGGGCTGACGAGGGAGGGGGAATTGGTGGGGGAGGTGGAGGGAAATGGGAGGCGGTGGTGGGGAGGAGGCAGAAATCTTTAATAAATAAATAAAAATAAAAAATAAAAAAATAAAATGAATCTCATGAAATTTATCACCAAAAAAAAAGACTTATTGCTTTGTTAGTCTGAAATGAGATATAATGGGCAGACAATTATAACATTTAACAGTAAACATATGTGCATTTAAGTCACATGTATGCACACACACACACATTAAACAGGATTTGGGTGAGGTGGGTGCTCTTGGTGGGTCCTACCAAAGGCATGTCACCGCACAAACACACATGTAAGAGGGTCAGCCCCAGGGAACCAGGCAGGGAATACCCCAGTAAAGATGGAGGGACTTGGTCACCTGATCCGGGCCTCAGTTAAGATGGCAGTGAAGTAACCTGACCTCAGTTAAGATGGCAGTAAGGTCACCTGACATCAGTCAAAATGTCTGTGATCATGTTTTGTATGGAGAAGTCACGCTTTTTGAGCCACACGAGTTTTAAATATAATAGCAAGAGAGATATAGAGGCTTGTAGAACATGCATTTAAAACAGAATTACATCCATGTGGGCACACCATTCACACATTCTTTCAAACATGAAGCATAGAGGAAAATTACTCAAGACTGTGAGCTGCCCTGTCGCTGAGCCACCATGGGGAGCAAGGCCTAGAATTAGAAACAGCTACCTCGCTGATCTGACTAATCTTGTCGATTTCCATGGGACCAGTGGTAGCAGTGGCAAGGATAGAAGGAATGGGAGCAAAAGGAGAAGACCATTTTCAGATGGGTGGGGAAGGGGCTGACAAGTGAAAGGAAAAGCAGAACCGAGGGACATCGGCAGAGCGTTTACAGGTAGGTGCCTGATAGTTTAAGGGTTTATATTCCATAACTGAAAACGTGAAAACCCATGAAAATAACGAACAAACACCACAAGGCCTGTAGAAGAACATCTCTCTACAGGCAGGGTATTAATGAAGCCGACTGGCCCCGGTCTGGGAAACTCAGAAGCCAGAGGCTAGAAGCCGTCCTGGGTGGGTCTCTCAGAGCGGGGACCACTTACGAGTGGTCCAAAAGAAAAGAGAAAGAAACAAGGAACCCTGTGTCCCAAAGCATGCACACCACTCAACGTGTACAGTGCTAGCGCGGGAGGACTAACCCAGTTAGTCTAGTCACATTTTTAGCTATGGGAAGCAACCAGAAAGGAATGTCAATGAAGGGTTCGGCTGTAGCCATGAAGGCTGTGGTTGGGGGCTTTTCCCCCATTGCTAGGAACAGAGGATTTCCAGGAGCTCAACATTCAATTCCTCAGGATCGGAGAAATGGTTGACTGGAAGAGGAAAACTCATCACCGAAGTCGCTGGCGTGCATAGAGGTCAGGGCTTAGTCAGGGCTCTTGTGAAGAAACCAGGTTCCTGAGCCCAGGGTTCCATGTGTCCTCAGCCAGCCTGCCTGTGGGTGGGAGGAGCCTGGCCGAGTCACAGAACACCAATGTAATGGTTTAGATAAAAGTGGCACAGGTCCCCGAGGGGCAGTAGCGGGCGGTGAGGGGAGGCTGTGGGTGAGAGACATCAGTGGGTCAGAAGGGCTGCTGGTCCCATGAGGAGCTGTGGCAGCAGGTGAGAGATGGATAGATGCCGTGCAGAAGAACTGGGCATAATTTATTTAGTGGGAAGGGAAGGAAAAAGGGGAGGGGAAAGAGAGAGAGAGATGGAGAAGAGAGAGAGAAGGGGGAAGAGGAGGAGAGGCCATAGTCACCTTTTCTAAAGAGGGATGGAGCAGACAGAGCACAGTATAGAAGCTAAGAAAGATGCCTTTGCCTAGGCTGAACGGAGGGAGTGGGCGGGGCTTGTCTCTTAAAGGGACAGGACAGAACATTACAGTAAGCCCTTATCCCTTCCCAGTACTCTGTAGCCTCACAACACTGGACCGTCAATGTTCAACACTGCCAAAACCCTGACACTTCTCTTTACTTTGCATCAGGTGCTGATATTTTGACAACTGAATAGTCTCTCTCTGTTTCTAGGAGTTTGTTTTCCTTCCTTTCCTTTGACTGGCATAGAGCCCACTCTTGCTCCTCTTGATTGTCACCTTTGCACAATATGTGTATCCTAACTGGTAACTGTGACCACGGCAGACCTGGTGCCTACCTTTAATGACCCTTCACTCCAGGGATGCCTTTTCTGTCAGACTGGTCAGCAAACAAGAGCTCTAGCGTCCCACTCCATTCTCCTTCAGAGAACCTAGGCACCTGTAGGCAGTTTCTCACTGCTGTGACCTGAGCAAAACCATGAAAGGAGGGAGGATTCATTTATGTCTTGATTTCAGAGGTTTCCTCCATCATGATAGGAGGATGCAGTAGAACAGAGATTTTAAATTCATGCCTGGGGGAAGCACAGCCAAGTGAAATAGGAAGGAATCAAGAAAAGATACAACTCCCAAGGAAAAATCCCTGGTTACCTACTTCCTCCATCCAGGCTCCCAAAGGAAATTCTTCCATCTCTTATCATTCTGTCAAACGTTAAAATGCATTAATGTCCTACACCGTGGAGTAGGACAGAGACCTCGCATGCTAATCATTTCAGGAAATGTCCTACAGATGCACCCCGAGGTGTGCTTCTGGAATCCCATAGACGTGCTCAGAGCTGTCAGGTGACTAGGATGAGACATCCCAGGTGAGGGAGCTCCTGCACCACAGCGTCCATCTCCACTGTCTGTTCACTCAGGCATGGGCTTCATTGTCCTTCTGGAAAGCTCTGCTGTTTAGCTTTACTTTAGTATATCTCCGTAGCTTTTGAAGTTGGGGTCATTCAGGATATTTATTTTTATAATTTCTGTAGGTTTTATGTTCAACCTAAAAAGTGTACGACTTGCAGTCTAAAGGAAACTCTTCTAGTGGTCCTCTCCTCGTGTCCCAGCTTGTTTACACTTTCAGGTGGTCATTTCAAAGTCTAGAAACATGAATGGGTTATGACATGTGAATTTATGATTAAACATAACTATTTATTTATTACAATTATTGAAATCTTTTTTTTTCAGAGCTGTTCATTAAGTTATAATCCTGGATCATCAAGCCTTCTACTGAATGATACCTCCAGCCTCATACCCTGGTTTCTACATAACGTTCCTTGGATATAGTTCCTATTTTATATGTATGCCCTTAATTTACATTGGGTATTGTGCAAAACATTGAATGACTTATCAAATTGAGTTCACTGTTCAATATGTTTTTTTTAGATTATGTTCAATTAAATTAGTTTACCCTTATTTGTGTGTGTGTGTGTGCATTACACATCGACTAGAGGCTGTCTAGTCTTTTCTGGGAGTGATCTCTGATCGCCAGTTGTCTGGCACTAACAGCTTGCTGCAAGAGTCTGCTCAGGAGAAAGGGGAAACTTAGTGAAGCTGCATCTCTTCTCTGCTTTGAAACTGGTAAGTATTGCCTGCAGGTTGCTCCCTCATTTGTTGAAGGAAGACAAGTAAATCAGCCTTTATTTCACCCTGTGTTATCTGTGGTGTTAGAACATGCTGCTGTCTAGAGCATATTTGCAGCTAAAACATTGGTGCAGCCACGCTATTCAGAAGTCAGATGACCTCTGCTCTTTGGGAAGGGACAGAAATGATACACTCCACCTCTTGTGAGTCATAATCTTTTCAGCTTTCACTCTCCAGTGTGTTCTGTGTCATTTGTACAAAAATCAGGAATGTGTTCCTGGGAAGCAAATGTGCATTGCACAACCTGATGAAACTTGTATGATCTGTAGAACCTGGTATGGATCTGAAAGTGAGTGTATGCTCTGTAATCTGTAGGATTTCTATGTCTCCATCAAGAGTCAAAACCACCACCTTTAAGACACTGTACCTGAAGGAAGAGTCAACTGATATCCAGGTATGATATATGGAACCTTGTGCTGGGTCAGCAATTGGGGAACGCTAAAGCTAAGGCATATCTTGAGTGACTCAGGCTTTTGTTCATCATTGTATTGATAAATTCATCAATCGCCTGATTATAAACATACCTGCAATTTAGGATCCATCTTTGTTACTTTTCTATTACCGTGAGTAAACAGCATGACCCAGGAAATGTGTTTTAAAGCATTAAATTTTGGACAGAGTCACAGTTGCAGAGGAATAAAAATCCATGTCCATCCTTGTGGGGAGCATGGCAGGCAGGCATGGCACTGTAATAGTAGTCGAGAACTTACACCTTGAGGTTATATTTATGAGGCACACACGCATATGCACACATGGATACACACAGAGAGAAACAGAGATAGAGAGAGAGAGAAATAGAAAGAAAGAGAGACTTTAATGTCATTGTAAATGTCAAAGCTCACCTCCAGCTAAATAAGACTGGATCTCCAAATCCTTTTCAAACAATTGCAATAACTGGGGACTAAGCATTGAAATATGCAAGTGATTAGGCCCATTCTTATTGAGCATCTCTAATCAGCACCTGGAGTTACCATTTCTCAGACTCTGTCTGGGTGGCTTTTGTTTCTCTAATGATCATTAAATTTCTATCTCAGCCTAGAGTCACCTTCTCTGGAAAACACTTCTTATAGGACACCTTGGCTCTTCTCACGTCTCCCTGTTTCATCTTTCTCCTGATATCTTTCATGGAGCATCCTTCATGTCATTCTATAGCATCTTGTCCTGGAGGGTAAAATGATCTTGTTCTCCCCCTGCTCTATTGCTTCCCTCTCGGTCTAGATACTAGCACACATTAAGCAAGTCCTTTGTGTCTATCTGCTAGAGAGGATGCTGTAAGTTTCAACATCCAGAACCTCAAGATCACCAGTAGGTGCTGGTTTCTCCTGTTGCAAAGTTTCTTGGGCTAAGGAACTTTACCAGAACATGGCTTAGGAGCGTGGGACACAACTGCCCACATGGAAGAATAGATGCTATTGAAGAAAATTCATAGACTGAAAGCATTCTTAGTCCAAATGTGCCTGGATGGGAGGTTTTATCCTGGATCTCAACATTATATCTTTTTGCTTCCTTCTTTCACAGTTAATAACCTGATAACTGTGGGGTCAAGGTGCACAAAATTTGGTAAGAAATATTCTGGAGGTCTAAGAGTGCTTACACTTGCTGTGAACATAACTTCCGCAATGACATCAATTTACCATTCATGATGGCTTAGGGTGAGTGGTTTCATATGACTTCATCGGTTGCTTCATTTCCTCCTGGTCTAAGTTTCCTTCCCTTGGGTTTCATCTTTACTCTGGATCGGGGAATTTTTTCTGCACCTCAGAATTGTGCAAGTCACTGGATCTGGAGATAGACATTCCTCGGGCTTCTGATTCTTATGCTTGGTATCACCTAGGCCTTACCAACATCCATGTAGCTGACTCTTGGTTTCCATCCCTGCACTTCACCTTGGTGTGGAAGAACAAGATAGATGAGAAGGTGAAAGGTCCATAGAAGATGAACACACTGAGTATCCTTTGTCCAACATGTGCGTTAGGAACTTGGCTGGTTTTCATCATCGTGACTTACACTTCTAGGGAAGAATCTAAAGGTGAAAGGTTGTTGTGAATCCTGGTTTCAACTCTTCATTATCTTGCTTCATTACTATGGGCTTATGATAAAGCTAAACATCAAAGACCATGGTTTGCTCAAACTGCTCACCTCATGGTCTCCAGTAAGCAACAAGAGATGACTGTGGCAAGATATGGATGCCACTCCGCGGCCACTCTCACTACATAGGTTGCACAGTTGAGAAGAAAGACATCTGGATGATCTTGTTTTCATGAATGAGAAAAGTGACATCTGTGAGATCATAGTGCCAAGTTTTACAAAAGTAAATAAAATATCATGTTTAAAATGTGCAAGCAATACACATCTTGTTACTTTAAACCTAGTCTTTGGGGTAGCTGTGGTGGCACATACTTGTAATCTCTGCATTCAGGTCACTGAGGCAGAATGATGGAGACCTTGAGTCCTGCCTGAGCTAAAAGGTGAGACTCCATCTAAAAAGAAAAAGCTTCTCACCAAGGCCAGCTGGCCTGGGTCTGAAAAAGCATGGGATAAAACCGGACTCGCTGAACATAGCGGACAATGAGGACTACTGAGAACTCAAGAACAATGGCAATGGGCTTTTGATCCTACTGCACGTACTGGCTTTGTGGGAGTCTAGGCAGTTTGGATGCTCACCTTACTAGACCTGGATGGAGCTGGGTGGTCCTTGGTCTTCCCACAGGGCAGGGAACCCTGATTGCTCTTAGGGTTGACGAGGGAGGTGAACTTGATTGGGGGAGGGGGAGGGAAATGGGAGGCAGTGGCAGGGAGGAGGCAGAAATCTTTAATAAATAAATAAATTACCTCGATCCATCACCAGATGAAGGTTCTAAGGTGATATGCAAGATATTCATCAGTATAGGATAGGGTCATTTCAGGTTCCCTCTCCTTAGTTGCCCAAGGTACCAGCTGGGGACATATTCCTGGACACCTGCGAACCCCTCAAGAGTCAAGTCTCTTGCCAACCCTAAGATGGCTCCCTTAGATAGGATATATACTTCGCTGCTCCCGTATCCATCCTTCCTATATCCCAACCATCCCAATCCTCCGAGCTCCTCCCATCCTCCCCTTCTCATATTTCTCATCCCATTTCCCCTTTGCCCCATGCCACCTCACCCGCAAGTTCCCAGTTTTTGCCCTGGAATCTTGTCTACTTCCCCCTCTCCATGCGTTTTATCTTCAAGTTAAATACTTTTGTCTCTAACATGTTTGAGTTTATTTTTGTATATAGTCTAAAGGGTGGGTCAGTAATCTTTTACTTATTTAATATTTGCCAATATACTGGGAATTGCTTTTTAGGCCATTGGGGGAGGAATATCATCCAGGTATTATCCAGCTGTCAACTATACATACGAAAATACCAAACCTGTTGGCAAAATGTTCCTGTTGGTGAAACGGTGGCACTAAGTTCCTCAGGGATTCAACTGCTTTCTGATTAGAACTGAAGCTTGTTCCCCAGAAGGGAAACCATGGTTGTTGCTCTAACTTGGTCAAAATCTCATCTCTCAGGAGGCCATCGGCCTAAGGGTGCTGCTTTGTTCAGTGAACATTTGGTAAGACTGTGTTCTGAGTGTACAGATTAGTTTTGCACTGGACACTGAACAGAAAATCTCCATTCCCTCCTCCAATCCCTGTTGTAGGGAGCTGCGGACTGTGTTCCTGCCACCCAGCTCCTGGTTGCCTGGCAAGCTTATGCCCCGAAATAACAACACACAAACTGTATTCTTTTAAACACTCCTTGCCCCATTATATCTAGCCTCTTCTCGGCTAACTCTCGTACCTGGACTAGCCCATTTCTAATAATGTGTGTAGCACCCCAAGCTGTGCTTATCAGGAAGATTCTAGCCTACATCGGAGCTTCATCGCATCTGCCACAGAGAGGAGAGCTATTGGGTCTGAGCTCACTTCCTCTTCCTCCCAGAATTCTGTTCTGTTTACTCCACCCACCTATGTTCTAACCTATGAGGGCCAAGCAGTTTCTTTATTTTTTTAACCAATGACCTTCCTCCCTCAAACCCCCAAATCCCCTCCTCTTCCATCTCTATCCAGGAAAGGGTTGATCTCCTATGAATGTCAATGAAACATAGCATACCAAGTTGCAGTAAGACTAAGTAACTCCCCATGTATTAAGGCTGGGAAAGGAATAACTAAAGAGTTGGAGACAGCCTTTCCCCCACTCTTATGAGTTCCCTAAGACACCCAATGTCAATCTATACAACTGTAACATATATGCAGAATGCCTGGGGGGTCTCATGAAGGCATTCTAGTTTTCAGTTCAGTCTCTGTGAGCCCCTGACACCCAGGTTAGCTGATTGTGTGAGCCTTCCTATGGTGTCCTTGACCCCTTTGTCTCCTACACTCGTTTCTCCTCCTTTATGCAAGAATTCCCTAACTTCACCTAATGTTTGACTGTGGTTCTCTGCATCTGCCTCCATCAGTTGCTGGAAGACAATTGGGGCAGGCACCAGTCTGGTCACAGGAGATGGCCAGTTCAGACTTATTATCCAGTATCACTAGGAGTGTAAGCTGGGATCTTCCCCATAGACTCCTGGGAGAGTCCCTTAATCCAGGCTTCTGCCTAACCCTGAAATGCACCACTTTCACTAAGTTCCCCTTAGCACTCTCCTCCTCTGTACCCCTACAACCTGATCAATCATGTTCCCATCCCACTTGCTCTCAGTCTACTCACAAAGTCGCTTCCATTTCCCTTTCCTAGGGAGATCTCGATGCCCCTCCCAGCCCATGAATTCTATTTCTTACCTAGTCTCTCTGGGTATATGGATTATAGCATAGTTATCTTTTATATTAGAAATAATATTCACTTATGAGTGAGTACATATTATGTTAGCCTTTATCAGTCTGGATTACCTCACTCAGAATGATTTTTTTTCTAGTTCCATCCATTTGTCTTCAAATTTCCTGGTGTCATTGTCTTAACAGCAGAGTAATACTCCCTTGTATAAATGTACCACATTTTCTTTACTCGTTCCTTGGTAGAGGAACATCTAGGTTGTTTCCAGGTTTTGTCTATTACAAATAAAGTTGTGAACATAGTTGAGCAAGTGTCCTTGTCGTATGACGGATCATCTTTTGGGTATTATGCCCATGAGTGATATAGCTGGGTCTTATGGTAGGTTGAGTTCCAGTTTTCTGGGGAACCACCACACTGACTTCCAAAGTGAATATACAAGTTTGCACTCCCACCAGCAATGGAGGAGTTTTCCCCTTGTTCCACATCCTCTACAGCATGAGCTTGTATTTTTGATCTTAGTCATTCTGAAAGGTGTGAGATTAAACTTCAGAGGCATTTTGATTTGCATTTCCTTGATGACTAAGGATGTTGAATATCTCCTTAAGCATTTCTCAGCCATTTGAGATCCTTCCGTTGAAAATTCTCTGTTTAGATCTGCAACCCATTTTTAATTGGCTTATTTGCTTTGCTCATATCAAGTTTCTTGAGTTATTTATGTACTTTGGAAATCAGCCCTCTGTCAGATGCCAGATTGGTGAAAATCTTTTCTCATTCTTTAGGCTGCTGTTTTGTCCTATTGATAGTATCCTTTGTCTTACAGAAACTTTTCAGTTTCATGAAGTCCCATTTAATAAATGTTGCTCTTGATCTTAGTGCCTGTGCTATTAGTGTTCTGTTGAGGAGGTCATCTCCTGTTACAGTGCCTTCAAGATTATTTCCCACTTTCTCTTCTGTCGGGTTTAGTGTATCTGGATTTAAGTTGAGATCTTTGATCACCTTGGACTTGAGTTTTGTGCAGCATGATAAAAATAGATCAATTTGCATTCTTTGACATGTCATCATCCAGTTAGACCAGCACCATTTGCTGAAGATACCCTCTTTTTTTGTTCATGGTATAATTTTAGCTTCTTTGTCAAAAATCAGGTGTTCGTTATTATGTAGGTTTACATCTGGGTATTTGATTTGATTCCATCAATTTATGTATATGATTTTTATGCCAATATCATGTGGTTTTTATTCCTATATCTCAGTAGAAGTGCTTAAAGTCGCAGATGCTGATGCTCCGGAAGTTCTTTTATTTTACAGGATTGTTTTCAATCTCCTGAATTTTTTTTTTTTGCATATGAAGTTGAGTATTGCTCTTTCATGGTCTGTGAAGAATTGTGTTGGATTTTAATGAATCTGTAAATTGAGTTTGGTAAGATAATGATTTTTACTATGTTCATCCTACAGATCCATGAGCATGAGAAATCTTTCCAAGTTGTGATTTCTTCTTCAATTTCTTTTTTCAAAGACTTGAGGTTCTTTTCATATAGGTCTTTCACTTGCTTGTTTAGAGTTATTATAAGTTTTTTTTATTATTTGAGACTATTGTAAAGGGTGTTGACTCTCTGACTTCTTTCTTGGCCCATTTGTCATTTGTATAAAGAAGAACTATTGATTCTTTTAAATTATTCTTGTATCCCTGGTAGAGTTTTTGGGGTCACGCATATATTATCGTGTAGTCTGCCTATAATGACACTTTGACTGTTCCTTTCCAATTTGTATCACCTTGGTTTTCTTTAGTTGTCTTATTGTTCTAGCTAGAACTTAAAGTACTATATTGAGTAGATATGGAGTTTTAAAGAGTTAAGCTTATTTCAGAATCTCCCATTTAGTCCTATCCTCTGAATACAACCTGTCTAAAAACTTCTTAGTTCCATCAGCTGTAGAAGGTGTCAAGATGGTGACAGATTGTACTGTTGGGCAAGATACATTTTGGGGGAATGCTTGATGCTATAGATAGACAGCAGGAACTCTGAAGAAAGTTCATACATACATAACAGAGCACAGGACATTATTATAAGTTTCAGAAGAAGCAGGGAGTTTCCATGCCATGTCAGTGATGAGCAATGGACAGAATCGCTCTAGTCGAGCTATCTCTGATACGTATAGGGAAAAGGAATAAGTCTGTCAGTCTGGGGTCCACATGCAGTATCACCTACAAGGGTGCAGAGGGAAAGAGCTACAGACAGGCAAGGTTTGAGCAACAGTTGATGTTATATCTAGCACACTGGGGCTTCTAGATATCTTGGTCTGAAGAACTCAGGTAACAGGATGCAGTGGGCCCAACACTTCATCCATCCCAGTGGGGTCTGTGATCTTCTCTCTGGCCACACTTTTGTACAAGTTAAACAGCCAGGGAATGATTCTTGTTCCCAATCTGGAGAGAGGCCCTCCTATAATTGAGGAATTTAGGCTCGTTGTTTTTATAACGCACTTCAGAAGTGGAAAGGTAAGGAAGTCTTTGTATGAGAATATAGGGAAGGAAGATACCACAAACTCTCCGTGGGTGAGTTTGCCCTGAAAGGGAATCTACAAACTTAAGTATCCCAGGCAGCTTGCTGCCATTGCCTTTTCAGAGAAGGGGGTGCGTTCACAACATCTGTGGGTAGCAAAATAGAATATCTGTCCTTAGGTCTGTATGGAACCTGCTCTTGTACTAGAAACAATGATACAAGATTCAGTAGTAAAAGTCTTTACCAGACACAAATTTATAGAAACTGTAAGAAAAGATACACAATGCGATATGACCAGATTATCATAGAAAGAAGGAATGAAAGAGAGAATGAGAGAATAGGTCATTTGGTCTCATACTAATTGTCTGTCCTGTAGTACGGAATTTGAATAGATAATAAATTAGTTAGTCTCTCACTTATTTTTTATAAGATACATTTTATAACATTACATTTTATTTCCTGTGTCTGCTTATTTGGGGAGAGGTGTCTGTAGGCATTAAAATAGATTCCAGTTTTTCAGAAAATACATTACGTGTCATTTAATCAGGCTCCAAGCAGTCAGAGTCTGAGCCTAATTGTTGATAGTCATTTTGCCTTTTATTTTTGATCTTTTTGTCTTTATGTTTTCCCCCTATGAGGTTGGTGATGGGACAAAGGTCTCATTTTTTTCTCTGACAGTGATTTCAGCTGATAAGGAACATTTGAGAGCTCTGGTTGGTGCTGATCTGTCATGGAGTCACAGGGCTGTAAGCCTAAAATTCTTGACCTGCATTTTGCAAAGGAAGAGAGTGTGTATCATGGTGTGTGGAAAGTCAGAAGATGCAGCAAGCAGAAGCTGAAGACACACAACATAATACAAAACAAGAATAAAGGCCTATGAGACCTAGGAGAACTCACACTAATTTGAAAAATCTTCCTAAGGATAGAGTCACCCAAGGGGTCCATATTAGTCAGGGTTCTCTAATGGAACAGAACTTATAGAATGGGGACTTATTAAAATGGCTGGCAGGATGTGGTCCAACTAGTCCAACAATGTCTGTCTTAATATGGGTTGTCCTTTTGTATAAGTGTTGCTTTTATTGGATAATGATTACAACTGTTTCAGCCAATGGCTTAGCAGAGTAAATGCAGACAGGAAATCTGAACAGAAATAGAGAGAGTAGATGGAGATGAGGGAGATGCCATGTAGCCACCGAAGAAGAAAGACGCCAGAACATTATCGGTAAGTCACAAGCTAATGGCAATACAGAGATTAATAGAGATGGTTTAATTGAAGATCTAAGCATTAACTAGGAATACACCTAAGTTGGTGACCAAACAGTGTTGTAACTCATATAGTTTCTGTGTGATTACTCAGATCGGGGTGGTCTAAAAACAAAAGGGCAGTCACAATTAACACTGTCTACTAATGGAGGGCCTAAGGATCCAGTAGTTATCAGTCCAAGATGCTAGATGTCCCAGCTGGTCTTCAGTTTACTCTGGATTCCGAAAGGAGGCGGCTCTAGTGCCAGTGAAGGAACGGACTTACCAGTGAGAGTGAGGGCAATCAGGCAAACAGCAATGGCTTCCTTCTTCTACTTCCTTTATATAGGTTGTCCCAGAAAAGGAAGCCAAGACTGAAGATGAAACTTCCCACCTCAAAATATCAGGATTAAAATCAGGCCTTCCCACTTCAAATGATTTAATTAAGAAAAATTCCTCAAAGGTGTACGCACTCTCTTGTTATTTAGTTATTTCTAGATATAGTCAAGTCAATAACCAGTAATAGCTATCAAAATATCTAGATCAAATTTTGCTTTAAGCCCAGAATAGTTTGATACTGTCTGACTTTGGGGAGATTTTCGTCTACTTCTCCAAAAAGAAGTGGCCTTGAAATACCAAGTGTCATTGAGGAGGACACATGTGCACCATGTCTGCAGAAAGGAGGTCTAGGTTTGAAGGACTATTCTGTCAGAGAGTTGACACACTGTCTTCACTGTCTTTACAATGGGTGTATGAACAATTGTGGCAGCTCCAACTTGGGAATGAGGAAAAGGCAGCAAACTCAAAGTTATTTGGTTCTGATTCTTTCTCCAGATCATTGGTGCATTGATCCAAAAGGGTGGAGTAAACAGAATTGGGTAACAGGGTTCTGGTGTCTGTGGGTCTGACTGAGACAGACCTCCAAGAGATCAGTGGATCAGCCCAGCTTTATTCCAGAGTATAGGAAGCATATAGGATTGGGGAGCCGGGAGACAAACCCTAATTCTCATTAAGTGGTACGCTCCTATCACAGACTTTGTATGTGGCAGTGGGGCCTTATATCAAAGCTCCTAGGATAAGTCTTATATACCACATGTGTAGCTGGGGTGGCTTCTAGCAGGAAATGGTGCCTCGGGTCACCCTAGAGATAAATCAGGAATCTGGGCTTAAAGACAGCTTGAAGATACGGTCAGTCCTCCAGGGGCCCACAGATGTTCTCCAGATTAGGGCAGGTAAAGAGCAGGAAGTTTCACTGGGAGTGGGAAGGGTGTCCTGATGGCTTTGAGATTGTAAAAAGCTGCCAAACCATGATAGACTGTGACCTCTGATCAGTGAAGCCTTCCAACAAAGTTACCCATCCTTATGGTGCTGGGTAAGCACAGATGACTTTTGTCTATGAACCTGGTTGGCAGGGTTTTGGAAATCACACATGGTCTCTGTGTACTTGTGACTTCATCAGTGGTGTTTTTTGTTTCCTGACTCCACCAGTGGGATAGGGAAGCCAGACTCAGAACAAAAGCCTGTTTTCCTATAATGCTTCCCTTCCATGACTCTATAGTTTTTCTTGTCTTTCTATCTGAACCCCCGGAAGATTATTACAGTCTGCATGGAAGATGAACCCCAATCTGCAATTTGGGTTGCAGTGATTTATTGAGCAATTAATTATATTCCACTCAAAAAGGGTCAGGGAATTTAAAATCTGGATGTAGAAGCTAAAGGTAACAGTTTCCTTCTATGTGGAGTGACATAGCCTAGTATGTGTAGCTCCCTCTAGACTCCTCAACCACCCAGTTAAAGATTCCTTTGATACCACAACTAATTAATTCCCATTTGAAAGTTAGTGAAATAAATATGCAGACAAGAATCCAGAAGTAGTTGAATCACAACCCAGGGGTGTGGAAGTGAGCAGGCATAGTGAAGCACATAGGATCTATGCCTCCCCCAGGCTATCTGCTCAGGCCACTGGGTGGGATCCCATTGGCTTCTCTTCTAGCCTGACCTCATATATAAGCATGCACTGTTGAGGCTGAGTCTTGAGTGCCCTGTCCTGTTCTCTGCTGCTCTCTTAACCTGGGATCCCACTGCCATGGGGAAGCACTTCCTCCTGCTCCTGCTGGGCCTCTCCCTAGTGGTGGGCTTCCTGCAAGGTGAGATTCTGGCAGATGGGAGGGGCCATCTCTGGTTGGCAGACATCCGTGGAAGGGCATTGGGTTTGCGAGGTCAGGAATAAGATATAAGACCTGACTACTTTTATACATGGACCCCACAGTCTTTGGCTCCATTTCCTCACCTCTCCATCCTTCCCTTCCCTCTGTTTTACACAGTATGGGCTTCTCCTATTCCTCCTCCTCTCTGTCGTGCCTCTGCTCCTGGTGTCCTTTCTCCTGGTTGTTTGGTTACCTCTTTGTTCTTAGCAAACAAGCATTCTCATTTCCTCCAACTTACCTGTGTATAGGCCTAAAATTATATTGGAAATGATGTAAGGAAGGTTTAGGACAGGATGGAGATAAGAAAGTGATCTGAACACTTGTCAGCTCATAGGAGGTAGACTCAAGCTCCCTACACCAGAGCTTTGATCTTCTTCCTCACAACCCAGTCCATTTACAATATTTGAAGTGGAGAAACTTGGCTCTTCTCAAATCCTTCCTAGGGTCTAAGGTCGTGGGCTACTCTTTAGAGGTCAGTTCCTCCTACATCCAGCTCTTTCCTTTGATTGTTTCTTCTTCATTGATGCTAGCAATAGGCTTAGTTCCTGCCTGATGCTTGATGGGGTGCTCCGAATGAACCTCTTATATTTGGTTTTGTCTTTTCAGCTCTGACATGCTTGCAGTGTGACAGGCTAAACTCCGATGGAGAATGTGAGAAAGGAGAAAGCACGTGTGAGGCTAAAGAAGGCCAGGAATGTGGCATAATGGTAGTGTCTAAAGGTATGTCAAGAATGGGAGATCTTGTGGGACCATGTTTGCTGCTCAGGCATGAATGAGCCCTCTTTACACTCCTGAGGAAAAAGCAGAGACTGTGGAAGGCTGTGTTTCTGTGTAAATTCAGAAGAAGGCCTCTTTCCATTTGGTACTATTGTCTACCTTTTTGCCAGATGAAGATACTTTTTTGAGTGGGGTCTCTTAGTGACCCTTATAGCTTTTTAGAAAACATATTCAGGGGTGTGAGGATTTGAACTGAAAAATTCCAGTAAATAATTTGGGAATGGAAGGCATGCCTGCAAGCTAGATTATAGATTGATAGATGATAACTATAATCACCTCAGTGTTGCTGGCATACTTTTCACCAGGAAGCCTGATTCTCCTCATTTTCTGAGACTCTGATTTTACAAATATGTAGGGCTGACCATTGTTATTTTTCTTGCACAGGTCATGATATCCTGTTTGGGCAGCAGGATTGTTCTTCTAATTGCTTAAATAAGACTTTCACCCATCATGACCTCACACTGGACTTTACATGTTGCAACGACCAATCATTGTGTAATGAGTTTTAGAGGCTGGGCATTTTCTTGCTCAGTTCTGCTATAGGTGAGTCCTTATTCCTTCCCTGTGCTCTCAAGGCTCATGACCTTGAACCATCTATTCCCTGTACTGCCCAAGCCCTGACACCTACCTGGATCAGCATCAGCTGTTGATGGGTCAACAGTTCAGTTGGGAATAGAGCAATGTTCTCTACTCCCCATCTCCCAACTGCTTCTGCCTTTCAGATTATTTTTACTTCTTTTTCTTCATCCATCCTTCCATCACTAACTGATCTTTGCCAAATTTCCCCTATTCACGTCACCTTTATTTTTATCAACAGTTTAATATTAGTGAATATTACAGAACTCACATCCCTTTGTGAACCTTCAGGTTGGTGGCGCCTCTTCTGCCAAGGTTCTAGCAGACAAAACTTCCAGTATCTCACTCCATTCTTATTCACTGAATGGAAGACATATGCGATCTGGTTTCTCACTGCTGTGACCTGAGTAAAACAATATAATGGAGCAATGATAAGTTTAGTTCATTATTTTAGAAATTTTCATCATGATCGACAGGATGTATAGGACCAGAGCTATTCACATCATGCGTGGAGCATTCATAGCTGAGCAGAGTAGGTAGGGACCAGGACAGGATACACCCTCCAAGTCCCCAGTCCTTGCTTTCTCTATTTCAGCCTGTAACTATTTTATAATGTACCCAAAATCTGAATGTATTTATTGCTTCAATAGATTAATTAGGTCAGAGACTTCATATCCTAACCATGTCTAGAAATGTGACCGACACACCCAGAGTAGTGTTTGAGGAATCTCTTAGATATCCTTGATACAGACAAGTTCACAGTTAAGATTAAACCATCACATGGGCTATAGTCACTTCAACACCACAGCATCCAGATCTAGTTTGTGTATGCACGGAACGATGGCCCAGTTTAGCTTAATTCCTAGTAAATGACATAAATTTGAAGTTGATGGTATTTGCACCTTTATTTTTTTATTTTTCTAGCACACTGCATACTAACCTTAGAAATCACAGAAAGTACTGTGTGAAGAAAAAAGGCTAGTAATCCCATCTCACCCTGTAAGACACAGCTTCTTTACCTGTTCAGGCATATATTTCAAAGTTTAAACATCATTAGTAAGTTATGATGTGCATTTGCATGTGTTTATGTATGATTATTTATATACTTGCAAATATTATAAGTCATTCTAAACATGTTTTTCAGTGCTGTTCATTGAATCCTGGCTCTGGACCATGGGAACAAGTATTCTGTTGCTGACCTTGTCTTGAACCCTGTGCCTTTTTCTTTCCATCATGTGCCTTAAATGTCTTTCCTAGTCTAAATGTATCTTACTGTATTATATTGGATATGCTGTCATTCTTGTGTGCCTTTAAATTCTAATTTGTTAATTCTATATTGTTGTCTAGATTACTTTCAATTATAAAATATTTGTGTTATTTATTTTTTGGTTTTTTTGCATGTTTCTGTCTTGACATACCATGACACACTGTGTAGTTGCAAGGTGAACCTACAGGAGTCAGGACTCTCCTTTTGCGCTGTTGGTTTTGAAGACTGAATATAATTGCTCAGATTTATTGGTCAATGCAGTAAAACCCTGTGTCATGTTATCTCTCCTCAAGTTTATAATCATATGATTAGGGGACTTGTGAATAAAGCTGTTGGTTACTAAGCTTGATGACCTAGTTCAGTTCCTGGGACCCACATCATAAAAGGAGAAAATTTGTTTATACAAGTTCTTCTCTGACCTCCACATTGCTGACCATTGCAGGACACACACATACACACACACACACACACACAGAGAGAGAGAGAGAGAGAGAGAGAGAGAGAGAGAGAGAGAGAGAGAGAGAGAGAGAGAGAGACAGACAGTCTGGTACACAAAGAATGCAGTGAAAAATAATACAAATATAACATTATTTATCCCTTTTCACATTCCATCCTCTACCCTACCCTTCCATCCTCCTCCCCATTTAACCTTTTCTGTACGATTGTTCTCTTTAACCCTTTATACAACTGCACTATAACTTTCTTCCCTTGAAGTCTCCCTCCCCCATGGCCCTTTAGTAATTTCCTGATATTTGTGGGTATTTCAAATGGAGTGCACATGTCTAAAGAATCAGAGCTAATACACACAAATGACAAATTAAATACCAAGGAAAAAATCTACCAATCAACAAATGAGTAACGGACACAAATAAATAGTATGCAAAAAGAAGAAAGAGAAAGAGGAGGAAAGAAAGGAAGAAACACAAATGGCCAATAACCTATTTAAAAGTGTTGAAGACTAGGGAGCAGGGATGGCTCTCCCTGGGAACCTGCAATAGAATAAATAGTTATGGAATGTGAGGACCAAACAAGGACAAGGAGGGAAGTGTTGGACAAGGAGGGGATTCTGGGAGTGACAGATAAAGCTAAGGGACATTTGAGGGGTCACTAGGAAACCTAATACAGTAGAAACTTCCCATAATATATACATATGTTAACATTAGCTAAATGAAATTATTAAAAAATGGGGGAGACAAAGCACCAGCTGTACATCTCTCATCACCAACTAAAGCTTCCAGTACTGGGAATGGGGTGCATCTAATTGAGTTGTTAGACAAAGGAGTCCCATGGTATAGTGGTTTGGATAAAAATTGCTCTCATGCTCTCTTTGTCCATTTTCCTTCTCAAGAGGCAGCCTCTCCTTTCTCCCTTCCCTTTCTTTCTTCTCTCTCTTATTTTCTCTCTCCCCCATAATTCCTTTAACTTTACACCCTTCCCAATACCCACTAAATACACTCTATGCCCCGCCAAACGGCCCTTACAGGCTCATAGAGAAGAGCACTATTAGGAGGTGTGACCTTGTTGGAGTTGGTGTGGCCATTGAGGAAATATGTCACTGGGGATAGACTTGGAAGTTTCAAATGCTCAAGCCAGGCCCAGTGTCACTCTTTTTCAGAATCTAATGAGATGATCATGTGGTTTTGTCTTTCAGTTTGTTTATATGGTAGATTATATTGACAGATTTTCATATGTTGAACCATTTCTGCATCTCTGGAATGAAGCCAACTTGAATGTGGTGGATGGTTTTTTAGTTTATTCTTGGATTTGGCTTGCCAGTATTTTGTTAAGTATTTTTGCATTAATACTCCTGAGTAAGATTGGTCTATAATTCTCTTTCTTAGTTGTATCATTGTGTGGTTTGAGTATCAAGGTAGCTGTAGCCTCATAAAAAGAGTTTGGTAATGTTTCATTATGGAAACTAAAAAAAAAAGCAATCAAACAAGTGAAAGAAACAGATCAAGACTAAAAAACTGAAATAAAGGCCATAAAAAAACCTATACTGAGGGATATATGGAAATAAAAAATCTCAGTAAGCCTACATCTAGAACTACAGATACAAGCATAAACAACAGAATACAATAGGTGAAAGAAAAAAATCTCAAGAGTTGAAGACACAATAGAAAAAATAGCTTCATCAGTCAAAGAAAATGCTAATTCCAACATATTCTTAACATGAAATATTCAGAAAATATGGGACACAATGAGAAGACTCAGCGTAAAGAGAATAGGAATTGAAGAAAGAGAAGTCCATCTTGACAACATAGAAAACATTCTCAACAAATCGTAGAAGAAAAATGTCCCTACCTAAAGAAGGACATGTCAATGAAGATACAAAAAAAATTATTGAACACCAAATAGAGTAGACCAAAAGAAAGTCCCCTCATTCCATAATAATCAAAACTCTAAACATACAGAATAAAGAAAGAATATTAAGAGCTGCAAAGGAAAAAGGCCAAGTAAGATATAAAGTCAGTCCTATTAGAATTACACTTGACTTCTCAACAGAAACGATAAAGCCAGAAATCCTGGTCCAGCATTATGCAGTCACTAAGAGACCATGGATGCCAGCCTAGACTACTTTACCCAGCAAAGCTTTAAATCAACAATGATGGAGAAAAAAAAATCCATATGAAGGTTCAAGAAGCATACAGAACACCGAATAGGCTGGATCAAAAAAAAAAAAAACATCCTCTCGCCATATAATAATCAAAACACAAAGCATACAGAATAAAGAAAGAATACTAAGAGCAGCAAAGGAAAAAGGCCAAGTTACTTATAAAGGTAAACCTATCAGACTTACACCTGACTTCTCTATGGAAACCATGAAAGCCAGAAGGTCCTGGATAGATGTACTGCAGAAACTAAGAGACCATGGATGCAAGCCCAGACTACTATACCCAGCCAAGCTTTCGTTCACTATAAATGGAGAAAACAAAATTTTCCAGGATAAAAACAAATTTAAACAATACGTAGCCACAAATCCAGCCTTACAGAAAGTAATAGAAGGAAAATCACTAATCAAGGAGTCCAACAATGACCACAATAACTCCGACATCTAGAGACCCTTTACCAGCGCAACTCAAAGAAGGGAAACACACAAAATCTACTACTAAAAAAGTGACCGGAGTTAACAACCACTGGTCATTAATATCACTTAATGTCAATGGACTCAACTCACCTATAAAAAGGCACAGACTAAGAGATTGGATACGAAAACAGGATCCAACATTCTGCTGTTTACAAGAAACACACCTCAACCACAAAGACAGGCACCTACTCAGAGTAAAGGGTTGGGATAAGGCTTATCAAGTAAATGGACCTAAGAAACAAGCAGGTGTGGCCATACTAATTTCTAACAAAGTTGACTTCAAACTTAAATCAATCAGAAGAGATGGAGAGGGACATTTTCTACTCATAACAGGAACAATTCATCAGGATGAAGTCTCAATCCTGAATATCTATGCCCCTAATATAAAAGCACCCACGTACGTAAAAGAAACATTGTTAAAACTCAAGGCAGCCATCAAACCGCACACATTAATAGTAGGAGACTTTAATACTCCTCTCTCAACAATGGACAGGTCAAGTAGACAGAAACCTAACAGAGAAATAAGAGAATTAATGGAGGTAATGAATCAAATGGACTTAACAGACATCTATAGAATATTCCACCCAAATAGGAAAGAATATACTTTCTTCTCTGCAGCTCATGGAACCTTTTCAAAAATCGACCACATACTCGGTAACAAAGCAAACATCCACAGTTACAAAAAAATATTAATAACCACCTGTATCTTATCAGATCACCATGGATTAAAGCTAGAATTTAGCAACAATGCTACCCCCAGAAAGCCTACAAACTCATGGAAACTGAATAGTCAACTACTGAACCATACCTGGATTAAGGAAGAAATAAAGAAAGAAATTAAAGTCTTCCTTGAAGACAATGAAAATAAAGAAACAACATACTCAAACCTATGGGACACTATGAAGCAGTCCTGAGAGGAAAGTTCATAGTACTAACTGCCCACTTAAAGAAAACAGAGAAAGCACACATTGGAAACTTAACAGCCCACCTGAAAGCTCTAGAAAAAAAGAAGCAGACTCACCTAGAAGGGGTAGAAGACTGGAAATAATCAAACTGAGGGCTGAAATCAACAAAATAGAAACACAGAAAACAATTGAAAGAATCAATGAATCAAAAAGCTGGTTCCTCGAGAAAATCAACAAGATTGATAAACCCCTATCCAAACTAATCAAACGGCAGAGAGAGAATTTGCAAATTAATAAAATCAGAAATGAAAAGGGGGACATAACCACAGACACAGGAAATTCAGAGAATCATTAGATCTTACTACAAAAGCCTGTATACCACAAAACTGGAAAATGTAAAAGAAATGGACACTTTTTTAGATAAATACCATATACCAAAGTTAAACCAGGACCAGGTGAACAACCTAAATAGACCTGTTAGTCGTGAAGAATTAGAAGCTGTTATCAAAAACCTCCCTTCCAGAAAAAGTCCAGGACCAGATGGTTTCAATGCGGAATTCTACCAGAACTTCCAAGAAGACCTAATACCTATACTCCTTAATGTATTTCACAATATAGAAACAGAAGAGTCATTGCCAAATTCCTTTTATGAAGCTACGGTAACTCTGATACCAAAACCACACAAAGACCCAACCAAGAAAGAGAATTACAGGCCAATCTCACTCATGAACATCGACGCAAAAATCCTCAACAAAATTCTGGCAAACCGAATCCAAGAACACATTAGAAAAATTATCCATTATGATCAAGTAGGCTTCATACCAGAGATGCAGGGCTGGTTTAACATACACAAATCTATCAATGTAATCCATCATATAAATAAACTGAAAGAAAAAAACCATATGATCGTTTCATTAGATGCTGAAAAAGCATTTGACAAAATTCAACATCCCTTTATGATAAAAGTCTTGGAGAGATTAGGGATACAAGGGTCATACCTAAATTTAATTAAAGCTATATACAGCAAGCCAGCAGCTAATATCAAATTAAATGGAGAGAAACTTAAAGCCATCCCACTAAAATCAGGAACACGCCAAGGCTGTCCACTCTCTCCATACCTCTTCAATATAGTTCTCGAAGTTTTAGCAATAGCAATAAGACAACATAAGGGGATAAAGGGGATTCAAATTGGAAAGGAAGAAGTTAAACTTGCATTATTTGCAGATGATATGATAGAGTACATGAGCGACCCCAAAAACTCCACCAAAGAACTCCTACAGCTGATAAACGCCTTTAGTAATGTGGCAGGATACAAGATCAACTCCAAAAAATCAGTCGCCCTCTTATCAACAAATATTTTTTTAAAATGGAAAAAGTCCCTGTGTCTTATCAGACCATCATGGTTAAAGTCAGAATTCAACAACAACACTAATTGCAGAAATTCAACAAATTCATGGAAACTGAGCAATGCTCAACTGAATCACCTGGGTGAAGGAAGAAATGCAGAAAGAAATTAAAGGCTCCCTAAAATTCAATGAGAATGACTATACAACATACCAAAACTTATGGGATGCAATGAAAGCAGTGTTAAGAGGAAGTTCATAGCACTAAATGCCTACGTAAAGAAGCTGAAAGAAATCACACACTAGTGAGTTAACAGAAAACCTGAAAACTCTAGAACAAAAAGAAACAAACTCACCCAGGAGAACTAGATGACAGGAAATTGTAGAATGAGCCTAGTGGGACAAAAAGTAGGCCTGCCTGCAGCTCCTTGTACATGTTTAAATGAATACAATTTGTGTGTTGTTATTTTTGGGGCATAAGCTAGCCAAGCGGCCACAAGCCGGGAGGCAGAAACACAGCCCGCTGCTCCTCACTACAGGAAATAATCAAATTGAGAGTTGTTGCAAGGTAAACCTACAGGAATCAGGAATCTCCTTCTGCCCTGTTGGTTTTGAAGACTGAATTTAATACTCAGATTTATTGGTCAATGCACTCACAGCCTGTGTCATGTTATCTCTCCTCAAGTTTATAATCATATGATTAGGGGATTTGTGAATAAAGTTGTTTGTGACTAAGCCTGATGACCTGAGTTAAGCTCCTGGAACTCACATCATAGAAGGAGAAAATGGGTTTATACAAGTTCTTCTCTGACCTTCACATTGCTGAGCATTGCAGGACACACACACACACACACACACACACACTCACACAAACAGCAAAACAGACAGTCTGATGCACAATGAATGTAGTGAAAAATAATACAAATATAACATTATTTATTTATCCCTTTCCACATTTATCCTCTACCCTACCCTTCTATCCTCCTCCCCATTTAACCCTATCTGTACCATTGTTCTCTTTACCCTTGATACCACTGACCTATAACTTTATTCCCTTGAAGTTTCCCACTCCCATGGCCGTTTAGTAATTTCCTGATATTTGTGGGTATTTCAAATGGAGTGCACATGTCTAAAGAATCATATCTAACACCCACAAATGACAAATTAAATACCAAGGAAATAAATCTACCAATCAACAAATGGGTAATGGAAACGAATAGATAGTATGCAAAAAGAAGGAGGAGAAAGAGGAGGAAAGAAAGGAAGAAACACAAATGGCAAATGACCTATTTAAAAGTGTTGAAGACTAGGGAGCAGGGATGGCTCTCCCTAGGAACCTGCAACAGAATAAATAGTTATGGAATGTGAGGACCAAACAAGGCAAGGAGCGAAGTGTTGGTCAGGGAGGGGATTCTGGGAGTGACAGATAAAGCTAAGGGTCATTTGAGGGGTCACATGGAAACCTAATACAGTAGAAACTTCCCATAATATATACATATGTGAACATTAGCTAAATGAAATTATTAAATAATGGGGGAGACAAAGCACCAACTGTACATCTCTCATCACCAACTAAAACTTCCAGTACTGGGAATGGGTTACATCTAATTGAGTTGTCAGACAAAAAAGTCCCAAGGTATAGTGGTTTGGATAAAAATTGCTCTCATGCTCTCTTTGTCCATTTTCCTTCTCAAGAGGCAGCCCCTCCTTTCTCTCTTCCCCTTCTTTCTTCCCTATCTCTCTTTCTCTCTCCCCCATAATTCCTTTAATTTACATCCTTCCCAATACCCACTAAATAAACTCTATGCCCCTGCCAAATGGCCCTTATAGGCTCAAAGAGAAGAGCACTATTAGGAGGTGTGACCTTGTTGGAGTTAGTGTGGCCATTGAGGATGTATGTCACTAGGGGTGGTCTTGGAGGTTTCAAATGCTCAGACCAGGCCCAGTGTCACTCTTTTTCAGAATCTAATGAGATGATCATGTGGTTTTGTCTTTCAGTTTGTTTATATGGTAGATTATATTGACAGATTTTCATATGTTGAACCATTTCTGCATCTCTGGGATGAAGCCAACTTGAATGGTGGATGGTTTTTTAGTGTATTTTTGGATTTGGCTTGACAGTATATTATTAAGTATTTTTGCATAATACTCCTGAGTAAAATTGGTCTATAATTCTCTTTCTTAGATGTATCTTTGTGTGGTTTGAGTATCAGGGTAGCTGTAGCCTCATAAAAAATTTGGTATTGTTTCATCATGAAAACTAAAAAAAAAAACAATCAAACAAGTAAAAGAAACAGATCAAGACTAGAAAACTGAAATAAAGGCCACAAAAAAAGCTAAACTGAGAGAAATTTGGAAATGTAAAATCTCAGTAAGCCATCCAAAACTACAGATACAAGCATGAACAATAGAATACAATAGGTGGAACAGAGAATCTCAAGAGTTGAAGACACAATAGAAAAAAATAGATTCATCAGTCAAAGAAAATGCTAAATCCAACACATTCTTAACATGAAATATCCAGAAAATATGGGACACAATGAAAAGACTTCGTGTAAAAAGAATAGGAATTGAAGAGAGAGAAGTCCATCTTGAAGACATAGAAAAAATTCTCAGCAAAATCATAGAAGAAAATTTTCCCAACTTAAACATGGACATGTCTATGAAAATACAAAAAACACCAGATAGACAAGACCAAAAGAAAGTCACCTCATTCCATAATAATCAAAACTCTAAACATACAGAATAAAGAAAAAATATTAAGAGCTGCAAAGGAAAAAGGCCAAGTAAGATATAAAGTCAGTCCTATTAGAATTACACTTGACTTCTCAGCAGAAACGATAAAGCCAGATAGTCCTGATCCAGCATTATGCAGTCACCAAGAGAGCATGGATGCCAGCCTAGACTACTTTACCCAGCAAAGCTTTCAATCAACATAGATGGAGAAAAAAAAATTCCATGTTAAAACGAGATTTAATCAATACATATCCACAAACACAGCCCTACAAAAAGCAGTAGAAGAAAACTCCAATCCAAAGAAATTAGTTACACTCACAAGCAGAGGCATAATAATCCCACACTAGCAAATCCCAAAGCGGAGAAAAATATGCACAGCAACAACAACAATAACAAAACAAAAATAGCAAAAACTAGACATTATTGCTATTTAATATTCATTAATATCAATGCACTCTATTTACCTATAAAAAGACACAGGCTAAGAGATTGGATATAAAAACAGAATCTATCCTTACACCATATACAAAGAGCATACCTCAACTAGAAAGACAGACATTACCTCAGAGTAAAGGGTTGGGAAAAGATTTTACAATCAAGTAGAACTAAGAAAAAAAATGGTGTAGCTATCCTAATATCTAACAAAGTAGACTTCAAACTAAAATTAGTCAAAAGAGTTGATGAAGGTCATTTCATATTGATGTGGAATGTCCTTATGTATATGTGTTGCTTTTATTGGTTGATGAAGAGAGCAACTACATGGCATCTCCATGACTCATCCTATTCTTTTTTTTGGGGGGGGCGGGGGGTTTCGAGACAGGGTTTCTCTGTGGTTTTGGAGCCTGTCCTGGAACTAGCTCTTGTAGACCAGGCTGGTCTCGAACTCACAGAGATCCGCCTGCCTCTGCCTCCCAAGTGCTGGGATTAAAGGCGTGCGCCACCACCACCCGGCGACTCATCCTATTCTTTATCTCTTTGTTTGTAATTTGGGCCTGGCTTTTCTCTACTAAGATAAACAACTTTATTTATCAACCAATAGAAGCAACACATAGAATAGCATCCCACATCATCTCCCCTTTTCTGTCTAATTAATGTGGAAATCTTTAGCTTTAATATAGTAAAATTACACATACACCTAAGCTATTGCTCAAACAGTGTTATAATTAATATAGTTTCTGTGTGATTATTTGGGTCTGGGCAGATGGGAAACTAATGTGTAGTCTCCACTTACATCATATTCATCACAAAAAAAATCCATCAGGATGGAGTCTCAGTTCTTAACATCTAGACCACAAAATACAAGGGCACCCTCATTAGGAAACATTATTGACACTTAAATCACACATCAAGCCACATACACTAATAGTGGGACACTTAAGCAAACCACTCTCACCAATGGACAGTTCTGCCAGATAAAAACTTAACAAAAACATAAGGGAACTAACAGATGTTATGACATAATAGGCTTAACAGACATCTATAGAACATTTCAGCCAAATACAAAAGAGTATACCTTCTCAGCATCTCATGGATTCTTCTCCAAAATGGATCACATACTTAGTAGCAAAGCAAATCCCAACAAATACTTTCAAAAAATGGAAAAAGTCCCTGTGTCTTATCAGACCATCATGGTTAAAGTCAGAATTCAACAACAACACTAATTACAGAAATTCAACAAATTCATGGATACTGAACAATGCTCAACTGAATAACCTGGGTCAAGGAAGAAATGCAGAAAGAAATTAAAGGCTCCCTAAAATTCAATGAGAATGACTATACAACATACCCAAACTTATGGGATGCAATGAAAGCAGTGTTAAGAGGAAGTTCATAGCACTAAATGCCTACATAAAGAAGATGAAAGAAATCACACACTAACTAGAGAGTTAACAGAAAACCTGAAAACTCTAGAAAAAAAAAGAAACAAACTCACCCAGGAGAACTAGATGACAGGAAATTGTAGAACGAACCGAGTGGGACAAAAAGTAGACCTGCCCGCAGCTCCTTCTACGTGTTTAAATGGATACAATTTGTGTGTTGTTATTTTGGGGCATAAGCTAGCCAGGCATCTGCGAGCCGGGTGGCAGGAAGGCAGCCTGCCGCTCGTCACTACAGGAAATAATCAATTTGAGAGTTCCACGATAGTTTATGCCCATGACATTATCTGAAATACATTTAGTCCAACTTCAAAAGTCCTCTTAGTTTTTAACAGTCTCACAATATTCTAAAGTCCAATCTCTTCAGGCACTCTGATAACTATGACCCCTTCAAAAACAAACAAGCACACTAAAACCCAAATTATATAATCCAGCAGCACAGACTATGTGTTCCCATCCCCGAAGGGAAGAATAGGAGCAGAGCAAAGCAGATCACAGGCAGGCTCACATTCTGAATATCTCTTGATTGGTCAGTTTCCACTCTTAGCAATTGTCTATTTCAACCTTCGTTTTTTTTATTTTTATTTATTTATTTATTAAAGATTTCTTCCTCCTCCCCGCCACCGCCTCCCATTTCCCTTCCCCTCCCCCAATCAAGTCCCCCTCCCTTATTAGCCCAAAGAGCAGTCAGGGTTCCCTGCCCTGTGGGAAGTCCAAGGACCTCCGACCTCCTTCTAGGTCTAGTAAGGTGAGCATCCAAACTGCCTAGGCTCCCACAAAGCCATTACGTGCAGTAGGATCAAAACCCAGTGACATTGTCTTGACTTCTCAGCAGTCCTCATGGTCCGCTATGTTCAGCGAGTCCGGTTTGATCCCATGCTTATTCAGACCCAGTCCAGCTGGCCTGGTGAGTTCCCGATAGATTATCCCCATTGTCTCAGTGTGTGAGTGCACCCCTCGCGGTCCTGAGTTCCTTGCTCATGCTCTCTCTCCTTCTGCTCCTGGATTGGACCTTGGGATTTTAGTCTGGTGCTCCAATGTGGGTCTCTGTCTCTATTTCCTTTCATCACTTGATGAAGGTGGTACACTCATCCATTGCTGGTGGGAATGCAAACTTGTGCAACCACTTTAAAAAGCAGTGTGGAGGTTTCTCAGGAAATTCGGGATCAATCTACCCCTGGACCCAGCAATACCACTCTTGGGAATATACCCAAGAGATGCCCTGTCATACAACAAAAGTGTATGTTCAACTATGTTCATAGCAGCATCGTGTGTAATAGCCAGAACCTGGAAACAACCTAGATGCCCTTCAATGGAAGAATGGATGAAAAAGTATGGAATATATACATATTAGAGTACTACTCAGCAGTAAAAAACAATGACTTCTTGAATTTTGCATGCAAATGGACAGAATTATAAAACACTATCCTGAGTGAGTTAAGCCAGACCCAAAAAGAGGAACATGGGATGTACTCACTCATAATTGGTTTCTAGCCATAAATAAAGGACATTGAGCCTATAATTCGTGATCTTAGAGAAGCTAAATAAGGTGAACCCAAAGAAAAACATATAGTAGATTGCTTTTCTATAGCAGAAATAAATCATCTAAATGCCAAAATATTGTATGTTTTCCACAACTTTTACATGCAGAGTTCTGGTTTCTTCTTGTTTTATCTATTTGTGCTTTACTCTGAATTTGTTTGTTTGCTAGATTGTTTGGTTTTTTTTTTTGTGGCAGAGTTTTATGTAGGCCAAGATGTACTCCTACTTGCTATGTAGCCAGTGTTTGCTTTGATCTTCTTATTTTGGTTTTAAGCTCCCTAGCTGGGTTTACATGTGTTCTTTATCACACTCAGTTTTACGTGGTGATGGGGATTGAACACTACCACCTTAATTACATCTCCTGCTTTCCATTCATTTGTTCTTATGATGGAACCTTTTTCAGCTGAGATTCAGAGAACACTAGGAACATCACCAGCTGGCAATAACTGGAAAGCCTTTGAAGAGGAATCGTTGTTTATATAGAATGTAGACCCATAATGAAGAATCCATGCTTTTTTTCTTCTTTTTGTTTTCTTCTCTTGCTTTTAGTATCTCCCCATATTTCCCTATTTTTCCAATTGAGTTTTGAAAGATTAACTATCACCTTCATGGACAATAAGATTGATATTTTAGCTTTAGGGTTTTACTGAGTAGCAATGCATTGTATTTCCACTAAAACAGGAAATTTAATATCTAGATGTAGCAGGTTCAGGAAAGTAATTTCCTTCTGATGGAAAATCAGGGCACAGTGTGTGGTTACCCCCCTACACATACACACACACACACACACACACACACAAACTCATTCCTTTAACTTCACTTGAAAGTTAGTAAAACATTTGTGGGAAGGAAGCCAAAAGTCCCTGGTCACTGGCTGTGGGAGCAGAGGTGAGCAGAGCCAGTGAGGAATGTAGGATACCTAGAATATGGGCTTCCTCCAGGCTATCTGCTAAGCTCTTGGGCTGGAATTCTCATGGCTGGTCATTACTGCCTGAGCTCTGGGCTTTTCTAGATGCTTGACTAGCCCAGAATGGGCCCTGAATACTCTGTCCTGCCCTCTGCTTCTCTCTGACCATGGGATTCCATGGGAAAGCACTTCCTACTGCCCATGCCGGATTCCTTGCTGGCGGACTTCCTGCAAGATGAGATCCTGGCAGATGGTAGGAGTTGGTGCTGGGAACAGACATATTGGTGACTGCAGTGAGAGGAGCAGGAAAAAGGACGTGAATACCTTTAGCCGCAATCACTGCATTCTTCATTCCCATTTCTCCACACCCTTTTCTCCCCTTGCTTCTGTTATAAACACCAGAGTCTCCTTTTTCTCCTCCTTGTCCTCAAGTTCCTCACCTTCCTCTTCTTCCTCTCTTCTTCCCACCCTTAAAAATTTTAATACCTTTGTTGTCATTGTTGGTGGACCTGAGCTTGGGTTGACAGTTGGGCAAGCAAGGTTCTTGACAAGGTGAGACAATGACGGAATAGAAGGATTTTTCTAGTCCTAATGGTAGGATCAGCCTCCTGCATTAGAGCTTTTTTCTTCCTCTGTAAATCTTTCCTTTCCCAGGATTTAGGGTAGGGAAGCCTCCTGGCTCTCCTCAAATTATCATAGGCCTCCAGGAGGGGTCAGCTCTGCTTAGGACAGCTCCTTCTCTGACCATTTTTTCTTAGTCATTGACCAGTTCCCATGTGATACTTGAGACTGGGCCCTAAATGAGCCCCTCACATTTACTTTTACGTTTCACCCTCCACAAATGTCCAGTGTGGTCTGTTTAGTTGTTCTGGGGTTTGTGAGGAGCTCTGTGTGCCATCGCTACAGGTAAGGATGTCCTGGAAGATCTCAGGATGGTCACTTGCCCTGAAGGAAGCAGCCCTATCTATGGCCCCAGAGAGTGTGGAAGGGTGCGTTTCCTGTTTCCCTATGAATGTTGGAAATGTCTTGTATACTTTTGGTATTGGTAGCTGCTAATTGTAGTTCAGACCATTCCCATTTTGGACTCTAAAATCTTACCCTGAACTCTATGGCCCCAGAGAGTGTGGAAGGGTGTGTTTCCTGTTTCCCTATGAATGATGGAAATGTCTTGTATACTTTTGGTTTTGGTAGCTGCTAATTGTAGTTCAGACCATTCCCAGAGATGGAGGGGTTTGGACTCTAAAACCCTTTCCTGAACTCTTGGGAAATGGGCTGGATTAAGGGTGGAGCCCTGACAACCCAGAGAGGCTACTTCAGTCATCTCTGTGTGGCCTGTGTACCTTTCACCTGGGAGCCTGAATCTGCTCATTTATTGACTCACTGACTCTTTCTACAGGTACTGAAGACTTTCTTTGTCCTTCTTCCTCATCAGGTGGTGAGCTCCACTCACTGTCCAGTGATGTGCAAGAGTGGCCTTCATTGATACCAATGTGGAACAAAATCCGACAAAGAATTTTATGTGTTGTGGTGACAAGCATTCCTGTGACAGGCTTCAAGGCCAGACCTTATCCTGTTCTGCCTTAGTTGAGCCCTTTGCCCTTCCCTGTTGTCTACATAGGGTTACTATTGCTGTGGTGAAACACCATAACCAAAAGAAACTTGGGAAGGGTTTATTACACCCACAGTTCATATAACAGTTCATCATCAAAAGCAGTGAGGGCAGGAACCGGTGGGCAAGAACTGATGCAGATGCCGTGGGTGGAGGAGTGCCTGCTTTCTAAAATTTCAGGATCATGGGCACAAGGATGACACCACCTACAATGGGCTACGCACTCTCCCCCAATCACTAATTAAGAAAATATCTTACAGCTGGATCTTATAGAGGCATTTTCTCAATTGAGTCTCCCTCCCCTTGATGACTCTAGTTTGTGGCAAGTTGACATAAAACTCATCCATACACCTGTGCTCCTGTAGCATTTAAAAATGGGATCAACTTTTCCCAGCATGGCCCAAGTCCCGAAGCACGTGGACTCAATCAGGTATTGAGATTTCCACGGTTCAGCTGGGATAGAGAGATGCTCTCTGCTTCCCAACACCCTCCACGTGCCTGTTTCTCAGATTCTGTTTTCCTTCCTTCTCTTCCTTCATCCTTCTCCTGTTGACTGATGTTTACCAGGCTCCCTACCCACTCTCTCCATTCAACAATGACATGACTGATAATCCCTGCAGCGAGGATGCTTCTCCAACAGTGAATATGACACACATGATGCCTGCGTTGATGATGCTTTGATTTTTAGTGACGCGTTTGCTGCCAGGCTGACCAGCAAACAACTCCAGCATTTTACTGAGGTCATATATTAGGTAATTTCTTACAGATGTGACCTGAGTAAAACAATTTCAGGGAGGAGGTTCATGGCATACAGGAAGTAGAGTTACTCAGTCACCAAAGACACATGACCTGTGACCAATATCATCGAACCTGCCTCTAGTTTTCACATTTTACAACCACTTAATAATCTTTCCTAATCTCGAATTTGGAAAAGCTTTGCTCTTTCCTTTCTTTCAAGAAACTCATAGTTTTAAAGTTGATATTTCTTGGGGGTTTTACATTGTTTTTCCAGGAGGCTACATGTTCAATCTAAAAAGAAGAAAAGCAAACATTGCTAGTCAGAGCATTGCTAGTAAATGCATCCCACACTGGCAGGCGCAGTTTGTTTACATTTTGAGTTGTATTTTCAATGATTTAGAATCATGAATAGGTCATGATATGTGTTTATGTATTTAAATAGGAATCTTTATTTATCACCAATATTAACAATCATTTAAATCAGGAATTGAGAGATGGATCAGCAGTTAATAGCATGGGGTGCTCTTGACGAGGATCTGGTTAGAACTCCACTACTTACATGTCCACATATTCTGTCACTCCACCTCCAGGAATCCTCATACCCTCTGCTATACTCCGTGGCACGATACATGCTTCTGCTGCATAGACATAGATGCAGACAAAGCAGTCCTTCATATACCATAAATATTAAAAATAATTATCAAAGAGTGATTTTAATATTTCTCTTTGTAGTCACAAACCATGACCCTGGGACATGTTAGCGCATTGTCCTGAAGATGATATCCTGCGTCTCACACCCTGCTAATCTCATCCTGTGTCTAAGGCTTTGCTTCTACTCTGTGTGTTTATTTTCTGTCAACTGCTTGGTAATCCACTGAATGCCTTACATAATTCATTTTATTGATTCTGTGCATTTGTTTAGCTTAATTTCAGCTTAAGAACTGTTATGACTTGATTTCCTTTGTGTGTGTATTTATGTGTGGGTGTGCACATGTGTGGGTGCACATATGAGGCCGCTGTGAGGATTTCAGAGGTCACCATGCAGGAGTCAATGCTCTCTTTTCATTGAGGTCTGAATTTAGGAGGTCATGTTAGGCAGTTAGAGCCATAATCTGCTTAGTCATGCTGTAGATGGTCAGCTTTTAAAACCAGATAATTTGGGATCCAGAGAGGTGACTCCACAGCTAAAGATGATTATTGCCAAGTATGATAACTTGAATTCAATCACTAGGAGCCATATAGTGGGAGGAGACAACCAACATCCAGAGGTTGCCCTGAGACTTTCGCATACTTTACATAGCTTACAAATACATGTGCACACAACACACACAACATAGATAAATGTATTAAAATAATTCCAGTATTATTTAAATACAATGAAATTTGGGCTTTTTTTTTTTTTTTAGGTATACCATCTCTACAATTTAGCTAACCTCCCGAGACTCCAGACATACAATATTACTGTCCACATTCTGATTGTGTCTCCTCAGTCAAACCTCTGTGGAAACACCCTCCCCCACACACCACACACCTAGAAGTGTGTCTCCCAGACAATTATAAACCCAGCCAAGTTGACACTGAAGATGAACCATTACAAAACCATATTCAATTTTTGTTCTCTTTCATGGATGGCAATAATTGTGAGACTTTCTGGATGCTGGCATGGACGGTGACCCCTCCCAGTCACGTGGACCACCACAAGATCGCTGTCCATCAAGTGTTCTCTCGTTCTGTGGTTTTCCCTACTGTAGACAGATGTAGTTCAGATCACATATGAGGTAGGTCAGGCCCGTCAATGTTGTTTCATAGCCCAGGAGGATTAACTGGTTTTCAACCTAGGGTGGATTTACAGCACACACTCCATCAACGGTTAGTGAGTTCCTGCAGTTCTTCCTGTGGTGTGTTCCCAGTTTTCTTAGGAAAATACTAGTGCATGACCAGTGATGCATGGGAGAATGGATCAGCTTCCCAGGAAACTGCAGTCTTCTGCAAAGCTGATCAGGGTGCATTCTTACTGCAGTATTGAAGCTGCTCCATGTCCATGCCAGCACTTGGCACTGTCGGTCATTGGTGTGTTTGCTCTCTTGTTTCAGCGTTCTAGTACACGAACAGTGGTTGAGTTTGCATGTCACTATGGAAGGGACACTCGGTGCCTTTCACTTGTCCACTCACTGCCAGAATCTCTGCCTTAGTCAAGTTTCTGTTCTGATTATTTCAGTCAGATTTGTTGAATAGAGAAAAATCCTTCAGTTATTCTGATCAAAGTCTTAGATTTCTCCTATACCTTCTCAGATATTTAACAATGTTTTCCCATTGGCAACAGATTTTAATTTTAATAATATAGATTTTAGTTTCATCCACTACTGTTTTTTTTTAAAGATTTATATATATATTATGTATACCACATTCCTTCCATGTGTGCCTGAATGCCAGAAGGGGGCGCTGGGTCTCATTATAGATGGCTGTGAGCCACCATATGGTTGCTGGGAATTGACCTCAGGACCTCTGGAAGAGGAGTCAGTGCTCTTAACCACTGAGCCATTTCTCCAGCCCTATTAACTACTGTTTTAAAATACTCTAATAGAATGTGTCTTAGTTAATGGGAGGGTTTATTGCATGTCATAATTTGTGATGCACCATCAATTTATCTTCTGAGTCTTATGGAGTGGATGTGTAACCTATACCAAAATCATATGTTGAAATTGAATTACTGATGGTCTATGGATGTGATTATGTCATAAATGTGGAGCCCTCAAAATGAGATTTACGCCCTCATCAAAACACAGACACATGGGCTTCATGTTCTCTCCTCCATTGTGAGGATGTGGAAGAAGGGTTTGTTTATGAACCGGGAAATGCTCTCACCAGAAACTGAATCTACTGGAAGCCTCATCTTGTATTTATTACTCTTAAAAATAAATAAATATGTAATCTTCACGAGCTGCCTATTGTGTAGGTTTTCTTATCTGGGCTAGCATCCTAAAAGGACTAAGCAAATGATTATTGTTATTTATTTGAGGATTATTTTCTGAACTCAGAGTTCTTAAAGAGCATAGCTAATGGGACTGGACAGATGTCTCAGTGCTTTGAATACTGGCTACACTCAGAGGAACAGGGTTTGATTCTCATCACCCACATGGCTCTTCACGGTCACGTGTAACTCCAGCTCCCATGGATCTGATGCCCTCCTCTGGCCTCCAAGGGCACCAAACCTACATGTGGTACAGACATAGATGCATCAAAATAAATAAATACATAACATCTGTAGTAGGATGAGGCTGCTTGTTTGTTTCTCAACTGCCTGGCAGCTCAGACCCGAAATAACCACACTGAAACTATGTTATTTTAAATACCGTTTGGCCAATAGCTTAAATGTATTTCTGGCTAACTCCTACATCTTAAATTAAGTCATTTCCATTATTTTATATTTTACCATGAGGCTCATGGCCTACCAGCAAGGTTCTAGCTGGCTGCTGACATCTTTCCCCTCTGTCAGTCACATGGTGTCTCTCCGACTCCACCTTCTTTGTTCCAGCATTCAGTATAGTTTTCCCTACACAGCTCTACTCTACCCTATCACAGGCAAAGGCAGATCCTTTATTCATTAACCAATAACTTCCCACACCAAATGCCCATACGCATAACATACTAAACAATCTATTTTATAAGTTTAAATATTCATTTTGTTAATTTTTATCTTCAAGTTAAATACTTTTGTCTCTAACATGTTTGAGTTTATTTTTGTATATAATCTAAAGGGTGGGTCAGTGATCTTTTACTTATTTAATATTTGCCCATATACTGGGAAATGCTTCTTAGGCCATTGGGGGAGGAATATCATCCAGGTATTATCCAGCTGTCAACTATACATATGAAAATACCAAACCTGTTGGCAAAATGTTCCTGTTGGTGAAACAGTGGCACTAATTTCCTCGGAGAATCAACTGCTTTCTGATTAGAACTGAAGCTTGTTCCCCAGAAGGGAAACCATGGTTGTTGCTCTAACTTGGTCAAAATCTCATCTCTCAGGAGGCCATCGGCCTAAGGGTGCTGCTTTGTTCAGTGAACATTTGGTAAAACTGTGTTCTGAGTGTACAGATTAGTTCTGCACTGGACACTGAACAGAAAATCTCCATTCCCTCCTCCAACCCCTGTTGTAGGGAGCTGCGGGCTATGTTCCTGCCGCCCCAGCTCCTGGTTGCCTGGCAAGCTTATGCCCCAAAATAACAACACACAAACTGTATTCCTTTAAACACTCCTTGGCCCATTATATCTAGCCTCTTCTCGGCTACTCTCGTACCTGGACTAGCCCATTTCTAATAATGTGTGTAGCACCCCAAGGAGTGCTACCGGGAATATTCTAGCCTACATCCATCCTGGGTCGGAGCTTCATCGCATCTGCCCCAGAGAGGAGAGCTATCGAGTCTAGCTCACTTACTCTTCCTCCCAGAATTCTGTTCTGTTTACTCCATCCACCTATGTTCTAACCTATGAGGGCCAAGCAGTTTCTTTATTTTTTAACCAATGACCTTCCTCCATCAAACCCCCAAATCCTCTCCTCTTCCATCTCTATCCTGGAAAGGGTTGATCTCCTTTGAGTGTCAATGAAACATGGCATACCAAGTTGCAGTAAGACTAAGCACCTCCCCATGTATTAAGGCTGGGAAAGGAATAGCCAAAAGAGTTGGAGTCATCCCTTTCCCCACTCTGAGGAGTTCCATAAGACAGCCAATGCCAATCTATACAACTGTAACATATATGCAGAATGCCTAGGGGTGTCTCATGAAGGCATTCCGGTTTTCAATTCAGTCTCTGCGAACCCCTGTCACCCAGGTTAGCTGATTGTGTGAGCCTTCCTATGGTGTCTTTGATCCCTCTGGCTCCAACACTCGTTTCTCCTCCTCCATGATAGAATTCCCTAACTTCACCTAATGTTTGCCTTTGGTTCTCTGCATCTGCCTGCATCAGTTGCTGGAAGACAATTGGGGCAGGCACCAGTCTGGTCACAGTAGATAGCCAGTTCAGACTTCTTTTCCAGTATTGCTAGGAGTGTAAGCTGGGATCTTTCCCATAGACTTCTGGGAGAGTCCCTTAATCCAGGCTTCTGCCTAACCCTGAAATGCACTCCTAGAAGTTCCCCTTAGCACTCTCCTCCTCTGTACCCCTACAACCTGATCAATCATGTTCCCATCTCAATTGCTCTCAGTCCACTCACAAAGTTTCTTCCATTTCCCTTTCCTAGGTAGATCTGGATGCCCCTCCCTGACCATGAACTCTATTTGTTACCTAGTCTCTATGGATTATACCATAGTTATTTTTTATATTAGAAATAATATCCATTTATGAGTGAGTACATATCATGTTAGTCTTTATCAGTCTGGGTTACCTCACTCAGAATGATTTTTTTCTAGTTCCATCCATTTATCTTCAAATTTCCTGGTGTCATTGTCTTGAACAGCGGAGTAATACTCCCTTGTATAAATGTACCACATTTTCTTTACTCGTTCCTTAGTAGAGGAACATCTAGGTTGTTTCCAGGTTTTGTCTATTACATATAAAGTTATGAACATAGTTGAGCAAGTGTCCTTGTCGTATGATGGATCATCTTTTGGGTATTATGCCCATGAGTGATATAGCTGGGTCTTATGGTAGGTTGAGTTCCAGTTTTCTGGGGAACCACCACACTGACTTCCAAAGTGAATTGCACTCCCACCAGCAATGGAGGAGTTTTCCCCTTGTTCCACATCCTCTTCAGCATGAGCTTGTATTTTTGATCTTAGTCATTCTGAAAGGTGTGAGATTAAACTTCAGAGGCATTTTGATTTGCATTTCCCTGATGACTAAGGATGTTGAATATCTCCTTAAGCATTTCTCAGCCACTTGAGATCCTTCCATTGAAAATTCTCTGTTTAGATCTGCAACCCATTTTTAATTGGCTTATTTGCTTTGCTCATATCAAGTTTCTTGAGTTATTTATGTACTTTGGAAATCAACCCTCTGTCAGATGCCAGATTGGTGAAAATCTTTTCTCATTCTTTAGGCTGCTGTTTTGTCCTATTGATAGTATCCTTTGTCTTACAGAAACTTTTCAGTTTCATGAAGTCCCATTTAATAAATGTTGCTCTTGATCTTAGTGCCTGTGCTATTAGTGTTCTGTTGAGGAGGTCATCTCCTGTTACAGTGCCTTCAAGATTATTTCCCACTTTCTCTTCTGTCAGGTTTAGTGTATCTGGATTTAAGTTGAGGTCTTTGATCACCTTGGACTTGAGTTTTGTGCAGCATGATAAATATAGATCAATTTGCATTCTTTGACATGTCATCATCCAGTTAGACCAGCACCATTTGCTGAAGATACTTTCGTTTTTTCTTCATGGTATAATTTTAGCTTCTTTGTGAAAAATCAGGTGTCCATTATTGTGTAGGTTTACATCTGGGTATTTGATTTGATTCCATCAATTCATGTATTTGTTTTTTATGCCAATATCATGTGGTTTTTAGTCCTATATCTCAGTAGAAGAGCTTAAAATTGGGGATAGTGATGCTCCAGTAGTTCATTAATTTTACAGGATTGTTTTCACTCTCCTAAATTTTTTTCGCATATGAAGTTGAGTATTGCTCTTTCATGGTCTGTGAAGAATTGTGTTGGATTTTAATGAATCTGTAAATTGATTTTGGTAAGATAATGATTTTTACTATGTTCATCCAACAGATTCATGAGCATGGGAAATCTTTCCAAGTTGTGATATCTTCTTCAATTTATTTTTTCAAAGACTTGAAGTTCTATTCATATAGGTCTTTCACTTGCTTGTTTAGAGTTATTCTAAGGTTTTTTTTATTTGAGACTATTGTAAAGGGGGTTGACTCTCTGACTTCTTTCTTGGCCCATTTGTATCTAGCACACTGGGGCTTCTAGATATCTTGGTCTGAAGAACTCAGGTAACAGGATGCAGTGGGCCCAACACTTCATCCATCCCAGTGGAGTCTGTGATCTTCTCTCTGGCCACACCTTTGTACAAGTGAAACAGCCAGAGAAAGATTCTGGTTCCCAATCTGGAGAGATGCCCTCCTATAATTGAGGTATTTAGCTAGTTGCTTTTATAACGCACTTCAGAAGTGGAAAGGTAAGGACGTCTTTGTATGAGAATATAGGGAAGGAAGAAACCACAAACTCTCTGTGTGTGAGTTTGCCCTGAAAGGGAATCTAGAAGCCGGGCGGTTGTGGCGCACACCTTTAATCCCAGCACTTGGGAGGCAGAGGCAGGCGGATCTCTGTGAGTTCGACACCAACCTGGTCTACAAGAGCTAGTTCCAGGGCAGGCTCCAAAAAACCACAGAGAAACTGTGTCTCAAAAAAGCATAAATAAATAAATAAATAAATAAATAAATAAATAAATAAATGGAATCTAGAAACTTAAGTCTCCCAGGCAGCTTGTTGCCATTGCCTTTTCAGAGGAAGGGGTGCGTTCACAGCATCTGTGGGTAGCAAAATAGAAGATCTGTCCTTAGGTCTGTATGGAGCCTGCTCTTTTACTAGAAAAAAATGACACAAGATTCAGTGGTAAAAGTCTTTACCAGACACAAATTTATAGAAACTGTAAGAAAAGATACACACTGCGATATGACCAGATTATCAGAGAAAGAAGGAATGAAAGAGAGAGTGAGAGAATAGGTCATTTGGATTCATACTAATTGTCTGTTCTGTAGTATGGTATTTGAAGATAATAAATTAGTTTGTCTCTCACTTATTTTTTATATGATACATTTTATAACATTACATTTTATTTCCTGTGTCTGCTTATTTGGGGAAAGGTATCTGTAGGCATTAGTAAATAGATTCCAATTTTTCAGAGAATGAATTATGTGTCACTTAATCAGGCTCCAAGCTGTCAGAGTCTGAGTCTAATTGTTGGTAGTCATTTTGCCTTTTATTTTTGATCTTTTTGTCTTTATGTTTTCCCCGTGTGAGATTGGTGATGGGACAAAGGTCTCACTTTTTTTCTGACAGTAATTTCTGCTGAGAAAGTACATTTGAGGGCTCTGGTTGGTGCTGATCTGTCATGGAGTCACAGGGCTGTAAGCCTAAAATTCTTGAGCTGCATTTTGCAAAGGAAGTGAGTGTGTATCATGGTGTGTGGAAAGTCAGAAGATGCAGCAAGCAGAAGCTGAAGACACACAACATAATAAAAAACAAGAATAAAGGCCTATAGGAGCTAAGAGAACTCACACTAATTTGAAAAACTTCCTAGGAATGGAGTCACGCAAGGCGTCCATATTAGTCAGGGTTCTGTAATGGAACAGAATTTATAGAATGGGGACTTATTAAAACGGCTGGCAGGATGTGGTCCAACTAGTCCAACAATGTCTGTCTTAATATGGATTGTCCTTTTGTATAAGTGTTGCTTTTATTGGATAATGAATACAAATGTTTCACCCAATGGCTTTGCAGAGTAAATCCAGACAGGAAATCTGAATAGAAATTGAGAGAGTGGATGGAGTTGAGGAAGATGCCATGTGTCCACCGAAGAAGAAAGATGACAGAACATTACCGGTAAGTCACAAGCTAATGGCAATACAGAGATTAATAGAGATGGTTTAATTGAAGATCTAAGTGTTAACTAGGAATACACCTAAGTTGTTGACCAAACAGTGTTGTAACTCATATAGTTTCTGTGTGATCACTCGGATCGGGGTGGCCTGAAAACAAACGTGCAGTCTCAGTTAACACTGTCTACTAACGGAAGGCCTAAGGATCCAGTAGTTGTCAGTCCAAGATGCTGGATGTCCCAGCTGGTCTGCAGTTTACTCTGGATTCTGAAAGGAGGCGGCTCTAGTGTCAGTGAAGGAATGGACTTACCAGTGAGAGTGAGGGCAATCAGGCAAACAGCAATGGCTTCCTTCTTCTACTTCCTTTATATAGGCTGTCCCAGAAGGGGAGGCCAAGATTGAAGATGAAACTTCCCACCTCAAAAGATCAGGATTAAAATCAGGCCTTCCCACTTCAAATGATTTAATTAAGAAAAATTCCTCAAAGCTGTACGCACTCTCTTGTTATTTAGTTATTTCTAGATATAGTCAAGTCAATAACCAGTAATAGCTATCAAAATATCTAGATCAAATTTTGCTTTAAGCCCAGAATAGTTTGATACTGTCTGACTTTGGGGAGATTTTCGTCTACTTCTCCAAAAAGAAGTGGCCTTGAAATACCAAGTGTCATTGAGGAGGACACATGTGCACCATGTCTGCAAAAAGGATGTCCATGTTTGAAGGACTATTCTGTCAGAGAGTTGACACACTGTCTTCACTGTCTTTACAATGGCTGTATGAATATTGTGGCAGCTCCAACTTGGGAATGAGGAAAAGACAGAAAACTCAAAGTTATTTGGTTCTGATTCTTTCTCCAGATCATTGGTGCATTGATCCAAAAGGGTGGAGGGAACAGAATTGGGGAACAGGGTTCTGGTGTCTGTGGGTCTGACTGAGACAGACCTCCAAGAGATCAGTGGATCAGCCCAGCTTTATTCCAGAGTATAGGAAGCATATAGGATTGGGGAGCCTGGAGACAAACCCTAATTCTCAAAGTGGTACGCTCCTATCACAGACTTTGTATGTGGCAGTGGGGCCCTATATCAAAGCTCCTAGGATAAGTCTTATTTACCACGTGTGTAGCTGGGGTGGCTTCTAGCAGGAAATGGTGCCTCGGGTCACCCTAGTGATAAATCAGGAATCTGGACTTAAAGACAGCTTGAAGATAAGGTCAGTCCTCCAGGGGCCCACAGATGTTCTCCAGATTAGGGCAGGTAAAGAGCAGGAAGTTTCACTGGGAGTGGGAAGGGTGTCCTGATGGCTTTGAGATTGTAAAAATCTGCCAAACCATTATAGACTGTGAACTCTGATCAGTGAAGCCTTCCAACAAAGTTACCCATCCTTATGGTGCTGGGTAAGCACAGCTGACTTTTGTCTATGAACCTGGTTGGCAGGGTTTTGGAAATCACACATGGTCACTGTATACTTGTGACTTCATCAGTGGTGTTTTTTGTTTCCTGACTCCATCAGTGGGACAGGGAAGCCAGACCCAGAACAAAAGCCTGTTTTCCTATAATGCTTTCCTTCCATGACTCTATAGATTTTCTTGTCTTTCTATCTAACCCCCAGGAAGATTATTACAGTCTGCATGGAAGATGAACCCCAATCTGCAATTTATGTTGCAGTGATTTCTTGAGCAATTAATTATATTCCACTCAAAAAGGGTCAGGGAATTTTAAATCTGGATGTAGAAACTAAAGGTAACAGTTTCCTTCTATGTGGAGTGTCATAGCCTAGTATGTGTAGCTCCCTCTAGACTCCTCAACCACCCAGTTAAAGATTCCTTTGATACCACAACTACTAATCCCCATTTGAAAGTTAGTGAAATGAATATGCAGACAAGAATCCAGAAGTAGTTGAATCACAGCCCAGGGGTGTGGAAGTGAGCAGGCATAGTAAAGCACATAGGATCTATGCTTCCCCCAGGCTATCTGCTCAGGCCACAGTCTTGGGATCCCACTGGCTTCTCTTCTAGCCTGACCTCATATATAAGCATGCACTGTTGAGGCTGAGCCTTGAGTGCCCTGTCCTCTTCTCTGCTGCTCTCTTAACCTGGGATCCCACTGCCATGGGGAAGCACTTCCTCCTGCTCCTGCTGGGCCTCTCCCTAGTGGTGGGCTTCCTGCAAGGTGAGATTCTGGCAGATGGGAGGGGCCATCTCTGGTTGGCAGACATCCGTGGAAGGGCATTGGGTTTGCGAGGTCAGGAATAAGATGTAAGACCTGACTCCTTTTATATATGGACCCCACAGTCTTTGGTTCCATTTCCTCACCTATCCATCCTTCCCTTCCCTCTGTTTTACACAGTATGGGCTTCTCCTATTCCTCCTCCTCTCTGTCCTGCCTCTGCTCCTGGTGTCCTTCTCCTGGTTGTTTGGTTACCTCTTTGTTCTTAGCAAACAAGCATTCTCATTTCCTCCAACTTACCTATGTATAGGCCTAAAATTATATTGGAAATGATGTAAGGAAGGTTTAGGACAGGATGGAGATAAGAAAGTGATCTGAACACTTGTCAGCTCATAGGAGGTAGACTCAAGCTCCCTACACCAGAGCTTTGATCTTCTTCCTCACAACCCAGTCCATTTACAATAATTGAAGTGGAGAAATTTGGCTCTTCTCAAAACCTTCCTAGGGTCTAAGGTCGTGGGCCTCCCTTTAGAGGTCAGTTCCTCCTACGTCCAGCTCTTTCCTTTGATTGTTTCTTCTTCATTGATGCTAGCAATAGGCTTAGTTCCTGCCTGATGCTTGATGGGGTGCTCCGAATGAACCTCTTATATTTGGTTTTGTCTTTTCAGCTCTGACATGCTTGCAGTGTGACAGGCTAAACTCCGACGGAGAGTGTGAGAAAGGAGAAAGCACGTGTGAGGCTAAAGAAGGCCAGGAATGTGGCATAATGGTAGTGTCTAAAGGTATGTCGAGAATGGGGGATCTTGGGTGACTATGTTTGTTGCTCAGGCATGAATGAGCCCTCTTTACACTCCTGAGGAATAAGCAGAGACTGTGGAAGGCTGTGTTTCTGTGTAAATTCAGAAGAAGACCTCTTTCAATTTGGTCCTATTGTCTACCTTTCTTTGCCAGATGAAGATACTTTTTTGAGTGGGGTCTCTGAATGACCTTTATAGCTTTCTAGAAAACATATTCAGGGGTGTGAGGATTTGAACTGAAAAATTCCAGTAAATAATTTGGGAATGGAAGGCATGCCTGCAAGCTAGATTATAGATTGATAGATGATAACTATAATCACCTCAGTGTAGCTGGCGTACTTTTCACCAGGAAGCCTGATTCTCCTCATTTTCTGAGACTCTGATTTTACAAATATGTAGGGCTGACCATTGTTATTTTTCTTTCACAGGTCATGATATCCTGTTTGGGCAGCAGGATTGTTCTTCTAATTGCTTAAATAAGACTTTCACACATTATAACCTCACACTGGACTTTACATGTTGCAACGACCAATCTTTGTGTAATGAGTTTTAGAGGCTGGGCCTTTCCTTGCCCAGTTCTCCTGCAGGTGAGTCCTTATTCCTTCCCTGTGCTCTCAAGGCTCATGACCTTGAACCATCTATTCCCTGCACTGCCTAAGCCCTGACACCTACCTGGATCAGCATCAGCTGTTGATGGGTCAACAGTTCAGTTGGGAATAGAGCAATGTTCTCTACTCCCCATCTCCCAACTGCTTCTGCCTTTCAGATTATTTTTACTTCTTTTTCTTCATCCATCCTTCCATCCCTAAGTGATCTTTGCCAAATTTCCCCTATTCACGTCACCTTTATTTTTATCAACAGTTTAATATTAGTGAATATTACAGAACTCACATCCCTTTGTGAACCTTCAGGTTGGTGGCACCTCTTCTTCCAAGGTTCTAGCAGACAAAACTTCCAGTATCTCACTGCATTCTTATTCACTGAATGGAAGACATATGCGATCTGGTTTCTCACTGCTGTGACCTGAGTAAAACAATATAATGGAGCAATGATAAGTTTAGTTCATTATTTTAGAAATTTTCATCATGATCGACAGGATGTATAGGACCAGAGCTATTCACATCATGCGTGTAGCATTCATAGCTGAGCAGAGTAGGTAGGGACCAGGACAGGATACACCCTCCAAGTCCCCAGTCCTTGCTTTCTCTATTTCAGCCAGTAACTATTTTATAATGTACCCAAAATCTGAATGTATTTATTGCTTCAATAGATTAATTAGGTCAGAGACTTCATATCCTAACCATGTCTAGAAATGTGACCGACACACCCAGAGTAGTGTTTGAGGAATCTCTTAGATATCCTTGATACAGACAAGTTCACAGTTAAGATTAAACCATCACATGGGCTATAGTCACTTCAACACCACAGCATCCAGATCTAGTTTGTGTATGCACGGAACGATGGCCCAGTTTAGCTTAATTCCTAGTAAATGACATAAATTTGAAGTTGATGGTATTTGCACCTTTATTTTTTTATTTTTCTAGCACACTGCATACTAACCTTAGAAATCACAGAAAGTACTGTGTGAAGAAAAAAGGCTAGTAATCCCATCTCACCCTGTAAGACACAGCTTCTTTACCTGTTCAGGCATATATTTCAAAGTTTAAACATCATTAGTAAGTTATGATGTGCATTTGCATGTGTTTATGTATGATTATTTATATACTTGCAAATATTATAAGTCATTCTAAACATGTTTTTCAGTGCTGTTCATTGAATCCTGGCTCTGGACCATGGGAACAAGTATTCTGTTGCTGACCTTGTCTTGAACCCTGTGCCTTTTTCTTTCCATCATGTGCCTTAAATGTCTTTCCTAGTCTAAATGTATCTTACTGTATTATATTGGATATGCTGTCATTTTTGTGTGCCTTTAAATTCTAATTTGTTAATTCTATATTGTTGTCTAGCTTACTTTCAATTATAAAATATTTGTGTTATTTATTTTTTGGTTTTTTTGCATGTTTCTGTCTTGACATACCATGACACACTTGTGTAGTTGCAAGGTGAACCTACAGGAGTCAGGACTCTCCTTTTGCGCTGTTGGTTTTGAAGACTGAATATAATTGCTCAGATTTATTGGTCAATGCAGTAAAACCCTGTGTCATGTTATCTCTCCTCAAGTTTATAATCATATGATTAGGGGACTTGTGAATAAAGCTGTTGGTTACTAAGCTTGATGACCTAGTTCAGTTCCTGGGACCCACATCATAAAAGGAGAAAATTTGTTTATACAAGTTCTTCTCTGACCTCCACATTGCTGACCATTGCAGGACACACACATACACACACACAGAGAGAGAGAGAGAGAGAGAGAGAGAGAGAGAGAGAGAGAGAGAGAGAGAGAGAGAGAGAGAGAGAAAACAGACAGTCTGGTACACAAAGAATGCAGTGAAAAATAATACAAATATAACATTATTTATCCCTTTTCACATTCCATCCTCTACCCTACCCTTCCATCCTCCTCCCCATTTAACCTTTTCTGTACGATTGTTCTCTTTAACCCTTTATACAACTGCACTATAACTTTCTTCCCTTGAAGTCTCCCTCCCCCATGGCCCTTTAGTAATTTCCTGATATTTGTGGGTATTTCAAATGGAGTGCACATGTCTAAAGAATCAGAGCTAATACACACAAATGACAAATTAAATACCAAGGAAAAAATCTACCAATCAACAAATGAGTAACGGACACAAATAAATAGTATGCAAAAAGAAGAAAGAGAAAGAGGAGGAAAGAAAGGAAGAAACACAAATGGCCAATAACCTATTTAAAAGTGTTGAAGACTAGGGAGCAGGGATGGCTCTCCCTGGGAACCTGCAATAGAATAAATAGTTATGGAATGTGAGGACCAAACAAGGACAAGGAGGGAAGTGTTGGACAAGGAGGGGATTCTGGGAGTGACAGATAAAGCTAAGGGACATTTGAGGGGTCACTAGGAAACCTAATACAGTAGAAACTTCCCATAATATATACATATGTGAACATTAGCTAAATGAAATTATTAAATAATGGGGGAGACAAAGCACCAGCTGTACATCTCTCATCACCAACTAAAGCTTCCAGTACTGGGAATGGGGTGCATCTAATTGAGTTGTTAGACAAAGGAGTCCCATGGTATAGTGGTTTGGATAAAAATTGCTCTCATGCTCTCTTTGTCCATTTCCCTTCTCAAGAGGCAGCCTCTCCTTTCTCCCTTCCCCTTCTTTCTTCTCTCTCTTACTTTCTCTCTCCCCCATAATTCCTTTAACTTTACACCCTTCCCAATACCCACTAAATAAACTCTATGCCCCGCCAAACGGCCCTTACAGGCTCATAGAGAAGAGTACTATTAGGTGGTAGGACTTTGTTGGAGTTGGTGTGGCCATTGAGGAAATATGTCACTGGGGATAGACTTGGAAGTTTCAAATGCTCAAGCCAGGCCCAGTGTCGCTCTTTTTCAGAATCTAATGAGATGATCATGTGGTTTTGTCTTTCAGTTTGTTTATATGGTAGATTATATTGACAGATTTTCATATGTTGAACCATTTCTGCATCTCTGGGATGAAGCCAACTTGAATGTGGTGGATGGTTTTTTAGTTTATTCTTGGATTTGTCTTGACAGTATTTTGTTAAGTATTTTTGCATTAATACTCCTGAGTAAGATTGATCTATAATTCTCTTTCTTAGTTGTATCATTGTGTGGTTTGAGTATCAAGGTAGCTGTAGCCTCATAAAAAGAGTTTGGTAATGTTTCATCATGATAACTAAAAAAAAAAGCAATCAAACAAGTGAAAGAAACAGATCAAGACTAAAAAACTGAAATAAAGGCCATAAAAAAACCTATACTGAGGGATAATTGGAAATAAAAAATCTTAGTAAGCCTACATCTAGAACTACAGATACAAGCATAAACAACAGAATACAATAGGTGAAAGAAAGAATCTCAAGAGTTGAAGACACAATAGAAAAAATAGCTTCATCAGTCAAAGAAAATGCTAATTCCAACATATTCTTAACATGAAATATTCAGAAAATATGGGACACAATGAGAAGACTCAGCGTAAAGAGAATAGGAATTGATGAAAGAGAAGTCCATCTTGAAAACTTAGAAAACATTCTCAACAAAATCATAGAAGAAAAATTTCCCAACCTAAAGAAGGACATGTCAATGAAAATACAAAAAAATTTATTGAACACCAAATAGACTAGACCAAAAGAAAGTCCCCTCATTCCATAATAATCAAAACTCTAAACATACAGAATAAAGAAAGAATATTAAGAGCTGCAAAGGAGAGGCAGGCCAAGGCGGCGGAAGCACCAGCGTGCAGGCCGGCCCGGGCAGCGGCACTGGATGCGGGATAGTGCGGGCAAGAAACAGTGAAGCCCGCACTGAGAGCAGATTGCCCCGCTACAATTGAATCAAACCCAATAGATAGCATCGATAAGAGGAGATGGGCAGAGGCCAAGGCAAGAATTCACCCAACAATCTGAAAAACAACATGAAAACACCAGAACCCAATGATCTTACAACACAAGGACTTGAACACCCTAACACAAGAGAAGGGGAAAAAACTGACATTTTGAAAGCAATAGAGTCCCTTAAACAACGTGTAAAAAACGTCCTCATAGAAATGGATGAGAAGTATAACAAAAAGTTTGAAGAAATGAGTAAATACGTAAATGATACCCTGGGAAGCCAAGAAAAAACGATCAAACAGGTAATGGAAACAGTCCAGGAATTGAAAACTAAAATGGAAGCAAGGAAGAAAACACAAACTGAGGACCAGTTGGATATGGCAAATATAGGTCAACGAGCAGAGACTACAGAAACAAGCATAATCAATAGAATACAAGAGATAGAAGAAAGAATCTCAGATTCTGAAGACACCATAGAGAAAATAAACGGACTGATCAAAGAAAACAGCAAAACCAACAAATTCTCATCACAAAACATTCAGGAAATATGGGACACAATAAAAAGACCAAACCTAAGAATAATAGGGATAGAAGAAGGGGAAGAGGCACAGCTCAAAGGTCCAGAAAATATTTTTAACAAAATTATGGAAGAAAACTTTCCCAACATAAAGAAAGATATTCCTTTGAATATTCAAGAAGCATACAGAACACCAAACAGACTGGATCAAAAAAAAAGTCCCCTCGCCATATAATAATCAAAACACAAAATATACAGATTAAAGAAAGAATATTAAGAGCTGCAAAGGAAAAAGGGCAAGTAACTTATAAAGGTAAACCGATCAGACTTACACCTGACTTCTCTATGGAAACCATGAAAGCCAGAAGGTCCTGGATAGAGGTACTACAGAAACTAAGAGACCATGGATGCAAACCCAAACTACTATACCCAGCCAAGCTATCGTTCACTATCAATGGAGAAAACAAGACATTCCAGGATAAGAACAAATTTAAACAATACGTTGCCACAAATCCAGCCCTACAAAAAGTAATAGAAGGAAAATCACAACCCAAGGAATCCAACATTGCCAACACTGCCTACAGTAACCCAGGCATCTAGCGACCCTTCAACAGCACAACTCAAAGAAGGGAGACCACAAACTCTTCTACCAATAGCAATAAGAATAACCAGAGTTAACAACCACTGGTCATTAATATCACTTAATATTAATGGTCTCAATTCACCTATAAAAAGGCACAGGCTAAGATATTGGATACGAAAACAGGATCCAACAGTCTGCTGTTTGCAAGAAACTCATCTCAACCACAAAGAGAGGCATCTACTCAGAGTAAAGGGTTGGGAAAAGGTTTTTCAAACAAATGGTCCTAAGAAAAAAGCAGGTGTGGCCATTCTAATTTCTAACAAAACTGACTTCAAACTAAAATCAATCAGAAGAGATCGAGAGGGACACTTTATACTCATAACAGGAACAATTCAGCAGGATGAAGTCTCAATCCTGAATATCTATGCCCCTAATATAAAAACACCCACTTATGTAAAAGAAATATTGTTAAAACTCAAGGCAGACATCAAATCACACACACTAGTAGTAGGAGACTTCAACACACCTCTCTCACCAATGGACAGGTCAATCAGACAGAAAACTAATAGAGAATTAAGAGAATTGTTGGAGGTAATGAATCAAATGGACTTAACAGACATCTATTGAACACTCCACCCAAATAGGAAAGAATATACCTTCTTCTCTGCAGCTCATGGAACCTTCTCGAAAATTGACCACATACTTAGAAACAAAGGAAACCTCCACAGAAACAAAAAAAATCAGTGTCCACCTGTGTCTTATCAGATCACCATGGATTAAAGTTAGAAGGCACCAACAATGCTACCCCCAGAAAGCTGACAAACTCATGGAAACTGAACAGTCAACTACTGAACCACACCTGGGTCAAGGAAGAAATTAAGAAAGAAATTAAAGTCTTCCTTGAATTTAATGAAAACAAAGAGACAACATACTCAAACCTATGGGACACGATGAAAGCAGTGCTAAGAGGAAAGTTCATAGCACTAAGTGCCCACTTAAAGAAAACAGAGAAAGCATACATTGGGGACTTAACAGCACACCTGAAAGCTCTAGAAAAAAAAGAAGCAGACACGCCCAGGAGGAGTAGAAGACTGGAAATAATCAAACTGAGGGCAGAAATCAACAAAATAGAAACACAGAAAACAGTCCAAAGAATCAAGGACACAAAAAGTTGGTTCTTGGAGAAAATCAACAAGATTGACAAACCCCTATCCAAACTAATTAAACGACAGAGAGAGAACACGCAAATAGATAAGATCAGAAATGAAAAGGGGGACATAACCACAGACACAGAGGAAATTCAGAGAATCATTAGATCTTACTGCAAAAGCCTGTATGCCACAAAACTGGAAACTGCAAAAGAAATGGACATATTTTTAGATAAGTACCATATACCAAACCTAAACCAAGACCAGGTGAACGATCTAAATAGACCTGTTAGTCGCAAAGAATTAGAAACAGTTATCAAAAATCTCCCTTCCAAAAAAAGGCCAGGACCAGATGATTTCAATGCAGAAGTCTACCAGAACATCCAAGAAGAGCTAATACCTATACTCCTTAATGTATTTCACAATATAGAAACAGAAGAGTCATTGCCAAATTCCTTTTATGAAGCTACAGTTACCCTGATACCAAAACCACACAAAGACCCAACCAAGAAAGAGAATTACAGGCCTATCTCACTCATGAACATCGACGCAAAAATTCTCAATAAAATAATGGCAAACCGAATCCAAGAACACATTAGAAAAGTTATCCATTATGATCAAGTAGGCTTCATTCCAGAGATGCAGGGCTGGTTCAACATATGCAAATCTATCAATGTAATCAACCATATAAATAAATTGAAAGAAAAAACCCATATGATCATTTCATTAGATGCTGAAAAAGCATTCAACAAAATTCAACACCCCTTTATGATAAAGGTCTTGGAGAGATTAGGGTTACAAGGGTCATACCTAAATATAATAAAAGCTATTTACAGCAAGCCGACAGCTAACATTAAATTAAACGGAGAAAAACTCAAAGCCTACCCACTAAAATCAGGAACACGACAAGGATGTCCACTCTCTCCATACCTCTTCAATATAGTGCTTGAAGTTCTAGCAATAGCAATAGGACAACATAAGGGGATCAAGGGGATCCATATTGGGAAGGAAGAAGTTAAGTTTTCATTATTTGCAGATGATATGATAGTATACATAAGTGACCCCAAAAACTCTACCAAAGAACTCCTACAGCTGATAAACACCTTTGGTAATGTGGCAGGTTACAAAATCAACTCCAAAAAATCAGTTGCCTTCCTATACACTAAGGATAAGGAAGCAGAGAGGGAAATCAGAGAAGCATCACCTTTCACGATAGCCACAAATAGCATAAAATATCTTGGGGTAACTCTGACCAAGGAAGTGAAAGATCTATTTGGCAAGAACTTTAAGTCTTTGAAGAAAGAAATTGAAGAGGATACCAGAAAATGGAAGGATCCCCCTTGCTCTTGGATTGGGAGGGTCAACATAGTAAAAATGGCAATTCTACCAAAAGCAATCTATAGATTCAATGCAATCCCCATCAAAATCCCATCAAAATTCTTCACAGATCTGGAGAAGACAATAATCAACTTTATATGGAAAAACAAAAAACCCAGGATAGCCAAAACAATCTTATACAATAAAGGATCGTCTGGAGGCATTACCATCCCTGACTTCAAACACTATTAAAGAGCTACAGTATTGAAAACAGCTTGGTACTGGCATAAAAACAGAGAAGTCGACCAATGGAATAGAATAGAAGACCCTGACTTTAGCCCACAAACCTATGAACACCTGATTTTCGATAAAGGAGCTAAAAGTATACAATGGAAAAAAGAGAGCATCTTCAACAAATTGTGCAGGCAAAACTGGATGTCAATCTGTAGAAGAATCAAAATAGATCCATATTTATCACCATGCACAAAACTCAAGTCCAAATGGATTAAAGACCTCAATATCAGTCCAAACACACTGAACCTGATAGAAGAGAAAGTGGGAAGTACTCTACAACACATGGGCACAGGAGAACACTTCCTACGTATAACCCCAGCAGCACAATCACTAAGGACATCATTGAATAAATGGGACCTCCTGAGACTGAGAAGCTTCTGTAAAGCAAAGGACACTGTCACTAAGCCAGAAAGGCAACCCACTGACTGGGAGAAGATCTTCACCAACCCCGCAACTGACAAAGGTCTGATATCCAAAATATATAAAGAACTCAAGAAATTAGACCGTAAAAGGTTAATCAATCCAATTATAAAATGGGGCACTGAGCTGAACAGAGACTTTTCAACAGAAGTTCAAATGGCCAAAAGACACTTAAGATCATGCTCAACTTCCTTAGCAATCAGGAAAATGCAAATCAAGACAACATTAAGATACCATCTTACACCTGTCAGAATGGCTAAAATCAAAAACACAAATGATAGCCTCTGCTGGAGAGGTTGTGGGGAAAGGGGCACACTCATCCATTGCTGGTGGGAATGCAAACTTGTGCAACCACTTTGGAAAGCAGTGTGGCGGTTTCTCAGGAAAGTCGGGTTCAACCTACCTCTCGACCCAGCAATACCACTATTGGGAATATACCCAAGAGATGCCCTAACATAAAACAAAAGTATATGCTCAACTATGTTCATAGCAGCATTGTTTGTAATAGCCAGAACCTGGAAACAACCTAGATGCCCTTCAATGGAAGAATGTGTTGTAATAAGAGCGGCGGGGCTGCGTCCCCGGCACCCGGCTGCCCGCATGGCTAGCTTATGCCCCAAAATAATTACACGGAAACTGTATTCTTTTAATCTCTGCCTGGCCCATTAGTTCCAGCCTCTTATTGGCTAGCTCTTACATATTGATCTAACCCATTTCTAATATTCTATGTAGCACCATGAGCTGGCTTACCAGGGACGATCTTAACCTGCATCTGTCTGGAGTGGGAGATTCATGGCGACTCACTCACTCGGCTTCTTTCTCCCAGCATTCTCTCTGTTTACTCCACCCACCTAAGGGCTGGCCTATAAATGGGCTAAGGCAGTTTTCTTTATTAGTTAACCAATGAAAGCAACAGATAAAATACAAGAACTACCTCCATCAAGAATGGATGAAGAAAGTATGGAATATATACATATTAGAGTACTACTCAGCAGTAAAAAACAATGACTTCTTGAATTTTGCATACAAATGAACAGAAATTGAAAACACTATCCTGAGTGAGTTAAGCCAGACCCAAAAAGAGGAACATGGGATGTACTCACTCATATTTGGTTTCTAGCCATAAATAAAGGACATTGAGACTATAATTCGTGATTCTAGAGAAGCTAAATAAGAAGGTGAACCCAAAGAAAAACATATAAGCATCCTCCTGAATATTAACCTTCATAATGCGATGAAAGAAGACAGAGACAGAGACCAACATTGGAGCACTGGACTGAAGTCTCACGATCCAAAGGAGGAGCAGAAGGAGAGAGTGCACGAGCAAGGAACTCAGGACCGCGAGGGGTGCACCTACACACTGAGGCAATGGGGATGTTCTATCGGGAACTCACCAAGGCCAGCTGGCCGGTGTCTGAAAAAGCATGGGACAAAACTGGTCTCGCTGAACATAACGGACAATGAGGACTACTGAAAACTGAAGAACAATGGCAATGGGTTCTGGATCCTATTGCACATAATGGCTTTGTGGGAGCCTAGGTAGTTTGGATGCTCACCTTAATAGACCTGGATGGAGGTGGGTGGTCCTTGGACCTCCCACAGGGCAGGGAAACCTGCTTGCTCTTTGGGCTGAGGAGGGAGGAAGACTTGATTGGGGGAGGGGGGAATGGGAGGGGGTGGTGGGGAAGAGGCAGAAATCTTTAATAATTAAATAAACTAATTAATTAATAAAAAAATAAAATATGAAAAGAAAAAAGAGCTGCAAAGGAAAAAGGCCAAGTAAGATATAAAGTCAGTCCTCTTAGAATTACACTTGACTTCTCAACAGAAACGATAAAGCCAGAAAGTCCTGGTCCAGCATTATGCAGTCACTAAGAGACCATGGATACCAGCCTAGACTACTTTACCCAGCAAAGCTTTAAATCAACAATGATGGAGAAAAAAAATCCATATTAAAACCAGATTTGATCAATACATATCCACAAATACAGCCCTCAAAAAGCAGTAGAAGAAAAACTCCAATCCAAAGAAATTAGTTACGCTCATAAAAACACAGGCATAATAATCCCACACTAGCAAATCCCAAAGAAGAGAAAAATATGCACAGCAACAACAACAATAACAACAAAACAAAAATAACAAAAACTAGAAATTATTGGTATTTAATATTCATTAATATCAATGGACTCTATTTACCTATAAAAAGACACAGGCTAAGAGATTGGATATAAAAACAGAATCCATCCTTGCGCCATATACAAAGAGCATACATCAACTAGAAAGACAAACATTACCTCAGAGTAAAGGGTTGGGAAAAGATTTTACAATCAAGTAGAACTAAGAAGAAAAATGGTGTAGCTATACTAATATCTAACAAAGTAGACTTCAAACTAAAATTAGTCAAAAGAGTTGAAAAAGATCATTTCATATTGATGTGGATGTCCCTACGTATATGTGTTGCTTTTATTGGTTGATGAATAGAGCAACTACATGGCATCTCCATGACTCGGTCTACTCTTTATCTCTTTGTTTGTAATTTGGGCCTAGCTTTTCTCTGCTAGGTTAAACAGCTTTATTTATCAAACAATATAAGCAACACATAAAAGAGCATCCCACATCATCTCCCCTTTTCTGTCTAATTAATGTGGAAATCTTTAGCTTTAATATAGTAAAATTACACATACACCTAAGCTATTGCTCAAACAGTGTTATAATTAATATAGTTTCTGTGTGATTATTTGGGTCTGGGCAGATGGGAAACTAATGTGTAGTCTCCATTTACATCATATTCATCACAGGAAATATCCATCAGGATGGAGTCTCAGTTCTGAACATCTAGGTCACAAAATGCAAGGGCACCCTCATTTGTAAAAGAAACGTTACTGAAACATAAATCACACACCAAGTCACACACACTAATAGTGGGAGACTTAAGCAAACCACTCTCACCAATGGACAGGTCTGTCAGATAAAAACTTAACAAAAACATAAGGGAACTAACAGATGTTATGACTTATTAGGCTTAACAGACATCTATAGAACATTTCAGCCAAATACAAAAGAGTACACCTTCTCAGCATCTCATGGATTCTTCTCCAAAATGGATCACATACTTAGTAGCAAAGCAAATCTCAACAAATACTTTCAAAAAATGGAAAAAGTCCCTGTGTCTTATCAGACCATCATGGTTAAAGTCAGAATTCAACAACAACACTAATTGCAGAAATTCAACAAATTCATGGAAACTGAGCAATGCTCAACTGAATAACCTGGGTCAAGGAAGAAATGCAGAAAGAAATTAAAGGCTCCCTAAAATTCAATGAGAATGACTATACAACATACCCAAACTTATGGGATGCAATGAAAGCAGTGTTAAGAGGAAGTTCATAGCACTAAATGCCTACATAAAGAAGATTAAAGAAATCACATACTAACTAGAGAGTTAACAGAAAACCTGAAAACTCTAGAAAAAAAAGAAACAAACTCACCCAGGAGAACTAGATGACAGGAAATTGTAGAACGAGCCTAGTGGGACAAATGTAGGCCTGCCCGATGCTCCTTCTATGTGTTTAAATGGATACAATTTGTGTGTTGTTATTTTGGGGCATAAGCTAGCCAGGCGTCTGCGAGCCGGGTGGCAGGAATGCAGCCTGCCGCTCGTCACTACAGGAAATAATCAATTTGAGAGTTCCACGATAGTTTATGCCCATGACATTATCTGAAATACATTTAGTCCAACTTCAAAAGTCCTCTTAGTCTTTAACAGTCTCACACTATTCTAAAGTCCATTCTCTTCAGGCACTATGATAACTATGACCCCTTGGAAAACAAACCAGCACACTAAAACCCAAATTATATAATCCAGCAGCACAGACTATGTGTTCCCATCCCCGAAGGGAAGAATAGGAGCAGAGCAAGGATAGATCAGACCAAGAAAGACCTAAACCCAGCAGAGAAGACACCAAATCCTGTAGCCCCCTTAACAACAGCTGGGCCTTCAGGTTCAAGGGCTTTCATGTCTCTGCCAGTCTGCCTTTGCTGACAGCAACACACATCTCTCTTATGCACTGGTTCCACTCCTTATACACAGTTTTTCAAAGGAGATTCCTCAAGTCTCTGTTATCCACAATCTCTTGGGAATCCTGTCAAGCCACAGGTTCTTCTCTAATAGCTTCACACACTATTCTCTCAGGGCCTCCTTGCAATAGCTCCATCCCTGCCTCATGCCACATGAGCAGCATTCTGAAACTACACAGGAAGAACATACGACCCCTTCAGTCAGGTACCTTTAATGACTGCAAAGTCAGCACCGTGTCCTTGACAGTGCCAAGCTCAGCTGCCTGTGGTGGAACCTAACACCCTGGACCACAGTTGCAGCAGCTTCTGTCAGCTGAAGCCAGGAAAAAAATTACCAGACATTTGCTGTCTGGGAGTTAGAAACTCTTGGGGTTTCTGTCACCGTAGGAGGCTTCACTGGGCGAGGGCTTGTCCTCAGGACACTTTCCCTGCTGTTCCAGGGCAGAGAAGGGGGCCTCTCTTTGATGCTGTGACTGATGTCTTAGTTAAGACCTTTACTGCTACAATGAAACAGCATGACTAAATGTAACTTGCAGAGGAAAGGGTTTATTTCATCTTACAGTTTGTAACCTAATATCAGTGTACACCAGGGTGGGAAACAGAGGCTGGAATCTGGAGTCAGGATTTGAAGCTGAGGCCATGGAGGAGTGCTGCTTCCTGGCTGGCTCCTCATGGCTTTCTCAGCCTGTTTTCTTATGACATTTAGGATCACCAGCCTGGGGCTGATATCACCTACAGTGAGTTGGGGGTCCCCACATCAATTAATGGCCCACAGGCCAATCTGCAGGGGGCATTTTCTCAGTTGAGTTCCCCCTTTCCACATGATTCTTTTTTGTGTCAAATTGACATAAACACTAGCTAGCTCAACTCACCTCTTGTTTACTTGACACAAAAACACACTACTGTTAAACCATAAACTTTCCTTTCTCTTAAATTATATATTAATATCACAATATAGAGCTGGGGTAGTGTCTAGCAGGCCTACAGGCTCATGAGCCACTAGATATCAGAATTCCTCTGCAATTCTGAACTTCATGAATCCATGAAATCCCCTTTTGTTTTGTTTTGGTTTTTGGTTTTTCGAGACAGGATTTCTCCATGAAATCCCCTTTTGAAAGTTAGTACTATCAGAAAGGTGTACCTTGGTCACTAGGTGGCAGAATAGAGGCAAGCAAAGGGTGGTGATTTAGGATCTGGGTCTCTGCCTTTCCACAGGCTAACTTCTCAGTGCAGGTGAGGGGATCCCATTGACTGCTCAGGTTGTATGTAAGTGAGTCTTGCTGAGGTTGGGCTCTGAGGGTTCTGTCTTCTCTCACTGCCTCTGGTGGGAAGAAATTAAAAGTAATAGAAGTGATGTTAATAGATCTGCTTAGGAGATATTAAATCACACAAAGCAGAATTTAGGTAAGCGATCACTAATCCCTTACCTTCTTGCATATACCCCAAAGATATAAATAGTATGCTAAGCAGGCCTGCTACAGATAAATGCAGTTTAGGATGCTATAATGCGAATGTTTAATCACCATACTTGACCAGCCATTTCCTCCATTACTTCACAAAGACTCACATCTAAAAGGCAGTTCCAATAGGTGGCTTAGGTTGATAGACATCACTAAGGTCTCTGTGTCTCTGATACATCATCATAGGCTGAGTGCCACTGGAGGAAAACTGAGGTATCAAGAACGGCTTTTAACATAGTTTGCCAGTTGTAATGAGTTTGAAGCTGCATGACCCTGCTCAAAATAAGAACCTGCTCAAAATAAGGGGAATCAGGGGTGGACTCATTAGCTGCATTTCTAATAAGGGCCAAATCTGCAGTGGAGTAAGAACCCAAGGTTGAGCAGCAGCACTGGGGCCCACATGGACAGGGAAGGAAAGGATTGGTAGGCAGGTAACTGTTGGTGTGAGGCAATTACAGGTTTCTCTGAGGGGGAGATTTAGGGGTAGGTGACATTGCCATGGGCATATTTCCAGCCTCCATAGGAGCAGAAGGCTGAATATCTTCTCCAAAATAGACAGACTCAGTGGGAGAAGGTACCGTGAGGGACAAAGAACAGGAAGGCTTATGTGGTGGTTCCCTCGTGTCTCCTGGTGAGATTCATGATGTGGCAGAGGAGCCTCCAATGAGAGGGAGGACACCTTTGACACAACGCTTCCCATGACAAGGAATAAAGTGTCAAGCTTGTGGAAGTAGCAACCCTCTGAAGAGAATGTTCCAATCCCAGAAGGGAAAGGGGATTCAATCACAGTCAAATGGCCAAAGTCTTTTAAGAGTGAATTAAGAGACCAGCCTCCTCCCTAAGGGCTCATAAATGGTGGTTACATAACCAGATTAGTTGAAAAGAGAGACTAGGAAAGGAACAGTCTCAGTGATTTACAGAGACTGAATGGAAAGAGAAAGTAGTATTTGCGACCCAGTGTGTTGCTTATAAGTGAAGGACATCTGAGGTTTGTTATGCCTCAGTCATATGCTCACACAGTCTCTCCAGGCAAAAAGAATTGGTTGAATGATCCTTTATTGGTTCTGCCTCCTGGGTGGTCAGCCTTATGTGGAGGTAGTGGGAAGAATCAAGGCACAGTGGAAAGTTCCTAATCAGGACGACAAACAGGAAAAAGAAAAGAATAAGTAGAAAGAAAGTCCCAACCCACCAAGGGCTTAGAAAATGACCACCCGGTGTCAACCCACTGAAAACAGCCAAAGGGACAAACTCAAGATGCCAGCAGACAATTGGGATGGGCACAGAAGTTGGATCAGCAAGCAAGAATGAAAAATACCCTAGAGAGGGTAAGAAGAAACCAAAAAGAGAGCAAAAAGAAAGGATTCACCCAGCTTGGGTACCAGTTGTAGTTTTGTGGGCTTGTTGCTGCTGCCTGTTGTGTGACCCCTGTTCTCCAGGGTGGGGGTGAAAAATGAAGAGGCAATGAGCTTTTGGTCCAATTGACAGGTTGTCTTGCCCAATTTGGCTTAGTCATTGTGAGTTTGCGTGCACTTGCTTGTGCTTGCGCTCTACTGTCCCTGCCTCATGGACTGACACATTGAACTGCGATTGTCACCTGCTGCTCCTCTGACAAGGTCATGAACAACATGAAAGGACTACAGTGATGTGTGGAGGGGCTACAGTGACACTGGAGATGGAGTCCCATGGAGGGACTGCCATGACAACACATACAGGGTAACATGGAGGGACTGCCATGACATCACATACAGGTAACATGGAGGGACTGCCATGACATCACATACAGGTAACATGGAGGGACTGCCATGACTTTACATACAGAGTCCCATCGACGGACTGCCATAACATCACATACAGGGTAACATGGACGGACTGCCATGACTTTACATACAGGGTAACATGGACGGACTGCCATGACTTTACATACAGGTAACATGGATGGACTACCATGACATTACACACAGAGTCCCATGGAAGGACTGCCATGACATCACATACAGGGTAGCATGGACGGACTGCCATGACATTACACACAGAGTCCCATGGAAAGACTGCCATAACATCACATACAGGGTAACATGGACGGACTGCCATGACATCACATACAGGTAACATGAAAGAGCTACAGTGATACTGCATAAGGAGCAATGAGCCCACGAAGAAAACCTGCAGAACATTGTATTTATTCTGCAGTTGTCACGTGTGTCTTTTGCATGTGACACAAATTCTTATTGTTGTTTTTCTTTGATGAGAAATTGCTTCCTGCAGCAATTCAAAATCAGTGTTGATGTGAGATGTCCTTCTATATATGTGTGCTTTAATTGGTTAATGAACAAAGCTGCTTTGACCTATGACAGGGCAGAATATAGCCAGGCTGGAAGGGATACAGAGAGAGAGTAAGTGGAGTCAGGGAGACACCATGTAGCTGCCAAAGGAGGCAGACACCATATAACCTCCCAAGAAGCAAGAGATAACAAAGAACAAGCCTCATGGTAAAATACAAAATAATAGAAATTGGTCAATATAAGATATAAAAGCTACCTAGAAATATCCCTGAGTTGTTAGCCAAACATTGTTGTAATTAATATAGTTTCTGTGTGATTATTCAGGTCTGGGTGGCCAGAAATGAACGAGGAGTCTTCAACCACATAGTGTCTTCTACATTTGCCTTCATTCTGCCAGTTTGTCTCTACATTCTGTGGCTCTAAGTGGTTTTCAGAGTTTCTTGTAAGAATTTCCACTGGGTGTTGATCACAGTTTCTGTCCTGCCTGGTCCCACAGCCTTTCAGCCCTAAAGGAACACACAGAGGTCTACATTAATCATCAACTGGTTGACCTATTAGCACAGGCTTCATATTAACTAATTCTTACATTTTATATTAGCCCATAATTCTTGTCTGTGTTATCCATGTAGCTTGGTACCTTTCATCGGCAAGGCATTCTCATCTTGCTTCCTCTCTGTCTGGGTGATGACTGCAGACTGACCTTTCCTCTTCCCAGAATTATCCTGTTCTCATCGCCCCACCTCTAATTCCTGCCTGGTCATCCCACCTATACTTCCTGCCTGGTTACCAGCCAATCAGTATTTTATTAAAAATAATACAAGTAACAGGATAAAAGACCATTGTCCTACAGTAACAGCAGACTGCAAGTTCCCAAATAATGACATGTAGACTTATTATCAATTATCAAGTATGAATTTAGCTTAGGCATGTTCCCAACTATATCTTATAACTGAATATAATAAATCTTCCTTGTGGCTTTTTACCTCTCCCCTGTCTGTATATCTGACTCCTTCCATGTCTTGCTGGCATCTAGATTCATCTCCAGCTCCTCACTCTGTCCAGAAGTCCCACCTAACCTCTCTTGCCTAGATATCCACTTAGCTCTTTATTTAACCAATCAGGTGCCTTAGGCAAGCAAAGGAAAACAGAAATACATCTTTATTTAGTTTAATCAAATGTCCCCCAATGCCTAGTTTCCATTTGCTGTCATGTTTCTGTTTCTAGTACGTCAGAACTTCTGTAAGACTTTCATAGTATTCTGCTGACAATTAAATAATGACCTGATATATTATTTGCTTAGCAAAAGTTTACCTTTAGCTTAAAAACTGTACTTCTTGATTATAGGACTCTAATCTATGTGTGATATTGATTTACATTTAACCTCTCAGTATTTGAGAGCGGTTACTACATTGTCTCCTACATTAGTGTTTCCGATGAATGTGTGGCATAGCTTCTGATTTTGATCACCAAATAAAGTGACCTTTTCTCTTTATTGTTGTTTTTCAGATGTTTGAAGGTATAGTTTTCAATATGAACCATATTTATGAATTTTTAGTTTTGCTGGATATGTTTTTATGGTTTTTTCTTTAGAAAATATTGGTGGTTACATTTTCATAAATATGAATTATTTGAATATATATAATGTCAATTGCTCTTTTTTTAATGAGTGCATTAATGTTTAATTAGGCTATTCAATGAGTTTTATTGGGGTTTCTAACAGAAGTATGGGAGAGGGGTTACTTACAAGAGCAGGAATAACTCAAAAGCAGCTCTGTCACCATAAATTACATGCTAACATGGCTGATGACTCTGAAATCTACAGCCATGCATCCTCAAAGCAGCTCGCAGGCAGGCTCACATTCTGAGTATCTCTTGATTGGTCAGTTTCCACTCCTAGCAATTGTCTATTTCAACCTTCGTTTTTTCTATTTTTATTTATTTATTAAAGATTTCTGCCTCCTCCCCGCCACCACCTCCCATTCCCTCCCCCTCCCCCAATCAAGTTCCCCTCCCCTATCAGCCCAAAGAGCAGTCATGGTTCCCTGCCCTGTGGGAAGTCCAAGGACCTCCCACCTCCTTCCAGGTCTAGTAAGGTGAGCATCCAAACTGCCTAGGCTCCCACAAAGCCAGTACATGCAGTAGGATCAAAACCCAGTGCCATTGTTCTTGACTTCTCAGCAGTCCTCATTGTCTGCTATGTTCAGCGAGTCCGCTTTTATCCCATGCTTATTCAGACCCAGTCCAGCTGGCCTTGGTGATTTCCTGATAGATCATCCCCATTGTCTCAGTGTGTGAGTGCACCCCTCACAGTCCTGAGTTCCTTGCTCATGCTCTCTCTCCTTCTGCTCCTGATTTGGACCTTGGGATTTCAGTCCGGTGCTCCAATGTGGGTCTCTGTCTCTGTCTTTTTTCATGGCTTGATGAAGGTGGTACACTCATCCATTGCTGGTGGGAATGCAAACTTGTGCAACCACTTTGGAAAGCAGTGTGGAGGTTTCTCAGGAAAGTCGGGATCAACCTACCCCTGGACCCAGCAATACCACTTTTGGGAATATACCCAAGAGATGCCCTATCATACAACAAAAGTATACGCTCAACTATGTTCATAGCAGCATTGTTTGTAATAGCCAGAACCTGGAAACAACCTAGATGCCCTTCAATGGAAGAATGGATGAAGAAACTATGGAATATATACATATTAGAATACTACTCAGCAGTAAAAAACAATGACTTCTTGAATTTTGCTTGCAAATGGACAGAATTAGAAAACACTATCCTGAGTGAGGTAAGCCATACCCAAAAAGAGGAACATGGGATGTACTCACTCATAATTGGTTTTTAGCCATAAATAAAGGACATTGAGCCTATAATCCGTGATCCTAGAAAAGCTAAATAAGAAGGTGAACCCAAAGAAAAACATATGGTCGATTGCTCTTCTATAACAGAAAGAAATGATCTAAATGCCAAAATATTTTATGTTTTCCACAACTTTTACATGCAGAGTTCTGGTTTCTTCTTGTTTTATCTATTTGTGCTTTACTCTGAATTTGTTTGTTTGCTTGTTTCTTTGTTTCTATTTTTGTGGCAGAGTTTTATGTAGCCCAAGATGTACTCCTACTTGCTATGTAGCCAGTGTTTGCTTTGATCTTCTTATTTTGGTTTCCAGCTCCCTAGCTGGGCTTACATGTGTTCTTTATCACACTCAGTTTTACGTGGTGATGGGGATTGAACTCTACCTCCGGAATTACATCTCCTGTTTTCCATTCATTTGTTCTTATGATGGAACCTTTTTCAGCTGAGATTCAGGGAAAACTAGGAACATCGCCAGCTGGCAATTGCTGGAAAGCCTATGAAGCGGAATAGTTGTTTATATAGAATGTAGACCCATAATGAAGAATCCATGCTCTTTTTCTTCTTTTTGTTTTCTTCTCATGCTTTTAGTATCTCCCCATATTTCCCTATTTTTCCAATTGAGTTTTGAAAAACTAACTATCACCTTCATGGACAATAAGATTGATATTTTAGCTTTAGAGTTTAATTGAGTAGAAATACATTGTATTTCCATTAAAACAGGAAATTTAATATCTAGATGTAGCAGGTTCAGGAAAGTAGTTTCCTTCTGACTGGAAAATCAGGGCACAGTGTGTGGTTACCCCACTACACACACACACACACACACACACACACCGAGACACACACACACTCATTCCTTTAATTTCACTTGAAAGTTAGTAAAACATTTGTGAGAAGGAAGCCAAAAGTCCCTGGTCACTGGCTGTGGGAGCAGAGGTGAGCAGAGCAAGTGAGGAATGTAGGATACCTAGAATATGGGCTTCCCCGAGGCTATCTGCTAAGCTCTTGGGCTGGAATTCTCCTGGCTGGTCCTTCCTGCCTGAGCTCTGGGCTTTTCTAGATGCTTGACTAGCCCAGAATGGGCCCTGAACACTCTGTCCTGCGCTCTGCTTCTCTCTGACCATGGGATTCCATGGGAAAGCACTTCCTACTGCCCATGCCAGAATCCTTGCTGGCGGACTTCCTGCAAGATGAGATCCTGGCAGATGGTAGGAGTTGGTGCTGGGAACAGACATATTGGTGACTGCAGTGAGAGGAGCAGGAAAAAGGACGTGAATACCTTTAGCCGCAATCACTGCATTCTTCATTCCCATTTCTCCACACCCTTTTCTCCCCTTGCTTCTGTTATAAACACCAGAGTCTCCTTTTCCTCCTCCTTGTCCTCAAGTTCCTCACCTTCCTCTCTTCTTCCCACCCTTAAAAATTTTAATACCTTTGTTGTCATTGTTGGTGGACCTGAGTTTGGGTTGACAGTTGGCCAAGCAAAGTTCTTGACAAGGTGAGACAATGACGGAATAGAAGGATTTTTCTAGTCCTAATGGTAGGATCAGCCTCCTGCATTAGAGCTTTTATCTTCCTCTGTAAATCTGTCCTTTCCCAGGATTTAGGGTAGGGAAGCCTCCTGGCTCTCCTCAAATTATCATGGGCCTCCTGGAGGGGTCAGCTCTGCTTAGGACAGCTCCTTCTCTGACCATTTTTTCTTAGTCATTGACCAGTTCCCATGTGATACTTGAGACTGGGCCCTGAATGAGCCCCTCACACTTACTTTTAAGTTTCAGCCTCCACAAATGTCGAGTGTGGTCTGTTTAGTTGTTTTGGGTTTTTTGAGGAGCTCTGTGTGTCATCTTTACAGGTAAAAATGTCATGGAAAATCTCAGGATGGTCACTTGCCCTGAAGGAAGCAGCCCCAGAGAGTGTGGAAGGGTGTGTTTCCTGTTTCCCTATGAATGTTGGAAATGTCTTGGATACTTTTGGAATTGGTAGCTGCTAATTGTAGTTCAGACCATTCCCATTTTGGACTCTAAAATCCTTCCCTGAATTCTATGGCCCCAGAGAGTGTGGAAGGGTAGGTTTCCTGTTTCCCTATGAATTTTGGAATTGTCTTGTATACTTTTGGTTTTAGTAGCTGCTAATTGTAGTTCAGACGATTCCCAGAGATGGAAGGGTTTGGACTCTAAAATCCTTCCCAGAACTCTTGCGAAATGGGCTGGATTAAGGGTGGAGCCCTGACAATCCAGAGAGGCTACGTCAGTCATCTCTGTGTGGCTGGTGGACCTTTCACCTGGGAGCCTGAATCTGTTCATTCATTGACTCACTGACTCTTTCTACAGGTACTGAAGACTTTCTTTGTCCTTCTTCCTCATCAGGTGGTGAGCTCCACTAACTGTCCAGTGATGTGCAAGAGTGGCCTTCATTGATACCAATGTGGAACGAAATCCGACAAAGAATTATATGTGTTGTGGTGACAAGCATTCCTGTAACAGGCTTCAAGGCCAGACCTTGTCCTGTTCTGCCTTAGTTGAGCCCTTTGCCCTTCCCTGTTGTCTATGTAGGGTTACTATTGCTGTGGTAAAACACCATAACCAAGAGAAACTTGGGAAGGGAAGGGTTTATTACACCCACAGTTCATATAACAGTTCATCATCAAAAGCAGTGAGGGCAGGAACCGGTGGGCAAGAACTGACAAGATGCCGTGGGGGGAGGGGTGCCTGCTTTCTAAAAATTCAGGATCATGGGCACAAGGATGACACCACCTACAATGGGATACGCACTCTCCCCCAATCACTAATTAAGAAAATATCTTACAGCTGGATCTTATAGAGGCATTTTCTCAATTGAGCCTCCCTCCGCTCTGATGACTCTAGTTTGTGTCAAGTTGACATAAAACTCATCCATACACCTGTGCTCCTGTAGCATGGAAAAATGGGACCAACTTTTCCCAGCATGGCCCAAATCCCGAATGACCTGGACTCAATCAGGTATTGAGATTTCCACGGTTCAGCTGGGATAGAGATGCTCTCTGCTTCCCAACACCCTCCACGTGCCTGTTTCTCAGATTCTGTTTTCCTTCCTTCTCTTCCTTCATCCTTCTCCTGTTGACTGATGTTTACCAGGCTCCCTACCCACTATCTCCATTCAACAATGACATGACTGATAATCCCTGCAGCGAGGATGCTTCTCCAACAGTGAATATGACACACATGATGCCTGCGTTGATGATGCTTTGATTTTTAGTGACGCGTTTGCTGCCAGGCTGACCAGCAAACAACTCCAGCATTTTACTGAGGTCATATATTAGGTAATTTCTTACAGATGTGACCTGAGTAAAACAATTTCAGGGAGGAGGTTCATGGCATACAGGAAGTAGAGTTACTCAGTCACCAAAGACACATGCCCTGTGACCAGTTTCCTTGAACCTGCCTCTAGTTTTCACATTTTACAACCACTTAATAATCTTTCCTAATCTCGAATTTGGAAAAACTTTGCTCTTTCCTTACTTTCAAGAAACTCGTAGTTTTAAAGTTGATATTTCTTGGGGGGTTTTACATTGTTTTTCCAGGAGGCTACATGTTCAATCTAAAAAGAAGAAAAGCAAACATTGCTAGTCAGAGCATTGCTAGTAAATGCATCTCACACTGGCAGGCGCAGTTTGTTTACATTTTGAGTTGTATTTTCAATGATTTAGAATCATGAATAGGTCATGATATGTGTTTATGTATTTAAATAGGAATCTTTATTTATCACCAATATGAACAATCATTTAAATCAGGAATTGAGAGATGGATCAGCAGTTAATAGCATGGGGTGCTCTTGAAGAGGATCTGGTTAGAACCCCACTATCTACATGTCCACATATTCTGTCACTCCACCTCCAGGAATCCTCATACCCTCTGCTAGACTCTGTGGCACGATACATGCTTGTGCTGCATAGACATAGATGCAGACAAAGCAGTCCTTCATATACCATAAATATTAAAAATAATTATCAAAGAGTGATTTTAATATTTCTCTTTGTAGTCACAAACCATGACCCTGGGACATGTTAGCGCATTGTCCTGAAGATGATATCCTGCGTCTCACACCCTGCTTATCTCATCCTGTGTCTAAGGCTTTGCTTCTACTCTGTGTGTTTATTTTCTGTCAGCTGCTGGGTAATCCACTGAATGCCCTACATAATTCATTTTATTGATTCTGTGCATTTGTTTAGCTTATTTTCAGCTTAAAAACTGTTATGAATTGATTTACTTTTGTGTGTGTATTTATGTGTAGGTGTGCACATGTGTGGGTCACAGAGTGAGGCCGCTGTGAGGATTTCAGAGGTCACCATGCAGGAGTCAATGCTCTCTTTTCACTGAGGTCTGAATTTAGGAGGTCATGTTAGGCAGTTAGAGCCATAATCTGCTTAGTCATGCTGTAGATGGTCAGCTTTTAAAACCAGATAATTTGGGATCCAGAGAGGTGATTACACAGCTAAAGATGATTATTACCAAGTATGAATACTTTAATTCAATCGCTAGGAGCCATATAGTGGGAGGAGACAACCAACATCCAGAGGTTGCCCTGAGACTTTCGCATACTTTACATAGCTTACAAATACATGTGCACACAAACACACACAACATAGATAAATGTATTAAAATAATTCCAGTATTATTTAAATACAATGAAATTTGGGCTTTTTTTTTTTTTAGGTATACCATCTCAACAATTTAGCTAACCTCCTGAGACTCCAGACATACAATATTACTGTCCACATTCTGATTGTGTCTCCTCAGTCAAACCTCTGTGGAAACATCCTCCCCCACACACCACACACCTAGAAGTGTGTCTCCCAGACAATTCTAAACCCAGCCAAGTTGACACTGAAGATGAACCATTACAAAACCATATTCAATTTTGTTCTCTTTCATGGATGGCAATAATTGTGAGACTTTCTGGATGCTGGCATGGACGGTGACCCCTCCCAGTCACGTGGACCACCACAAGATTGCTGTCCATCAAGTGGTCTCTGGTTCTGTGGTTTTCCCTACTGTAGACAGATGTAGTTCAGATCACATATGAGGTGGGTCAGGCCCGTCAATGTTGTTTCATAGCCCAGGAGGATTAACTGGTTTTCAACCTAGGGTGGATTAACAGCACACACTCCATCAACGGTTAGTGAGTTCCTGCAGTTCTTCCTGTGGTGTGTTCCCAGTTCTCTTAGGAAAATACTAGTGCATGACCAGTGATGCATGGGAGAATAGATCAGCTTCCCAGGAAACCGCAGACTCCTGCAAAGCTGATCAGGGTGCATTCTTACTGCAGTATTGAAGCTGCTCCATGTCCATGCCAGCACTTGGCGCTGTCGCTCATTGGTGTGTTTGCTCTCTTGTTTCAGCGTTCTAGTACACGAACAGTGGTTGAGTTTGCATGTCACTATGGAAGGGACACTCGGTGCCTTTCACTTGTCCACTCACTGCCAGAATCTCTGCCTTAGTCAAGTTTCTGTTCTGATTGTTTAAGTCAGTTTTGTTGATTAGAGAAAAATCCTTCAGTTTTCTGATCAAAGTCTTAGATTTCTCCTATACCTTCTCAGATATTTAACAATGTTTTCCCAGTGGCAACAGATTTTAATTTTAATAATATAGATTTTAGTTTCATCAACTAATGTTTTAAAATACTTTAATAGAATATGTCTTAGCTAATGGGAGGGTTTATTGCATGTCATAATTTGTGATTTACCATCAATTTGTCTTCTGAGTCTTATGGAGTGGATGTGTAACCTACACCAAAATCATATGTTGAAATTGAATTCCTGATGGTCTATGGATGTGATTAGGTCATAAGTGTGGAGCCCTCAAAATGAGATTCACTCCCTCATCAAAGACACAGACACATGGGCTTCTTGTTCTCTCCTCCATTGTGAGGATTGGAGGAAGGGGTTGTTTATGAACCGGGAAATGCTCTCACCAGAAACTGAATCTACTGGGACCCTCATCTTGTATTTATTACTCTTAAAAATAAATAAATATGTACTCTTCACGAGCTGCCTATTGTGTAGGTTTTCTTATCTGGGCTATCATCCTAAAAGGACTAAGCAAATGATCATTGTATTTAATTTGAGGATTATTTTCTAACTCAGAGTTCTTAAAGAGCATAGCTATTTGGGGTTGGACAGATGGCTCAGTGTTTTGAATACTGGCTACACTCCAGAGGAACAGGGTTTGATTCTGATCACCCACATGGCTGTTCACGGTCACGTGTAACTCCAGTTCCCATGGATCTGATGTCCTCCTCTGGCCTCCAAGGGCACCAAACCTACATGTGGTACAGATATAGATGCAGCAAAATAAATAAATAACATCTGTAGTAGGATGAGGCTCCCTGTTTGTTTCTCAACCGCCTAGGAGCTCAGACACAAAATAACCATGCCGAAACTATGTTATTTTAAATACTGTTTGGCCAATAGCTTAAATGTATTTCTGGCTAACTCCTACATCTTAAATTAAGTCATTTCCAATATTTTATATTTTACCATTAGGCTCATGGTCTACCAGCAAGGTTCTAGCTGGCTGGTGGCATCTTTCCCCTCTGTCAGCCACATGGTGTCTCTCCGACTCCACCTTCTTTGTCCCAGCATTCAGTTTAGTTTTCCCTACATAGCTCTACTCTACCCTATCACAGGCAAAGGCTGATCCTTTATTCATTAACCAATAACTTCCCACACCAAATGCCCATACACATAACATACTAAACAATCTATTTTAAAAGTTTAAATATTCATTTTGTTAATTTTTATCTTCAAGTTAAATACTTTTGTCTCTAACATGTTTGAGTTTATTTTTGTATATAATCTAAAGGGTGGGTCTGTGATATTTTACTTATTTAATATTTGCCAATATACTGGGAAATGCTTTTTAGGCCATTGGGGGAGGAATATCATCCAGGTATTATCCAGCTGTCAACTATACATACGCAAATACCAAACCTGTTGGCAAAAGTTCCTGTTAGTGAAACAGTGGCACTAAGTTCCTCGGGGAATCAACTGCTTTCTGATTAGAACTGAAGCTTGTTCCCCAGAAGGGAAACTATGGTTGTTGCTCTAACTTGGTCAAAATCTCATCTCTCAAGAGACCATCGGCCTAAGGGTGCTGCTTTGTTCAGTGAACATTTGGTAAAACTGTCTTCTGAGTGTACAGATTAGTTCTGCACTGGACACTGAACAGAAAATCTCCATTCCCTCCTCCAACCCCTGTTGTAGGGAGCTGCAGGCTGTGTTCCTGCCTCCCCAGCTCCTGGTCACCTGGCAAGCTTATGCCCCGAAATAACAACACACAAAGTGTATTCTTTTAAACACTCCTTGGCCCATTATATCTAGCCTCTTCTCGCCTAACTCTCGTACCTGGACTAGCCCATTTCTAATAATGTGTGTAGCATCCCAAGGTGTGATAACCGGGAATATTCTAGCCTACATCCATCCTGGGTCGGAACTCATTGCTTCTGCCCCAGAGAGGAGAGCTATCGAGTCTGAGCTCACTTCCTCTTCCTCCCAGCATTCTGTTCTGTTTACTCCACCCACCTATGTTCTAACCTATGAGGGCCAAGCAGTTTCTTTATTTTTTAACCAATGACCTTCCTCTATCAAACCCCCAAATCCTCTCCTCTTCCATCTCTATCAAGAAAAGGGTTGATCTCCTATGAATGTCAATGAAACATAGCATACCAAGTTGCAGTAAGACTAAGCAACTCCCCATGTATTAAGGCTGGGAAAGGAATAGCCAAAAGAGTTGGAGACAGCCCTTCCCCCACTCTTATGAGTTCCATAAGATGGCCAATGCCAATCTATACAACTGTAACATATATGCAGAATGCCTAGGGGTGTCTCATGTAGGCATTCCAGTTTTCAGTTCAGTCTCTGCGAACTCCTGTCACCCAGGTTAGCTGATTGTGTGAGCCTTCCTATGGTGTCCTTTACCCCTCTGGCTCCCACAGTCATTTCTCCTACTTCATGCAAGAATTCCCTAACTTCACCTAATGTTTGACTGTGGTTCTCTGCATCTGCCTCCATCAGTTGCTGGAAGACAATTGGGGCAGGCACCAGTCTGGTCACAGGAGATGGCCAGTTCAGACTTCTTATCCAGTATCGCTAGGAGTGTAAGCTGGGATCTTCCCCATAGACTCCTGGGAGAGTCCCTTAATCCAGGCTTCTGCCTAACCCTGAAATGCATCCCTTTCACTAAGTTCCCCTTAGCACTCTCCTCCTCTGTACCCCCTACAACTGATCAATCATGTTCCCATCCCACTTGCTCTCAGTCCACTCACAAAGTTTCTTCCATTTCCCTTTCCTAGGGAGTTCTGGATGCCCCTCCCAGCCCATGAACTCTATTTGTTACCTAGTCTCTCTGGGTATATGGATTATAGCATAGTTATCTTTTGTATTACAAATAATATTCACTTATGAGTGAGTACATATCATGTTAGTCTTTATCAGTCTGGGTTACCTCACTCAGAATGATTTTTTTCTAGTTCCATCCATTTGTCTTCAAATTTCCTGGTGTCATTGTCTTTAACAGCGGAGTAATACTCCCTTGTATAAATGTACCACATTTTCTTTACTCGTTCCTTGGTAGAGGAACATCTAGGTTGTTTCCAGGTTTTGTCTATTACACATAAAGTTGTGAACATAGTTGAGCAAGTGTCCTTGTCGTATGATGGATCATCTTTTGGGTATTATGCCCATGAGTGATATAGCTGGGTCTTATGGTAGGTTGAGTTCCAGTTTTCTGGGGAACCACCACACTGACTTCCAAAGTGAATATACAAGTTTGCACTCCCACCAGCAATGGAGGAGTTTTCCCCTTGTTCCACATCCTCTCGAGCATGAGCTTGTATTTATGATCTTAGTCATTCTGAAAGGTGTGAGATTAAACTTCAGAGGCATTTTGATTTGCATTTCCCTTATGACTAAGGATGTTGAATATCTCCTTAAGCATTTCTCAGTGATTTGAGATCCTTTCGTTGAAAATTCTCTGTTTAGATCTGCAACCCATTTTTAATTGGCTTATTTGCTTTGCTCATATCAAGTTTCTTGAGTTATTTATGTACTTTGGAAATCAGCCCTCTGTCAGATGCCAGATTGGTGAAAATCTTTTCTCATTCTTTAGGCTGCTGTTTTGTCCTATTGTTGAGCAAACAGTGTTGTAACTCATATAGTTTCTCTGTGATTACTCGGATCAGGGTGGCCTGAAAACAAACGTGCAGTCTCAGTTAACACTGTCTACTAATGGAAGGCCTAAGGATCCAGTAGTTGTCAGTCCAAGATGCTGGATGTCCCAGCTGGTCTGCAGTTTACTCTGGATTCTGAAAGGAGGCGGCTCTAGTGTCAGTGAAGGAGCAGACTTACCAGTGAGAGTGAGGGCAATCAGGCAAACAGCAATGGCTTCCTTCTTCTACTTCCTTTATATAGGCTGTACCAGAAGGGAAAGCCAAAATTAAAGATGAAACTTCCCACCTCAAAAGATCAGGATTAAAATCAGGCCTTCCCACTTCAAATGATTTAATTAAGAAAAATTCCTCAAAGGTGTACCCACTCTCTGGTTATTTAGTTATTTCTAGATATAGTCAAGTCAATAACCAATAATAGCTATCAAAAGATCTAGATCAAATTTTGCTTTAAGCCCAGAATAGTTTGGTATTGTCTGACTTTGGGGAGATTTTCCTCTACTTCTCCTGAAGTAGTGGCCTTGAAATACCAAGTGTCATTGAGGAGGACACACGTGCACCATGTCTGCAGAAAGGATGTCTAGGTTTGAAGGACTATTCTGTCAGAGAGTTGACACACTGTCTTCACTGTCTTTACAATGGCTGTATGAATATTGTGGCAGCTCCAACTTGGGAATGAGGAAAAGACAGAAAACTCAAAGTTATTTGATTCTGATTCTTTCTCCAGATCATTGGTGCATTGATCCAAAAGGGTGGAGGGAAAAGAACTGGGGACAGGGTTCTAGTGTCTGTGGGTCAGACTGAGACAGCCCTCCAAGAGATCACTTGAGTGAATCAGCTCAGCTTTATTCCAGAGTATAGGAAGCATATAGGATTGGGGAGCCTGAGGACAAACAATAATTCTCATTAAGTGGTACGCTCCTATCACAGACTTTGTATGTGGCAGTGGGGCCCTATATCAAACCTCCTAGGATAAGTCTTATTTACCATGTGTGTAGCTGGTGTGGCTTCTAGCAGGAAATGGTGCCTCGGGTCACCCTAGAGATAAATCAGGAATCTGGGCTTAAAGACAGCTTGAAGATAAGGTCAGACCTCCAGGGGCCCAGAGATGTTCTCCAGATTAGGACAGGTAAAGAGCAGGAAGTTTCACTGGGAGTGAGTAGGGTTCCTGATGGCTTTGAGATTGTAAAAAGCTGCCAAACCATGATAGACTGTGACCTCTGATCAGTGAGGCCTTCCAACAAAGTTACCCATCCTTATGGTGCTGGGTAAGCACAGATGACTTTTTTCTATGATCCTGGTTGGCAGGTTTTGGAAATCACACATGGTCTCTGTGTGCTTTTGACTTCATCAGTGGTGTTTTTTGTTTCCTGACTCCATCAGTGGGACAGGGAAGCCAGACACAGAACAAAAGCCTGTTTTCCTATAATGCTTTCCTTCCATGACTCTATAGTTTTTCTTGTCTTTCTATCAGACCCCCAGGAAGATTATTACAGTCTGCATGGAAGATGAACCCCAATCTACAATTTGGGTCACAGTGATTTATTGAGCAATTAATTATATTCCACTCAAAAAGGGTCAGGGAATTTAAAATCTGGATGTAGAGGCTAAAGATAAGTTTCCTTCTATGTGGGGAGTCATAGCCTAGTATGTGTATCTCCCTCTAGACCCCTCAACCACCCAGTTAAAGATTCCTTTGATACCACAACTATTAATCCCCATTTGAAAGTTAGTGAAATAAATATGTAGACAAGAATCCAAAAGGAGTTGAATCACAGCCCAGGGGTGTGGAAGTGAGCAGGCATAGTAAAGCACATAGGATCTATGCTTCCCCCAGGCTATCTGCTCCAGCTACTCTCTTGGGATCCCATTGGCTTCTCTTCTAGCCTGAGCTCATATATAAGCATGCACTGTTGAGGCTGAGCCTTGAGTGCCCTGTCCTGTTCTCTGCTGCTCTATTAACCTGGGATTCCACTGCCATGGGGAAGCACTTCCTCCTGCTCCTGCTGGGCCTCTCCCTAGTGGTGGGCTTCCTGCAAGGTGAGATCCTGGCAGATGGGAGGGACCATCTCTGGTTGGCAGACATCCGTGGAAGAGCATTGGGTTTGGGAGGTCAGGAATAAGATGTAAGACCTGACTATTTTATACATGGACCCCATAGTCTTTGGCTCCATTTCCTCACCTATCCATCCTTCCCTTCCCTCTGTTTTACACAGTATGGGCTTCTCCTATTCCTCCTCCTCTCTGTCATGCCTCTGCTCCTGGTATCCTTTCTCCTGGTTGTTTGGTTCACCTCTTTGTTCTTAACAAACAAGCATTCTCATTTCGTCCAACTTACCTGTGTATAGGCCTAAAATTATATTGGAAATGATGTAAGGAAGGTTTATGACAGGATGGAGGTAAGAAAGTGATGGGAACACTTGTCTGCTCATAGGAGGTAGACTTAAGCTCCCTACACCAGAGCTTTGATCTTCTTCCTCACAACCCAGTCCATTTACAAAATTTAAGTGGAGAAACTTGGCTCTTTTCAAATCCTTCCTAGGGTCTAAGGTCGTGGGCAACCCTTTAGAGGTCAGTTCCTCCTATATCCAGCTCTTTCCTTTGATTGTTTCTTCTTCATTGTTGCTAGCAATAGACTTAGCTCCTGCCCGATGCTTGATGGGTTGCTCCGCATGAACCTCTTATATTTGGTTTTGTCTTTTCAGCTCTGACATGCTTGCAGTGTGACATGCTAAACTCTGACGGAGAGTGTGAGAAAGGAGAAAGCACGTGTGAGGCTAAAGATGGCCAGGAATGTGGCATAATGGTAGTGTCTAAAGGTATGTCAAGAATGGGAGATCTTGGGGGACCATGTTTGCTGCTCAGGCATGAATGAGCCCTCTTTACACTCCTGAGGACAAAACAGAGACTGTGGAAGGCTGTGTTTCTGTGTAAATTCATAAGAAGGCTTCTTTCATTTGGTACTGGTTGTCTACCTTTCATTGCCAGATGAAGATACTTTTTTGAGTGGGGTCTCTAAATGACCTTTATAGCTTTCTAGAAATCATATTCAGGGCTGGGAGGATTTGGACTGAAAAATTCCAGTAAGTAATTTGTGAATGGAAGGCATGCCTGCAAGCCAGATTAAAGAATAATAGGTGATAACTATTATCACCTCAGTGTGGCTGGCATTCTTTTCACCAGGGAGAGTAATTCTCCTCATTTTCTGAGACTCTGATTTTACAAATATGTAGGGCTGACCATTGTTATTTTTCTTGCACAGGTCATGATATCCTGTTTGGGCAGCAGGATTGCTCTTCTAATTGCTTAAATAAGACTTTCACCCATCATGACCTCACACTGGACTTTACATGTTGCAACGACCAATCATTGTGTAATGAGTTTTAGAGGCTGGGCCTTTCCTTGCCCTGTTCTACTGCAGGTGAGTACTTATTCCTTCCTTGTGCTCTCCAGGCTCATGACCTTGAACCATCTATTCCCTGCACTGCCCAAGCCCTGACACCTACCTGGATCAGCATCAGCTGTTGATGGGTCAACAGTTCAGTTGGGAATAGAGCAATGTTCTCTGCTCCCCATCTCCGAACTGCTTCTGCCTTTCAGAATCTTTTTTCCTTTCTTTTCTTCATCCATCCTTCCATCACTAACTGTTATTTGTCAAACTTTCCCCTATTCACGTCACCTTTATTTTTATCAACAGCGGTTTAATAATAGTGAATATTACAGAGCTCACATCCCTTTGTGAACCTTCAGGCTAGTGGCTCCTCTTCTGACAAAGCTCTAGCAGACATTACTTCCAGTATCTCACTCCATCCTTATTCACTGAATGGAAGACATATGCGATCTGGTTTCTCACTACTGTGACCTGAGTAAAACAATATAATGGAGCAATGATAAGTTTAGTTCATTATTTTAGAAATTTTCATCGTGTTGGACAGGATGTATAGGACCAGAGCTATTCACATCATGCATGTAGCATTCATAGCTAAGCAGAGTAGTTAGGGACCAGGACAGGATACACCCTCCAAGTCCCCAGTCCTTGCTTTCTCTATTTCAGCCTGTAACTATTTTATATTGTACCCAAAATTTGAATGTATTTATGGCTTCAATAGATTAATTAGGTCAGAGATTTCATATCCTAACCATGTCTAGAAATGTGACCGACACACCCAGAGCAGTGTTTGAGGAATCTCTTAGATATCCTCGATACAGTCAAGTTCACAGTTAAGATTAAACCATCACATAGCCTGCAGTCACTTCAACACCACAGCATCCAAATCTAGTTTGTGTATGCATGGAACGATGGCCCAGTTTAGCTTAATTCCATAAATTTGAAGTTGGTGTTATTTACATCTTTATTTTTTTATTTTTCTAGCACACTGCATACTAACCTTAGAAATCACAGAAAGTACTGTGTGAAGAAAAAAGGCTAGTAATCCCATCTCACTCTGCAAAGACACAGCTTGTTTACCTGTTCAGGCATATATTTCAAAGTTTAAACATCATTAGTAAGTTATGATGTGCATTTCCATGTGTTTACCTATGAATATTTATATACTTGCAAATATTATAAGTCATTCTTAATTTGTTTTTCAGTGCTGTTCATTGAATCCTGGCTCTGGACAATGGGAGAAAGTATTCTGCTGCTGACCTTGTGTTGTCCTTATGTCTTGGTCTTTCCATCATGTGCCTTATATGTCTTTCGTAGTCTAAATGTATCTTACTGTATTATATTTGATATGCTGGCATTCTTGTGTGCCTTTAAAAGTCTGATTTGTTAATTCTATATAGTTATCTAGATTACTTTCAATTATAAAATATTTGTGATTTTTTTTGCATGTTTCTTTCTTGACATACCATGACATACTTGTGTAGTTCCAAGAGTGTTTCAGGAGTCAGGACTCTCCTTCTGCCCTGTTGGTTTTGAAGACTGAATGTAATTACTCAGATTTATTGGTCAATGCACTCACACCCTGTGTCATGTTATCCTTCCTCAAGTTTAAAATCATATGTGAATAAAGTTGTTTGTTTCTAAGCCTGATGACCTGAGTTCAGTTCCTGGGACCCACATCATAGAAGGAGAAAATGGGTTTATACAAGTTCTTCTCTGACCTCTACATTGCTGACAATTGCAGGACACACACACACACACACACACAAACAGCAAAACAGACAGTCTGGTACACAAAGAATGCAGTGAAAAATAATACAAATATAACATTATTTATTTATCCCTTTCCACATTCCGTCCTCTACCCTACCCTTCCATCCTCCTCCCCATTTAACCCTTTCTGTACCATTGTTCTCTTTAACCCTTGATACCACTGCACAATAACTTTATTCCCTTGAAATCTCCCGCTCCCATGGCCCTTTAGTAATTTCCTGATATTTGTGGGTATTTCAAATGGAGTGCACATGTCTAAAGAATCAGAGTTAACACCCACAAATGACAAATTAAATACCAAGGAAATAAATCTACCAATCAACAAAAGGGTAACAGAAATGAATAGATAGTATGCAAAAAGAAGGAGGAGAAAGAGGAGGAAAGAAAGGAAGAAACACAAATGGCCAACAACCTATTTAAAAGTGTTGACGACTAGGGAGCAGGGATGGCTCTCCCTAGGAACCTGCAACAGAATAAATAGTTATGGAATGTGAGGACCAAACAAGGACAAGGAGGGAAGTTTTGGTCAGGGAGGGGATTCTGGGAGTGACAGCTAAAGCTAAGGGTCATTTGAGGGGTCACATGGAAATCTAATACAGTAGAAATTCCCCATAATATATACATATGTGAACATTAGCTAAATGAAATTGTTAATTAATGGGGGAGACAAAGCACGAACTGTACATCTCTCATCACCAACTGAAGCGTCCAGTACTGGGAATGGGTTGCATCTAATTGAGTTGTTAGACAAAGGCGTCCCATGGTATAGTGGTTTGGATAAAAATTGTTCTCATACCCTCTTTGTCCATTTTCCTTCTCAAGAGGCAGCCTCTCCTTTCTCCCTTCCCCTTCTTTCTTCTCTCTCTCTTTCTCTCTCCTCCATAATTCCTTTAACTTTACACCCTTCCCAATACCCACTAAATAAACTCTATGCCCCCGCCAAATGGCCCTTATAGGCTCATAGAGAAGAGCACTATTAGGTGGTAGGACCTTGTTGGAGTTGGTGTGGCCATTGAGGAAGTATGTCACTAGGGGTGGTCTTGGAGGCTTCAAATGCTCAAGCCAGGCCCAGTGTCACTCTTTTTCAGAATCTAATGAAATGATCATGTGGTTTTGTCTTTCAGTATGTGTATATGGTAGATTATATTGACAGATTTTCATATGTTGAACCATTTCTGCATCTCTGGGATGAAGCCAACTTGAATGTGGTGGATGGTTTTTTAGTGTCTTCTTGGATTTCTCTTGCCAGTATTTTATTAAGTATTTTTGCACTAATACTCCTGAGTAAGATTGGTCTATAATTCTCTTTCTTAGTTGTATCTTTGTGAGGTTTGAGTATCAGGGTATCTGTAGCCTCATAAAAAGAGTTTGGTAATGTTTCATCATGAAAACTAAAAAAAAAGCAATCAAACAAGTGAAAGAAACAGATCAAGACTAGAAAACTGAAATAAAGGCCACAAAAAAACCTAAACTGAGGGAAATTTGGAAATGAAAAATCTCAGTAAGCCATTCAAAACTACAGATACAAGCATAAACAACAGAATACAATAGGTGGAAGGGGGAATCTCAAGAGTTGAAGACACAATGGAAAAAAATAGCTTCATCAGTCAAAGAAAATGTTAATTCCAACACATTCTTAACATGAAATATCCAGAAAATATGGGACACAATGAAAAGACTCAGTGTAAAAAGAATAGGAATTGAAGAAAGCAAGTCCATCTTGAAGACATAGAAAATATTCTCAACAAAATCATAGAAGAAAAATTTCCCGACCTAAAGAAGGACATGTCTATAAAAATACAAAAAACTTATTGAACACCAAATAGACTAGACCAAAAGTAAGTCACCTCATTCCATAACAATCAAAACTCTAAACATACAGAATAAAGAAAGAATATTAAGAGCTGCAAAGGAAAAAGGCCAAGTAAGATATAAAATCAGTCCTATTAGAATTACACTTGACTTCTCAACAGAAACGATAAAGCCAGGAAGTCCTGGTCCAGCATTGTGCAGTCACTAAGAGACCATGGATGCCAGCCTAGACTACTTTACCCAGTAAAGCTTTCAATCAACATAGATGGAGAAAAAAAATTCCATATTAAAACCAGATTTGATCAATACATATCCACAAATACAGCCCTCAAAAAGCAGTAGAAGAAAAACTCCAATCCCAAGAAATTAGTTACACTCATAAAAACACAGGCATAATAATCCCACACTAGCAAATCCCAAAGAAGAGAAAAATATGCACAGCAACAACAACAATAACAACAAAACAAAAATAACAAACTCTAGAAATTATTGGTATTTAATATTCATTAATATCAATGGACTCTATTTACCTATAAAAAGACACAGGCTAAGAGATTGGATATAAAAACAGAATCCATCCTTATGCCGTATACAAAGAGCATACCTCAACTAGAAAGACAGACATTACCTTAGAGTAAAGGGTGGGGAAAAGACTTTTTTTTCCCGAGCTTCGGGCAAGGGGGCTGGAGGTTAAAATACGCAGACACACACAGACAGAGAGACAGCGACATGGGTCATCCTTGAATTCCCCAAGAATGCCCCCTTTATTGTGTTCAGGGGCAGATTATATAGAGATAACCACGCCCCAGCGAAACCCACCAGAAACCACTCTCCTGCCATCAGAAACTCCTGAAGGTCTCGTGCTCAGAGCAGCTGTAGGCACTCAGATCAGGGGAGAACAAGTTGTTTACAAGAAATTCAGGATCTGGGGTCTCACTGCTCCCAACAGTGTTGGTCTCTTGTGAAGTCCTGAGCAGTTTGTAATCTGAAGCTGATCTTCAGGTGATGTTTATCAGCTTAGTGGTATTATCACAATCCAGGCTTGCTGTTTCAGGGCCCCATCCTCTTCTTGGAGACCTCAAAGGTCACTGCTAGGAATGGCCATGGTTCACTGCAGAAAACGTAAACATTTCAAATGCCATATTCAGCAGATCTCTGAAAGGTTAGAGGACCATCATCTATTAAGTCTATGCGGCCTACACAAATTTAGTTTCTAGTTACCGCCTTCAGACTCTAGCCCTCAAATGTGTACAGAAAGCTAGATGGTTTATTTCTAGAATTAGTACTCTATATGACCACTAATATCGTGATGGAAAGGTTACATGTGCATAATAATCTTATTTAAAGAGTCAAATGAAAACCACAGGATTATGAGATTAGTAGCAATAGAATAGTCTCTTGTTTACAGATGTCCCATACCAGGTGGCTCTTCTGCTATGAGACAGAGATTTTGGATTTTCCTTTAACAAGCATGTGTGATTTTAGAGAGAGAGAGAGAGAGAGCCATGCTACAGCCACAAAGTCAACATTCAATTAATTAATTGAATTGGGAACACATAAGGACCATTTCCCACTTCTGTCTGTAGAGGGCAGCAGACACAAACATCTGGGACGATTTACAAATGTCTACCCTTTTAGGTGATACCATCAGGCTAAGTTACTCTTTTTCTTTCTTTTTTTTTTTAATTATTATTGAAAAAAATTTCTGCCTCCTCCCCGCCTCCCATTTCCCTCCCTCTCCCCCTCCCCACACTCCTCTTCTCCTTCCTCTCCAGTCCGAAGAGCAGTCAGGGTTCCCTGCACTGTGGAAAGTCCAAGGTCCTCCCCCTCCATCCAGGTCTAGTAAGGTGAACATCCAAACTGGCTAGGCTCCCACAAAACCAGAACATGAAGTAGGATCAAAAGCAAGTGCCATTGTCCTTGGCCTCTCATCAGCTCTCATTGTCTGCCATGTTCAGAGAGTCCGGTTTTATCCCATGCCCATTCAGTCCCAGTCCAGCTGGCCTTGATGAGCTCCCAATAGATCAGCCCCACTGTCTCAGTGGGTGGGTGCACCCCTCGTGGTCCTGACTTCCTTGCTCATGCTCTCCCTCCTTCTGCTCCTCATTTGGACCTTGGGAGCTCAGTCCGGTGATCCAGTGTGGGTCTCTGTCTCTATCTCCATCCATCGCTAGATGAAGGTTCTATGGTGATATGCAAGATATTCATCAGTATGGCTATAGGATAGGGTCATTTCAGGTTCCCTATCCTCAGCTGCCCAAGGAACTAACTGGGGACATTGCCCTGGGCACCTGGTAGCCACTCCAGATTCAAGTCTCTTGCCAACCCTTAGGTGGCTCCCTTAACTAAGATATGTGCTTCCCTGCTCCCTTATCCAACCTTCCTTTATCCCCAATCATCCCATATCCCCAAGATCCCCCCATCTCTCCTTCTCACTTTTCTCTCCCCAACTCCCCTTACCCCCATCCCACCCCACCCCCAAGATTCCAATTTTTTGCCTGGCAATCTTGTCTACTTCCCATAGCCAGGAGGATAACTATATGTTTTTCCTTGGGTTCACCCTCTTATTTAGCTTCTTTAGGATCACAAATTATAGACTCAGTGGCCCCTATCCATGGTTAGAAACTAATTATGAGTGAGTACATCCCATAATCTTCTTTTTGGGTCTGGGTTACCTCACTCAGGATAGTGTTTTCTATTTCCATCCATTTGCATGCAAAATTCGAGAAGTCATAGTTTTTTACCGCAGAGTAGTACTCTAATGTGAATATATTCCACACTTTCTTCATCCATTCTTCCATTGAAGGACATCTAGGTTGCTTCCATGTTCTGGCTATTACAAATAATGCTGCTATGAACATAGTTGAACAAATGCTTTTGTCATATGATAGGGCATCTCTTGGGTATATTCCCAAGAGTGGTATTGCTGGGTCCAGGGGTAGGTTGATCACAATTTGCTGAGAAACCGCCACACTGATTTCCAAAGTGGTTGCACAAGTTTGCATTCCCACCAGCAATGGATGAGGGTACCCCTTTCTCCACAACCTCTCCAGCAAAGACTATCATTGGTGTTTTTGATTTTAGCCATTCTGACAGGTGTAAGATGATATCTCAGTGTTGTTTTGATTTGCATTTCTCTGATCGCTAAGGAGGTTGTGCATGACCTTAAGTATCTTTTGGCCATTTGAACTTCTTCTGTTGAGAATTCTCTGTTCAGTTCAGTACCCCATTTTTAATTGGGTTAATTAGCATTTTAACGTCTAGTTTCTTGAGTTCTTTATATATTTTGGAGATCAGACCTTTGTCTGTTGCGGGGTTGGTGAAGATCTTCTCCCAGTCAGTAGGTTGCCTTTTTGTCTTAGTGACAGTGTCCTTTGCTTTACAGAAGCTTCTCAGATTCAGGAGGTCCCATTTATTCAATGATGCCCTTAATGTCTGTGCTGCTCAGGTTATACATAGGAAGTGATCTCCTGTGCCCATATGTTGTAGGGTACTTCCCACTTTCTCTTCTATCAGGTTCAGTGTGTTCAGATTGATATTGAGGTCTTTGATCCATTTGGACTTGAGTTTAGTGCATGGTGATAGATATGGGTCTATTTTCATTCTTCTACTGATTGACATCCAGTTGTGCCAGCACCATTTGTTGAAGATGCTTTCTTTCTTCCATTGTATACTTTTAGCTCCTTTATCGAAAATGAGGTGTTCATAGGTTTGTGGGTTAAAATCCGGGTCTCCTATATGATTCCATTGGTCGACTTCTCTGTTTTTATGCCAGTACCACGCTGTTTTCATTACTGTAGCTCTGTAATAAAGTTTGAAGTCAGGGATGGTAATGCCTCCAGAAGTTCCTTTATTGTATAAGATTGTTTTGGCTATCCTGGGTTTTTTGTTTTTTCCATATAAAGTTGATTATTGTACTCTCAAGATCTGTGAAGAATTTTGATGGGACCTTGATGGGGATTGCATTGAATCTATAGATTGCCTTTGATAGAATTGCCATTTTTACTATGTTGATCCTCCCAATCCAAGAGCAAGGGAGATTCTTCCATTTTCTGGTATCCTCTTCAATTTCTTTCTTCAATGCCTTAAAGTTCTTGTCAAATAGATCTTTCACTTCCTTGGTTAGAGTTACCCCAAGATATTTTATGCTGTTTGTGGCTATCGTGAAAGGTGATGATTCTCTTATTTCCCTCTCTGCTTCCATATCCTTTGTGTATAAGAGGGCGACTGATTTTTTGGAGTTGATCTTGTATCCTGCCACATTACAAAGGTGTTTATCAGCTGTAGGAGTTCTTTGGTGGAGTTTTTGGGGTCGCTTATGTACACTATCATATCATCTGCAATTAATGCAAGTTTAACTTCTTCCTTTCCAATTCGAATACCCTTGATCCCTTTATGTTGTCTTATTGCTATTTCTAAAACTTCAAGCACTATATTAAAGAAGTATGGAGAGAGTGGACAGACTTGGCGTGTTCCTGATTTTAGTGGGATGGTTTTGTGTTTCTCTCCATTTAATTTGATGTTAGCTGTCGGCTTGCTGTAAATAGCTTTAATTATATTTAGGTATGACCCTTGTATCCCTAATCTCTCCAAGACTTTTATCATAAAGGGATGTTGAATTTTGTCAAATGATTTTTCAGCATCTAATGAAACGATCATATGGTTTTTTTCTTTCAGTTTATTTATATGATTGATTACATTGATAGATCTGCGTATGTTGAACCAGCCCTGCATCTCTGGGATGAAGCCTACTTGATCATAATGGATAATTTTTCTAATGTGTTCTTGGATTCGGTTTGCCAGTATTTTGTTGAGGATTTTTGCGTCGATGTTCATGAGTGAGATTGGCCTGTAATTCTCTTTCTTGGTTGAGTATTTGTGTGGTTTTGGTATCAGAGTTACTGTAGCTCCAAAAAAGGAATTTGACAATGACTCTTCTGTTTCTATATTGTGAAATACATTAAGGAGTATAGGTATTAGGTCTTCTTGGAAGTTCTGGTAAATTCCGCATTGAAACCATCTGGTCCTGGACTTTTTTTGGAAGGGAGGTTTTTGATAACAGCTTCTAATTCTTCATGACTAACAGGTCTATTTAGGTTGTGTACCTGGTCCTGGTTTAACTTTGATATATGGTATTTATCTAAAAACGTGTCCAATTCTTTAATATTTTCCAGTTTTGTGGAATACAGGCTTTTGTAGTAAGATCTAATGATTCTCTGAATTTCCTCTGTGTCTGTGGTTATGTCCCCCTTTTCATTTCTGATCTTTTTTAATTTGCAAATTCTCTCTCTGCCGTTTGATTAGTTTGGATAGGGGTTTATCAATCTTGTTGATTTTCTCCAGGAACCAGCTTTTTGTTTCACTGATTCTTTCAATTGTTGTCTGTGTTCCTATTTTGTTTATTTCAGCCCTCAGTTTGATTATTTCCAGTCTTCTACTCCTCCTAGGTGAGTCTGCTTCTTTTTTTTCTAGAGCTTTCAGGTGGGCTGTTAAATCTCCAATGTGTGCTTTCTCTGTTTTCTTTAAGTGGGTACTTAGTGCTATGAACTTTCCTCTTAGGACTGCTTTCAGAGTGTCCCATAAGTTTGAGTATGTTGTTTCTTTATTTTCATTGAATTCAAGGAAGACTTTAATTTCTTTCTTAATTTCTTCCTTAATCCAGGTATAGTTCAGTAGTTGATTGTTCAGTTTCCATGAGTTTGTCGGCTTTCTGGGGGTAGCATTGTTGTTGAATTCTAGCTTTAATCCATGGTGATCTGATAAGATACAGGTGGTTACTATTATTTTTTGTAACTGTGGATATTTGCTGTGCTACCAAGTATGTGGTCAATTTTCAAGAAGGTTCCATGAGCTGCAGAGAAGAAGGTATATTCTTTCCTATTTGTGTGGAATATTCTATAGATGTCTGTTAAGTCCATTTGATTCATTACCTCCATTAATTCTCTTATTTCTCTGTTAGGTTTCTGTCTACTTGACCTGTCCATTGGTGAGAGAGGAGTGTTGAAGTCTCCTACTATTAGTGTGTGCGGTTTGATGGCTGCCTTGAGTTTTAACAATGTTTCTTTTACGTACATGGGTGCTTTTATATTAGGGGCATAGATATTCAGGATTGAGACTTCATCCTGATGAATTGTTCCTGTTATGAGTAGAAAATGTCCCTCTTCATCTCTTCTTATTGATTTAAGTTTGAAGTCAACTTTGTTAGCAATTAGTATGGCCACACCTGCTTGTTTCTTAGATTCATTTGCTTGATAAGCCTTATCCCAGCCCTTTACTCTGAGTAGGTGCCTGTCTTTGTGGTTGAGGTGTGTTTCTTGTAAACAGCAAAATGTTGGATCCTGTTTTTGTATCCAATCTCTTAGACTGTGCCTTTTTATAGGTGAGTTGAGTCCATTGACATTAAGTGATATTAATGACCAGTGGTTGTTAACTCCGGTCACTTTTTTAGTAATAGAGTTTGTGTGTTTCCCTTCTTTGAGTTGCGCTGGTGAAGGGTCTCTAGATGTCTGAGTTATTGTGGTCATTGTTGGACTCCTTGGTTAGTGATTTTCCTTCTATTACTTTCTGTAAGGCTGGATTTGTGGCTACGTATTGTTTAAATTTGTTTTTATCCTGGAAAATTTTGTTTTCTCCATTTATAGTGAACGAAAGCTTGGCTGGGTATAGTAGTCTGGGCTTGCATCCATGGTCTCTTAGTTTCTGCAATACATCTATCCAGGACCTTCTGGCTTTCATGGTTTCCATAGAGAAGTCAGGTGTAAGTCTGATAGGTTTACCTTTATAAGTAACTTGGCCTTTTTCCTTTGCAGCTCTTAATATTCTTTCTTTTCTGTATGCTTTGTGTTTTGATTATTATATGGTGAGGGGATGTATTTTTTGATCCAGCCTATTCGGTGTTCTGTATGCTTCTTGAACCTTCATAGGTATATCTTTCTTTAAGTTGGGAAAGTTTTCTTCTATAATTTTATTAAATATATTTTCTGGACCATTGAGCTGCACTTCTTCTCCTTCTTTTACTCCTATTATTCTTAGGTTTGGTCTTTTTATTGTGTCCCTTATTTCCTGAATGTTTTGTGATGAGAGTTTGTTGGCCTTGCTGTTTTCTTTGATCAGCGAGTTTTTTTCTCTATGGTATCTTCAGAATCTGAGATTCTTTCTTCTATCTCTTGTATTCTGTTGGTTATGCTTGTTTCTGTAGTCTCTATTCGTTTACCTAGATTTTCCATGTCCAGCTGGCCCTCTGTTTGTGTTTTCTTCTTTGCCTCCATTTCAGTTTTCAAGTCTTGAACTGTTTCCATTTTCTATTTGATTGTTTTTCCTTGGTTTCCTATGGTGTCATTAAATGATTTACTCAATTCTTCAAAATTTCTGTTATACTTCTCATCCACTTCTATAAGGGCATTTTTTACATGCTGTTTAAGGGCGTCAATCACTTTCATAAAGTCAATTTTTTCTACTTCTTCTTGATTAAGGTGTGCATGACCTCCTGTTGTGAGGTCGCTGGATTCTGCTGGTTCATATTGTTTTTCAGATTGTTGGGTGAATTCTTGCATTGGCGCCTGCCCATCTCTTCCTCCGAATGCTCCCCTATGGGTCTTCTTTTACAGGATCAGGTCTCCTTGCCTACTGATGTACCTTCCCAGTGATGGCACTCCCCAGTGATGGCTCTCCTGGTGCTCCAGTGATGTCTCTCCTGGTGCCAGTATCAGATCTTCGAGCTGGTTTGGTAGTTCGTAAACAAAGCGCCTACCTTGCTTGGTTCAGGCAGGCTATTGAAACAAAGGAGCTCCCACCTGCCCGCTTGCCCTGAGGATTCGACCCCAGTGCCCAGACAGGCTGAGCTGGGTGATGTTATGTGCCCGAAGGGGGAAGGGGGGCAGAAGGGAGGAGGGTTCTGGGTGCAAGCTGGGTGGGATAGGAAGAGAGATGCAGTATGCAGGGAGTAGAGGCCCTGCAGGGAGCCCAGGAAGTTTAGGGGTGGATGAGGAACTTCTGAGTTCCCTGTCCTGGGCTGCTGCCGTGGGTCAGAAATTCACCCCATTGATGGCTCTCCTGGTGCCGAGATCAGATTTCCGTGCTGGTTGGGTAGTTCATAAACAAAGCGCCTACCTTGCTTGGTGCAGGCAGGCTAGTGAAACAAAGGAACTCCCGCCTGCCTGCTTGCCCTGAGGATTCGCCCCCAGCGCCTAGACTGGCTGGGCTGGGTGGTGTTATATGCCCGAAGAGGGAAGGGGGGCAGAAGGGAGGAGGGTTCTGGATGCAAGCTGGGTGGGATAGGAAGAGAGAGGCCTGGGAAAAGATTTTACAATCAAGTAGAACTAAGAAAAAAAATGGTGTAGCTATCCTAATATCTAACAAAGTAGACTTCAAACTAAAATTAGTCAAAAGAGTTGAAGAAGATCATTTCATATTGATGTGGGATGTCCTTATGTATATATGTTGCTTTTATTGGTTGATGAATAGAGCAACTACATGGCATCTCCATGACTCGTCCTTCTCTTTATCTCTTTTTTGTAATTTGGGCCTGGCTTTTCTTTGCTAAGTTAAACAGCTTTATTTATCAACCAATAGAAGCAACACATAGAAGAGCATCCCACATCATCTCCTCTTTTTGTCTAATTAAAATGGAAATCTTTAGCTTTAACATAGTAAAATTACACATACACCCAAGCTATTGATCAAACAGTGTTATAATTAATATAGTTTCTGTGTGATTATTTGGGTCTGGGCAGATGGGAAACTAATGTGTAGTCTCCACTTACATCATATTCATCACAGGAAAAATCCATCAGGATGGAGTCTCAGTTCTGAACGTCTGGGCCACAAAATACAAGGGCACCCTCATTTGTAAAAGAAACATTACTGAAACTTAAATCACACATCAAGTCACACACACTAATAGTGGGAGACTTAAGCAAACCACTCTCACCAATGGACAGGTCTGTCAGATAAAAACTTAACAAAAGCATAAGAGAACTAACAGATGTTATGACTTAATAGGCTTAACAGACATCTATAGAACATTTCAGCCAAATACAAAAGAGTATACCTTCTAAGCATCTCATGAATTCTTCTCCAAAATGGATCACATACTTAATAGCAAAGCAAATCTCAACAAATATTTTCAAGAAATGGAAAAGTCCTTGTGTCTTATCAAACAATCACGGTTTAAAGTCAGAATTCAACAACAACACTAATTGCAGAAATCCAATAAATTCATGGAAACTGAGCAATGCTCAACTGATTCATCGGGGTGAAGGAAGAAATGCAGAAAGAAATTAAAGGCTCCCTAAAATTCAATGAGAATGACTATACAACATACCCAAACTTATGGGATGCAATGAAAGCAGTGTTAAGAGGAAGTTCATAGCACTAAATGCCTACATAAAGAAGCTGAAAAAAATCACACACTAGTGAGTTAACAGAAAACCTGAAAACTCTAGAACAAAAAGAAACAAACTCACCCAGGAGAACTAGATGACAGGAAATTGTAGAAGGAGCCTAGTGGGAAAAAAAGTAGGCCTGCCCACAGGTCCTTCTATGAGTTTAAATGAATACAATTTGTGTGTTGTTATTTTGGGGCATAAGCTAGCCAGGCGGCCAGGAGCTGGGAGGCAGAAACACAGCCCACCGCTCCTCACTACAGGAAATAATCAAAATGAGAGTCCCACCATAGTTTATGCCCATGACATTATCTGAAATACATTTAGTCCAACTTCAAAAGTCCTCTTAGTCTTTAACAGTCTCACACTATTCTAAAATAAAGCCCACTCTCTTCAGCCACTCTGATAACTATGACCCCTTCGAAAACAAACAAGCACACTAAAACCCAAATTATATACTCCAGCAGCACAGACTGTGTGTTCCGATCCCTGAAGGGAAGAATAGGAACAGAGCAAGGATAGATCAGACCAAGAAAGACTTAAACCCAGCAGAGAAGACAACAAATCCTGTAGCCCCCTTAACAACAGCTGGGCCTTAAGGTTCAAAGGGCTTTCATGTCTCTGCCCGTCCACCTTTGCTGACAGTAACACACATCTCTCTTATGCACTGGTTCCACTCCTTATACACAGTTATTCAAAGGAGACGCCCCCAATCTCTGTTACCCCCAATCTCTTGGGAATCCTGTCAAGCCCCAGGTTCTTCTCTAATAGCTTCACACACTATTCTCTCAGCCTCCTTGCAATAGCTCCATCCCTGCCACATACCTGGAATGAGCAGCATTCTGAAACTACACAGGAAGAACATACGACCCCTTCAGTCAGGTACCTTTCATAACTGCAAAGTCAGCACCATGTCCTTGACAGTGCCAAGCTCAGCAGCCTGTGGTGGAACCTAACACCCTGGACCACAGTTGCAGCAGCTTCTGTCAGCTGAAGCCAGTAAAAAAAATTACCAGGCGTTTGCTGTCTGGGAATAAGAAACTCTTGGGGCTTCTGTCACCGTGGGAGGCTTCACTGGGTGAGAGCTTGTCCTCAAGCCCCTTTCCCTGCTGTTCCAGGGCAGAGAAGGGGGCCTCTCTTTGATGCTGTGACTGCTGCTTTACTTAAGATTTAAACTGCTGCAATGAAACAGCATGACTAAATGTAACTTGGAGAGGAAGGGGTTTATTTCATCTTACAGTTTGTAACCTATTATCAGGGTGCACCAGGGCCAGAAACAGAGGCTGGAATCTGGAGTCAAGATTTGAAGCTGAGGCCATGGAGGAGTGCTGCTTCCTGGCTTGTTCCTCATGGCTTTCTCAGCCTATTTTCTTATGATGTTTAGGATCACCAGCCTGGAGCTGATATCACCTACAGTGAGTTGGGGTCCCCACATCAATTAATGGCCCACAGGCCACTCTGCAGGGGGCATTTTTTCAGTTGAGTTCCCCCTTTCCACATGACTCTTGTTTGTGTCAAATTGACATAAAAACTAGCTAGCTCAACTCACCTCTAGTTTACTTCACACACAAACACACTAATGTTAAATCATAAACTTTCCTTTCTCTTTCATTATATATTAATATTAATATCACAATAAAGAGCTGGGGTAGTGTCTAGCAGGCCTTCAGGCTCATCAGCCACTAGATGTCAGAATTTCTCTGCAATTCTGAACTTCATGAATCCATGAAATTCCCTTTTGAAAGTTAGTACTGTCAGAAAGATGGACCTTGGTCACTAGGTGGCAGAGTAGAGGCAAGCAAGGGGTAGAGATTTAGGATCTGGGTCTCTGCCTTTCCCCAGGCTATCTTACAAGTGCAGGTGAGGGGATCCCATTGACAGTTCAGGTTATATGTAAGTGAGTCTTGCTGAGGTTGGGTTCTGAGGGTTCTGTCTTCTCTCAGTGCCTCTGGTGGGAAGAAACGAAAAGTAATAGAAGTGATGTTAACAGATCTGCTTAGGAGATATTAAATCACATAAAGCAGAACTTAGGTAAGGGATCACTAATCCCTTACCTTCCCCCAAATACCCCACAGATATAAATAGTATGCTAATCAGGCCTGCTACAGATAAATGCAATTTAGGATGCTATAATGTAAATTTTTATTCACCAGACTTGACCAGCCATTCCACTCCATTCACTTCACAAAGACTCACACCTAAAGGGCAGTTCCAATAGGTGGCTTAGGTTGATAGACATCACTAAACCATCACTAAGTTCTGCTCTGTCATTAAGCCCACTGTGTCTTATCAGGAAAAACATGACTTTGCCACCTGGCAAGATAGTCCCAGGTGACAACTCTTCATGAAACAAGCAAGCGAGCAAGTAATCAAACAAGTAAACAAAAACCTTAAAAAATAATTCTGGAAATATTTTTGTCGTGTACATTTCTCCTCTGCCCATGTAGTGAAATTTGCAGGTTTCTATTGCTGTCTATATTGTCCAAAGAGTAACCAAGGCGGGAACGTAAAAGAGATTTAATAATAAAAGCATATGTAAAATGCATAAGACAAAGTGTATATAAACTAGTGGGATCATCTATTCCAGGCTGATCTCTGGCATTTTATCTCTGGCATAAAATGCCACTCTGGAGACCAGCGGGCCGATGCACGCGCCGGGTGGAGACAGACCGGCGGGCGACGCACACGGCCAAGACAGACCGGCGCGCCCACGCGCGGAGACCGGCGCAGACGAGGCAGAGACTGGCGGATGTGGGATAGTCCAAGCATGAAACAGTGAAGCCCACACTGAGAGCAGATCATCCCACTACAATTAAATCAAGTAGGTTTCTTGGGGCTTAACCTGCAGATTGGGAGGCCTTTTATTGGCGAGATCCACTGGCCTGTCCCTGAAGAAACTCCTGGGTGGGGAAAGTGTTCTTGGCCCACAGCGGGCCACAGGAAACGGAGCAGGGGCATTCCCAGACCTCCTTGACACCTCGGTTAGTCTGTGAGGGCTGGTCCCCTCTGCTGGTGCTGCTCCTCCTCTGCTGCGACCCCTCTCTTCCTGGCCCATCCCATCTTGCGCCCAGGGGGCCCCCTTCACTCTCTCTCCCTTACTCGGGGCCGCGGGATCACCCAGGTTAGCCTGTTTGGGCTCTGGGTCAGGAGCTTGGGACAGAGGGCTTATTTGGGACTGATTGCAGTTCTAGGAAAACACTTCACCACACAGGGAAGGCACGGTGGCAGGCGTGTAAAGAAACTGGTCGCATTATACCCACAGTAAGGAAACAGAGAGGAATGAGTGTTCAGCTGGCATCCTTTACCCATTTTATTTAGACCAAGACTCTAGTCCATGGGATGGTTCCTCCAACATTCTGAGTGGATCACCTCTGTTACGTCTCCCTAGAGACCCCCTTTGACAAGTGCCATGAGACTCAGAATGCAGAACATGTGGTAACCGCTGCTCCCAGCCAGCTGTACTATCTCATGGTTACTGTGCATCAAATGGCTTTTGTGTTCTTAAGATAAAAAAAAAATTTAAAAAAAATTTTAAAAAAATTTTTAAAAAAAGATAAAAAATTCACTTTCCAGTTATATAATTGTCTTTGAAATGTTTGCGTGAATTTCTGTGTGGTTTAAAGTGTGAGTCAATTATTTTTTATTTATTAAAATTATTGCCTAAGAATGTTTACTTTTTTCTATAGAATTTTGTTTGAAATACCATGCATAATTTGGAATTCTGTTGTTGCCATTGTAATTATCTAGTGGTCACATTCAGTTAGTTCTGTTTCCATCTGTTTCCATTGACTACAAACACTAGTGATTGTAAATATTTAGAAATATTAAAGTCAAACAATGTATGTCAAGTAGCTTTATTCCTTCTTAATTTATATTTGGAACTGTAGGTTCTTTGTATTAAGAGAGATTTTCTGTTCAGGTGATTGATATCTAAGAAAAATGGTTTACCAATCTTTCATTTTGGTAATACTGTGTATTTCCTATGACCCAGGCTTTGCTATGTCTTATGTGTTTTTATATGCAGTGTTTCATATTTATTTACATTTTTGTTTATTTGTGGTAAACTAGGTTGGAGGGGACTTAATGGAAAATTTGAAAGAGAAGTTGTGGGTGGATCAGATCAAGATACATTGTATGCATATACAAAATTATCAAAGAATAAAGAGATTTAAAAGAATAAAATCATTTCCTTACTATCCTTTTCCATTTTCCCAGTAGAATAATAATCATAAACTTTTTATTATTCTGTTATTTTCCTTTATTGGGTCAGTTAAATATATCTGTTATCTGAGCTGTTTCTAGCTATATTGGAGGCTCAGGGTGCACATCTTTAATTTATCACAGTTAGCCTGACAGGGCTATAATATGGCTGCACATTGGGTCATGAATTCACTTTTGAAAGTTGGTAGACATTTGTAAAGATGCAGGAAGTACCTGGATAATTGGGTAGGGAAGGTGAGGTGAGCAGACCACTTAGGGTTTGGGCTCTCTTCAGGATGCATGCTAAGTCCATGGTCTGGAATCTGACTGGGCCCCCCTCCCAGAATAGAGATAGCTATACATGGGTCTTGTTGAGGCTGGGCCCTGCTTGCTCTGTCCTAGTCCCTGGTCTCAGATATCAGTGTAATGGGAAAGCAACCCCTGCTGCCCATGCTCGACTTCTTATTGTTGTTCTTCTTGCCAAGAAAGGGCTTGGCAGAAGGTAGGGGCTGGTACCTGTGATCAGACATTCTGATTGCCACAGCTCCTGGTGCCTTGGAGAGACTAGGAGCAGCAGAAGGACCTGACTCTTTAGAGTTGAGCCTTACATCACTAATCCCCATCACTAATTCCCATATTCCCACATCCACCTAGAAGGATGCTTATGCTATAGCCCTCTTCCCATCTTCCTTCTTCTGATTCTAATGCCCTTTTCCAAGTTCCTTGTATTTCTTTTTCTTCTCCTCTACTAGCTTTCATATCCAAACATCCCCTTTCCCAGAAGCTGACTACTGTTGACAGGATAACGATAATGAGACGCTGGGAAGAGCTGTCCATCATGGTGGGCTCAAACCTCTTCAAGGGAACTGCCCTTCCTTCTCACTCTTCACGCAGCAGGCTCCTTCTCCAGCCATTGGTTTTTACTCATTCATCAGAACCACAGGCTCGGCTGTTGTCTGATTCTTGACTCTGGGTCCTGAAGGAGCCTCCGACTCTTGCCTTTTCCTTTTCAGCTCCGACGTGTTTCCAGTGCACTGTGTTCCACACTAAGGGAATGTGTTTGTACAGGGAAGGTTCCTGCAAAACTGAAAAGGACCAAACCCGTGTCCTGTGGACAGCTTCCGTGGGTGTGTAAGGCAGGAAGTCTCAGGATGATGGATTCTGCTGTCCCTTGAGGGCTGCCTGCCTCCCTAGAGCCCTGGGGATAGAAGTAGCTATTACGATATGACACGTTTTCCTGTTGAAGTAAGAATATCCTCCTGTATCCCTGTTCTGTCTGTCACTGGCTCTTACTGAGAGGATCAAACCTATTAGGAGAAGAATATGCTTTTTGAGGGCTCCCTTGGTGGTTATTGGAAGACTTCTTAGGTAGAAATACTCAGGAAGTCAAGATTTGGACCCTACAACTCCATTCAGCAATTTTGAGATTGAGTTCTATCTGGAGTCAGATTAGGGCTTGAGGGATGATGGCCCAGCTCATTGAGACTGATGGACATTCTACCTGGGAGCCTGACTCTCCTCATTTACTGAGTTGCTGGTTCTACAAACACTTACATTCTGCCTCTTGCCCTACTTCCTCACCAGGTGGCAAGATCCTATATGGGTTCTAGGTGTTCTCCCATGTGCCTGAAGTCTTCTTGGGGAATGTGACACTGGAAAGGAAGTGTTGTGAGGACAATTCTTTCTGCAACAAATTTTAGAAGCCTGGCCCCCTTTTTTGGCGTATTCTAAGGAGAGCGCTTAGTACTTCCTTGTCTTCCTGTGCCCTCACAACACTGCAGCTTTCATTCCCCGCACTGCCCAGGCCCTGGCATATGCTTGAATTCAGCATAGGATGTGATAGATAGTTCAACTTGGCATAGAGATGCTCTCTGCTTTTCATCATGGTGAATTCCCCTGCCCCATTTTGTAGACTCGATTTCCTTCCTTCTCTCCCACTATCCCTCCAGCACTGACACATTTCACGCTCTTCCTCCTCCTCTCTTCAGTCCAACCCTTTCCAACAAATGTGTCCAGACTGAAAAGCACTGTAGTTAGGTGCTGGTTCCCAGCAGTGAATGTGGCAGACCTGACACCTGCCCTTGATGACAGTTCAGGGGTGCATTTTCTGCCTCACTGGCCCCAAACAGTAACTCCAGCATCTCACTGCATTCTTTTATTATTATTATTTTTTTTTATTGAAAAAAAATTTCCGCCTCCTCCCAGCCTCCCATTTCCCTCCACCTCCTCCCAATGTTCTCCCCCTCCCCCCACTTCTCTCCCCCTCCCTCTCCAGTCCGAAGAGCAGTCAGGTTTCCCTGCCCTGTGGAATGTCCAAGGTCCTCCCAACTCCAGGTCTAGGATGGTAAGCATCCAAACTGCCTAGGTTCCCACAAAGCCAGAACATGAAGTAGGATCAAAACCCCGTGCCACTGTCCTTGGCTTCTGATCAGCCCTCATTGTCCCCCCTGTTCAGAGAGTCCGGTTTTATCCCATGCTTTTTCAGTCCCAGTCCAGTTGGCCTTGCTACGCTCCCAATAGATCGGCCCCACTGTCTCAGTGGGTAGGTGCACCCCTCACGGTCCTGACTTCCTTGCTCATGTTCTCCCTCCTTCTGCTCCTCATTGGGACCTTGGGAGCTCGTTCCGGTGCTCCAATGTGGGTCTTTGTCTCTATCTCTCCATCGCCAGATGAAGGTTTGTGGTGATATGCAATATATTCATCAGTATGGCTATAGGATAGGGCCATTTCAGGTTCCCTCTCCTCAGTTGCCCAAGGAACTAACTGGGGACATTGCCCTGGGCACCTGGGAGCCCCTCTAGGTTAAAGTCTCTTGCCAACCCTAAGATAGCTTCCTTAAGTAGGATATATACTTCCTTGCTCCCATATCTACCCTTCCTTTATCCCAACCTTCACATTCCCCCAAGTTCCCCCCATCCACCCCTTCTCACGTTTCTCACTCCATTTCCCCTTATCCCCATTCCACCCCACCCCCAAGATTCCAATTTTTTGCTCAGCAATCTTGTCTACTTCCCATATCCAGGAGGATGACTGTATGTTTTTCTTTGGGTTCACCTTCTTATTTAGCTTCTTTAGGATCACAAATTATAGGCTCAATGTCTTTTATTTATGGCTAGAAACCAATTATGAGTGAGTACATCCCATGTTCATCTTTTTGGGTCTGGCTCACCTCACTCACGATAGTGTTTTCTATTTCCATCCATTTGCATGCAAAATTCAAGATGTCATTGTGTTTTACCGCTGAGTAGTACTCTAATGTGTATATATTCCACACTTTCTTCATCCATTCTTCCATTGAAGGACATCTAGGTTGTTTCCAGGTTTTGGCTATTACAAATAATGCTGCTACAAACATAGTTGAACAAATGCTTTTGTAATATGATGGGGCATCTCTTGGGTATATTCCCAAGAGTGGTATTGCTGGGTCCAGAGGTAGGTTGATTCCGAATTTCCTGAGAAACCGCCACACTGCTTTCCAAAGTGGTTGCACAAGTTTGCATTCCCACCAGCAATGGATGAGAGTACCCCTTTCTCCACAACCTCTCCAGCAAAGGCTATCACTAGTGTTTTTGATTTTAGCCATTCTGACAGGTGTAAGATGATATCTCAGTGTTGTTTTGATTTGCATTTCCCTGATCACTAAGGAGGTTGAGCACATCCTTAAGTGTCTTTTGACCATTTGAACTTCTTCTGTTGAGAATTCTCTGTTCAGTTCAGTGCCCTATTTTTTAATTGTGTTAATTAGCATTTTATAGTCTAGTTTCTTGAGTTCTTTATATATTTTGGAGATCAGACCTTTGTTTGTTGCGGGGTTGGTGAAGATCTTCTCCCAGTCAGTACGTTGCCTTTTTATCTTAGTGACAGTGTCCTTTGCTTTACAGAAGCTTCTCAGTTTCAGGAGGTCCCATTTATTCAATGTTGCCCTTAATGTCTGTGCTGCTCAGGTTATACATAGGAAGCGATCTCCTGTACCCATATGTAGGGTACTTCCCACTTTCTTTTCTATCAGATTCAGTGTGTTCAGATTGATGTTGAGGTCTTTGTTCCATTTGAACTTGAGTTTTGTGCATGGTGATAGATATGGGTCTATTTTCATTCTTCTACAGGTTGACATCCAGTTGTGCCAGCACCATTTGTTGAAGATGCTTTCTTTCTTCCATTGTATACTTTTAGCTCCTTTATTGAAAATGAGGTGTTCATAGGTTTGTGGGTTAAAATCCGGGTCTTCTATTCAATTCCATTGGTCGACTTCTCTGTTTTTATGCCAATACCACGCTGTTTTCATTACTGTAGCTCTGTAATAGAGTTTGAAGTCAGGGATGATAATGCCTCCAGACGTTCCTTTATTGTATAAGATTGTTTTGGCTATCCTGGGTTTTTTGTTTTTCCATATAAAGTTGATTATTGTCCTATCAAGATCTGTAAAGAATTTTGATGGGACCTTGATGGGGATTGCATTGATTCTATAAAGTGCCTTTGGTAGAATTGCCATTTTCACTATGTTGATCCTCCCAATCCAAGAGCAAAGGAGATCCTTCCATTTTCTGGTGTCCTCTTCAATTTCTTTCTTCAAAGACTTAAAGTTCTTGTCAAATAGATCTTTCACTTCCTTGGTTAGAGTTACCCCAAGATATTTTATGCTGTTTGTGGCTATCGTGAAAGGTGATGCTTCTCTGATTTCCCTCTCTGCTTCCTTATCCTTTGTGTATAGGAGGGCAACTGATTTTTTGGAGTTGATCTTGTATCCTGCCACATTACTAAATATTGTAGTAGGAGTGGTGGGCTGCGTTCCCACCCAGCTCCGCACGGCTAGCTTTACCAGAAATAATTACACGGAAACTGTATTCTTTTAAACACTGCTTGGCCCATTAGCTCCAGCCTCTTATTGGCTAGCTCTTACATATTGATCTCACCCATTTCTAATATTCTGTGTAGCACCACGAGCTGTCTTACCAGGAAAGATCTTAACCTGAGTCTGTCTGGAGTGGGAGAATCATGGCGACTCACTGACTCGACTTCTTTCTCCCAGCATTCTGTTCTGTTTACTCCACCTATCTAAATTCTACCCTATCAAAGGCCAAGCAGTTTCTTTATTAATTAACCAGTGAAAGCAACAGATAGAAAGATGACCCTCCTCCATCAACTAAAGGTGTTTATCAGCTGTAGGAGTTCTTTGGTGGAGTTTTTGGGGTCGCTTATGTACACTATCATTAAATCTGCAAATAACACAAGTTTAACTTCTTCCTTTCCAATTCAAATCCCCTTGATCCTCTTATGTTGTCTTATTGCTACTGCTAGAACTTCAAGCACTATATTGAAGAGGTATGGAGAGAGTGGACAGTCTTGTTGTGTTCCTGATTTTAGTGGGATGGCTTTGAGTTTCTCTCTGTTTAATTTGATGTTAGCTGTCGGCTTGCTGTAAATAGCTTTTACTATATTTAGGTATGACCCTTGTATCCCTAATCTCCCCAAGACTTTTATTATAAAGGGATGTTGAATTTTGTCAAATGCTTTTTCAGCATCTAATGAAATGATCATATGGTTTTTTTCTTTCAATTTATTTATATGGTTGATTACATTGATAGATTTGCGTGCGTATGTTGAACCAGCCCTGCATCTCTGGAATGAAGCCTACTTGATCATAATGGATAACTTTTCTAATGTGTTCTTGGATTCGGTTTGCCTTGAAGATTTTTGCGTCGATGTTCATGAGGAACAGAAGGAGGGAGAACATGAGCAAGGAAGTCAAGACTGCAAGGGGGGGAACCCACCCACTGAGACGGTGGGGCTGATCAATTAGTAGATCACCAAGGCCAGCTGGACTGGGACTGAAAATGCATGAGATAAAACCAGACTCACTGAATATGGTGGACAATGAGGGCTGCTGAGAAGCCAAGGACAATGGCACTGAGTTTTGATCCTACTGCATGTACTGGCTTTGTGGGAGCCTAGCCGGTTTGGATGCCCACCTTTTTAGACCTGGATGGAGCAGGGAGGACCTTGGACTGCCCACAGGGCAGGGAATCCTGACTGTTCTTTGGACTGGAGAGGGAAGGGGAGGGGAATGGGGAGGGGGAAGTGGGGGGAGGGAGAGGGAAAGGAGAGGCAGGGAGGAGGCGGAAATTTTTGATTAAAAAAAATTTAATAAAAAAAAGCTTGTCTGGTGCTCAGAGTATGGACTGAGCCACTAGTTAGCCATAGAGGCCAGGCAGTGGTGGCTCACATCTTTAATCCCGGCACTAGAGAGACAGAGGCAGACAGACCTCTGTAGGTTCTAGGCCACTCTGGGCTACACCAGATTCCTTCAGTCTCAAAGAGAAACAGAGCCAGGCAGTGGTGACTCACACCTTTAATCCTGGTATTTGGGAGTCACATGCCTTTAATCCCAACACTAGGAAGGTGGAGACAGGTAGAGATATGACAGGGCAGATAGGGAAATTTAAGGTGGGAGGAGACAGAAACTCATGACATTCAGTTTGAGGATTCAGAGAGACAGGATACCCCATTTGGTCTGAGACTTTTGAACTAGTGGCTGTCTGCTCTGCTTCTCTGATCTTTCAGCTTTCACCCCCTAATATCTGACTCTGATTTTTTATTATTAAGACCAATTAGAAATTGAGCTACAGTTAAGAGCGTTCAGTGCTCTTTTAGAGGACCTAAGTTTAGTTTCCAGTGCTCACATGGGCGACTCAAAACTGCCTGTAACTACAACTCCAGGGAATCTGATTGATGTATCTGGCCTCAGAGGGCACCTGTACCCACAGAAGGCACATAACCAAACAGACACACCGACATATTTAAAATAAAATAAAACATTTGGAAGTATAATTAAATGTGTACATTTAAAAAGGACTTTGATCACACATACCCTGCATGGATGGACAATGCTTCCCATAGAAAACAAAGATTGATAACTGAAATTTCAGTGCAGGATGTAAGGTACCTCCTTTTGAGTCAAGGAGGCTCCAGAGGCTACAAAAACGAAGCTGGGCATTGCCACTGTTCTTGGTTTCCCACCGTCACCAGACAGAAAACATGGTTTTTGAAGACGAAGTTCATTCCGACTGTAACAAGTGGAGAAATCACAATGGAACTGACCCCAAAATCTCTTCCCTCTGGATACCTTTCGTAGTGTTGGAAGTTGATATGCAGGCCACTGTGGGGGTGAAAGTCATCAGCAGTCTTGTCCAGCAGGGTACACTGAATGGTTTGTTATCCATTTGCCAGACAAGATGTGCCTACTGAGGCAACTGTGGCACAAAGGTTATAGGAGCAGCCAGCTGCTTTCTTCCTAGGTTTGAAGCCTGCTCTGCAGGAGTGAATGAATTCATGTCTGGAACTGAAAATTTGGTGAAAAGTCCATGGCTGGGGAGGTGTTAGAGCCTAGAGTTTGGGAGGAACCGCTATTGGGGTTTTGTTAAATGGGCATGTTGTCAAACTGCCTTTAGGTGAGTGTTCTCAACCTTGGACATAATAGCTTCTATCTGAAGTGGGCATCCATTCATTCAATGGTCAATAACTGGTCCGAGTGCTGAGACTTAGTGAATGCTCCTCCCCACAATGAGTGAACTACAAAAAAATACCTTCCCAGGCTCAGGGAACACAGAGGAAGATAGAGCAGAAAGAGTGAAATGAAAAGGGTGTGGGACACTGTCTTTGACGTGACCAAGGCAATTATGAACATACTGCTCCTTGTATAAAATTTGAAATTCTTACAGTTTTCCTGGAAGGACTCTCTCACTGCACATGGAGTAAGGACCTACACAGCACACTCATCTGTCCTCCCGCTATTATTTCTGCAACTATCATGGATGATACTTTCTGTGATACGAACCTCATAATAGATCCTCACTACTTTCTTCAAGGAAATTATTACCTGGAACAATTCAAAATGAGGGAAGCAGTGTTTTCTGCACTGATCTTCCTTTTATCATCTCTTGTTTTCCACGTTTATTTTGAAGTTTTGATTTCTAGCTGGTATCACATTTCTTCAATGTTCAGAATTTCCTTACCATTTTTATAGCACTCAAATTACAATAAATTAATGATCTCACTTTCTGTTTCATTAATGAAATTTTACCTTTATTTAAAAACTACATTTGCTGTGTATTTAATGCAGACTTTGGAGGTGTGTGTGTGTGTGTGTGTATGTGTTATCCTGCCTCTTTTCTTTCCCTATTACTATTTAAAAGCTGCCACTTCACTGCCTTCTGCATACCATACTTTCTGATGAATGGTCTATGTTTTATGTTTTGCATTATTTTGGAAACAATAATGGATTCTACATTGTTTTTTAAATATACATTATGATCATTTTTATTTATACCAATAAATAATAAATATTAAAATGTTTGGTATTATCCACAGTTCTTAGAAGTGGGGTGCTTGTCTCCTCTGTTTATACTTTATTCTTGAACTATTCATTTGCTTATGCATTTATTTAGTTATTGAGGCCAGGTCTCAAATTTTGCAGGCAGTCATCCCACTTTCTATGTAGCCAAGTGTTGCCTTGAACTTATGGGTGTCTGAAAAAGCCTGCAACTTTCAAAAGTTGTGATTACAAGTGTGCCTTGATGCACACAGTTGTAGGGGCAGCTGAGGATGGAAATCATTACTTCAGCCAAGCACCCTTCCATCTGAGCTACATCACAAGTCCAACATTCAAGGATTTTTATGCTGAATCCTCTTCCAAACTATGAATCAAGGACTCCAGCATAATTAATATTATCTTCAAAGACTACCATCATTGATATTGTGTTTTTTAATAAAAACCATATATTCTACTGTAAGTATTAATACAGTAATAATAAGCTGCATTTGGAGCCAGAACTGTATATGACCTTGATTATGGTTGGCTTCTCTCCTAGATATTTTCAGGGAAGGACACAAAAAGACTCTTAGCTTCTGTTCACAACAAAGATTTTCTAAACTTAATTTTTTTGGTGTACAGTTTTCGTAAGGGCCATCAGGACCCATCCTGTAATCTCATTTAAATTTTTTATTGACCCTATGTAATAGTTTCAGGTCCAGGGGTAAGAGCTCATAAGCATTTTCTGTGCAAACCTGATCACATGGCTTCAATCCTAGGATCCTGTGTTGGAAGGAGAGAACAGGCTCCCAAGTGTTCCCAAGTCACTGGAGCTTCAGATTCACCAAATGATGCATGTAACCTCTTCTCTCCTCTCCTCTCCTCTCCTCTCCTCTCCTCTCCTCTCCTCTCCTCTCCTCCCCTCTCCTCCCCTCCCCTCCCCTCCCCTCCCCTCCCCTCCTCTCCTCTCCTCTCTACTCCGTTCCTCTCCTCTCCTGTCCTCTCCTTTATCCTCTCTTCTCCTGTCCTTTTCTCTTTCCTTCTGCTGGTGTGAGATTATTTATTCCCTATGTTTTCATGGGTGCAGCTAACTTCCTCCAGTTAGAGGTTTCCTTCTAGTACTCTTTGTAAGCCTAGATTTGTGGATAGGTATTGTTTAAATCTGTTTTTGTCATGGAATATCTTGTTTCTCCATCTATGGTAATTTAAAGCTTTGCTGGATATAGTAGTCTGGGCTTTCATCTATGGTCTCTTAGTGTCTGCACCACATATGCCTAGGACCTTCTGGCTTTCAGAGTTTCCTTTGAGAATTTGGGTGTAATACTAATAGGTCTGCCTTTATATTTACTTGGCCTTTTTCCTTTGCAGCTCTTTCTGAAGGAGAAAAAGGGGGATATAATATAGAAGTTATTGGCTAAAAGAGTGGATTTTTGAGTCTACTTTTAAACAACCACTTGTCTCAAATATTTATAGTGGTTGTATAGATTTTTGTATATTGATACAAATTTAAGGCTATTTTTCTTATACTGTATATATGCTTCTATTCTTGTTTAAGGCATTGTTACTATGCAGCTCATTTAAGAATGTATAGCTATTTGGGATAATAAAGAAACACTCGGTAATAGTCATATATCACAATCAAACATATAGTAATATTAAATATGTTTTCAAAATCATACAGAGATATATTTTAAATAGATTATCTTCAAACACTTCAAAGACTTACAGGCAACAAGGCATTTAAAATGCTTTAAAAACATAAGGCTTCTCATGACAGTGAGACATGTCTGCTCCTGGCAGCACCAATCTACCTCAAGAAACAATAATGAACATTAAAGAACCTCCATACAGAATTTGCACTCTTCTGGCAAAAGTTAACCATTTGGATGAGAAACCATCCTTGCCTTGATTGTTGACAGTACGATGTCCAAACTGGACAAGCAGGACACACACCAGTAAAATTGACTGCCCAACTTTGTCAAGACAAGATAGGATACTCTTTCAAAATTCCTGCCTTTCAGAAAAGGCTGACAGATATTCTAGACCTATAGGACAAGATGGATGCCCCAACAGAGCAGAGGAGCCATGGGATAACTGTCCAGACAACTAGATGTTTCCATAATTTCTCTAATTTTGGAAGTTGCTTTCTCTGCACTTCCTGTTTACTCAAAGAATAGTGTATCTTTCTTAGGTCTCTGATGGGGATTAAATACTAGATAATTATGATGAAATGTTAGTCAATGGTTGAAAAATATAAAAACTTAAGCTGTTTATCTAAAAAGATGTCTTAAGTTCTAGAATATTTTTAGGATGGAAATACAAGTTATGACAAAAAGTGGTTTAGGTATAAAACTTTGAACTAAGATAGGATAGATAGGATAGGATAGATAGTGTAATATTTTTTCTAAATTTTCCAAATACAAATGGAATGAATATTGTAAATATCTTACCTGATAATTGTTCTTATTGTACATAGTTTTACTGTGTTAGAATTAAAAATCTTTCTTTTTTATTTAGACAAAAAAATATTATGGAATAGTTTTTTATATTGTATGAAGATATGTCACTGTGATTGGTTTAATAAAAAGCTTACTGGAAAATAGCTAGGCAGGAAGCATAGGTAGGGCTTCTGGACAGAAAGACCTCTGGGAAAAAGAAAGGCCAGACACAGAGGGAGCAAGACATGCAAGCTGAGAGGTAAAAGCCATGAGCCACGGGGCAGCACATAGATAAATAGAAATGGGTTAAGTTATAAAAACTAGTTAGAAATAAGCCTAAGTTGTAGGCTGAGCTTTAATAATTAAAGGTCTCTGTGTAGTTATTTGGGAGATGGTGGCCCAAAGGAAAGGTCAACTGCAGAGTAACTCATCACTTCTTTTTATAAAAAAAACTTTACAATGTTATTTGTGTTTCCCTGAAGTTGATCATTTGTGGTGAGGTACCTGTGATCATTAGAAGTTAGAGTATAGGTGTTTCAAGACTGTATTATTGTTGAGGGACAGCTGACTACATTTTCTTTTTAGTTAAACAATGTTAGATTTAATCACATCCTTACCTGGAGGCCACCTTTTTTGACTGGTTCTTCCTCCATAATCCTGAGACTGACATATTGTAAATTGTTTCCATTGTTCTGAGAATTGACTGGCCATAAAATGTTTTATGGTTTGTTAACTGTCTGACCATAAACCCATAACATTCTCTTACTATAGGAGACTGATCATATGGCCCAGCTATTATTAAATTTTTATTTTGCAACATCTTGTTCTAACTCCTGGTTTTCAACACTATAACATTAAAAGTCACCATGTCAGGCTCCAAACAGTCAGGGACTACTGTTAGACAGTGGCCATTTTGCCTTGTAATTTTGGACTTTTTGATTCTGTATTTTCCATGTCATATCAGTGACAGATGAGAAGATTTCTTTTGCTCTTCAACTGCTTGAGAGCTGGGAAGAGAATCTGGAGGTTGTCATTGATCTGTCATAGGGCTGTAAAGCACACATGGCTTTAGCTGCACTTTGAAAAAGAAAGGAATAGGTATCACAGGATAAGCCAGGCTTCCCTGTCTCTTAGAGATCCAGAGGTCCTCAGTAGGAAGACAGGTACTGGTGTTGATGCCAATGGTTGATTTCCACAAGATAATATCATCTGGAGGTTAAATCGTTTGTTATCCAGTTGTACTAGAACGTTAAGTAAACATGAGCTGAAGATGCAAAATAGGACTAGAAACAAGAACAAAGGAGCCATGGGAACTAAGAGTCCAAACTAACTAGAAAAACCTACCTAGGAATGCCTTGCCAGCGCAGCCTGGATTCCGAGACTAGTGGGTTAGGGTTGCTGGGATTGAGACATGGAGGCTTCTTTTCAGGTGGAAGAACAGCAACCTTTATTTTTCCCAGAGCTAAAGCTTTTTATACCTCTACTGCTTCTGTGGAAAACCACCGGCCAGTAAGAACACAAACATCCTTGTCGATTACAGACCACAAGGAAGTTCTGCTGTTGGTCAGGGGGATTGAGGGCAGCTAGATCACAACAACTCCCCCCGTTTTATTTTATAAAATAAATGGTGCATATCTTGTTACTTTGGATGGAATACCTTGCCTGTCGTGGGGAAAAGCCTTCAAATTTCTCTGTCTTAGGTGTCATCCTGCCCCCAATTTATTGCCCATCTGTGGCTACCCAGACACATACCCCTAAACCAAGTATCCCCAGGACTGACAGCACCAATGTGTCAAACCAGTGCTGCAACCATCTAGCATACACTAACTGGGTAGTAAAATTAACAAAAGCAGTATTCCAATCCCCTCTCATATAACAGTTGAATCCCATAACAGTAGCAGAAGCATGCAATACAGTGCCAGGAGTAACGTACATAACATGATTAACTGTTGAAAAGTCCAAAGATAGTCCACTTACTCCTAAACCAGAGCTACTTGTTCGTTTAAAGTCAGTATGCCCAATTGAATATGTCCATTAAGATTATTTTGAATGTCCAAAGAATTGCTGACTCTTTCAGCCAACTGGTTGACAGTCTCAGGCGTCTGCACAGTCTGGGAGAGAGCAACTCTGATAGCAGTGTCTGCAGAGTCAGAGATAGCAATAACGGCAATCACAGCTGTGGTGATTCCAATGTCTTTCTTCTGCCGATCTTCTATGGTCCAGCACTTGTTGCCATATTTGCTAATACTCCTGACACCACTGTGGTGTCCCCCAGGCCAGGCCCAACTGGACCAGGGCAGCATGCCTAGCAAAGCTCTGATCCAGCTGCCTTCTGGCCCCAGATGCACTCTCCCTGGGTCCAAATTGATGCATGTAGCGGAGCAGAACTCAAGGAAGCAAGCTCACTGCCTTGCTCTGGAACCATTGAAGGGGCCCCACTTTAACAATCTTTTAGGGAATTGGGGCATTGTCAACCTGTCTGGCTACTTCCTGCTGAGTGGGGGTGCTGCATTCTTGGGAGTATTTTACATCAATATTTCAGGGGAGGGGTCTCTGTGACTCAAACCACATAAATTTACAATGAATCTACAGGTTCTCATCCTCTGTGGAGACAATAGCAGAACCTCTTTTTCAAAGCATCAAATCCTTAGGCCCATATTTTAAAGTCAAAATACCTTTCTTAGCAGTTCCCAGAATCAAATGTCTTTCTCCAGTCCAGAACACAGAAGACAACACAATCAAAATAATAACATATATCTGTACACATTCTATCTTTTTGAGGCCCTCAATTTACCCTCCTGCCACCCCTTTATTACTCCCTACTGGCCAGTCTTCCAGAGGGCATCTCTCAGAGCATCTCTGGGGATGAAGAAACACATACTCCTTTTAATCTGACTTGGTTTGTTCCCAGTCTGAAACATTTAAACCTCCTCCCATAGTAATCCAGGGGCTAACTTGAGCTTTTGTTTGTACAAAATCTTCTGATGTCTTCCTTGTTACTTCCGTGTCTTCTTGCTTTAAGAATTTCAGTTACTTTTTGAGGTCTTCAATTCACCCTCTTGCATATTTATACTTGCTAATCTTTTAGAGGATGTCTCTCAGAGTATCTCTGGATATAAAAAAAAAACCCACATTACTTTCCCCAATATGCTCCTCAATTTAGCTGGCAGATGGAGCAACCCCATTCACCTATCCCCACATTCCAGATCTCGGTGGGACCTCCACTTGATGCTGAGACTGGCGAAGGGTGCCAGGATTGAGACATGGAGGCTTCTTTTCAAGTGGAAGAACAGCAACCTTTATTTTTCCCTGAGCTAAAGCCTTTTATACCTCTATGGCTTCTGTGGAAAACCACTGGCCAGAAAGAACACAAACATCCTTGTCAATTACAGACCACAAGGAAGTTCTACTGCTGGTCAGGGGGAGTGAGGGCAGCTAGATCACAACATAGGAGTTTCCCTAGCTAGGAGGTCTGCACTAATTTTTTAGTTCTCTCCCTTTTTGGTTGGCTCTTTTGTTTGGTTTTTGAGAGAGTTTGCTCTATGTCTCTGGAATTATTGACCCAGAAACTACAGATTTCATTGAAGAGGGCATTGTGCACCTGGCCTCTTCAGAAAGATATCTGGGATTTTCTGGTTCTGCAGGACCATTGCTGTCAGAAGTTGAGGATTTGTTGCTATACCTCCCTAGTAGACACTGTGACCTTCTGGGTAGGTTGTGTGATGAGACCGGTCATTCCAATACTCATTTGTGCAGGTGTGATCATCCTTGACCAAGTAATTCTTTAAGAGTAGATCATACTGCAGTTGTCCCTTTTAGACCAGGCTGTAGCAGGTACTGCAGAAACTGAAATTGCAAAGTCCTAGAGATTTTGGTTTTTTGTCATATTTTTATCTAGATTATAAACATGGAAATTCCTTCTTTAGAGAACCAAGATGGGGAAAGTATCAGGCAATGGGATATCTTCTAAATCTCCTAAGTATGGCACCTTTTAGTTTTCAAGCTAGATATATATCATAGCCACATAGAAAGTACTGACCCTTCTCCTTGAGGCTCACTCCAGTGTGTGGTCCCTTAATTCGAACAAGTGATAAGCTGATAATTGATTAGAGTAGAGAATTCCTAGGGTCTGTGGAATTGTGTCTTTCTTCTCAGGCATTTGCAGAAGACATCAGAAGTGTGAGGGACAGTTCAGAAGGCTGTTCACAATTAGCTTCCAGATCTCTCCAGGCACAGGCATTGCTTCTTATCTTTATCCTTTTACCATGCAGTTAGCAACTGGCAAATTTTCTTATTCTTTGCTTTCTGAATTTTGAGACAAGACTTCAAATTGAATCTTTTAATAGCCTGAAAACCCTAATACAGACAAGGATGTTCTGAACTCACAGAGCTCTGCTTTCCTCTGCCTCACAAGGGCTAGAATTACAAAATGGACTACTATGCTTGGAATGAAAAAATATATTTTTCAAGTTAGTTATTATTTTTATAATTTCACGTTCTGTTTTTTAACAATATTTAACTTTTTACATGTATGGGTATTTTGCATACATATGTATTTGGGCACCACACACACACACATGCACACACTGCCTTTAGAGTCCAGAAGAGTGCATTTGATCCCTTGAAACTGGAGTTACAGACAATTGTGAGATTGTGAGCCACCATCTGGGTGCTGGGACCTGAGTCAGGGTCTTGTGGAAGAGATCTGAATCATTTCTTCAGTTTCTTTAATTTAAGTTTATTCTGAAATTTTATACATGTTTTAGATGATTTTTAGACATTTTAATCTTTAATGACCTTGTCTGTTCCTCCAAGACACTCTCCAGCTGAAAATCTCTTTCCACGTATTCCCACTCATATCTTCACTGTTTCTGAGACATAAACTACTGCTAACACATCAGTCCTGAATGCAGGATGGAAAGGAGGCTTTGCTTGTTGCATGATACTTAGAAGAAAGATAGCAACAGCAAACATGTAAAGGTACAGCAGAAACAAAAGACATTTGGGGGGGGGATGTATGGTCTTGGGGCCTTGCCTCACTGAGATTGACCCATCAGAGAGTCTCCTCTGGTGGACTGACGTCTTGAACTTCAGTTGTCACCTGGTGCACCTCTGACATGTCCACAGATAATATGGAAGGGCTACAGTGATATGTGGAGGGCTACAGTAACACTACAAACAGAGTAACATGGAAGGACTACCATGACATTACATACAGAGTAACGTGGAAGGGCTGCTGACATCACATACAGGGTAACATGGAAAAACTGCCGTGACATCACATACAGGTAACATGGAAGAGCTACAGTGATACTGTATAATGAGTAAAGGGCCTATGAAGAAAGGCTGCAGATCTTTGTATTTCTTCTGCAGTTGACATGCCTGTGTCTTTTGCATGGGACACAAATCCCATAGTAGATTCTTATTGTTTCTCCTTTAATAAGAAATTCCTTCCTGGAGCAATTCAGAAGCAGTGTCTTCTTCATTTGCCCTCATTCTAACAGCTTGTTCTCTACATTATGTGGGCCCATGTTGTTTTCTGAGTTTCTTTTAAGACTTTAAGACTTTCCCTTAAGTTCTCAGATAATGTCCCGGAGACCTATTATTAGTTTTGAAAGTTTGATTTTTAGCTTAGGCTTGTTCCCAGCTAGATCTTATAACTTAGTTAACTTGCCTCTCTTAATCTACGTTTTGCCATGGGACTTTTTAACCTCTCCCCAGTCTGTTGCTCTGACTCCCTCCATATCTCGTTGGCATGTCCCTCATGTGACTAGATTCATTCTGAATTCCTCTCTGTCCAGAAGTCTGGCCTAACTTCTCCTGTCTAGCTATTGTCCACTTAGCTCTTTATTAAATCAATCAGGTGCTTTAGGCAGGCAAGGTAAAACAGCAACATGTCTTTATTCAGTTTGCTCATACCACCAAATTTCCCCTTCCTATCATGTTTCTGTTTCTATGTCAGAAACTCTGTAATGCCTTATAACACTCTGCTGATGAGTAATTAATGACCTGATACATTGTTTGTTTAGCAAAGTTTTACCTTTCACTTAAAAATTGTACTTTTTGATTGTGCCTCCCTAATCTTGAGTGGTGTGAGTGTGTGTGTCTGTGCTTGTGGCTCTCTAATCTGGAGGGGTGTGTGTGGTGTGTGTGCATGTAACCCTTTCCTATTATTTTGTATTTTACCATGAGGCTCATGGTTTACTGGTAAGGTTCTCTTGCATCTCCCTGACCCTGTCTTATTTTCTCTTTTATCTCTGCTTGGAATTCCTGCCTTGCTCTATTCTGCCCTGCCATAGGACCAAAGCAGCTTCTTTATTAACCAGTGGTAATAAAACACACTCATAGCATACAAAGGGGGAGTCCCACATCACTCTTCTTCTTCACACTTCCAAAATTCTTAATACCTTCATCCTCTTTGTTGATGGACCTAAGTTTGTGTTAACAGTTGGGCAAGCACAGTTCTTGAAAGGATGAGACAATGTGAAAGAATATGAGGATTTTCTAGTCCTGATGGTAGAATCAGCATCAGAGCTTTTATCTTCCTCTTTATGGTGTGTCTTTTACCAGGATTTAGGATAGGGAAACCTCCTGGCTCTCCTCAAATGATTATGGGCCTCCTGTAGGAGTCAACTCTGCATGGGACGGCTCCTTCCCTGACCATAGTTTCTTAGTCATTGACCAGTTCCCATGTGATACTTGAGGCTAGGCCCTGAATGAGCCCCTCACTCTTGCTTTTGCCTTTCAGCTTCGAAAATGAGTTATGGAGCCCAATCCCTACAGAACCACCTACAAAGCAACTCCCGCACCTAAGGCTCAGGGATCTCGTGGACATGGAGGCAAAAGATTGTAAGAGCCAGGAGATCTGGGAATTTGCTGTGAAGTTATGTCTCCTAAGAATGCCAGAAGCTACACTCATAACAACCCACCAATGTGACTGCCTAAACATCTGCTGAACAAGGAAGACAGCAGTAAAAATTGTCTCTGCCTGGGGGGCAGCCACCAGGAGCTCAGGACTCAAAAGGAAATCCACAGAGCATGCAAGTGCTAGACTTTTCTTTCTGAGGGGTCAGGGAAAATAACATTCACACACTCTTTTGATGGTTTTCTACTTTATTCTCTATTCTTTTTCTGTATACCTTTTCTAACAGCTTATATACCCCCACAAAATCTTTCTGGGAATATAAAAATTACAATATGGTTACATTCTATTTTTCAAGACAATGATTATAATGAGTACAGGTAAAAGCATGTTTTTGTCTCCCTTACATGATTAAAACAGAGTCATCCCAAGAAGTCATATACATTGATATCTAAATAACTTGTTACAGATTAACAGGACACAAGCAAGCATGAAGTATTTTTTTCTTAGCCAACTCTTTTGTTGTCAGGCTGCATATTGCCTTTACAAAGAAATCTAGTTCCAGGACAGGCTCCAAAGCTACCTATGAAACCCGTCTTGAAAACAAAATCAAAACCCCCCAAGAAACAACAGAAAAAAGAAACTTAATGATATGATACAGTGTCCCAATTGTAGTGAAAGAGGAATTGTCTAAGTATTGATAACAAGAGTATATATACATCCATTTTCTGTAGATTACATTTTAATAAACTACAAATATACCTTTTAATCCATATAAACAATTTAAACAGACCTATTACATCAGGGACCAGCCTTAACAAACACCTCTTGCTCACATTTTTTGGCCTCCACATTATAACCACAAAGGAAATTGAAGCAGTCACCAAAAGTTTCCCAACTAAGAAAAGCCCAGGACCAGATTGTTTCAGGACAGTTTCTACAAGATTTTCAAAGAAGAGCTAACACCAATACTCCTCAAATTGTTCCACATAATAGAAACAGAAGGAACATTGCCAAATTCTGTTTATGAGACTATAGTTTCTCTTATACTCAAACCACATGAAGACACTATTAAGAAAGAGGATTCCAAACCAATCTCACTTATGAACATTGATACTCAGTAAAATACTGAGCATTGACACTCAGTAAAATATTGACAAACCAAATCTAAGAACAAATCATAAAAATCATCCACCATGACCAAGTAGGCTTCATCTCAGAGATGCAGGAATAGTTCAACATATGAAAATCTATCAATGTAATCTACCATATAAACAAATTGAAAGAAAAAACACACATGATCTCATTAGATGGATGCCTTAAATAACTAATTTCACTAGTTCAATGTTTGTTTAGCTTATTTTCAATTTAAAACTGATGTTAATTGATTTATTTTTGTGCGTGTATTTATGTGTGGATGTGCACATAATGAGGCCTCTTGAGGAGTTCAGAGTCAATACAAGAGTCAATACAAGAGTCAATACAAGAGTCAATGCTTTCCTTCTACCATATTGATGCTGAGGTGTGAATTTAGGTGGTCAAGATAGGAAGTCAGAGCCATTGCTTGCTTAGTCATGCTGTAGATTGTCAAATTTCAAAATCAAATAATTAGAGATTCTGAGAGGTTGCTCAGTAAAGAGGATTATTAACAAGCATAACTTGAATTCAGTCCCTAGGATCCATGCAGTGGGAGGAGAGAACCAACTTTCAGAGGTTGCTCTGTGACTTCCACATACCATATAAGGCTATAAATACATGTTCTCATAGACACACACTCCATAAATAATTGTAACAAAATAAAAATAATCCCAACTTGATTTAAATACAACAAAATTGTTTTTCAGGTATAACATATTCTACAATTTATTTAAATACACCCTCCTAAGACTCCAGACATACACTATTACTGCCCTCATTCTGATTGTGTCTCCTCAGTCAAACCTCTATGAAAACACCCTCCCCCACATACCACACACTTAGAAGTGTGTCTCCCAGACAATTCTAAACACAGCCAAGTAGACACTGAAGATGAACCATCACAAAAACATATTCAAATTTTGTTCTTTCATGGATGGCAATAATTGTGAGACTTTATGGATGCTGGAAGGTGACCCCTCCCAGTCACCTGTGCAACCTCATAATTGCTGTCCATCAAGTGGTCTCTAGTTCTTTGGTTTTCCCTACTGTAGATAGATGTGGTTCCAAGTATATCTGAGGTAGGCCAGGCTCATTGATGTTGTTTCATAGCCCAGGAGGATTAACTGGTTTTCAACCTAGGGTGGATTTACAACACCCACTCCATCAATGGTTAGTGAGCTCCTGCAGTTCTGCCTGTGGCGTGTTCCCAGTTCTCTTAGGAAAATACTAGTGCATGACCAGTGACACATGGGAGATTATATAAGCTTCCCAGAAACTGCAGACTCCTGCAAAGCTGATCAGGGTGCATTCTTACTGCAGTATTGAAGCTGCTCCGTGTCCATGCCAGCACTTGGCACTGTCGCCCATTGGTGTGTTTGTTCTCTTGTTTCAGCGTTCTAGTACACGAACAGTGGTTGAGTTTGCATGTCACTATGGAAGGGACACTCGGTGTCTTTCACTTGTCCACTCACTGCCAGAATCTCACTCTTAGTCAAGTTTCTGTTCTGATTTTTTTTAAAGATTTATTTATTTATTAAGTATACAATGTACTGCTGGCAAGGAAGGCACCAGGTCTCATTACAGATGGTTGTGAACCACCAGGTGGTTGCTGGGAATTGAACTCAGGACCTCTGGAAGAGCAGCCAGTGCTCTTACCCTCCGAGACATCTCTCCAGCCCCTCTGTTATGATTGTTTAAGTCAGATTTGTTAACTAGAGAAAAATCCTTCACCTATTCTGATCAAGCTCTTAGATTCCTCCTATACCTTCCTGGATATTTAGCAATGTTTTCATTTTAATTTTAATAATATCGATTTTAGTTTCTTCAGTTTTAAAACACTCTAATAAAATAGTCTTAGTTAATGGAAGTGTTTATTTCATCTCAGAATTGTAACACACCATCAATTTCTCTCCTGAGTCCTATGGAGTGAATGTGTAACCTATACCAAAATTATATGTTAAAATCGAATTCCTGATGGTCTATGGATGTGATTAGGTCATAAGTGTGGAGCTCTCAAAATGAGATTCACTCGCTCATCCACGACACAGACACAGGGGCTTCATGTTCTCTCCTCCATTGTGAGGTCGTGGAGAAGGGATTGTTTATGAATCGGGAAATGCCCTCACCAGAAACTAAATCTATTGGGACCCTCATCTTGTATTTATTACCCATCAAGAGAAATAAATATGTACTGTTCACAGGCTGCCTATTGTGTAGATTTTCTATTCGGGACTAGCATCCTAAAAGGACTAAACACATGATTTTTGTATTTAATTTGAGAGTTAATTTCTGAATTCAGAGTTCTTAAAGAGTACAACTATTTGGGGCTGGAGAGATGGCTCAGTGGTTAGAATGCTGGTTGCTCTCCAGAGTAACAGGGTTTGATTCTCATCACCCATGTGGCCACTCACAGTCACTTGTAACTCCAGATCCAGTGGATCTGATGCCCTCCTCTGGCCTCCAAGGGCACCAAGCATACATGAGGTACACAGACATCCATGCAGAAAAAAACCCATACATGCAGCATACTACACAAACTTTCAAAACTATAGATATTCATTTCATTAACTATTTAATTCCAAATTAAATATTTCAGTTTGACACATTTGAATTAATTTTTATCCATCATCTAAAGGGTGGGGCAATTATCCTTTACTTATTTAAAATTTGCCTATATACAGGGAGGTCCTTTTTAAGTCATTTGGGGAGGAAAGTCATCTAGGTATTACCTAGCTGTCAATTATACATGCCAAAATACCAAACCTGTAAGCAAAATGTTCCTATTAGTGAAATAGTGGTGCTAAATGAATTTCTGATTAAATTGAAGGTTGTTCCTCGAAGAGAACCTATGCCTGTTTCTCCAACTTGGTCTAAACCTTGTATCTTAGGAGGTCGTAGGCCTAAGGGTATTGTTTTATTACGTGAATATTTGATAAAACTGTCTCCATTTCCCATCCTTCCATCCCAGTTACTTTCCCCTTCTCCCCTCCCATTTTCCAATCCCCTCCTCCTCTGTCTCCATCCAGAAAAGTCCTGGTCTCCTACTAGTATCAATGAAACATGACATATCAGGTTGCATTAATACTAAGCCCCTTCCCATGTATTAAGGCTAACCAAACAGTAACCAAAAGTGTCAGAGAGAGAGAGAGAGAGAGAGAGAGAGAGAGAGAGAGAGAGAGAGAGAGAGAGAGAGCTCCTTTTCCCACTCTTAGGAGTGCCATAAGAGGACCAATCTATACAACTGTAACATATATGCATAGTGCCTATGTGAGTCTCATGAAGGGTTCTGGTTTTCAGTTCAGTCTCTGTGAGCCCCTGTCACCCAGGTTGGTTGATTGTGTGAGCCTTCCTATGTTGTCCTTGACCCCTCTGGCTCCTACACTCCTTTTCCTCCTCCTCTATGCAAGAATTCCCTCACTCTACCTAATGTTTGACTGTGGGTCTCTGCATCTGCCTCCATCAGCTCCTAGATGACATTTGGGGCAGGCACCAATCTGGTCACAGGAGATGGCCAGTTCAGGCTACTTATCTACTACTGCTAGGAGTCTAAGCTTGGTTCTTCCTCACAGACTTCTGGGGGGGGGGGGGTTTCCCTGAACCAGGTTTCTGCCCAAACCTGAAATGACCCATAGCAGTCCCCTGGGCACTCTCCTCCATGCCCCTCCTCCCCCCAGGCTGATGGCTCATGTTCCCATTTTCACTTTCCTTAGTCTTCTCATGAAATCTCTTCCAATCCCCTTCTCTAGGAGATGTGTGTGACCTCCATGAACTCTAGTTGTTACTTAGTCTCTCTGGGTCTGTGGGTTGTAGCATAACTATCCTTTATTTTGCAACTAATATCCATTTATGAGTGAGTGCATACCATGTTTGTCATTATTGGTCTGTGTTACCTCACTCAGGATTATTTTTTCTAGTTCTATCCATTTGTCTTCAAATCTCCTGGTGTCCTTGTTTTTAAGAGCTCTGCAATATCCATTATGACAATATACCACATTTTCTTTATCCATTTCTCAATAGGACATCTAGTTTGTTTCCAGGTTTCAACTATTACAAATAAAGCTGCTACGAACATAGCTGAACAATTGTTCTTGTCATATGATTGAGCATCTTTTGGGTATATGCACAAGAGTGGTATATCTGTGTCTTGTGGTAGGTTGATTCCCAGTTTTCTGAGGAATCATCATACTGATTTCTAAAGTGACTGTACAAGTTTGCACTCCCACCTTCAATGGAGGAGTGTTCCCCTTGCTTTACATCATCTCCTACATGAGCTGACAATTGTCTTTTTGATCTTATCCATTCTGACAGGTGTGAGATGAAATCTCAGAGTAATTTTGATTTGCATTTTCCTGATGGCTAAGGAAGCATCTCCTTACGCATTTCTTGGCCATTTGAGATTCTTCTGTTGAGATTTCTCTCTTTAGATCTGCACTCTATTTTTAATTGGATTGTTTGGTTTGTTGATATCAAATTTCTTAAGTTCTTCATATATTTTGAAAATCTGCCATGTGTCAGATGTCAGGTTGATGAAAATATTTTCTCATTGTCTAGGTTGCTGTTTTGTCCTATTCATGGTATCCTTTGTCTTACAAAGTTTTCAGTTTCATGAAGTCCCATTTATTCAATGATGATCTTAGTACCTGTGCTATTAGTGTTCTGTCTAGAAAGTTTTCTCCTGTGCTAGTGCATTCAAGATTATTTCCTGCTTTCTCCTCTACTGGGTTCACTGTATCTAGAATTTATTGAGATCTTTGATTCCCTTGGACTTGAGTTTTGTGCAGCGTGATATAGATTGACTTACATTCTTTGACATGCTGACATTCAGTTAGGCTGGTACCATTCAGAGGGTGCTTGTTTGTTTCCTGGCCACCCACAGTGAAATAATCACACAGAAACTGTATTAATACTGTTTGACCCATAGCTTAAGCATATTTCTAGCTAGCTCTTACATCTAAAATTGATGTGAGAGGTGCTTCTGTCTGTGTGTTGCTTTTCTTGGTTAATGAATAAAGAAACTGCCTTGGCCTGTTGATAGAGCAGAACTTAGGTAGGTGGGGAAGATGGAACTGAATGCTGGGAAGAAAAAGGCAAAGTCAGGGAGATGCCATGATCTGCCACTGGAGATAGATGTGCTAAAACTTTGCTGGTAGGCCACGACCTCATGGTGATATACAGATTAATAAAAATGGGTATAATTAAGATGTAAGAGTTAGCCAATAATAAGCAAGAGCTAATGGGCCAAGCATTGTTTTAACGAATACAGTTTCTGTGTGATTATATTGGGTCAAAGCTAGCTGGGCAGCTGGGAACAAACAAGCGGGCCCTACTCCTACAAATTGGCATCCATGTGACCAACTTAATCCATGGGAACCAACAAGCATCCTCCACATAACTTTATTTTTTTTTTCTTTTTTAGGCAATCGTGTTAGGTTTTATTGCATTATTTTGACCAAAGTTATCTGACGTTGTTTTAATGGTGAAGACACAACATCTGTCACGGCTGAGATTGAGTGTGATTTCACACAGCTCCGCTCAGAAACAGAGGCTGATTCTTTCACAGAAACACTATTTTACCTTTAATGATATAGATGCTATGAGTTAATTTTTCCAGGCAAGTTGCTAAGATTTTTACAGCCAGTGTGAGAACTTTAAATTAACTCATGCGTATTATTGTATATTTTACCATGAGGCTTGTGGTTTACTGGTACGATTCCCAGACATCTGTCTCCTTCAGCAGCTACATGGCATCTATTTGACTTTGCCTACTTTCTCCCTGCATTCAGTTTAGTTTTCCTGCCTAGCTTTATTCTGTCCTGCCACAGTACTAAAACAGCTTTATTCATTAATAAAACACATCCACAGCATACAGAGTGGAATCCCATATCACCTTCCCTTTTTTGTCTAAATAAAAAGGACGATTTTAATTTAACATAGTAAAGTTACATATAACTGAACAGGCATTAAGCAAGAATTAGTTACAATATGTGTATCTACTTTATTTTTTATTATAACTTAAGGTAAATTATAATTATAACTATTTTTAACTTCATCAAAGACCCCAGAAGGATATAATATTACCTAAGTTAACAGGAAGTACATTGCAAGCAACTTCCAAAACTGTAGAATTGACAGAGACATCTCACTTCCTGGACAGTTACCAAAAGTTCTTTTGTAAGATTGGAGCATTTATCTTTAGCCTATAGGCTCATAGTATCTGACTGACTTTAAAGACAGTTTTGCCTATATTGACAGTTTGTCAGTCACTTTTTTTTGTATTTTGTAGAATGTCTGGCTTTTTTTTTTTTTGTGAAGAAGGAACTCTGAAAGACCATCTCATCTTTTGGAATGTTTAGCAGTCACCATTTTGTATGTCCTGTAAGTCCAGTTTATATAACATATAATCAAACAGTCCAAGAAAGAATAGTTTCTGTCCAAATGGCTAACAAACTTTATAAGGAACCTCTTTGATATCCTTCATCCATTTGAAGTAGATTGGTGCTGCCAGTAGCAGAAGTGTCTCACTGTCAAGAAAAAAATTTTAAACATTTGAACTGCCTTATTTTGCTAATCTTTGAAAGATTTGAAGAATGCATCTGAAATATTCTCTGTACATTTAGAAAACCTAACATGGCTATAAGCTTAACTATTATAGATGACTATATATTAATTTGTATTTTAACTGTACATTACATTTTTAAATGAACTGCAGAAACATAATACCTTAATCAAGAGGAGACATATACATATAACTAAATTGACCTTAAATTTGTATCAATAGACCAAGATCCATACCAATGCAAAATATTTATCTCTGTATAATATCCCCCTTTAAATGTAAAGAAAACTTTATAAACAGTATTTGGGATTTTGGTATAGTTCTGTTTAAATTGCTTTCTGTTTTTTTGTTGGGCAACGTATTTTGGGGAATTCATGGAAACCTTTTGGGGGGCCTTGGTGCATTAAACCACAGTAGCCTGGAAGAAATTCACAGGTTTTCATTCCCTGTGGAAACAAAAGCAGAAGGTCTTTTCAAAAGTAACATATCCTTAGAATCAAATATTGAAGTCAAGAACTTTTTTGTTGTTGTTGTTGTTTTTCGAGACAGGGTTTCTCTGTGGTTTTTGGAGCCTGTCCTGGAACTAGCTCTTGTAGACCAGGCTGCAAAAACTCTAAAATATATATGTTGGTTTAGCTAAGCAGCCCATACAATAAAATGTCCCTCTGTACTTAGCTCATTCATAGTCAAAAAAAATTCAAAGAAAATACAAGAATATACATTATTTAGACTCTTAGTGTATATTTTATCTTTATATCACTTATTTTTACTCCTTTAATACTCTTATATTACTAGCAATAGCAATAAGACAACATAAGGGGATCAAAGGGATTCAAATTGGAAAGGAAAAAGTTAAATTTTCATTATTTGCAGATGATATGATAGTGTACATAAGCAACCCCAAAAACTCCACCGAAGAACTCCTACAGCTGGTAAACACCTTTAGTAGCGTGGCAGGATACAAGATCAACTCCAAAAAATCAGTTGCCCTCCTATACACAAAGGATAAGGAAGCAGAGAGGGAAATCAGAGAAGCATCACCTTTCACGATAGCCACAAATAGCATAAAATATCTTGGGGTAACTCTAACCAAGGAAGTGAAGGATCTATTTGACAAGAACTTTAAGTCTTTGAAGAAAAAAATTGAGGAGGATACCAGAAAAAGGAAGGATCTCCCTTCCTCTTAGATTGGGAGGATCAACATAGTAAAAATAGTAATTCTACCAAGGGCAATTTATAAATTCAATGCAATCCCCATCAAGGTCTCATCAAAATTCTTCACAGATCTTGAGAGGACAATAATCAACTTTATATGGAAAAACAAAAAACCCAAGATAGCCAAAACAATCTTATACAATAAAGGAACTTCTGGACGCATTACCATCTCTGACTTCAAACTCTATTACAGAGCTACAGTAATGAAAACAGCATGGTATTGGCATAAAAACAGAGAAGTCGACCAATGGAATAGAATAGAAGACCCGGATTTTAACCCTCAATCCTATGAACACCTCATTTTCGATAAAGGAGCTAAAAGTTTAGAATGGAAGAAAGAAAGCATCTTCAACAAATGGTGCTGGCATAACTGGATGTCAACCTGTAGAAAAGTGAAAATAGATTCATATCTATCACCATGCACAAAACTCAAGTCCAAATGGATCAAAGACCTCAACATCAATCTGAACACACTGAACCTGATAGAAAAGAAAGTGGGAAGTACTCTACAACTTATGGGCAAAGGAGATCATTTCCTACATATAACCCCAGAAGCACAGACATTAAGGGCAACATTGAATAAATGGGACCTCCTGAAACTGAGAAGCTTCTGTAAAGCAAAGGACACTATCACTAAGATAAAAAGGAAACATACTGACTGGGAGAAGATCTTCACCAACCCTGCAACAGACAAAAGTCTAATCTCCAAAATATATAAAGAACTCAAGAAACTAGACGTTAAAATGCTAATTAACCCAATTAAAAAGTGGGGCACTGAACTGAACAGAGAATTCTCAACAGAAGAAATTTGGATGGCCAAAAGACACTTAAGGACGTGCTCAACCTCCTTAGCGATCAGGGAGATGCTAATTAAAACAACTCTGAGATACCATCTTACACCTCTCAGAATGGCTAAAATCAAAAACACCAATGATAGCCTTTGCTGGAGGGGTTGTGAAGTAAGGGGTACACTCATCCATTGCTGGTGGGAATGTAAACTTGTGCAACCACTTTGGAAATCAGTGTGGCAGTTTCTCAGGAAATTTGGGATCAACCTACCCCAAGACCCAGTAATACCACTCTTAAGAATATACCCAAGAGATGCCCTATCATATGACAAAAACATTTGTTCAACTATGTTCATAGCAGCATTATTTGTAATAGCCAAAACCTGGAAACAACCTAGATGCCCTTCAATGGAAGAATGGATGAAGAAAGTGTGGAATATATACATATTAGAGTACTACTCAGCAGTAAAAAACAACGACATCGTGAATTTTGCATGCAAATGGATGGAAATAGAAAACACTATCCTGAGTGAGGTAACCCAGACCCAAAAAGATGAACATGGGATGTACTCACTCATAATTGGTTTCTAACCATAAATAAACGACATCGAGCCTATAATTTGTGATCCTAAAGAAGCTAAATAAGAAGGTGAACCCAAAGAAAAACATACAGTCATCCTCCTGGATATGGGAAGTAGACAAGATTGCCGGGCAAAAACTGGGAATGTAGGGCTGGGGTGGACGGGGGTAAGGGGAAATGGGGTGAGAAAAGTGAGAAGGGGAGGACTGGGGAAGCATGGGGGAATGGGATGGTTGGGATAAAGGAAGGTTGGATATGGGAGCAGGGAAGTATATAACCTAATTAAGGAGCCATCTTAGGGTTGGCAACAGATTTGACTCTAGAGGGCTCGCAGGTGTCCAGGGAGATGTCCCCAGCTAGTACCTTTGGCAACTGAGGAGAGGGAACCTGAAATGGCCCTATCCTATAGCCATACTGATGAATATCTTGCATATCACATTATAACCTTCATCTGGCGATGGATGGAGATAGAGACAGAAACCCACATTGGAGCTCCAGACTGAGCTCCCAAGATCCAAATGAGAAGCAGAAGGAGGGAGAACATGAGCAAGGAAGTAAGGACCGCGAGGGATGCACCCACCCACTGTGACAGTGGGGCTGGTCTACTGGGACTGAATCTACATGGCCAACTGGACTGGGACTGAATCAGCATGGGATAAAACCGGACTCTCTGAACATGGCGGACAATGAAGGCTGATGAGAAGCCAAGGACAATGGCACTGGGTTTTGATCCTACTTCAGGAACTGGCTTTGTGGGAGCCTAGCCTGTTTGGATGCTCACCTTCCTGGACCTGGATGAAGGGGGGAGGGCCTTGGACTTTACACAGGGCAGGGAATCTGGACTGCTCTTCAGACTCGAGAGGGAGGGGGAATGGAGTGGGGGGAGGGGGAGAGGAATGGGGAGAGGGAGAGAGGAGTGGGGTTAGGGGGAGAGGAGTAGGAGGAGGAGGAGGGAAATGGGAGGTGGGGAGGAGGCGGAAATTGTTTCAACAAAAAAGTTAATAAAAAAAGATTTTAAAAAGTCTCTTATATTACTCTTATTGTCTCTTCAAAGACTTTACTTTTTTAAAATAACTGTTTATACTCATCTTTTTTCTCTCTCAAGCCTATATACATTTTTTAACACTATGAACCATTTAGAGGTCTTTTTTTATTTGAATTTTTCTTTATTGTGTGTGTATCTGTAATTATTTTTTGACCAGGAGGGTTTTTTTAATGCTAAGGAGACATGGCTAAGACTAACTCCACAGCCTGCCGGTTTGCTCTACCCAGTCCAACATGGCCGAGGCATGTTCACTGCCTCTGAGAGCCATGCACCTTGTCCTAGCTCCAGGGTCGCACCTGGTCTATGTCACCATTAAGCAATTTGTAACATGCTGTTTATAGACCCCATTTAAGTGTTTGGCCTCATGAAAGAGCCAGAGCTGTTCTTGCAATTAGCATGAACCAGTAAGCCTTCCCCTAAAGAAGTTGTGCAACCTTTGTTGCCATTGCTGAGTCAGGAAGATCCCTCTTAAAGAAGTTGGGATGTCCCTGCTGGTTGCCAGCAAACAGAACCCATTCAAAAGAAAAATGCTGCTGCCAATAAGTTGTGCTAAACTCTGTTTTTTTTTTTTTTCTGTGCGTATAGAAATATTTTTAAGCCCTCTCAGGTTTTATGTGGATGTAGTCAGCCCCACATTGGGCACCAATCTGTAGGCGAAGACTGCTTGTTCATTTCTGGCCACCCATACTCAAGTCAATAATAACACAGAAACTGTATTCATTAAAACACTGCTTGGCCAATCACTTAGGTGTATTGCTAGCTAGCTCTTACATCTTAAATTAACTCCCATTATTTTATATTTTACCATGGACTCGTGGTTTACTGGTACCGTTCCTGGGTATCTGTCTCCTTCAGCAGCTACATGGCATGTCTTTGACTCTGTTTATGTTCTCCCAGCATTTAGTTTAGCTTTCTCACCTAGCTCTATCTATTCTGCTCTGTTATAGGATCGAAGCAGCGTTATTCATTAACAAAACACATTCACAGTGTAAAGAGGGGAAACCTGCATCAGCTAAAGATACTTTTTTTCATGGTGCAATTTTGGTTTCTTTGTGGGAAATCAGGTGTCTATAGGTGTGTGGATTTACATCCTGGGTATGTGATTCCTTTGATCCTTCCTTCATATAGGTTGCTCCAAAAGGTGTGGCCTAGATAAAATGTGGATTTTCCCACATTATAAGATTAGGATTAAAGTCAGGCCTTTCCATTTCAAATTACTTAATTAAGAAAAATCCCTCATAAGTGTAACCAACTCAACTTGGTGTTTAGTTAATTCCAGATGTGGTCAAGTCGACAATCAAGAATAGCTATTAAAAGGTCTACATCAAATTTTGATTTAGGTCCTTGAATAGTTTGGTATTGTCTGACTTTGGGGAGATTTTCCTCTACTTCTCCTGAAGTGGTGGCCTTGAAATACCAAGTGTCATTGAGAAGGACATGTGTGCACCATGTCTGCAGAAAGGATGTCCATGTTTGAAGGACTATTCTGTCAGAGAGTTGACACACTGTCTTCACTGTCTTTACAATGGGTGTATGAAGAATTGTGGCAGCTCCAACATGGGAATGAGGAAAAGGCAGAAAACTCAAAGTTATTTGGTTCTGATTCTTTCTCCAGATCATTAGTGCATTGATTCAAAAGGGTGGAGAGAACAGAATTGAGGAACAGGGTTCTGGTGTCTGTGGGTCTGATTGAGACAGCCATCCAGGAGATCACTTCAGTGAATCAGCTCAGCTTTATTCCAGAGTATAGGAACCATATAGGATTGGGGAGCATGGGGACAAACCCTAATTCTCACTAAGTGTTACGCTCCTATCACAGACTTCGTATGTGGCAGTGGGGCCCTATAGCAAAGCTCCTAGGATAAGTCTTAGTTACCGTGTGTGCAGCTGGGGTGGCTTCTAATGGAAAATGGTGCCTTGGGTCACCCTAGAGATAAGTCAGGAATCTGGGCTTAAAGACAGCTTAAAGATAAGGTCAGTCCTCCAGGGGCCCACAGATGTTCTCCAGATAAGGGCAGGTAAAGAGCAGGAAGTCTCTCTGGGAGTGTGGAGGAAGTCCCGATGGCTTTGAGGTAGTAAAAAGCTGCCAGACCATGATAGACTGTGACCTCTGATCAGTGAGGCCTTCCAGCAAAGTTACCCATCCTTATGGTGCTGGGTAAGCACAGTTTTATTTTGTCTATGAACCTGATTGGGAGGTTTTTGGAAATCACACATGGTCTCTGTGTAATTTTGACATCATCAGTGGTGCCTTAAGTTTCCTGACTCCATCAGTGGGACAGGGAAACCAGACCCAGAACAAAAGCCTCTTTTCCTATCCTGCTTTCCTTCCTTGGCACTATGGTTTTTCTTGTCTTCCTATCTGACACCCAGGAAGATTACTGCAGTCTGCATGGAAGATGCACCCCTATCTGCAATTTGGGATGCAATAATTTTTTGAGCACTTAAATGTATACCTAGACATATATCCCATTCACAAAGTGTCAGGGAATTTAAAATCTAAATGAAGTTTAGTTCATGATTTTAGAGTTTTTCATCATGTTGGAGAGGATGTAGAGGACCAGAGCTATTCACATCATGGTGTACAGGCCACATAGCTGAGCAGAGTAGGGAGGGACCAGGACAGGATACACCCTCCAAGCCCATGGTCCTTGCTTTCCCTAATTCAACCTGTAACGTTAGTAATTTGTCCAATATTTGAATGTATTCATGGTTTAAATAGTTTAAATAGGTCAGAGACGTCATATCATAACCATGTCTAGAATTGTGACAGACACACCTCAAACAGTGTTTGAGGAATCTCTTAAGAAGTTAACAGTTTCCTTCTATGTGGGGAGTCATAGCCTAGTGTGTGTAGCTCCCTCTGGACTCCTCAACCACCCAGTTAAAGATTCCTTTGATACCACAACTATTCATCCCCATTTGAAAGTTAGTGAAATAAATATGCAGACAAGAATCCAGAAGTGGTTGAATCAGAGCCCAGGGGTGTGGAAGTGAGCAGGCATAGTAAAACACGTATGATCTGTGCTTCCCCCAGGCTATCTGCTCAGGCCACTGGCTTGGGATCCCATTGGCTTCTCTTCTAGCCTGAGCTCATATATAAGCATGCACTGTTGAGGCTGAGCCTTGAGTGCCCTCTCCGGTTCTCTGCTGCTCTCTTATCCTGGGATCCCACTGCCATGGGGAAGCACTTCCTGCTGCTCCTGCTGGGCCTCTCCCTAGTGGTGGGCTTCCTGCAAGGTGAGATCCTGGCAGATGGAAGGGGTCATTGCTGGTGGACAGACATCCGTGGAAGGGCATTGGGTTGGGGAGGTCAGAAATAAGATGTAAGACCTGACTATTTTTATACATGTACCCCACAGCCTTCATCTGTATTTCCTCTGATCTTCATCCTTTCCTCCCTCTGTTGTACACAGTATGGGCTTCTCCTATTCCTCCTCCTCTTTGTCGTGCCTCTGCTCCTGTTGTCCTTTCTCCTGGTCCTTTAGTTTACCTCCTTGTTCTTTTTTTTGATACAGGGTTTCTTTGAAGCTTTGGAGTCTGTCCTGGAACTAGCTCTTGTAGAATAGGCTGTCCTCATACTCACAGAGATCTGCCTGTCTCTGCCTCCCGAGTGCTGGTATTAAAGGCGTGCACCACCACCGCCCAGCTTCACCTCCTTGTTCTTAACAAGCAAACATTCTCAATTCCTCCAGCTTACCTGTGTATAGGCCTAAATTTATATTGAAAATGATGCAAGTAAGGACCTTGACAGGATAAAGATAACAAAATGATGGGAAGACTTGTCTGGTCATAGGTGGTAAACTCAAGCTCCCTACATCAAAGCTTTGAACTTCTTCCTCATAGCCCAGTCCTTTCACGGTGTGTGAACTGGGGAAACTTGGCTTTTCTCAAATCCTTCCTAGGGTCCAAGGTCATGGGCTACACTCTAGAGGTCAGCTCTGTGTATATCCATCTCTTTCATTGCCATTGTTTTTTCTTCATTGATGATATCTACAGGCTCAGCTCTTGTCCAGCGCTTGGCAGGGTATTCTGAATGAACCTCTTATATTTGATTTTGCCTTTTCAGCTCTGACATGCTTGCGGTGTGACTTACTAAACTCTGATGGAGAGTGTGAGAAAGGAAATAGCACGTGTGAGGCGAAAGATGACCAGGAATGTGGCATGATGGTAGTGTCTAAAGGTATGTCAAGAATGGAAGATCTTGTGTGACCACGTTTGCTGCTCAGGCATGAATCAGCCCTATTTACATTCCTGGGGACTGTAAGCAGAGACTGTGGAAGGCTGTGTTTCTGGGTAAATTTAGGAGAAGGAGCCTTTCTATTGGGCACTGGTTGCCTACCATTCTATGCCAGATGGAGAATCTTTTTTTTGGGGGGGGGGGTTGGTGGACTCTGCATGGTCTTTATAGCTTTCTAGAAAACATATTCAGGGATGTGAGGAATTGAACTGAAAAATTCCTGTCAGTAATTTGGGAATGGGAGGCATGCCTGCAAGCCAGATTACAGATTGATAGAAGATAACTATATCACCTCAGTGTTGGCTGGCATACTTTTTACCAGGAAGCCTGATCCTCCTCATTTTCTGAGACTCTGATTTTACAAATATTTAGGACTAATGATTGTTATTTTTCTTTTACAGGTCATGATATCCTGTTTGGGCAGCAGGATTGCTCTTCTAATTGCTTAAATAAGACTTTCACACATTATAACCTAACACTGGATTTTTCCTGTTGCCATAACCAATCTTTGTGTAATGAGTTTTAGAGGCTGGGCATTTCCTTGCCCAGTTCTGCTGCAGGTGAGTCCTTATTCCTTCCCTGTGCTCACAAGGCTCATGACCTTGAACCATCTATTCCCTGCACTGCCCACGCCCTGACACCTGCCTGGATCAGCATCAGCTGTTGATGGGTCAATAGTTCAGTTGGGAATACAGCAATGCTCTCTGCTCCCCATCTCCCAACTGCTTCTGCCTTTCAGATTCTTGTTTCCTTCCTTTTCTTCATCCATCCTTCCATCACTAACTGATATTTGCCAAACTTTCCCCTATTCATGTCACCTTTATTTTTATCAACAGTGGTTGAATATTAGTGAATGTCACAGAGCTCACATCACTTTGTGAACCTTCAGGCTAGTGGTACCTCTTCAGCCACAGTTCTAGCAGACATTACTTCCAGTATCTCACTGCATTCTTATTCACTGAATGGAAGACATATGCGATCTGATTTCTCACTGCTGTGACCTGAGTAAAACAATATAATGGAGCGATGATAAGTTTAGTTCATTATTTTAGAAATTTTCATCATGTTGGACAGGATGTATAGGACCAGAGCTATTCACATCATGCATGTAGGATTCATAGCTGAGCAGAGTAGGTAGGGACCAACCAGGACAGGATACATACTCCAAGCCCCCAGTCCTTGCTCTCTCCATTTCAGCCTGTAACTTTTTTATAATGTACCCAAAATTTGAATGTATTTATTGCTTCAATACATTAATTGGGTCAGAGACTTCATATCCTATCATGTCTAGAAATGTGACCGACACACCCAGAGCAGTGTTTGAGGAATCTTTTAGTTATCCTCGATACAGTCGGGTTCACAGTTAAGATTCACCATCACATGGGCTGCAGTCACGTCAGCTGCATAGCTTCCAAGTCTATTTTGTGTATGCATGGAAAGATGGCCCAGTTTAGCTTTATTCCTGGTACATTACATAAATTTGAGTTGGTATTGTTTGCATTTTATTTTTCTATTATTTCTAGCATATTGCATACTAACCTTAGAAAACACAGACAGTTTTGTCCAAGGAACTTGTCTAGTAATTCCATCCCATCCTGAATAGACACAGCTTGTTTACTTTTTCAGGCATATAATCCTAAGTTTAAAAAGCATTAATAAGTTATGTGTATTTATATGTGTTTACATAAGAATATTTATAAATTTAAAAATATTAAACATCATTATAATCTTGATTTTCAGTGCTGTCTACTGAATCCTGGCTCTGGAGCGTGAGAACAAGCATTCTACTTCTGACCTTGTCATGAAACCGACATCTTGGTCTTTCCATCATATACCTTACAAGTCCTTTGTATTCTAAATATATCTTACTGAATTATGTTGGATACTCTGTCATTCTTGTGTCCCTTTAAAAGTTTAATTTGTTAATTCTAAATAGTTGTCTAGATTGCTTTCAATTGAAGATACTTACATATATTTGTTTGTGTGTGTTTCAATGTCAACATGCCATGACATATATGTTGAGATTCAAGGTAAACCTGAGGAGTCAGTACTCTCCTTCCACCATGTTGGTTATGAGGGCTGAACTCAGTGGTCAGACTTAGTGGTCAATGCACTCACACTCTGTGTCATATTATCTTTCCTCAAGTTTAAAAGCATACAATTAGGGGACCAGTGGATAAAGTTATTTGTTACTAACCCTGATGACCTGACTTCAGTTCCTGGGACTCACATCATAGAAGGAGAAAGTGGGTTTATACAAGTTCTTCTCTGACCTCCACATGCTGACCATTGACACACACACACACAGAGAGAGAGAGAGAGAGAGAGAGAGAGAGAGAGAGAGAGAGAGAGAGAGAGAGAGAGAGAGGAGAGAGAGAGAGAGAGAGAGAGAGAGAGAGAGAGAGAGAGAGGGGAGAGAGAGAGAGAGAGCAAAATAGACAATCACACAATAAATGCAGTGAAAACTAATACAATTAGAGCATTATTTATTTATTTACTTATTTATCTCTTTCCACATTCCCTCCTCTACCCTACCCTTCCATTCTCATCCCCATTTAACCCTTTCTTCACCGTTGTTCTCTTTCAAACCTTGATACCACTGCATTCTAATTTTCTTCCCTTGAAGTTCCCCTCTCCCATGGCCCTTTATTAATTTCCTGATATTGTGAGTATTTCAAATGGAATTCACATGTTTGAAGAATCAGAGCTAAGACCAATAAATGAGAGAAATTAAATACCAAGGTAATAAAACTGCCAATCAACAAAAGGGTAACTGAAATGAATAGATAGTATGCAAAAAGAAGGAGGAGAAAGAAGAGAAAGGAAAGGAAGAAACACAAATGGCCAATAACCTATTTAAAAGTGTTCAAGACTAGGGAGCAGGGATCGTTCTCCCTAGGAACATAAAATAGGATAAACTGAATAAGCTAATGAAATGTTAGGACCAAACAAGGACGAGGAGGGAAGTGTTGGTTAGGGAAGGAATTCTGGGAGTGACAGCTAAAACTAAGGGTCATTTGAGGGGTCACATGGAAGCCTAATATAGCAGAAACTTACTATACTCTCTCTCTCTCTCTCTCTCTCTCTCTATATATATATATATATATATATATATATATATATGAAGGCAAGCTAGATGAAATTGCCAAATACAAATAATGCGGAGACAGAACACCAACTGTACACCTCTCATCATCAAATAAATTTTCTTTTTTGGAATGGATTACACCTAATTGAGTTGTTTGTCAAAGGGGTTGCATGGTGTGGTTTGAATGAAAATGGCTCTCATAGACTATGAGACATAGCACTATTAGGTGGTGTGGCCTTGATATAGTAGGCGTGGCCTTTGGAGGCTTCAAATGCTCCAGCCAGGCCCAGTGCCACTCTCTCTTCCTGCTGCCTGTCGATACAAATGTAGAACTCTCAGCTCTTCCAGCACTATGTCTGCCTGTGCACTGCCATGCTTCCCACTGTGGTAATAATGGACTAAACCTCTGAAAGTATAAGTCACCCTCAATTAAATGTTTTTCTTATTAAGTGTTGCCATGGTCATGTGTCCCATCACAGCAATAGAAATTCTAACCAAGCAAATGGGGACCTCTAAACATCCCAGCCTATTGCCAAGTTTGGTGCCTTCTACGAACTGATGATAAGGCCCCTATTAATGAAGACAACATCCACATGACTTGTTAACCATGGAGAAATCAAGCTAGTGCATACCTAGAGCCTTCACCCCTATGGACTAGTATGCATGTTACTAGAAGGCACTTTGCATGCTAGCAAATGAGAAAGGTAAATGCTAACCCAACTACAAACCCTTTTGTCTACAAGAGGAGTCTGCCTGCAAGATGCGCTGCTGCAATATTGGAGTAGCAATACACTACTGCAGCCTACAATTCGCAACCCTAGAGAACCTAGACAACAAAGAGGACCCTAAGGAAGACATACATGGATTTAATCTACATGGGAAGTAGAAAAAGACAACATCTCCTGAGTAAACTGGGAACATGGGGACCTTGGGAGAGTGTTGAAGGGGAGGGGAGAGAATTGGAGGGTAGCAGAGAAAACTCTATAGTTCAACAAAATCAACTAAAACAATTTAAAAACGAGTATGCTACTGCTTGTGGGAGTAACCAACCAATATTTGATTAGATTTAAGTTTTTCCCATTCCATTAGATGGAACCATACCCAATGCTGCTTGGGTGGCCCAAAACCTTGAGATTTGATAGGCCAGGGACTTGGGGAAAACCAAATACACCTGCTCTGTTAAACCTTCCTGATGCTGAAACCCTATACCATGGTTCCTAATGCTGTGGTGACCCTCTACCGTGAAATTATTTCCATTGTTACTTCATAACTGTAATTTTCCTACTGTTATGAATCATAATGTAAATATCTGATATGCAAGTGCTGTGGAAGGGTCTTTTGACTCCCAGAGGATTTATGACCTCACAGGTGCTAAAGGAACTTATAATAAACAACTTTAATGACATTCTGCTAAATTCATAGACCTGTGTTTTTCTCGTCAGAGGGTCTTCTTCCTGTAGCGGTTGAGAACAAATACAGCTCAGAAGATTCCTCCTGACAATCTCAAGGATTCAGGTCAGACACAGAGGTAGGGAAAGGAACAGCAAGTAGGAGGCTGCAGACACCTGAGATAAACTTGAACTTGGCTCCTGACCTGAGACATTCAGACAGCTCCTCTTTGTGCTCACCACTGTGAATTTCTCTCTTATAACTGAGTGATTGAGGACAGGAAAGAAGACTTAACTAAGCGCACACATTGTGATTCCCCAAGTTTAACAGCATAATAGCAGTCACATGGGACTGTGTCTAATTTTTGGAGTGTATGTTACTCACAGTGAGCTCATGAAGAGCAAAGATGGAAATTTCCAGAAGATGTTAGAGTCATTTTACTCCAGGGACATTTCCCTATTTTTCTACATCAGCAACTTTAGTTGCTTTTTTACTCAATTAGTGAAGCAGGAAAGTGAGGTTGAACTTTGTTTTAGATAAAATCTGACCCTGGACAAATCTCTTTCAGATCTGTACCAACTCAGTCTTTGATGTCCTGTTTACCTTTGGCCTTTGTTTTTCAATTTGGGGGTTCGGTTTTTTGAATAGTTGCCATTTGATGGCTGACTTGGTCTTTCAGAGTTCTCTGCATGATATTAGGTATTATTGTAAACTAGAGAAACACAGTGACCATGGTGGTGAGGAAGGAGAAAACTGAATTTAATTGGGACCTGACCACAATGTTACTTGTGTGGATATGTTTACAGGGCTGAGCATTTGAAGTAGCATAACTCATTGATGTGGTCTTCCCTGGGGAACACTATTATTCCCATTCTCAGCATTCCTTAGCTGCCTATAGTTCTTTGTTAGAGCTGAGTTATCCTGGGCTTTCCCTGTCAACATTGTCATGTCTATCATTGTCCTCATTCAACTATTACTTAGGCAGTCATGTTCGTGAAGCTTTATGGGGAAAGCTTCTGACAATAATAGAAGACACAAACTCATAGAAACTCCCTCATCCTCTGGCTTTTAGAATTTTTCAACCCTCTCTTCCTCAGTGATCCATGAGTTTTAGGTGTGGGGTTGTTTTATAGATGTATGACCTGGCTCTAGAACTCTGCATTTTTATTGGTTATGGTTTTCTGTAATGGTCTCAGTCTGTTGCTAAAAGAAGTTCTATTACTGAAGGGTGAGGACTACACGTGTCTGTGCATATTAGGACAAATATTTAGAATGTAATTAGGGGTTTGCTGGCTTTGCAAAGCCAAGGTTTTAAGTTCTCCTTCAAGATCCATGACTTCACCTATCTCTGGTTAATTGGCTAGGTTTCCAGACTAGGTATGATTCTCCTCTTGTTGAGTAAATCTTAAGTCCAATAAGAAAGTTGTTGGTCTATGTATTGGTGGCATGTAACATGAGGGCCACCTTGCTTGTGGGGGTTTCTGTCCTGCCCAGTCCCCCAGTCATTTAGTACCAGAGAAAATCACACAGAGAGTCTTCATTAATTATAAACTGATGGGCCCATTAGCTCAGGCTTTTTACTAGCTCTTATAGCTTATATTAACACATTATTCTTATCTATGTTAGCCACATGGCTTGGTACCTTTTTTAGTGGGGCAGTCACATCCTGCTTCTTTGGTGGTCTGGGCAGGAGTGGCTGAGGGAGCTTCCTGCTTTCCAGAATACTCCTGTTCTCTTTGCTCCACTTCTACTTCCTGTTTGGTTTTCCCGCCTATACTTCCTGCCTGGTCAATCAGCATTTATTTAAAACATGGTTGACAGAATACAGACAATTATCCCATACCACTTCCCCCTCTTTTTTTTTTTAAAAAAAAAAAAAAAAAGGAAAATATCCATAGTCCACTTTTTGGGAATGTGGGCATAATATTTCAGGCTACTTTCAGCTGGTTGGGGGCGCTGATAATCTTATGGTGACCTAAAGAAAATTTAGAGTTATGATCAAGTCCTGACTGGAGTATCCTGTGAGGCTTGATCATCTCAGGCATGTTCCATGTTTTTTCTCTGGAAGTCTTTGAATTCAGGGTCACCATTTCCCATTTCTGAATCCTAGGATGAGCAGACATTTCCCACTTAGCATATAGAGAGGAGTTTCTGGAGGAGCAGAAAACTGTGTCTCACACACTTGCACACACAGGAGACGAGATAAGGGAGGAGAAATGATCTGACACAGCTGTCGCTAGACAGCTGGGCACCCTGTGCTTCCCGTGTTATCACACATCTGGCTTTTTGAAAAAGAAAAGTGCATTCCTTCTGTGCTGATGATGGAGATTACTTCCTGTTCTCCTGCTTTATAAAGGGACTGAGCAGCTTTCCTTTACAGTATCCCAAGCCACCATCTATCATCAACATGAATCCAGCAACAAAAATCAGCACAGTGCTCATGGTGACCTTGTCTCTTTTCTGCTCCATGGAGGGTGAGTTTCCACATGGGGAGAGGGGGAGGTCTTAGGGCTGCTCTCCTCTGAACCACTGCTCTCCAGTCACACTCAGGCCTTGCAGCTCCAATATGAAGACTGAGGTTCTGAGCATAGATTTTTTTCATATATCTAAAATCCATAACCTCATGGAATATAAATGATTATTTAAGATATCCCTAAAAATAATCATTTTGACTTTTAATTATATCTCTTAAGTATTACATGTTGTTCAGTTTTAAATATCTCTAAACTCTTTTCTCAGGTACGAGAGGGACAGTAGAATTATAACTACATATTTGGATTGTATTGAGACTGTAATACTTGAGACAGAATTTAGAACACTACTCAATGCTTGTCACAGTCATCACTCAATAACTAGCTTCAATAACGATAATTCTGATGATAATAAAATGAACATCACTGTCAATTTATCATCACATAAACATTATTCTATTAGAGAAAATAATTTCAAGTGATTTGAATAAAAACTAAAGATCTTAAAGGAAAAAATTCATTCTTGACACATAGCTTTTCCTCATGACTAAATGAAAATTAAGTGCTAATTCTCCTTATTTCTAGTTATTAAATGTATTTGAAGTACAATAGCATTTGTATTTTGTCAAACATTAATACTAAGAAATGATAAACCATAAAAGTATTACAGAAAATGTAGGATTATCCTTTTATAAATTTGGGAAAGACTTTCTAAGTATAACTCAAGACCTAGAGTTCTTAAAAGAAAAGACCACGACTAACAGGTCTATTTAGATTGTTCACCTGGTCCTGGTTTAACTTTGGTATATGGTACTTATCTAAAAAAGTGTCCATTTCTTTTACATTTTCCAATTTTGTGGCATACAGGTTTTTGTAGTAAGATCTGATGATTCTCTGAATTTCCTCTGTGTCTGTGGTTATGTCTCCCTTTTCGTTTCTGATTTTGTTAATTTGCGTATTCTCTCTCCGCCAGTCTATCAATCTTATTGATTTTCTCCAAGAACCAGCTTTTTGTTTCATTGATTCTTTGGATTGTTTTCTGTGTTTCTATTTTGTTGATTTCAGCCCTCAATTTGACTGTTTCCAGTCTTCTACTTCTCCTAGGTGAGTCTGCTTCTTTTTTTCTAAAGCTTTCAGGTGGGCTATTAAGTCTCCAATGTGTGCTTTCTCCATTTTCTTTAAGTGGGCACTTAATGCTATGAACTTTCCTCTTAGCACTGCTTTCATAGTGTCCCATAGGTTTGAGTATGTTGAGTCTTCATTTTCATTGAATTCAAGAAAGACTTTAATTACTTTCTTTATTTCTTCCTTGATCCAGGTGTGGTTCAGTAGTTGACTGTCCAGTTTCCATGAGTTCATAGGCTTTCTGGGGATAGCATTGTTGTTGAATTCTAACTTTAATCCATGGTGATCTGATAAGACACAGGTGGTTACCGATATGAATTAGAAGTTGTTATAAAAAACCTCCCCACCAAAAAAAGCCCAGGTCCAGATGGCTTCAATGCAGAATTCTACCAGAACTTCCAAGAAGACCTAATACCTATACTCCTTAATGTATTTCACAATATAGAATCAGAGAAGTCATTGCCAAATTCCTTTTATGAAGCTGCAGTTACTCTGATACCAAAACCACACAAAGACACAACCAAGAAAGAGAACTACAGGCCAATCTCACTCATGAACATCGACGCAAAAATACTCAATAAAATACTGGCAAACCGAATCCAAGAACACATTAGAAAAATTATCCATTATGATCAAGTAGGCTTCATCCCAGAGATGCAGGGCTGGTTCAACATACGAAAATCTATCAATGTAATCCATCATATAAATAAACTGAAAGAAAAAAAAATATGATCATTTCATTAGATGCTGAAAAAGCATTGGACAAAATTCAACATCCCTTTATGATAAAGGTCTTAGAGAGATTAGGAATACAAGGGTCGTTCCTAAGTATAATAAAAGCTATTTATAGCAAGCCGTCAGCTAACATCAAATTAAATGGAGAGAAACTCAAAGCTATTCCACTAAAATCAGGAACACGACAAGGTTGTCCACTCTCTCCATACCTCTTTAATCTAGTGCTTGAAATTCTAGCAATAACAATAAGACAACATAAAGGGATCAAAGGGATTCAAATTGGAAAGGAAGAAGTTAAACTTTCATTATTTGCAGACGATATGATAGTGTACATAAGCGACCCCAAAAACTCCACCAAAGAACTCCTTCAGCTGATAAACACCTTTAGTAGCGTTGCAGGATACAAGATCAATTCCAAAAAATCAGTTGCCCTCCTATACACAAAGGATAAGGAAGCAGAGAGGGAAATCAGAGAAGCATCACCTTTCACGATAGCCACAAATAGCATAAAATATCTTGGGGTAACTCTAACCAAGGAAGTGAAGGATCTATTTGACAAGAACTTTAAGTCTATGAAGAAAGAAATTGAGGAGGATACCAGAAAATGGAAGGATCTCCCTTGCTCTTGGATTGGGAGGATCAACATAGTAAAAATGGCAATTCTACCAAGGGCAATTTATAGATTCAATGCAATCCCCATTAAAATTCCATCAAAATTCTTCACAGATCTTGAGAGGACAATAATCAACTTTATATGGAGAAACAAAAAACCCAGGATAGCCAAAACAATCTTATATAATAAAGGATCGTCTGGAGGCATTACCATCCCTGACCTCAAACTCTATTACAGAGCTTCAGTATTGAAAACAGCTTGGTATTGGCATAAAAACAGAGAAGTCGATCAATGGAACTGAGTAGAAGACCCTGATTTTAACCCACAAACATATGAACACCTAATTTTTGATAAAGGAGCTAAAAGTATTCAATGGAAAAAAGAGAGCATCTTCAACAAATGGTGCTGGCAGAACTGGTTGTCAACGTGTAGAAGAATGAAAATAGATCCATATCTATCACCATGCACAAAACTCAAGTCCAAATGGATTAAAGACCTCAATATTAGTCTGAACACACTGAACCTGATAGAAGAAAAAGTGGGAAGTACTCTACAACTTATGGGTACAGGAGATCACTTCCTACGTTTATCCCCAGCAGCACAGACATTAAGGACAACATTGAATAAATGGGACCTCCTGAAACTGAGTAGCTTCTGTAAAGCAAAGGACACTGTCACTAAGACAAAAAGGCAACCCACTGACTGGGAGAAGATCTTCACCAACCCTGCAACAGACAAAGGTCTGATCTCCAAAATATATAAAGAACTCAAGAAACTAGACTTTAAAATGCTAATGAACCCAATTAAAAAATGGGGTACTGAACTGAACAGAGAATTCTCAACAGAAGAAATTCAAATGGCCAAAAGACACTTAAGGTCATGCTCAACCTCCTTAGCGATAAGGGAAATGCAAATTAAAGCAACTTTGAGATACCATCTTACACCTGTCAGAATGGCTAAAATCAAAAACACCAATGATAGCCTTTGCTGGAGAGGTTGTGGAGAAAGGGGCACACTCATTCATTGCTGGTGGGAATGCAAACTTGTGCAACCACTTTGGAAAGCAGTGTGGCGATTTCTCAGGAAATTTGGGATCAACCTACCCCAAGATCCAGTAATACCACTCTTGGGAATATACCCAAGAGATGCCCTATCATATGACAAAAGTATCTGTTCAACTATGTTCATAGCAGCATTGTTTGTAATAGCCAGAACCTGGAAACAACCTAGATGCCCTTCAATGGAGGAATGGATGAAGAAAGTGTGGAATATATACATATTAGAGTACTACTCAGCGGTAAAAAACAATGACTTCTTGAATTTTGCGTGCAAATGGATGGAAATAGAAAACACTATCCCGAGTGAGGTATCCCAGACCCAAAAAGAGGAATATGGGATGTACTCACTCATAATCGGTTTCTAGCCATAAATAAAGGACATTGAGCATATAATTTGTGACCCTAGAGAAGCTAAATAAGAAAGTGAACCTTCCGCCTGGAGAGGGGAAGTAGACAAGATTGCAGGGCAAAAACTGGGAACTTGCAGAACCTTCATCTGGCGAGGGATCGAGGTAGAGACAGAGACTCAATTTGGTGCAACGGTCTGAGCTCTTAAGGTCCAAATGAGGAGCAGAAGGAAGGAGAACATGAGCAAGGAAATCAAGACCACGAGGGATGCACCCACCCACTGTGACAGTGGAACTGATTTATTGGGAGCCCATCAAGGCCAGCTGGTCTGGGACTGAATAAGCATGGGTTGAAACTGGACTCTCTGAGCATGGCGGACAATGAAGGCTGATGAGAAGCCAAGGACAATGGCACTAGGTTTCGATCTTAATACATGAACTGGCTTTGTGGGAGCTTAGCTTGTTTAGACGCTCACCTTCCTGGACGTAGATAGAAGACCTTCATCTTCCCGCAGGGCAGGGAATTTGGACTGCTCTTCAGTATCGAGAGGGAGGGGGAATGATGTGGGGGGAGGAGAAGAGGAGTGGGGATAGGGGGAGGGGAGTGGAGGGAGGGGGCAATATTTGGGAGGAGGGGAGGGAAATGGGAAATGGGGAGCAGGTGGAAATTTTAATTAAAAAAGAATAAAAATAAAAATAAAAAAAAAGTAAAGACCACATAAATTTGAAAGAGAGCAAGGAGAGCCATGTGGGAAGGCTTGAAGGGAATAAAGGGAAGGAAGAATTGATATAATTTTATTATAATCTCAAATAATAATAGTAATAATAATGTATTTAAATAAATAAAATTAAAAGTAAAAACATACCTCATTAGGGAAAAAGTCAACTTATAATCTGGACCAACTTCTAGTGCCCCTTAATGTACATTAGTGTGTATAAAAAACAGTAATAGTCTAACAGAGAAATAAGTTAAAAACATAATTTCCACCATAAAGTAAATACAAATAGCTATTAAATATACAAAAATGTGCTCAATCTTTCTCCTTATAAAGTAAGAGAAGTATAAATTAAAAGAACCCATCAAACTGTCAACATTCAAAAACCTTATAATATGGAAGACGTGAGCCTGGGGAGTTATGTGCACACTCCAGTGTTCCAATTGTAGTGAGATAGGAATTATTCAAGTGATGATTATATATGTATATATATGTATATGAATTATATATATATGTACATTCATTTCCTATAGATCAAATTTTAGCAAAGTATATCAAAATAGCAAATACATCTTTTAATACAACAATTCTGGTTATATGAAATTATCTTATAGATTCAACCATACACAAGTGGAGAGTGAATATTCAAATTAACAAATTTAGAAATGAACAGGGGAACATAACAACAGACACCAAGGAATTTCAGAGCTCTTTACAGATACAAATTAAAAATATGTACTCTACTAAACTGGAAAACTAAAAGAAACATATAATTTTCTTGATACATAACACCCTACCAATATTAAGCTAATGTCAGATAAGCAATTTAAACAGATCTATATCCCTTAGTGAAATAGAAGCAGTCATTGGAAGTCTACCAACCAAATAGTTTTAGTATAGAATTCTATCAATTAAACAAAGAGTTAATGACAATACTCCTTATCTTCATTAGGGTTTCTAGTTCTGCAAAGAAACAACATAACAGACGCCATGCTCTCCTCTCCAGAGCAGACACGATGAAGCTCCAACCCAGGATGGACGTAGGCTAGAATCTTCCCGGTAAGCACACCTTGGGGTGCTACACACATGAATAGAAATGGGCCAAGCAGTGTTTAAAAGAATACAGTTTGTGTGTCGTTATTTTGGGGCATAAGCTAGCCAGGCAGCCATGAGCCGGGCTGTGGGAAGAGGCCCGCAGCTCCCTACTACACCTTGGCTTACAGATGATATGTTATTAGACATAAGTGACCTTTAGGGGTCTTTAAGTAAGTACACTCAGGAAGCTCCTATAGGTGACAAATACTTTCAGCAAAGTGGCTAAATACAAAGGTATCTTTAAAAAAATGTCAGTAGCCCTCCCATATACAGATGATAAACTGACTGAGAAAGAAATCAGGGGAACTACAACTACCTCTCACAATAGCCTCGAATAATATCAAACATCTTGGGGTTACACTAATCAAGAAAATGAATTGCTTGTATGATAAAAAAAAAACTTTTAAGACATTGATGAAAGAAATTAAAGAAGACACAATAAAGTGAAAAGCTCTCTCGTGCGCAAGGATCTGTAGTATTAATATAGTACAAACGGCTCCTTCCAATTTCACAAATTATGAGCTAATCCCCGTCACAATTACTCACACATCTTAAAAGGGTCGTTTTCAGTATCATATAGAAACACAAAAAGAAAAACAGGATAGCTAAAACAATCCTGAATAATAAAAGAAGTGCTGGAGGTATCACCATCTCTGATTTTAAGTTATTCTATAGAGCTATAGTCATAAAACATCATGGCATTGGCACAAATACAAACACATTTATTAATAGAATTAAATTGAAGACTCACACGTAACACCAAACACACTTACAGATACCTGCTTTTTGATAAATAATCCAGGAATATACACTGAAAAAAAAACAGCATCTTCAACAAATGGTGTGGGTCAAACTGGATGGCTGCATGTAGAAGAATTCAAATCAATCTATACTTTATTATCTTACACAAAACTGAACTCTAAATGAAGACCATAACATTAGGTCAGATACACTAAACATGATAGAAGAGAAAGTGAGGAATGTAGCCTTGAACTCATTGGCCCAGGAGAAGACTTTATGAACAGAACCCTGGTAGCACAGGCACTAAGATCCACAGTTTATTAAAGGTCTTTATGAAATGGAAAAGCTTCTGCAAGCCAAAAGATAATGTCCTTGAAACACTCAACCCTAGGCGATCTGTCTCCATAAAATCCCTACCCTCAGAGATTAGGAACAAGAGGAAGAGGAAGAGGAGACAAAAAGTGTACAAGTTTCTTGTGTCTTCACCTCTTTCTTTTCCTGTTATTTATTTGTTTTGTTGAATTTTGCTGGATTTTAGATTATCATATTATATTTTATTATTATCCCTTGGAAGCCTGTTTGTTTTCTAATGAGAGACAGAATGGAAGTGGATCTGGGTAGGATGGGAGTTGAAAGGAACGCAGAGGAGCAAGGGAAGGAGAAATCTTATCAGAATATATCATATGAAAAAAATCTATTTTCAATAAAAATAAAATAAGATATTTCTGTATTGTATTTTACATATCTAAAAAGGTCAAGATATTAAGAAAAATAAAATATTTTCTGTACCTTTAACCTTGGTTTCTTCTCCTTCATCTGTCTCTGTAATTTTGGTCATTTTAGGGTGTCCCAGACTTTCTGGATGTTTTGTGTTTATATAGGTTTTTAGATTTAATGTTTCCTTTGACCAAGGTATCCATTTCTTCTATATTTCTTCACTGTCTGAGATTCTGACTTTCATACAAGAGAAGAATACAAGTCCTCTTGTATTCTGTTGGTGAAGCTTGACTCTGAAGTATATGTGTGAGTTCCTGTATTTTTCATTTCCATTTTCCCCTCAGATTGGGTTTTCTTTATTGATTCTGTTCCACTTGTGTTTTGAACTGTTTTCATTTTATTCTACTGTCTGTAGTTTCACAGACTTCATGAAGAGTTTTTTTTAATATCCTCTTATAGTTCATTGGGATTATTTATAATAGTTATTTTTTAATTCCTTCTCTTGTGTTTCAGGGGCTACTGTAGTTGGGTTATTGGTCTCTAATGGAGACATTGTCCCATCTGTTATAGATTGTGTTTTGTGCTTGAGTCTAGTCATATATATTTGGAATGGTTGTAATACTAGATGCTGATATCTGATCTTGTATTTTTTTAATTTTTCCATTCAAAATTTTACACTTCCTCACCTGCTCCAATTCCCCTCCTGCTCCCACACTCCCTCCTCCCAACCCCTCCCTCCTTAAGAAAGGGCAGGGTACCCTGCCCTGTGGGAAGTCCAAGGACCTCCCCCCTCCATCCAGGGCTAGGAAGGTGTGCATCCAAATAGACTAGGGTCCCAAAAAGCCAGTACATGCAGTAGAAACAGGTCCCAATGCTATTATCGATGGCTTCTCTGTCAGCCCCCATTGGCAGCCACATTCAGAGTCCGGTTTGATCACATGCTCCTTCAGGCTTGGTCCAGCTGGATTTGGTAAGCTCCTATGAGATCAGGCACACTGTCTCAGTGGGTGGACCAACCCCTCGCGGTCCTGACTTTCCTGCTCATCTTCTCCTTCCTTCTGCTCTTCAACTGGACCTTGGGAGCTCAGTCCATTGCTCTGATGAAGGTCAATGTCTCTATCTCCATCCATCGCTGGATGAAGGTTCTATGGTGATATGCAAGATATTCATCAGTGTGGCTATGGGAGAAGGCCAGTTCAGGCACCCTCTCCTCTGCTGCCCAAGGACCTAGCTAGGAATATTCCCGTAAACACCTGGGATCCTCTCTAGAACCAAGTCTCTTGCCAACCCTAAAATGGCTCCCTTAATGTAGATATCTTCTTAGATATTTGATCTTGTATTTATTTGTTGCATGGATGTTCCATTCTATGGTTTCTGTTGCCCTCTGTGGTTCCTATTAGACTGTGGTAGTTGTATATTGTGTGATTAAAAAATGCTTCTGAGATCCTGTCAGATGTGGCCACTGGGGATCCAGGGATGAACATATTTCTGGGTATTGGGAGCTGACACTAATGACTAAGGATGGGCAGAAGGAGGGGGCCATTGAGAGCATCCACAAAAGGGAGGAAATTGGGTTGCCACCAGGATCTGCCTACATACACCCTGGGAATGGGAGCAGAGAGAACAGAGTGTTCTACTACAAGCTAGGGATACGGCTGTGGCATTGGAATTGGAGGACAGAGGGAGAGTGATGATCGCCTACCTGGGCTCTGGGCTAGCACCAGGTGCTGATATTTTGGCACTTGTCTCTCTCCATTTCTAGGATTCTGGTTTCCTTCCTTTTCTCCCTCCAGTATTTCAGCATTGGCTGACATAGAGCACACTTCCCTCCTCCTCTCTTGATTGCCACCTTTTCACAACATATGTGTCCTAAGTGACAAATGCTGTGATTAGGGCTGGTTTCCCTGTACCATGGGAGACCTGGCACCTACTTTTAATGACGCTTCACTTCAGGGATGCCTTTTCTGCCAGGCTGGCCAGCAACCAAGAACTCCAGCGTCCCACTCCGTTCTCCTCCAGAGAACCTAGGCACCTGTAGGTAGTTTCTCACTGCTGTGACCTGAGTAAAACCATGAAAGAAGGGAGGATTCATTTATCTCTTGATTTCAGAGATACCAATACTATTAACATCTTATAAGTATTTACAAACACTATCAGGTTAATACCATAATTAACAATAAATCCACAAATAAATATGTCACAATTTTCTTAAATCCTCATTAATCAGAAGACAAGAAAAGCTTTTCTGATGGGTGAGAGTACAGTCACATTGCTGCTATTAAATACCAGTTTTAGTCTCTGAGCAGCAGTTAGACCCTTAGTCTGCCCTCTTCTTAAGTGAAGTTTCTGTCTCATGTCAAGAGCTGTCTGGTATGTAACAGAAAGAAGAAAAAAAATTAGGAAAAATTTACTCTTCATACCTATTTTTGTCTCTATCATACCTTTCATTGAATGTATATGTCTGTATATGTCTATATAAATAAAGTTTTCCACAGTGAACAATAAATTTTCTTGCAGTAATCTTTGAAGTTTCCAGGAAGAAGATGGAGCCCTACAACAACAACTCCACCTGGTTGATATGATGTCATGCTGCTGTTAGCGCTACTACAAGACCTGTTTTGGTTACTAGCTGCTCAAGATGGTTCCTACTTGATTGGGTGAAATGGTGCACTTTCTTTTCAATGTGCTGGCCAGAACTCCAAATAAGAACCTTAGAAAAACCCTATCAAATACTCAGAGACTATTTGCAATTATATCTTGGAACTTAATCATCATTTTACTTTCACAGGATCCCATAAAAAGAACATTGCCCCCATGACACCTAGAAGTAATTCTAAAAGATGACGTCCCCTCTCCCAACAACCTCAGGGTTAGGGACATCATTTAGGGGTTGATTATAATTAGTATAGGTTTGGGGGTTGGGGGAAATTTTGTAGGCTCAGGGATCTCTTAAAAAAAGGTAAATTTGGATGGGATAATAGATTAGTGTGAGCTTAGTCACTCTAATAATAATAGTGAGTAATAGAGTGAATACTTGTGAGCTATTGTTTATAGGCAATTTACATTGGTATAGATTCTTGTATATTGATATAAACTTAAATTATATTGAACATGTTCTTATTTTCGTCCACCATATTTGTATATCTAGGCAAAATTATTTTGTCATATTGTATGCATGCATGCTTCTACCTCTACTTAAAACATTTTTGTATATTGATACAATTTTAGGATATATTTATCATATTGCAATGTACATTTCTACCTCTGATCAAGATACTTACACATTGTTTACATTTTGAGGTCATTGTTCTCATTTGTTGCACAGTTGTTTATTATATAATATTCTAATACGAAGTCTTAGTCTTTAAGTTATATAGATATTAAGAATTATTGATTAATAGTTGTCTACGTTTGTCATACGTACGGTTAGTACTAATCTATGTACTTTAGATACATAGAGATTGTATTCTGCATAGACAGGTTATCTTCAACCACTTCAAAGAGCTGTAGAATATGGCATTTAAATAACTTAGGGTTCTGTTGAAGTGATACATGATTGCTCCCGGAAGCACCAATCTATTCCCAAGAGAATGTTGAGCACTGAAGACACTCCACTTGGAGCTTGGTTTGTTCTTAGCAAAACTGGCCTTTGGACAATGAACTGCCCATACCTCAACAACTGATAAGGTACATGGTATCTGGAAATGGATAAGCAGGACACAAGGGAAAGGACTATCAAATCTTGCCAAGACAGGGTAAGAAGGTTTTGAAATTTTTCCTGCCGCTGAAAATGGTCTGTCAGTTACTCTAGGCCTTAGCCAAAGTTGGTTGCTTCAACGTTACAAATAAGACTTTGGGTGATTGCCCAGGTAGCCAATCTCTGTCAGTTGTTGTACATTTTTGGAAGTTGTCTGATTATACTTTCTGCTTACTCAAGTAATATTATTTCCCTTATCAGATAAAGGCCCTGACCAGAAGAAATTTTCAGTGGAAAGTGTTTATTACATCTTACAGATTAAAACCCATCATGAAGAGAAGTCAAAGCAGGAACTCAGTGCTCAGTCCTGGAAGCTGAAACTGAAGCAGTGGCCATGGTGGAATGAATTCTGATTGATGGCTTGATACACTTGGATTACTCAGGTTGCTTTCTTATACACACAAGGATCATGTTTCCAGCCTATAGTGACTGAAATATTTAACAAAAATCATCAGTCAAACAAGTACCCCAATTGCCTGAGGGTCATTCCAAAAGGAGCATTTTCTCTATTGATGTCGACTCTTGTCAGATGATTCTAGCTCATGTCAATCTGAGAGAAAATAAACAATACAGAATAACTGCTTCTCACAAAATATGACCAAATAAATGGGTGTACTGAGTGTCTGCTACATCTACAATGACTTCAAAATCTGAAATTTTCCTGGAGTAACTCAACTGCTGCTGGTTTGCTGTCAACCTAAAATGACAGTGACAAAGACTCACCGTATGATCTGTTCTTTTTTCACTCCTCTCATGCTCCTGTGATTTCAGGAAACCCCAAGGACTTGGAAGGAATAAATTTTCCCTTTTTATTGATCTAAAAAAAATGGAATGTTCTTAGAATGTCTGGTAGATGGATACTGTGTTGGAGTATCTAGTTCTCCTCACATGCATGAAAGGCACAGATATTAGTGTTCACTTGGAAGCTGAGACAACAGATCTAAGAGTTTGATAGCACCAAAAATCAGAAGTGAATGTAAAAGTCAGAAGTTGGGCTGGAGAAATGACTCGGCAGTGAAGCACACTTGTTCTTGTAGAAGACCTGGCTTCAATTCCCAGCACCCACCTGACAGCTAACAGCTATCTGCAACTTGAATTCCTGTGAATATGATACCTTTATCTGACATCTGACATCAGATGTCAGACATGCACTAGGTGCACAGATGTATATGTGTGCAAACTATTCATACACATAAAATATTTTTTTAATCTAAAAAAGTCAGAAGATGTTGACAATTCCAGAAACACTATTCATAGCAACACCAATGAAAAATGCTCCCCACTTGCCCTCAGGTGAGTCTGATGGAATCATTCTCTCAGTTAATGTTCTCTTTTCTCAGGTGACTCTGGCTTGTGTCATGCTGAAGAAAATGTAAGGTAACTACTTCTCACCAAATGTAAGAGAGATGCATCTATAACAACTCTTGACCTCAAAACCTTGATGATTCAGTTTTCTAACAGTGTCACAATTATCCAAGAAGGGGGAAATTCCTGACATTCACAGTCTCTCTAAAATGGAGAGTATTTTTTTTTTAAGTTCACTTGTGAAACTTGCTCTCTGTTCTGTTCATTTCGTGCTCCTATAATTGCAGGGAACAAGGAAGGTATAATCTTGCATTGTACTTATCAGATTTGAAAAATGAAATGTTTATACACATTGGGTGGGTGATGATGTGTTGGACTATCAAATTTTTTTCACGTGGGTGAGCAGCACAGATATATGAATTCAGTTGAAAGTTGAGACAACAGACTGAAGGGTTGGTAGAACGAGGAAACAGAGGTGAATGAAGAATTCAGAGACCTTTTCCACAGACAATTCTAGAGAGAATGTGAAAATCTCATCATTCCCAACCCACATTCATGGTCCCACATTCCTGGGTAAAGATAAAAATAACTAAAATAGAAGTTTGTCATTGAGTCTTTAAGAGTGCATCTGACTAGGAGCCAGAATAAGAATGTTTGTTTCCAGATATCTCTAGTGATGATTAATCTTCATTGTGGTTTTGTGTGAATCTATATCCCTAGGAGATTTTGAGACACATTACTGGTGTGCCTGTGAGGGTGTTTCCAGTGATGATTTCTTAATGTGGTTGGCTCCATTCATGGTCTGCTATGCAGACAGAATAGAAGGGGAAATGGAGAAAGCTGCTGGAGCACCCATCAGGATTCCCACTTTTTTCTGATTCCTATGACCTTTTCTGGGCCACTCCACCATGCCACACCTGCAATGATAGGTGGTCCTAAAACTGTGGGCCAGATAAAAGTGATTCCTCCATTAAACTGTTTCTGTTAGTTGTTTGATCAAAGCAAGAGAAGAATGCTGATTTATCTCTGATCACAAGTACAAAAATATTGTATACCAGAGTTGGAATATATAAATAGACCAGAGTTTAAAGTATCTTATACCATGGCTTAAAGTACTGTGGGGCAGGTGTGGATAAACTGGAAGGCAACCCTAACGATCATCATAATCCTAACTGTTGTGAGCCCCATTCCTTTTTCTTTTTAAAAAGTTTCATTGAAATTTTTTATACAATATGCTTTGAATATATCCTTATTTTCCCAATTCCTCCTAGATCCCCTCCACATTCCTACTCAGCAAAGTTTCAGTTCGTTCTCCCAATCTTTTTCCTCTCCTCTTTCTCTCCATGTCCTCTCTCAAAATAAAGAAGAAAAACAACAAAAAACTAAACAAACTTTTTTTTTTTGGTTTTTCGAGACAGGGTTTCTCTGTGGTTTTGGAGCCTATCCTGGAACTAGCTCTGTAGACCAGGCTGGTCTCGAACTCACTAAAAAAAGAAAAATCACAAGACAAAACTTACCAAAAGAAAATACAAAACAAAAGCAAGCACAAAGACACAGCAGAGAGGCCAGACTGGCACGCAGACGCAGTGGAGAGGCCAGACCGGCACGCAGATGCAGCAGAGAGACCTGTGCACAGACGTGGAGGATGCGGGATGGTCCAAGCATGAAACAGTGAAGCCCACACTGATAGCAGATCACCCCACTACAATTAAATCAAGTAGGTTTTGGGGGGGCTGGCCTGCAGAGTGGTAGGCCTTTTATTGGCCAGGTCCCCTGGCTAACAGGGAGTCTGGTACTGTCCCTGAAGACCCTCCTGAGTGGGGAGGGTGTTCTTGGCTCAAGGCGGGACCCAGGAAACAGAGCAGGGGCATTCCCCGACCCCCTTGACTCCCAGGTCAGTCTGCGAGGGCTGTTCCCCTCTGCTGGGGCTACTCCTCCTCTGCTACGACCTCTCTCTCCCTGGCCCATCCCAGCTTGCGCCCAGGAGCCTCCTTCCTTCTCCCCGCCTTCTGCGGGGCTGCGGGATCACCCAGTTCAGTCTGTTTGGTTGCTGGGTCTAGTGCACGGGGCAGAGGGCAGCGGGAGTGTCTTTGTTTTGATGGCTGGCCTGCAGAGTGGTAGACCTTTTGTTGGCAAGGTCCCAGGTGAACGGGGAGCCTGGTCCTGTTCCTGAAGACCCTTCTGAGTGGTGAGAGGGCTCTTGCCCTGCGGAGGGAGCCAGGAAACGGAGCGAGGGCATTTTGTAAGCGGGGCCCCTGGCCAGTAGGGAAACCTGATCCTGTTTTAAAAGACCCATTAGGTAGCATCGATAGTTGAAGATGGGCAGGCGCCAAGGCAAGAATTCACCCAACAACCTGAAAAAAAAACATGAAAACACCAGAACCCAATGGTCTTACAACAGAAGGACTTGAACACCCAAACACAGAAGAAGTGGAAAAAATTGACTTTATGAAAGCAATAGAGTCCCTTAAACAACATGTAAAAAATGCCCTTATGGAAATGGATGAGAAGTATAACAAAAAGTTTGAAGAAATGAGTAAATATGTAAATGGGAAACCAAGAAAAAACAATCAAACAGGTAATGGAAACAGTTCAGGAATTGAAAACTGAAATGGAAGCAAGGAAGAAAACACAAACTGAGGACCAGCTGGATATGGAAAATCTGGGTCAATGAGCAGAGAGTATAGAAACAAGCATAATCAATAGAATTCAAGAGATAGAAGAAAGAATCTCAGATTCTGAGGACAAAATAGAGAAAATAAACACACTGACCAAAGAAAACAGCAAAGCCAACAAACTCTCATCACAGAACATTCAGGAAATATGGGACAAAATAAAAAGACCAAACCTAAGAATAATAGGGATAGAAGAAGGAGAAGAGTCACAGCTCAAAGGCCCAGAAAATATTTTTAACAAAATTATGGAAAACCTTTCCCAACATAAAGAAAGATATTCCTTTGAATATTCAAGAAGTATACAGAACACCAAATAGGCTTCATCAAAAAAAATCCCCTCACCATATAATAATCAAACACAAAATGTACAGATTAAAGAAAGAATATTAAGAGCCGCAAAGGAAAAAGGTCAAGTAACCTATAAAGGTAAACTGACCAGACTTACACCTGATTCTCTGTGGAAACCATGAAAGCCGGAAGGTCCTGGATAGAGGTACTGCAGAAACTAAGAGACCATGGATGCAAGCCTAAACTACTATACCCAGCCAAGCTATCATTCACTATCAATAGGAAAAACAAGACATTCCAGGATAAGAACAAATTTAAACAATACGTAGCCACAAATCAGGTCCTACAGAAAGTAGTAGAAGGAAAATCACAACCCAAAGAATCCAACATTGCCAACACTGCCTACAATAACTCAGGCATCTAGCAACCCTTTACCAGCACAACTCAAAGAAGGGAGATACACAAACTCTACTACCAAACACAATAAGAATAACCTGAGTAAACAACCACTGGTCATTAATATCACTTAATATAAATGGTCTCAATTCACCTATGAAAAGGCACAGGTTAAGAGATTGGATACGAAAACAGGATCCAACATTCTGCTGTTTACAAAAAACACATCTCAACCACAAAGACAGGCATCTACTCAGAGTAAAGGGTTGGGAAAAGGTTTTTCAAGCAAATGGTCCTAAGAAAAAAGCAGGTGTGGCCATACTAATTTCTAACAAAACTGACTTCAAACTAAAATCAATCAGAAGAGATCGAGATGGACACTTTATACTCATAACAGGAACAATTCATCAGGATGAAGTCTCAATCTTGAATATCTATGCCCCTAACATAAAAGCACCCACTTATGTAAAAGAAATATTACTATAACTCAAGGCAGACATCAAACCACACACACTAGTAGTAGGAGACTTCAACACAACTCTCTCACCAATAGACAGGTCAATCAGACAAAAATCTAGTAGAGAATTAAGAGAATTATTGGAGGTAATGAAGCAAATGGACTTAACAGACATCTATAGAACACTCCACCCAAATAGGAAAGAATATACCTTCTTCTCTGCAGCTCATGGAACCTTCTCGAAAATTGACCACATACTCAGTAACAAAGGAAACCTCCACAGATACAAAAAAATATCAGTGTCCACCTGTGTCTTATCAGATCACCACAGATGAAAGTTATAAGGCAACAACAATGCTACCCACAGAAAGCTGACAAACTCATGGAAACTGAGCAGTCAACTACTGAACCACACCTGGGTCAAGGAAGAAATTAAGAAAAAAATTAAAGTCTTTCTTGAACTTAATAAATATAAAGAGACAACATACTCAAACCTATGGGACACGATGAAAGCAGTGCTAAGAGGAAAGTTCATGGCACTAAGTGCCCACTTAAAGAAAACAGAGAAAGCATATATTGGAGACTTAACAGCACACCTGAAAGCTCTAGAATAAAAAGAAGCAGACAGGCCCAGGAGGAGTAGAAGCCTGGAAATAATCAAACTGAGGGCGGAAATCAACAAAATAGAAACATAGAAAACAGTCCAAAGAATCAATGAAACAGATATTTGGTTCTTGGAGAAAATCAACAAGATCGACAAACCCTTATCCAAACTAACTAAGTGACAGAGAGAGAACACGCAAATAAATAAATAAGATCAGAAATGAAAAGGGGGACATAACCACAGATACAAAGGAAATTCAGAGAATCATTAGATCTTACTACAAAAACCTGTATGCCACAAAACTGGAAAATGCAAAAGAAATGGACTTTTTTTAGATAAGCACCATATACCAAAGTTAAACCAAGACCAGGTGAACGATCTAAATAGACCTGTTAGTCGTGAAGAATTAGAAACTGTTATCAAAAATCTCCCTTCCAAAAAAAGCCCAGGACCAGATGGTTTCAATGGAGAATTCTACCAGAACTTCCAAGAAGAGCTAATACCTATACTCCTTAATGTATTTCACAATATAAAATCAGAAGAGTCATTGCCAAATTCCTTTTATGAAGCTACAGTTACCCTGATACCAAAACCACACAAAGACCCATCCAAGAAAGAGAATTACAGGCCTATCTCACTCATGAACATCGATGCAAAAATTCTCAATAAAATACTGGCAAACCGAATCCAAGAACACATTAGAAAAATTATCCATTATGATCAAGTAGGCTTCATCCCAGAGATGCAGGGCTGGTTCAACATATGCAAATCTATCAATATAATCCACCAGATAAATATACTGAAAGAAAAAAACCATATGATCATTTCATTAGATGCTGAAAAAGCATTCGACAAAATTCAACACCGCTTTATGATAAAAGTCTTGGAGAGATTGGGGATACAAGGGTCATACCTAAATATAATAAAACCTATTTACAGCAAGCCGACAGCTAGTATTAAATTAAATGGAGAAAAACTCAAAGCCATCCCACTAAAATCAGGAACACGACAAGGATGTCCACTCTCTCCATACCTCTTCAATATAGTGCTTGACGTTTTAGCAATAGCAATAAGACAACATAAGGGGATCAAGGGGATTCGAATTGGAAAGGAAGAAGTTAAACATGTGTTATTTGCAGATGATAAGATATTATACATAAGCAACCCCAAAAACTCTACCAAAGAACTCCTACAGCTGATAAACACCTTTAGTAAGGTGGCAGGATACAAGATCAACTCCAAAAAATCAGTTGCCCTCCTATACACAAAGGATAAGGAAGTAGAGAGGGAAATCAGAGAAGCATCACCTTTCACGATAGCCACAAATAGCATAAAATATCTTGGGGTAACTCTGACCAAGGTAGTGAAAGATCTATTTGACAAGACCTTTAAGTCTTTGAAGAAAGAAATTGAAGAGGACACCAGAAAATGGAAGCATCTCCCTTGCTCTTGGATTGGAGGATCAGCATAGTAAAAATGGCAATTCTACCAAAAGCAATCTATAGATTCAATGCAATCCCCATCAAAATCCCATCAAAATTCTTCACAGATCTGGAGAAGACAATAATCAACTTTATAGGGAAAAACAAAACCCAGGATAGCCAAAAACAATCTTATACAATAAAGAATCATCTGGAGGCATTACCATCGATGACTTCCAACTCTATTACAGAGCTACAGTAATGAAAACGGCATAGTATTGGCATAAAAACAGATAAGTCGACCAATGGAATTGAATAGAAGACCCGGACTTTAACCCACAAACCTATGAACACCTGATTTTCAATAAAGGAGCTAAAAGTATACAATGGAAAAAAGAGAGCATCTTCAACATATGGTGCTGGCGTAACTGGATGTCAATCTGTAGAAGAATGAAAATAGATCCATATCTATCACCATGCACAAAACTCAAGTCCAAATGGATTAAAGACCTCAATATCAGTCCAAACACACTGAACCTGATAGAAGAGAAAGTGGGAAGTACTCTACAACACATGTGCACAGGAGACCATGTCCTACATATAACCCCAGCAGCACAGACATTAAGGGCAACATTGAATAAATGGGACCTCCTGAAACTGAGAAGCTTCTATAAAGCAAAGGACACTGTCACTAAGACAAAAAGGCAACCCACTGACTGGGAGAAGATCTTCACCAACCCCGCAACTGACAAAGGTCTGATCTCCAAAATATATAAAGAACTCAAGAAACTAGACTTTAAAAGGATAATTAACCCAATTAAAAAATGGGGTACTGAACTGAACAGAGAATTCTCATCAGAAGAAGTTAAAATGGCCAAAAGATACTTAAGGTCATGCTCAACCTCCTTAGTGATCAGAGAAATGCAAATCAAAACAACTTTGAGATATCATTTTACACCTGTCAGAATGGCTAAAATCAAAAACACCAAGGATAGCCTTTGCTGGAGAGGTTGTGGAGAAAGGGGTACCCTCATCCATTGCTGGTGGGACTGCAAACTTGTGCAACCACTTTGGAAATCAGTGTGGCGGTTTCTCAGAAAAATTGGGATCAACCTACCCCTGGACCCAGCAATAGCACTCTTGGGAATATACCCAAGAGATGCCCTAGCATATGACAAAAGCATTTGTCCAACTATGTTCATAGCAGCATTATTTGTAATAGCCAGAACCTGGAAGCAACCTAGATGCCCTTCAATAGAAGAATGGATGAAGAAAGTGTGGAATATATATACATTAGAGTACTACTCTGCGGTAAAAAACAATGACTTCTCGAATTTTGCATGCAAATGGATGGAAATAGAAAATACGATCCTGAGTGAGGTAACCCAGACCCAAAAAGAAGATCATGGGATGTACTCACTCATAATTGGTTTCTAGCCATGGATAGGGGCCACTGAGTCTATAATTTGTGATCCTAAAGAAGCTAAACAAGAGGGTAAACCCAAGGAAAAACATATAGATATCCTCCCAGCTATGGGAAATAGACAAGATTGATGGACAAAAAATGGGAATCTTGGGGGGTGGGGTGGGATGGGGATGAGGGGAGATGGGGAGAGAAAAGTGTGAAGGAGAGGATGAGGGGAACTGGGGGAATCGGGGTGATTGGGGGTAAAGGAAGTTTGGATGGGGGAGCAGGGAAACTCATACCTTAGTTAAGGGAGCCACCTAAGGGTTGGCAAGAGACTTGAACCTGGAATGGCTACCAGAAGCCCAGGGCAATGTCCCCAGTTAGCTCATTGGGGCACCTGAGGATAGGGAACCTGAAATGAACCTATCCTATAATCATACTGATGAATATCTTGCATATCTCCATAGAACCTTCATCTAGCGATGGATGGAGATAGAGACAGAGACCCACACAGGAGCACCGGACTGAGCTCCCAAGGTTATAATGAGGAGCAGAAGGAGAGAGAACATGAACAAGGAAGTCAGGACCATGAGGGGTGCACCCAACCACTGAGACAGGGGGGCCGATCTATTGGGAGCTCACCAAGGCCAGCTGGACTGCTACTGAAAAAAACATGGGATAAAACCGGACTCTCTTAATGTGGTGGACAATGAGAGCTGACGAGAGGCCAAGGAGAATGGCACAGGAACTTTCATCTGGCGATGGATCGAGAGAGAGACAGAGACCCAATTTGGATCAACCGTCTGAGCTCTTAAGGTCCAAATGAGGAGCAGAAGGAGGGAGAACATGAGCAAGGAAATCAGGACCACGAGGGGTGCACCCACCCACTGTGACAGTGGAACTGATCTATTGGGAGCTCTCCAAGGCCAGCTGGACTGGGACTGAATAAGCATGGGTTGAAACTGGACTCTCTGAACAAGGCGGACAATGAAGGCTGATGAGAAGCCAAGGACAATGGCACTAAGTTTCGATCCTAATACATGAACTGGCTTTGTGGGAGCGTAGCCTGTTTGGATGCTCACCTTCCTGGACCTAGATAGAAGTGGGAGGACCTTGGTCTTCATATAGAGCAGGGAATTTGGACTGCTCTTCAGTATCGAGAGGGAGGGGGAGTGGACTAGGGGGAGGAGAAGTGGAGTGGGGATAGGGGGAGGGGAACAGGGGGAGGGGGCAATATGTGGGAGGAGGGGGAGGGAAATGGGAAACGGGGAGCAGTTGGAAATTTTAAGTAAAAAAGAATAAAAAAAAAAAAACTCAAGTCCAAATGGATTAAAGACCTCAATATCAGTCCAAACACACTGAACCTGATAGAAGAGAAAGTGGGAAGTACTCTACAACACATGTGCACAGGAGACCATGTCCTACATATAACCCCAGCAGCACAGACATTAAGGGCAACATTGAATAAATGGGACCTCCTGAAACTGAGAAGCTTCTATAAAGCAAAGGACACTGTCACTAAGACAAAAAGGCAACCCACTGACTGGGAGAAGATCTTCACCAACCCCGCAACTGACAAAGGTCTGATCTCCAAAATATATAAAGAACTCAAGAAACTAGACTTTAAAAGGATAATTAACCCAATTAAAAAATGGGGTACTGAACTGAACAGAGAATTCTCATCAGAAGAAGTTAAAATGGCCAAAAGATACTTAAGGTCATGCTCAACCTCCTTAGTGATCAGAGAAATGCAAATCAAAACAACTTTGAGATATCATTTTACACCTGTCAGAATGGCTAAAATCAAAAACACCAAGGATAGCCTTTGCTGGAGAGGTTGTGGAGAAAGGGGTACCCTCATCCATTGCTGGTGGGACTGCAAACTTGTGCAACCACTTTGGAAATCAGTGTGGCGGTTTCTCAGAAAAATTGGGATCAACCTACCCCTGGACCCAGCAATAGCACTCTTGGGAATATACCCAAGAGATGCCCTAGCATATGACAAAAGCATTTGTCCAACTATGTTCATAGCAGCATTATTTGTAATAGCCAGAACCTGGAAGCAACCTAGATGCCCTTCAATAGAAGAATGGATGAAGAAAGTGTGGAATATATATACATTAGAGTACTACTCTGCGGTAAAAAACAATGACTTCTCGAATTTTGCATGCAAATGGATGGAAATAGAAAATACGATCCTGAGTGAGGTAACCCAGACCCAAAAAGAAGATCATGGGATGTACTCACTCATAATTGGTTTCTAGCCATGGATAGGGGCCACTGAGTCTATAATTTGTGATCCTAAAGAAGCTAAACAAGAGGGTAAACCCAAGGAAAAACATATAGATATCCTCCCAGCTATGGGAAATAGACAAGATTGATGGACAAAAAATGGGAATCTTGGGGGGTGGGGTGGGATGGGGATGAGGGGAGATGGGGAGAGAAAAGTGTGAAGGAGAGGATGAGGGGAACTGGGGGAATCGGGGTGATTGGGGGTAAAGGAAGTTTGGATGGGGGAGCAGGGAAACTCATACCTTAGTTAAGGGAGCCACCTAAGGGTTGGCAAGAGACTTGAACCTGGAATGGCTACCAGAAGCCCAGGGCAATGTCCCCAGTTAGCTCATTGGGGCACCTGAGGATAGGGAACCTGAAATGAACCTATCCTATAATCATACTGATGAATATCTTGCATATCTCCATAGAACCTTCATCTAGCGATGGATGGAGATAGAGACAGAGACCCACACAGGAGCACCGGACTGAGCTCCCAAGGTTATAATGAGGAGCAGAAGGAGAGAGAACATGAACAAGGAAGTCAGGACCATGAGGGGTGCACCCAACCACTGAGACAGGGGGGCCGATCTATTGGGAGCTCACCAAGGCCAGCTGGACTGCTACTGAAAAAAACATGGGATAAAACCGGACTCTCTTAATGTGGTGGACAATGAGAGCTGACGAGAGGCCAAGGAGAATGGCACAGGAACTTTCATCTGGCGATGGATCGAGAGAGAGACAGAGACCCAATTTGGATCAACCGTCTGAGCTCTTAAGGTCCAAATGAGGAGCAGAAGGAGGGAGAACATGAGCAAGGAAATCAGGACCACGAGGGGTGCACCCACCCACTGTGACAGTGGAACTGATCTATTGGGAGCTCTCCAAGGCCAGCTGGACTGGGACTGAATAAGCATGGGTTGAAACTGGACTCTCTGAACAAGGCGGACAATGAAGGCTGATGAGAAGCCAAGGACAATGGCACTAAGTTTCGATCCTAATACATGAACTGGCTTTGTGGGAGCGTAGCCTGTTTGGATGCTCACCTTCCTGGACCTAGATAGAAGTGGGAGGACCTTGGTCTTCATATAGAGCAGGGAATTTGGACTGCTCTTCAGTATCGAGAGGGAGGGGGAGTGGACTAGGGGGAGGAGAAGTGGAGTGGGGATAGGGGGAGGGGAACAGGGGGAGGGGGCAATATGTGGGAGGAGGGGGAGGGAAATGGGAAACGGGGAGCAGTTGGAAATTTTAAGTAAAAAAGAATAAAAAAAAAAAAACTCAAGTCCAAATGGATTAAAGACCTCAATATCAGTCCAAACACACTGAACCTGATAGAAGAGAAAGTGGGAAGTACTCTACAACACATGTGCACAGGAGACCATGTCCTACATATAACCCCAGCAGCACAGACATTAAGGGCAACATTGAATAAATGGGACCTCCTGAAACTGAGAAGCTTCTATAAAGCAAAGGACACTGTCACTAAGACAAAAAGGCAACCCACTGACTGGGAGAAGATCTTCACCAACCCCGCAACTGACAAAGGTCTGATCTCCAAAATATATAAAGAACTCAAGAAACTAGACTGTAAAAAACTAATCAACCCAATTATAAAATCGGGCACTGAACTGAAGAGAGAATTCTCAACAGAAGAAGTTCAAATGGCCAAAAGACACTTAAGGTCATGCTCAACTTCCTTAGTGATCAGGGAAATGCAAATCAAGACAACTTTAAGATACCATCTTACACCTATCAGAATGGCTAAAATCAAAAACACCAATGATAGCCTTTGCTGGAGAGGTTGTGGAATAAGGGGTACACTCATCCATTGCTGGTGGGAATGCAAACTTGTGCAACCATTTTGGAAAGCAGTGTGGCGGTTTCTCAGGAAATTCGGGATCAACCTACCCCTGGACCCAGCAATACCACTCTTAGGAATATACCCAAGAGATGCCCTATTATGCAACAAAAGTATATGCTCAACTATGTTCATAGCAACATTGTTTGTAATAGCCAGAACCTGGAAACAACCTAGATGCCCTTCAATGGAAGAATGGATTAAGAAGGTATGGAATTATACATATTAGAGTACTACTCAGCAGTAAAAAAACAATGACTTCTTGAATTTTACATGCAATGGACGGAAATAGAAAACACTATCCTGAGTGAGGTAAGCCAGACCAAAAAAGAAGATCATGGGATGTACTCACTCATAATTGGTTTATAGCCATAAATAAAGGATATTGAGCCTATAATTCGTGATCCTAGAGAAGTTAAATAAGAAGGTGAACCCAAAGAAAAACATATAGTCATCCTCCTGGATATTAACCATCATCAAGTGATGAAAGGATACAGAGACAGAGACCCACATTGGAGCACCAGACTGAAATCCCAAGGTCCAAATCAGGAGCCGAAGGAGAGAGAACACGAACAAGGAACTCAGGACCACAAGGGGTGCACCCACATACTGAGACAATGGGGATGATCTTTTGGGAACTCATCAAGGCCAGCTGGACAGGGTCTAAAAAAGGATGGGTTAAAACCGGACTCGCTGAACATAGCGAGCAATGAGGACTGCTGAGAAGTCAAGAACAATGGCACTGTGTTTTGATCCTACTGCACGTACTGACTTTGTGGGAGCCTAGGCAGTTTGGATGCTCACCTTACTAGACCTGGAAGGAGGTGGGAGGTCCTTGGACTTCCCACAAGCAGGGAACCCTGACTGCTCTTCGGGCTGATAAGGGAGGGGGACTTGATTGGGGGAGGGGGAGGGAAATGGGAGGCGGTGGCGGGGAGGAGGCAGACATCTTTAGTAAAAAAAATGATAAGAAACCCCATTTACTTGTCTTCTTACCAGCCTTGATCAATCCAATCCATGGGAACTTCATGGAGGAGTTAAGATGTATAGGCGGAAAGTAATTATTAGGGGTCACTTATTTTAAAGTCAATAAAATTTGTATTTTAAACAAAAAAGGGGCTGGAGAGATGGCTCAGTGGTTAAGAACATTGCCTGCTCTTCCAAACATCATGAGTTCAATTCCCGGCAACCACATGGTGACTCACAACCATCTGTAACGAGGTCTGCTGCCCTCTTCTGGTCTACAAACACACACAGACCGAATATTGTATACATAATAAGTAAATAAACAAAAAAAAAAGCAAGCACAAGAGAAATACCCAAATTCCACTTTTTTGTTTTGTTTAGTTGCCAACTGCTCCTGGGCAGGGGGTCTGTTGTTGATATATACAGTGGCACTCCATTAGAAAGAACTGATTTTTCTTTTCCTATCAGGTATTAATTGAAGACAGCTTCTTGGTTAGAGGTGGAATTTTGTTTCCACTTCCCATTCTCAGTCCTGACTTTTTGTTTGTTTTGAACCTATATAGGATTTCTGTATGCTATCACTGTCTCTGTGAGTTCATATGTGTGAGTTCACATGTGTATTGGTCCTGTTGTGTTTAAAAGATGCTGTTTCCTTAGAGTCGTGCACCATCACTGTCTCTTACAGTCCTTTTAGCTCTTCTTCCAAATAGATCCCTGAGCCTTGAAGGGAGTAGGGGTTGAAAGAGACATCCCATTTAGGGCTGAGAGCTACAAAGTCTGTCACTCTTTGCACGCTATTCAATTTTGGATCTCTTTGTTAATTACCATCTACTGTAAAAAGAAGCTTCTCTAATGACTTTGGTTGATGTTCTGGTATATGAGTATAGCGTTATGTCATTAGGAAACATTCTATTGCTTAGTTCCTTTGTCGGAATAATACTATTAGGTTTTCTGTTCAGCCAATAACTCACCTAAACTCAGGTTTCTGGTCATTTAGTAGTGCCATTTATTGCTTCTATATCATAGAGTGGGCCTTAAAACCAATCAGAAAGTTGCTGGTTACTTCCATATAATTTGTGCTTCTATTGCACCAGTTGATCTCACAAGCAAGTCACTGTTACAGTTCTCAGGATTTGTGGCTGAGTGATATTGATGATTATGTTTTCTTCCAGCAGCATGTGAAGTACCTTCCAGCACCATGAATGCTAGTTAGATAGGGACCAAGCTTCTAGTTTTGCCCCAGCTTAATTTATCCATGTTTGTTACACAAGTAAGTTGTTTCTTTAGGAAAAGGACTTACCATTGGCAATAGTATGTAATGTCTGAAGCAGGACTATAGCACTTCTTTGGCCAATGACTCAACAAGATGCAACCCTTCCTAGAACTGGAGGTATAACATGGTGGTGTGTGATGTGTAGTTGGTGCATTGTTGCCACCATTACATAATAACTCCATTTAAATCTCTATCATATACTTATATATGAAATATGTATGTATATATATATGTATGTATTTTTAAAGAAGCTTCTATAATATTAGGTTTCCGTGTGACTTTTCAAAAGGCCTTTAGCATTGGTTGTCCCTCCCCATTTTCCCTCTTTTGTCCCATCTTTCTTCCAATTTAACACTATAACACTATACTTTTATCTCCTTATAACACTATACTCGATTTCCCCTACATTGTAAGATCCCTTCCACCACTCTGGTCCCTTAATAGGTACCTAACCTTTGTGGTTATTTAATTGTAGTATGCACACTGAAATTTTAAAGCCAACATTCATATATAAGAAAATCATGCAATTATTGTCTTTTGGTTTAGGTTAGCTCAATCAAGATGATTGTTTTGGACTCCACACATTTATCTACAAATTTCTTTCTTTTTCTTTTTTAAAAGCTTTTGAAATTGTTTTTATTGAGCTGTATATTTTTCTACCCTCCCCCTTCCTCTCCCCTCCCTTTTTACCCACCCCCATGGTCCCCATGCTCTCACTTTACTCAGGAGATCTTGTCTTCTACTTCTTATGTAGATTAGATCCATGTATATCTCTCTTAGGGTCTTCATTGTTGTCTAGGGTCTCTGGGATTATGATTTGTGAGCTGATTTTCTTTGCTTTATGTCTAAAAGTCACTTATGAGTGAGTACATATGATAATTGTCTTTCTGGGTCTGGGTTACCTCACTCGGTTTTCTCGATTCATCCATTTGCCTGCAAATTTCAAGATGTCATTATTTCTTTCTGCTGTGTAAATATACCACGTTTTCCTTATCCATTCCTTGACTGAGTGGAATTTAGGTTGTTTCCAGAGGTTCTGGCTATGACAAACAATGCTGCTATAAACATAGTTGAGCACATGTCCTTGTGGCATGATTGAGCATCCTTTGGGTATATACCAAAAAGTTATTGCTGAGTCTTGAGGAAGGTTGTTTCCAAATTTTCTGAGAAATTGCCATGATGGAGGAAGGTCATTGGTTAATTAATAAAGAAACTGCTTGGCCCTCATAGGTTAGAACATAGGTGGGTAGAGTAAACAGAACAGAATGCTGGGAGGAAGAGGAAGTGAGCCAAGATGCCATTTCCTCTCCTCTCTGGGGCAGATGAGATGCCACTCTTCTCAAGGGCAGACGCGATGAAGCTCCGACCCAGGATGGACGTAGGCTAGAATCTTCCCAGTAAGCGCACCTTGGGGTGCTACACAGATTA